>NW_027478169.1:5000000-5625000 GCF_051020975.1 Osmia lignaria lignaria | reverse complement strand
ATTATGTTGGTGCGGCTTCGGAACTTTTAAATATCTTGATATATCTCGAGAACTACGCATCTGATCAAAAAATATCATAGAACATAAAAAGTAGGAAACTTAATTCTCTACAAAAAAGGTCTCTTAACATTTTGCCATAGCTCGCTTCGTTTCCAAGATACTTGCAGATTTATCTCAAGGGAAGGGGCCTGACGGACATATTTCGAGATATTTCTTCTTCTTGTTGTTCTTCTTCTGCACAGCTAAACTGGAAGTGGCATTTCCAGCTCGCAGTAGTGCCAAGTTATCTCAAAGAAAGGGGCCACGGTGTTTCTGTATCTCTATTATGTTGGTGCGGCTTCGGAACTTTTAAATATCTTGATATATCTCGAGAACTACGCATCTGATCAAATAATATCATACAACATAAAAAGTAGGAAACTTAATTCTCTACAAAAAAGGTCTCTTAACATTTTGCCATAGCTCGCTTCGTTTCCGAGATATATGCAGATTTATCTCAAGGGAAGGGGCCTGACGGACATATTTCGAGATATTTCTTCTTCTTGTTGTTCTTCTTCTGCACAGCTAAGCTGGAAGTGGCATTTGCAGCTCGCAATAGTGCAGAGTTATCTCAAAGAAAGGGGCCACGGTGTTTCTGTATCTCTATTATGTTGGTGCGGCTTCGGAACTTTTAAATATCTTGATATATCTCGAGAACTACGCATCTGATCAAATAATATCATACAACATAAAAAGTAGGAAACTTAATTCTCCACAAATAAGGTCTCTTAACATTTTGCCATAGCTCGCTTCGTTTCCGAGATATTTGCAGATTTATCTCAAGGGAAGGGGCCTGACGGACATATTTCGAGATATTTCTTCTTCTTGTTGGTCTTCTTCTGCACAGCTAAGCTGGAAGTGGCATTTGCAGCTCGCAATAGTGCAGAGTTATCTCAAAGAAAGGGGCCACGGTGTTTCTGTATCTCTATTATGTTGGTGCGGCTTCGGAACTTTTAAATATCTTGATATATCTCGAGAGCTACGCATCCGATCAAAAAATATCATAGAACATAAAAAGTAGGAAACTTAATTCTCTACAAAAAAGGTCTCTTAACATTTTGCCATGGCTCGCTTCGTTTCCGAGATATTTGCAGATTTATCTCGAGGGAAGGGGCCTGACGGACATATTTCGAGATATTTCTTCTTCTTGTTGTTCTTCTTCTGCACAGCTAAGCTGGAAGTGGCATTTGCAGCTCGCAATAGTGCAGAGTTATCTCAAAGAAAGGGGCCACGGTGTTTCTGTATCTCTATTATGTTGGTGCGGCTTCGGAACTTTTAAATATCTTGATATATCTCGAGAACTACGCATCTGATCAAATAATATCATAGAACATAAAAAGTAGGAAACTTAATTCTCCACAAATAAGGTCTCTGAACATTTTGCCATAGCTCGCTTCGTTTCCGAGATATTTGCAGATTTATCTCAAGGGAAGGGGCCTGACGGACATATTTCGAGATATTTCTTCTTCTTGTTGGTCTTCTTCTGCACAGCTAAGCTGGAAATGGCATTTGCAGCTCGCAATAGTGCAGAGTTATCTCGAAGAAAGGGGCCACGGTGTTTCTGTATCTCTATTATGTTGGTGCGGCTTCGGATCTTTTAAATATCTCGATATATCTCGAAAACTACGCTTCTGATCAAAAAATATCATAGAACATAAATTGTGGGAAACATAATTCTCTACAAAAAAGGTCTCTTAACATTTTGCCATAGCTCGCTTCGTTTCCGAGATATTTGCAGATTTATCTCGAGGGAAGGGGCCTGACGGACATATTTCGAGATATTTCTTCTTCTTGTTGTTCTTCTTCTGCACAGCTAAGCTGGACGTGGCATTTACAGCTCGCAATAGTGCAGAGTTATCTCAAAGAAAGGGGCCACGGTGTTTCTGTATCTCTATTATGTTGGTGCGGCTTCGGAACTTTTAAATATCTTGATATATCTCGAGAACTACGCATCTGATCAAAAAATATCATAGACCATAAAAAGTAGGAAACTTAATTCTCTACGAATAAGGTCTCTTAACATTTTGCCATAGCTCGCTTCGTTTCCGAGATATTTGCAGATTTATCTCAAGGGAAGGGGCCTGACGGACATTTTTCGAGATATTTCTTCTTCTTGTTGTTCTTCTTCTGCACAGCTAAGCTGGAAGTGGCATTTGCAGCTCGCAATAGTGCCGAGTTATCTCAAAGAAAGGGGCCACGGTGTTTCTGTATCTCTATTATGTTGGTGCGGCTTCGGAACTTTTAAATATCTTGATATATCTCGAGAACTACGCATCTGATCAAAAAATATCATAGAACATAAAAAGTAGAAAACTTAATTCTCTACAAAAAAGGTCTCTCAACATTTTGCCATAGCTCGCTTCGTTTCCGAGATATATGCAGATTTATCTCAAGGTGAGGGGCCTGACGGACATATTTCGAGATATTTCTTCTTCTTGTTGTTCTTCTTCTGCACAGCTAAGCGGGAAGTGGCATTTGCAGCTCGCAATAGTGCAGAGTTATCTCAAAGAAAGGGGCCACGGTGTTTCTGTATCTCTATTATGTTGGTGCGGCTTCGGAACTTTTAAATATCTTGATATATCTCGAGAACTACGCATCCGATCAAAAAATATCATAGAACATAAAAAGTAGGTAACTTAATTCTCTACAAAAAAGGTCTCTTAACATTTTGCCATAGCTCGCTTCGTTTCCGAGATATTTGCAGATTTATCTCGAGGGAAGGGGCCTGACGGACATATTTCGAGATATTTCTTCTTCTTGTTGTTCTTCTTCTGCACAGCTAAGCTCGAAGCGGCATTTGCGGCTCGCACTAGTGCAGAGTTATCTCAAAGAAAGGGGCCACGGTGTTTCTGTATCTCTATTATGTTGGTGCAGCTTCGGATCTTTTAAATATCTCGATATATCTCGAAAACTACGCTTCTGATCAAAAAATATCATAGAACATAAATTGTAGGAAACATAATTCTCTACAAAAAAGGTCTCTTAACATTTTGCCATAGCTCGCTTCGTTTCCGAGATATTTACAGATTTATCTCGAGGGAAGGGGCCTGACGGACATATTTCGAGATATTTCCTCTTCTTGTTGTTCTTCTTCTGCACAGCTAAACTGGAAGTGGCATTTCCAGCTCGCAATAGCGCAGAGTTATCTCAAAGAAAGGGGCCACGGTGTTTCTGTATCTCTATTATGTTGGTGCGGCTTCGGAACTTTTAAATATCTTGATATATCTCGAGAACTACGCATCTGATCAACAAATATCATAGAACATAAAAAGTAGGAAACTTAATTCTCTACAAATAAGGTCTCTTAACATTTTGCCATAGCTCGCTTCGTTTCCGAGATATTTGCAGATTTATCTCAAGGGAAGGGGCCTGACGGACATATTTCGGGATATTTCTTCTTCTTGTTGTTCTTCTTCTGCACAGCTAAGCTGGAAGTGGCATTTGCAGCTCGCAATAGTGCAGAGTTATCTCAAAGAAAGGGGCCACGGTGTTTCTGTATCTCTATTATGTTGGTGCGGCTTCGGAACTTTTAAATATCTTGATATATCTCGAGAACTACGCATCTGATCAAATAATATCATAAAACATAAAAAGTAGGTAACTTAATTCTCTACAAAAAAGGTCTCTTAACATTTTGCCATAGCTCGCTTCGTTTCCGAGATATTTGCAGATTTATCTCGAGGGAAGGGGCCTGACGGACATATTTCGAGATATTTCTTCTTCTTGTTGTTCTTCTTCTGCACAGCTAAGCTCGAAGCGGCATTTGCGGCTCGCACTAGTGCAGAGTTATCTCAAAGAAAGGGGCCACGGTGTTTCTGTATCTCTATTATGTTGGTGCAGCTTCGGATCTTTTAAATATCTCGATATATCTCGAAAACTACGCTTCTGATCAAAAAATATCATAGAACATAAATTGTAGGAAACATAATTCTCTACAAAAAAGGTCTCTTAACATTTTGCCATAGCTCGCTTCGTTTCCGAGATATTTACAGATTTATCTCGAGGGAAGGGGCCTGACGGACATATTTCGAGATATTTCCTCTTCTTGTTGTTCTTCTTCTGCACAGCTAAACTGGAAGTGGCATTTCCAGCTCGCAATAGCGCAGAGTTATCTCAAAGAAAGGGGCCACGGTGTTTCTGTATCTCTATTATGTTGGTGCGGCTTCGGAACTTTTAAATATCTTGATATATCTCGAGAACTACGCATCTGATCAAAAAATATCATAGAACATAAAAAGTAGGAAACTTAATTCTCTACAAATAAGGTCTCTTAACATTTTGCCATAGCTCGCTTCGTTTCCGAGATATTTGCAGATTTATCTCAAGGGAAGGGGCCTGACGGACATATTTCGGGATATTTCTTCTTCTTGTTGTTCTTCTTCTGCACAGCTAAGCAGGAAGTGGCATTTGCAGCTCGCAATAGTGCAGAGTTATCTCAAAGAAAGGGGCCACGGTGTTTCTGTATCTCTATTATGTTGGTGCGGCTTCGGAACTTTTAAATATCTTGATATATCTCGAGAACTACGCATCTGATCAAATAATATCATAAAACATAAAAAGTAGGTAACTTAATTCTCTACAAAAAAGGTCTCTTAACATTTTGCCATAGCTCGCTTCGTTTCCGAGATATTTGCAGATTTATCTCGAGGGAAGGGGCCTGACGGACATATTTCGAGATATTTCTTCTTCTTGTTGTTCTTCTTCTGCACAGCTAAGCTCGAAGCGGCATTTGCGGCTCGCACTAGTGCAGAGTTATCTCAAAGAAAGGGGCCACGGTGTTTCTGTATCTCTATTATGTTGGTGCAGCTTCGGATCTTTTAAATATCTCGATATATCTCGAAAACTACGCTTCTGATCAAAAAATATCATAGAACATAAATTGTAGGAAACATAATTCTCTACAAAAAAGGTCTCTTAACATTTTGCCATAGCCCGCTTCGTTTCCGAGATATTTGCAGATTTATCTCGAGGGAAGGGGCCTGACGGACATATTTCGAGATATTTCCTCTTCTTGTTGTTCTTCTTCTGCACAGCTAAACTGGAAGTGGCATTTCCAGCTCGCAATAGCGCAGAGTTATCTCAAAGAAAGGGGCCACGGTGTTTCTGTATCTCTATTATGTTGGTGCGGCTTCGGAACTTTTAAATATCTTGATATATCTCGAGAACTACGCATCTGATCAAAAAATATCATAGAACATAAAAAGTAGGAAACTTAATTCTCTACAAATAAGGTCTCTTAACATTTTGCCATAGCTCGCTTCGTTTCCGAGATATTTGCAGATTTATCTCAAGGGAAGGGGCCTGACGGACATATTTCGGGATATTTCTTCTTCTTGTTGTTCTTCTTCTGCACAGCTAAGCTGGAAGTGGCATTTGCAGCTCGCAATAGTGCAGAGTTATCTCAAAGAAAGGGGCCACGGTGTTTCTGTATCTCTATTATGTTGGTGCGGCTTCGGAACTTTTAAATATCTTGATATATCTCGAGAACTACGCATCTGATCAAATAATATCATAAAACATAAAAAGTAGGAAACTTAATTCTCCACAAGTAAGGTCTCTTAACATTTTGCCATAGCTCGCTTCGTTTCCGAGATATTTGCAGATTTATCTCAAGGGAAGGGGCCTGACGGACATATTTCGAGATATTTCTTCTTCTTGTTGGTCTTCTTCTGCACAGCTAAGCTGGAAGTGGCATTTGCAGCTCGCAATAGTGCAGAGTTATCTCGAAGAAAGGGGCCACGGTGTTTCTGTATCTCTATTATGTTGGTGCGGCTTCGGATCTTTTAAATATCTCGATATATCTCGAAAACTACGCTTCTGATCAAAAAATATCATAGAACGTAAATTGTGGGAAACATAATTCTCTACAAAAAAGGTCTCTTAACATTTTGCCATAGCTCGCTTCGTTTCCGAGATATTTGCAGATTTATCTCAAGGGAAGGGGTCTGACGGACATATTTCGAGATATTTCTTCTTCTTGTTGTTCTTCTTCTGCACAGCTAAGCTGGAAGTGGCATTTGCAGCTCGCAATAGTGCAGAGTTATCTCAAAGAAAGGGGCCACGGTGTTTCTGTATCTCTATTATGTTGGTGCGGCTTCGGAACTTTTAAATATCTTGATATATCTCGAGAGCTACGCATCCGATCAAAAAATATCATAGAACATAAAAAGTAGGAAACTTAATTCTCTACAAAAAAGGTCTCTTAACATTTTGCCATAGCTCGCTTCGTTTCCGAGATATTTGCAGATTTATTTCGAGGGAAGGGGCCTGACGGACATATTTCGAGATATTTCTTCTTCTTGTTGTTCTTCTTCTGCACAGCTAAACTGGAAGTGGCATTTGCAGCTCGCAATAGTGCAGAGTTATCTCGAAGAAAGGGGCCACGGTGTTTCTGTATCTCTATTATGTTGGTGCGGCTTCGGATCTTTTAAATATCTCGATATATCTCGAAAACTACGCTTCTGATCAAAAAATATCATAGAACGTAAATTGTGGGAAACATAATTCTCTACAAAAAAGGTCTCTTAACATTTTGCCATAGCTCGCTTCGTTTCCGAGATATTTGCAGATTTATCTCAAGGGAAGGGGTCTGACGGACATATTTCGAGATATTTCTTCTTCTTGTTGTTCTTCTTCTGCACAGCTAAGCTGGAAGTGGCATTTGCAGCTCGCAATAGTGCAGAGTTATCTCAAAGAAAGGGGCCACGGTGTTTCTGTATCTCTATTATGTTGGTGCGGCTTCGGAACTTTTAAATATCTTGATATATCTCGAGAGCTACGCATCCGATCAAAAAATATCATAGAACATAAAAAGTAGGAAACTTAATTCTCTACAAAAAAGGTCTCTTAACATTTTGCCATAGCTCGCTTCGTTTCCGAGATATTTGCAGATTTATCTCGAGGGAAGGGGCCTGACGGACATATTTCGAGATATTTCTTCTTCTTGTTGTTCTTCTTCTGCACAGCTAAGCTGGAAGTGGCATTTGCAGCTCGCAATAGTGCAGAGTTATCTCAAAGAAAGGGGCCACGGTGTTTCTGTATCTCTATTGTGTTGGTGCGGCTTCGGAACTTTTAAATATCTTGATATATCTCGAGAACTGCGCATCTGATCAAAAAATATCATAGAACATAAAAAGTAGGAAACTTCATTTTCTACCAAAAAGGTCTCTTAACATTTTGCCATAGGTCGCTTCGTTTCCGAGATATATGCAGATTTATCTCAAGGGAAGGGGCCTGACGGACATATTTCGGGATATTTCTTCTTCTTGTTGTTCTTCTTCTGCACAGCTAAACTGGAAGTGGCATTTCCAGCTCGCAGTAGTGCAGAGTTATCTCAAAGAAAGGGGCCACGGTGTTTCTGTATCTCTATTATGTTGGTGCGGCTTCGGAACTTTAAAATATCTTGATATATCTCGAGAACTACGCATCTGATCAAAAAATATCATAGAACGTAAAAAGTAGGAAACTTAATTCTCTACAAATAATGTCGCTTAACATTTTGCCATAGCTCGTTTTGTTTCCGAGATATTTGCAGATTTATCTCAAGGGAAGGGGCCTGACGGACATATTTCGAGATATTTCTTCTTCTTGTTGTTCTTCTTCTGCACAGCTAAACTGGAAGTGGCATTTCCAGCTCGCAGTAGTGCAGAGTTATCTCAAAGAAAGGGGCCACGGTGTTTCTGTATCTCTATTATGTTGGTGCGGCTTCGGAACTTTAAAATATCTTGATATATCTCGAGAACTACGCATCTGATCAAAAAATATCATAGAACGTAAAAAGTAGGAAACTTAATTCTCTACAAATAAAGTCGCTGAACATTTTGCCATAGCTCGTTTCGTTTCCGAGATATTTGCAGATTTATCTCAAGGGAAGGGGCCTGACGGACATATTTCGGGATATTTCTTCTTCTTGTTGTTCTTCTTCTGCACAGCTAAGCTGGAAGTGGCATTTGCAGCTCGCAGTAGTGCAGAGTTACCTCAAAGAAAGGGGCCACGGTGTTTCTGTATCTCTATTATGTTGGTGCCGCTTCGGAACTTTTAAATATCTGGATATATCTCGAGAACTACGCATCTGATCAAAAAATATCATAGAACATAAAAAGTAGGAAACTTAATTCTCTACAAAAAAGGTCTCTTAACATTTTGCCATAGCTCGCTTCGTTTCCGAGATATTTGCAGATTTATCTCAAGGGAAGGGGTCTGACGGACATATTTCGAGATATTTCTTCTTCTTGTTGTTCTTCTTCTGCACAGCTAAGCTGGAAGTGGCATTTGCAGCTCGCAATAGTGCAGAGTTATCTCAAAGAAAGGGGCCACGGTGTTTCTGTATCTCTATTATGTTGGTGCGGCTTCGGAACTTTTAAATATCTTGATATATCTCGAGAGCTACGCATCCGATCAAAAAATATCATAGAACATAAAAAGTAGGAAACTTAATTCTCTACAAAAAAGGTCTCTTAACATTTTGCCATAGCTCGCTTCGTTTCCGAGATATTTGCAGATTTATCTCGAGGGAAGGGGCCTGACGGACATATTTCGAGATATTTCTTCTTCTTGTTGTTCTTCTTCTGCACAGCTAAGCTGGAAGTGGCATTTGCAGCTCGCAATAGTGCAGAGTTATCTCAAAGAAAGGGGCCACGGTGTTTCTGTATCTCTATTGTGTTGGTGCGGCTTCGGAACTTTTAAATATCTTGATATATCTCGAGAACTGCGCATCTGATCAAAAAATATCATAGAACATAAAAAGTAGGAAACTTCATTTTCTACCAAAAAGGTCTCTTAACATTTTGCCATAGGTCGCTTCGTTTCCGAGATATATGCAGATTTATCTCAAGGGAAGGGGCCTGACGGACATATTTCGGGATATTTCTTCTTCTTGTTGTTCTTCTTCTGCACAGCTAAACTGGAAGTGGCATTTCCAGCTCGCAGTAGTGCAGAGTTATCTCAAAGAAAGGGGCCACGGTGTTTCTGTATCTCTATTATGTTGGTGCGGCTTCGGAACTTTAAAATATCTTGATATATCTCGAGAACTACGCATCTGATCAAAAAATATCATAGAACGTAAAAAGTAGGAAACTTAATTCTCTACAAATAATGTCGCTTAACATTTTGCCATAGCTCGTTTTGTTTCCGAGATATTTGCAGATTTATCTCAAGGGAAGGGGCCTGACGGACATATTTCGAGATATTTCTTCTTCTTGTTGTTCTTCTTCTGCACAGCTAAACTGGAAGTGGCATTTCCAGCTCGCAGTAGTGCAGAGTTATCTCAAAGAAAGGGGCCACGGTGTTTCTGTATCTCTATTATGTTGGTGCGGCTTCGGAACTTTAAAATATCTTGATATATCTCGAGAACTACGCATCTGATCAAAAAATATCATAGAACGTAAAAAGTAGGAAACTTAATTCTCTACAAATAAAGTCGCTGAACATTTTGCCATAGCTCGTTTCGTTTCCGAGATATTTGCAGATTTATCTCAAGGGAAGGGGCCTGACGGACATATTTCGGGATATTTCTTCTTCTTGTTGTTCTTCTTCTGCACAGCTAAGCTGGAAGTGGCATTTGCAGCTCGCAGTAGTGCAGAGTTACCTCAAAGAAAGGGGCCACGGTGTTTCTGTATCTCTATTATGTTGGTGCCGCTTCGGAACTTTTAAATATCTGGATATATCTCGAGAACTACGCATCTGATCAAAAAATATCATAGAACATAAAAAGTAGGAAACTTAATTCTCTACAAAAAAGGTCTCTAAACATTTTGCCATAGCTCGCTTCGTTTCCGAGATATTTGCAGATTTATCTCAAGGGAAGGGGCCTGACGGACATATTTCGAGATATTTCTTCTTCTTGTTGTTCTTCTTCTGCACAGCTAAGCTGGCAGTGGCATTTGCAGCTCGCAATAGTGCAGAGTTATCTCAAAGAAAGGGGCCACGGTGTTTCTGTATCTCTATTATGTTGGTGCGGCTTCGGAACTTTTAAATATCTTGATATATCTCGAGAACTACGCATCTGATCAAAAAATATCATAGAACATAAAAAGTAGGAAACTTAATTCTCTACAAAAAAGGTCTCTTAACATTTTGCCATAGCTCGCTTCGTTTCCGAGATATTTGCAGATTTATCTCAAGGGAAGGGGCCTGACGGACATATTTCGAGATATTTCTTCTTCTTGTTGTTCTTCTTCTGCACAGCTAAGCTGGAAGTGGCATTTGCAGCTCGCAATAGTGCAGAGTTATCTCAAAGAAAGGGGCCACGGTGTTTCTGTATCTCTATTATGTTGGTGCGGCTTCGGAACTTTTAAATATCTTGATATATCTCGAGAACTACGCATCTGATCAAAAAATATCATAGAACATAAAAAGTAGGAAACTTAATTCTCTACAAAAAAGGTCTCTTAACATTTTGCCATAGCTCGCTTCGTTTCCGAGATATTTGCAGATTTATCTCAAGGTAAGGGGCCTGACGGACATATTTCGAGATATTTCTTCTTCTTGTTGTTCTTCTTCTGCACAGCTAAGCTGGAAGTGGCATTTGCAGCTCGCAATAGTGCATAGTTATCTGAAAGAAAGGGGCCACGGTGTTTCTGTATCTCTATTATGTTGGTGCGGCTTCGGAACTTTTAAATATCTTGATATATCTCGAGAACTACGCATCTGATCAAAAAATATCATAGAACATAAAAAGTAGGAAACTTAATTCACTACAAAAAAGGTCTCTTAACATTTTGCCATAGCTCGCTTCGTTTCCGAGATATTTGCAGATTTATCTCAAGGGAAGTGGCCTGACGGACATATTTCGAGATATTTCTTCTTCTTGTTGTTCTTCTTCTGCACAGCTAAGCTGGAAGTGGCATTTGCGGCTCGCACTAGTGCAGAGTTATCTCAAAGAAAGGGGCCATGGTGTTTCTGTATCTCTATTATGTTGGTGCGGCTTCGGAACTTTTAAATATCTCGATATATCTCGAAAACTACGCTTCTGATCAAAAAATATCATAGAACATAAATTGTAGGAAACATAATTCTCTACAAAAAAGGTCTCTGCACATTTTGCCATAGCTCGCTTTGTTTCCGAGATATTTGCAGATACATCTCAAGGGAAGGGGCCTGACGGACATATTTCGAGATATTTCTTCTTCTTGTTGTTCTTCTTCTGCACAGCTAAGCTGGAAGTGGCATTTACAGCTCGCAATAGTGCAGAGTTATCTCAAAGAAAGGGGCCACGGTGTTTCTGTATCTCTATTATGTTGGTGCGGCTTCGGAACTTTTAACTATCTTGATATATCTCGAGAACTACGCTTCTGATCAAAAAATATCATAGAACATAAATTGTAGGAAACATAATTCTCTACAAAAAAGGTCTCTTAACATTTTGCCATAGCTCGCTTCGTTTCCGAGATATTTGCAGATACATCTCAAGGGAAGGGGCCTGACGGACATATTTCGAGATATTTCTTCTTCTTGTTGTTCTTCTTCTGCACAGCTAAGCTGGAAGTGGCATTTGCGGCTCGCACTAAACGCAGAGTTATCTCAAAGAAAGGGGCCACGGTGTTTCTGAATCTCTATTATGTTGGTGCGGCTTCGGAACTTTTAAATATCTCGATATATCTCGAAAACTACGCTTCTGATCAAAAAATATCATAGAACATAAATTGTAGCAAACATAATTCTCTACAAAAAACGTCTCTTAACATTTTGCCATAGCTCGCTTCGTTTCCGAGATATTTGCAGATTCAGCTCAAAGGAACGGGCATGACGGACATATTTCGAGATATTTCTTCTTCTTGTTGTTCTTCTTCTGCACAGCTAAGCTGGAAGTGGCATTTACAGCTCGCAATAGTGCAGAGTTATCTCAAAGAAAGGGGCCACGGTGTTTCTGTATCTCTATGATGTTGGTGCGGCTTCGGAACTTTTAAATATCTCGATATATCTCGAGAACTACGCATCTGATCAAAAAATATCATAGAACATAAAAAGTAGCAAACTTAATTCTCCACAAAAAAGGTCTCTTAACATTTTGCCATAGCTCGCTTCGTTTCCGAGATCTTTGCACATTTATCTCAAGGGAAGGGGCCTAACGGACATATTTCGAGATATTTCTTCTTCTTGTTGTTCTTCTTCTGCACAGCTAAGCTGGAAGTGGCATTTGCGGCTCGCACTAGTGCAGAGTTATCTCAAAGAAAGGGGCCACGGTGTTTCTGTATCTCTATTATGTTGGTGCAGCTTCGGAACTTTTAAGTATCTTGATATATCTCGAGAACTACGCATCTGATCAAAAAATACCATGGCCCATAAAAAGTAGAAAACTTAATTCTCTACAAAAAAGGTCTCTTAACATTTTGCCATAGCTCGCTTCGTTTCCGAGATATTTGCAGATTTATCTCAGGGGAAGGGGCCTGACGGACATATTTCGAGATATTTCTTCTTCTTGTTATTCTTCTTCTGCACAGCTAAGCTGGAAGTGGCATTTGCAGCTCGCAATAGTGCAGAGTTATCTCAAAGAATGGGGCCACGGTGTTTCTGTATCTCTATTATGTTGGTGCGGCTTCGGAACTTTTAAATATCTTGATATATCTCGAGATCTACGCATCTGATCAAAAAATATCATAGAACATAAAAAGTAGGAAACATAATTCTCTACAAAAAAGGTCTCTTAACATTTTGCCATAGCTCGCTTCGTTTCCGAGATATTTGCAGATTTATCTCAAGGGAAGGGGCCTGACGGACATATTTCGAGATATTTCTTCTTCTTGTTGTTCTTCTTCTGCACAGCTAAGCTGGAAGTGGCATTTACAGCTCGCAATAGTGCAGAGTTATCTCAAAGAAAGGGGCCACGGTGTTTCTGTATCTCTATTATGTTGGTGGGGCTTCGGAACTTTTAAATATCTTGATATATCTCGAGAACTACGCATCTGATAAAAAAATATTATAGAACATAAAAAGTAGGAAACTTAATTCTCTACAAAAAAGGTCTCTTAACATTTTGCCATAGCTCGCTTCGTTTCCGAGATATTTGCAGATACATCTCAAGGGAAGGGGCCTGACGGACATATTTCGAGACATTTCTTCTTCTTGTTGTTCTTCTTCTGCACAGCTAAGCTGGAAGTGGCATTTGCAGCTCGGAATAGTGCAGAGTTATCTCAAAGAAAGGGGCCACGGTGTTTCTGTATCTCTATTATGTTGGTGCGGCTTCGGAACTTTTAAATATCTTGATATATCTCGAGAACTACGCTTCTGATCAAAAAATATCATAGAACATAAATTGTAGGAAACATAATTCTCTACAAAAAAGGTCTCTTAAGATTTTGCCATAGCTCGTTTCGTTTCCGAGATATTTGCAGATATATCTCAAGGGAAGGGTCCTGACGGACATATTTCGAGATATTTCTTCTTCTTGTTGTTCTTCTTCTGCACAGCTAAGCTGGAAGTGGCATTTACAGCTCGCAATAGTGCAGAGTTATCTCAAAGAAAGGGGCCACGGTGTTTCTGTATCTCTATGATGTTGGTGCGGCTTCGGAACTTTTAAATATCTCGATATATCTCGAGAACTACGCATCTGATCAAAAAATATCATAGAACATAAAAAGTAGCAAACTTAATTCTCCACAAAAAAGGTCTCTTAACATTTTGCCATAGTTCGCTTCGTTTCCGAGATATTTGCACATTTATCTCAAGGGAAGGGGCCTAACGGACATATTTCGAGATATTTCTTCTTCTTGTTGTTCTTCTTCTGCACAGCTAAGCTGGAAGTGGCATTTGCGGCTCGCACTAGTGCAGAGTTATCTCAAAGAAAGGGGCCACGGTGTTTCTGTATCTCTATTATGTTGGTGCAGCTTCGGAACTTTTAAGTATCTTGATATATCTCGAGAACTACGCATCTGATCAAAAAATACCATGGCCCATAAAAAGTAGAAAACTTAATTCTCTACAAAAAAGGTCTCTTAACATTTTGCCATAGCTCGCTTCGTTTCCGAGATATTTGCAGATTTATCTCAGGGGAAGGGGCCTGACGGACATATTTCGAGATATTTCTTCTTCTTGTTATTCTTCTTCTGCACAGCTAAGCTGGAAGTGGCATTTGCAGCTCGCAATAGTGCAGAGTTATCTCAAAGAATGGGGCCACGGTGTTTCTGTATCTCTATTATGTTGGTGCGGCTTCGGAACTTTTAAATATCTTGATATATCTCGAGATCTACGCATCTGATCAAAAAATATCATAGAACATAAAAAGTAGGAAACATAATTCTCTACAAAAAAGGTCTCTTAAGATTTTGCCATAGCTCGCTTCGTTTCCGAGATATTTGCAGATTTATCTCAAGGGAAGGGGCCTGACGGACATATTTCGAGATATTTCTTCTTCTTGTTGTTCTTCTTCTGCACAGCTAAGCTGGAAGTGGCATTTACAGCTCGCAATAGTGCAGAGTTATCTCAAAGAAAGGGGCCACGGTGTTTCTGTGTCTCTATTATGTTGGTGGGGCTTCGGAACTTTTAAATATCTTGATATATCTCGAGAACTACGCATCTGATAAAAAAATATTATAGAACATAAAAAGTAGGAAACTTAATTCTCTACAAAAAAGGTCTCTTAACATTTTGCCATAGCTCGCTTCGTTTCCGAGATATTTGCAGATACATCTCAAGGGAAGGGGCCTGACGGACATATTTCGAGATATTTCTTCTTCTTGTTGTTCTTCTTCTGCACAGCTAAGCTGGAAGTGGCATTTGCAGCTCGGAATAGTGCAGAGTTATCTCAAAGAAAGGGGCCACGGTGTTTCTGTATCTCTATTATGTTGGTGCGGCTTCGGAACTTTTAAATATCTCGATATATCTCGAAAACTACGCTTCTGATCAAAAAATATCATAGAACATAAATTGTAGGAAACATAATTCTCTACAAAAAAGGTCTCTTAACATTTTGCCATAGCTCGCTTCGTTTCCGAGATATTTGCAGATTTATCTCAAAGGAAGGGGCCTGACGGACATATTTCGAGATATTTCTTCTTCTTGTTGTTCTTCTTCTGCACAGCTAAGCTGGAAGTGGCATTTGCGGCTCGCACTAAACGCAGAGTTATCTCAAAGAAAGGGGCCACGGTGTTTCTGAATCTCTATTATGTTGGTGCGGCTTCGGAACTTTTAAATATCTCGATATATCTCGAAAACTACGCTTCTGATCAAAAAATATGATAGAACATAAATTGTAGCAAACATAATTCTCTACAAAAAACGTCTCTTAACATTTTGCCATAGCTCGCTTCGTTTCCGAGATATTTGCAGATTCAGCTCAAAGAAACGGGCATGACGGACATATTTCGAGATATTTCTTCTTCTTGTTGTTCTTCTTCTGCACAGCTAAGCTGGAAGTGGCATTTACAGCTCGCAATAGTGCAGAGTTATCTCAAAGAAAGGGGCCACGGTGTTTCTGTATCTCTATGATGTTGGTGCGGCTTCGGAACTTTTAAATATCTCGATATATCTCGAAAACTACGCTTCTGATCAAAAAATATCATAGAACATAAATTGTAGGAAACATAATTCTCTAGAAAAAACGTCTCTTAACATTTTGCCATAGCTCGCTTCGTTTCCGAGATATTTGCAGGTTTATCTCAAGGGAAGGGGCCTGACGGACATATTTCGAGATATTTCTTCTTCTTGTTGTTCTTCTTCTGCACTGCTAAGCTGGAAGTGGCATTTGCAGCTCGCAATAGTGCAGAGCTATCTCAAAGAAAGGGGCCACGGTGTTTCTGTATCTCTATTATGTTGGTGCGGCTTCGGAACTTTTAAATATCTCGATATATCTCGAAAACTACGCTTCTGATCAAAAAAGATCATAGAACATGAATTGTAGGAAACATAATTCGCTACAAAAAAGGTCTCTTAACGTTTTGCCATAGCTCGCTTCGTTTCCGAGATATTTGCAGATTTATCTCAAGGGAAGGGTCCTGACGGACATATTTCGAGATATTTCTTCTTCTTGTTGTTCTTCTTCTGCACAGCTAAGCTGGAAGTGGCATTTGCAGCTCGCAATAGTGCAGAGTTATCTCAAAGAATGGGGCCACGGTGTTTCTGTATCTCTATTATGTTGGTGCGGCTTCGGAACTTTTAAATATCTTGATATATCTCGAGAACTACGCTTCTGATCAAAAAATATCATAGAACATGAATTGTAGGAAACATAATTCTCTACAAAAAACGTCTCTTAACATTTTGCCATAGCTCGCTTCGTTTCCGAGATATTTGCAGATTCAGCTCAAAGGAACTGGCCTGACGGACATATTTCGAGATATTTCTTCTTCTTGTTGTTCTTCCTCTGCACAGCTAAGCTGGAAGTGGCATTTGCAGCTCGCAATAGTGCAGAGTTATCTCAAAGAATGGGGCCACGGTGTTTCTGTATCTCTATTATGTTGGTGCGGCTTCGGAACTTTTAAATATCTTGATATATCTCGAGAACTACGCTTCTGATCAAAAAATATCATAGAACATAAATTGTAGGAAACATAATTCTCTAGAAAAAAGGTCTCTTAAGATTTTGCCATAGCTCGCTTCGTTTCCGAGATATTTGCAGATATATCTCAAGGGAAGGGGCCTGACGGACATATTTCGAGATATTTCTTCTTCTTGTTGTTCTTCTTCTGCACAGCTAAACTGGTAGTGGCATTTCCAGCTCACAATAGTGCAGAGTTATCTCAAAGAAAGGGGCCACGGTGTTTCTGTATCTCTATTATGTTGGTGCGGCTTCGGAACTTTTAAATATCTTGATATATCTCGAGAACTACGCATCTGATCAAATAATATCATAGAACATAAAAAGTAGGAAACTTAATTAGCTACAAATAAGGTCTGTTAACATTTTGCCATAGCTCGCTTCGTTTCCGAGATATTTGCAGATTTATCTCAAGGGAAGGGGCCTGACGGACATATTTCGAGATATTTCTTCTTCTTGTTGGTCTTCTTCTGCACAGCTAAGCTGGAAGTGGCATTTGCAGCTCGCAATAGTGCAGAGTTATCTCAAAGAAAGGGGCCACGGTGTTTCTGTATCTCTATTATGTTGGTGCGGCTTCGGATCTTTTAAATATCTCGATATATCTCGAAAACTACGCTTCTGATCAAAAAATATCATAGAATGTAAATTGTGGGAAACATAATTCTCTACAAAAAAGGTCTCTTAACATTTTGCCATAGCTCGCTTCGTTTCCGAGATATTTGCCGATTTATCTCAAGGGAAGGGGTCTGACGGACATATTTCGAGATATTTCTTCTTCTTGTTGTTCTTCTTCTGCACAGCTAAGCTGGAAGTGGCATTTGCAGCTCGCAGTAGTGCAGAGTTATCTCAAAGAAAGGGGCCACGGGGTTTCTGTATCTCTATTATGTTGGTGCGGCTTCGGAACTTTTAAATATCTTGATATATCGCGAGAACTACGCATCTGATCAAATAATATCGTAGAACATAAAAAGTAGGAAACTTAATTCTCTACAAATAAGGTCTCTTAACATTTTGCCATAGCTCGCTTCGTTTCCGAGATATTTGCAGATTTATCTCAAGGGAAGGGGCCTGACGGACATATTTCGAGATATTTCTTCTTCTTGTTGTTCTTCTTCTGCACAGCTAAGCTGGAAGTGGCATTTGCAGCTCGCAATAGTGCAGAGTTATCTCAAAGAAAGGGGCCACGGTGTTTCTGTATCTCTATTATGTTGGTGCGGCTTCGGAACTTTTAAATATCTCGATATATCTCGAAAACTACGCTTCTGATCAAAAAATATCATAGAACATAAATTGTAGGAAACATAATTCTCTACAAAAAAGGTCTCTTAACATTTTGCCATAGCTCGCTTCGTTTCCGAGATATTTGCAGATTTATCTCAAAGGAAGGGGCCTGACGGACATATTTCGAGATATTTCTTCTTCTTGTTGTTCTTCTTCTGCACAGCTAAGCTGGAAGTGGCATTTGCGGCTGGCACTAAACGCAGAGTTATCTCAAAGAAAGGGGCCACGGTGTTTCTGAATCTCTATTATGTTGGTGCGGCTTCGGAACTTTTAAATATCTCGATATATCTCGAAAACTACGCTTCTGATCAAAAAATATCATAGAACATAAATTGTAGCAAACATAATTCTCTACAAAAAACGTCTCTTAACATTTTGCCATAGCTCGCTTCGTTTCCGAGATATTTGCAGATTCAGCTCAAAGAAACGGGCATGACGGACATATTTCGAGATATTTCTTCTTCTTGTTGTTCTTCTTCTGCACAGCTAAGCTGGAAGTGGCATTTACAGCTCGCAATAGTGCAGAGTTATCTCAAAGAAAGGGGCCACGGTGTTTCTGTATCTCTATGATGTTGGTGCGGCTTCGGAACTTTTAAATATCTCGATATATCTCGAAAACTACGCTTCTGATCAAAAAATATCATAGAACATAAATTGTAGGAAACATAATTCTCTAGAAAAAACGTCTCTTAACATTTTGCCATAGCTCGCTTCGTTTCCGAGATATTTGCAGATACATCTCAAGGGAAGGGGCCTGACGGACATATTTCGAGATATTTCTTCTTCTTGTTGTTCTTCTTCTGCACAGCTAAGCTGGAAGTGGCATTTGCAGCTCGGAATAGTGCAGAGTTATCTCAAAGAAAGGGGCCACGGTGTTTCTGTATCTCTATTATGTTGGTGCGGCTTCGGAACTTTTAAATATCTTGATATATCTCGAGAACTACGCTTCTGATCAAAAAATATCATAGAACATAAATTGTAGGAAACATAATTCTCTACAAAAAAGGTCTCTTAAGATTTTGCCATAGCTCGTTTCGTTTCCGAGATATTTGCAGATATATCTCAAGGGAAGGGGCCTGACGGACATATTTCGAGATATTTCTTCTTCTTGTTGTTCTTCTTCTGCACAGCTAAACTGGAAGTGGCATTTCCAGCTCGCAATAGAGCAGAGTTATCGCAAAGAAAGGGGCCACGGTGTTTCTGTATCTCTATTATGTTGGTGCGGCTTCGGAACTTTTAAATATCTTGATATATCTCGGGAACTACGCATCTGATCAAAAAATATTATAGAACATAAAAAGTAGGAAACTTAATTCTCTACAAATCAGGTCTCTTAACATTTTGCCATAGCTCGCTTCGTTTCCGAGATATTTGCAGATTTATGTCAAGGGAAGGGGCCTGACGGACATATTTCGAGATATTTCTTCTTCTTGTTGTTCTTCTTCTGCACTGCTAAGCTGGAAGTGGCATTTGCAGCTCGCAATAGTGCAGAGCTATCTCAAAGAAAGGGGCCACGGTGTTTCTGTATCTCTATTATGTTGGTGCGGCTTCGGAACTTTTAAATATCTCGATATATCTCGAAAACTACGCTTCTGATCAAAAAAGATCATAGAACATGAATTGTAGGAAACATAATTCTCTACAAAAAAGGTCTCTTAACGTTTTGCCATAGCTCGCTTCGTTTCCGAGATATTTGCAGATTTATCTCAAGGGAAGGGTCCTGACGGACATATTTCGAGATATTTCTTCTTCTTGTTGTTCTTCTTCTGCACAGCTAAGCTGGAAGTGGCATTTGCAGCTCGCAATAGTGCAGAGTTATCTCAAAGAAAGGGGCCACGGTGTTTCTGTATCTCTATTATGTTGGTGCGGCTTCGGATCTTTTAAATATCTCGATATATCTCGAAAACTACGCTTCTGATCAAAAAATATCATAGAACGTAAATTGTGGGAAACATAATTCTCTACAAAAAAGGTCTCTTAACATTTTGCCATAGCTCGCTTCGTTTCCGAGATATTTGCCGATTTATCTCAAGGGAAGGGGTCTGACGGACATATTTCGAGATATTTCTTCTTCTTGTTGTTCTTCTTCTGCACAGCTAAGCTGGAAGTGGCATTTGCAGCTCGCAGTAGTGCAGAGTTATCTCAAAGAAAGGGGCCACGGGGTTTCTGTATCTCTATTATGTTGGTGCGGCTTCGGAACTTTTAAATATCTTGATATATCGCGAGAACTACGCATCTGATCAAATAATATCATAGAACATAAAAAGTAGGAAACTTAATTCTCTACAAATAAGGTCTCTTAACATTTTGCCATAGCTCGCTTCGTTTCCGAGATATTTGCAGATTTATCTCAAGGGAAGGGGCCTGACGGACATATTTCGAGATATTTCTTCTTCTTGTTGTTCTTCTTCTGCACAGCTAAGCTGGAAGTGGCATTTGCAGCTCGCAATAGTGCAGAGTTATCTCAAAGAAAGGGGCCACGGTGTTTCTGTATCTCTATTATGTTGGTGCGGCTTCGGAACTTTTAAATATCTCGATATATCTCGAAAACTACGCTTCTGATCAAAAAATATCATAGAACATAAATTGTAGGAAACATAATTCTCTACAAAAAAGGTCTCTTAACGTTTTGCCATACCTCGCTTCGTTTCCGAGATATTTGCAGATTTATCTCAAGGGAAGTGTCCTGACGGACATATTTCGAGATATTTCTTCTTCTTGTTGTTCTTCTTCTGCACAGCTAAGCTGGAAGTGGCATTTGTAGCTCGCAATAGTGCAGAGTTATCTCAAAGAATGGGGCCACGGTGTTTCTGTATCTCTATTATGTTGGTGCGGCTTCGGAACTTTTAAATATCTTGATATATCTCGAGAACTACGCTTCTGATCAAAAAATATCATAGAACATAAATTGTAGGAAACATAATTCTCTACAAAAAACGTCTCTTAACATTTTGCCATAGCTCGCTTCGTTTCCGAGATATTTGCAGATTCAGCTCAAAGGAACTGGCCTGACGGACATATTTCGAGATATTTCTTCTTCTTGTTGTTCTTCCTCTGCACAGCTAAGCTGGAAGTGGCATTTGCAGCTCGCAATAGTGCAGAGTTATCTCAAAGAAAGGGGCCACGGTGTTTCTGTATCTCTATTATGTTGGTGCAGCTTCGGAACTTTTAAATATCTTGATATATCTCGAGAACTACGCATCTGATCAAAAAATATCATAGAACATAAAAAGTAGAAAACTTAATTCTCTACAAAAAAGGTCTCTCAACATTTTGTCATAGCTCGCTTCGTTTCCGAGATATATGCAGATTTATCTCAAGGGAAGGGGCCTGACGGACATATTTCGAGATATTTCTTCTTCTTGTTGTTCTTCTTCTGCACAGCTAAACTGGAAGTGGCATTTCCAGCTCGCAATAGTGCAGAGTTATCTGAAAGAAAGGGGCCACGGTGTTTCTGTATCTCTATTATGTTGGTGCGGCTTCGGAACTTTTAAATATCTTGATATATCTCGAGAACTACGCTTCTGATCAAAAAATATCATAGAACATAAATTGTAGGAAACATAATTCTCTACAAAAAAGGTCTCTTAAGATTTTGCCATAGCTCGTTTGGTTTCCGAGATATTTGCAGATATATCTCAAGGGAAGGGGCCTAACGGACATATTTCGAGATATTTCTTCTTCTTGTTGTTCTTCTTCTGCACAGCTAAACTAGAAGTGGCATTTCCAGCTCGCAATAGTGCAGAGTTATCTCAAAGAAAGGGGCCACGGTGTTTCTGTATCTCTATTATGTTGGTGCGGCTTCGGAACTTTTAAATATCTTGATATATCTCGAGAACTACGCATCTGATCAAAAAATATCATAGAACATAAAAAGTAGGTAACTTAATTCTCTACAAAAAAGGTCTCTTAACATTTTGCCATAGCTCGCTTGGTTTCCGAGATATTTGCAGATATATCTCAAGGGAAGGGGCCTGACGGACATATTTCGAGATATTTCTTCTTCTTGTTGTTCTTGTTCTGCACAGCTAAACTGGAAGTGGCATTTGCAGCTCGCAATAGTGCAGAGTTATCTCAAAGAAAGGGGCCACGGTGTGTCTGTATCTCTATTATGTTGGTGCGGCTTCGGAACTTTTAAATATCTTGATATATCTCGAGAACTACGCATCTGATCAAATAATATCATAGAACATAAATTGTAGGAAACATAATTCTCTACAAAAAAGGTCTCTTAACATTTTGCCGTAGCTCGCTTCGTTTCCGAGATATATGCAGATTTATCTCAAGGGAAGGGGCCTGACGGACATATTTCGAGATATTTCTTCTTCTTGTTGTTCTTGTTCTGCACAGCTAAACTGGAAGTGGCATTTGCAGCTCGCAATAGTGCAGAGTTATCTCAAAGAAAGGGGCCACGGTATTTCTGTATCTCTATTATGTTTGTGCGGGTTCGGAACTTTTAAATATCTTGATATATCTCGAGAACTACGCATCTGACCAAAAAATATCATAGAACATAAAAAGTAGGTAACTTAATTCTCTACAAAAAAGGTCTCTTAACATTTTGCCATAGCTCGCTTCGTTTCCGAGATATGTGCAGATTTATCTCAAGGGAAGGGGCCTGACGGACATATTTCGAGATATTTCTTCTTCTTGTTGTTCTTCTTCTGCACAGCTAAGCTGGAAGTGGCATTTGCAGCTCGCAATAGTGCAGAGTTACCTCAAAGAAAGGGGCCACGGTGTTTCTGTATCTCTATTATGTTGGTGCGGCTTCGGAGCTTTTAAATATCTCGATATATCTCGAGAACTACGCATCTGATCAAATAATATCATAGAACATAAATTGTAGGAAACATAATTCTCTACAAAAAAGGTCTCTTAACATTTTGCCGTAGCTCGCTTCGTTTCCGAGATATATGCAGATTTATCTCAAGGGAAGGGGCCTGACGGACATATTTCGAGATATTTCTTCTTCTTGTTGTTCTTGTTCTGCACAGCTAAACTGGAAGTGGCATTTGCAGCTCGCAATAGTGCAGAGTTATCTCAAAGAAAGGGGCCACGGTATTTCTGTATCTCTATTATGTTTGTGCGGCTTCGGAACTTTTAAATATCTTGATATATCTCGAGAACTACGCATCTGACCAAAAAATATCATAGAACATAAAAAGTAGGTAACTTAATTCTCTACAAAAAAGGTCTCTTAACATTTTGCCATAGCTCGCTTCGTTTCCGAGATATGTGCAGATTTATCTCAAGGGAAGGGGCCTGACGGACATATTTCGAGATATTTCTTCTTCTTGTTGTTCTTCTTCTGCACAGCTAAGCTGGAAGTGGCATTTGCAGCTCGCAATAGTGCAGAGTTACCTCAAAGAAAGGGGCCACGGTGTTTCTGTATCTCTATTATGTTGGTGCGGCTTCGGAGCTTTTAAATATCTCGATATATCTCGAAAACTACGCTTCTGATCAAAAAATATCATAGAACATAAATTGTAGGAAACATAATTCTCTACAAAAAAGGTCTCTTAACGTTTTGCCATAGCTCGCTTCGTTTCCGAGATATTTGCAGATTTATCTCAAGGGAAGGGTCCTGACGGACATATTTCGAGATATTTCTTCTTCTTGTTGTTCTTCTTCTGCACAGCTAAACTGGAAGTGGCATTTCCAGCTCGCAATAGTGCAGAGTTATCTCAAAGAAAGGGGCCACGGTGTTTCTGTATCTCTATTATGTTGGTGCGGCTTCGGAACTTTTAAATATCTTGATATATCTCGAGAACTACGCATCTGATCAAAAAATATCATAGAACATAAAAAGTAGAAAACTTAATTCTCTACAAAAAAGGTCTCTCAACATTTTGCCATAGCTCGCTTCGTTTCCGAGATATATGCAGATTTATCTCAAGGGAAGGGGCCTGACGGACATATTTCGAGATATTTCTTCTTCTTGTTGTTCTTCTTCTGCACAGCTAAACTGGAAGTGGCATTTCCAGCTCGCAATAGTGCAGAGTTATCTGAAAGAAAGGGGCCACGGTGTTTCTGTATCTCTATTATGTTGGTGCGGCTTCGGAACTTTTAAATATCTTGATATATCTCGAGAACTACGCTTCTGATCAAAAAATATCATAGAACATAAATTGTAGGAAACATAATTCTGCACAAAAAAGGTCTCTTAAGATTTTGCCATAGCTCGTTTCGTTTCCGAGATATTTGCAGATATATCTCAAGGGAAGGGGCCTAACGGACATATTTCGAGATATTTCTTCTTCTTGTTGTTCTTCTTCTGCACAGCTAAACTGGAAGTGGCATTTCCAGCTCGCAATAGTGCAGAGTTATCTCAAAGAAAGGGGCCACGGTGTTTCTGTATCTCTATTATGTTGGTGCGGCTTCGGAACTTTTAAATATCTTGATATATCTCGAGAACTACGCATCTGATCAAAAAATATCATAGAACATAAAAAGTAGGTAACTTAATTCTCTACAAAAAAGGTCTCTTAACATTTTGCCATAGCTCGCTTCGTTTCCGAGATATGTGCAGATTTATCTCAAGGGAAGGGGCCTGACGGACATATTTCGAGATATTTCTTCTTCTTGTTGTTCTTCTTCTGCACAGCTAAGCTGGAAGTGGCATTTGCAGCTCGCAATAGTGCAGAGTTATCTCAAAGAAAGGGGCCACGGTGTTTCTGTATCTCTATTATGTTGGTGCGTCTTCGGAGCTTTTACATATCTCGATATATCTCGAAAACTACGCTTCTGATCAAAAAATATCATAGAACATAAATTGTAGGAAACATAATTCTCTACAAAAAAGGTCCCTTAACATTTTGCCATAGCTCGCTTCGTTTCCGAGATATATGCAGATTTATCTCAAGGGAAGGGGCCTGACGGACATATTTCGAGATATTTCTTCTTCTTGTTGTTCTTCTTCTGCACAGCTAAGCTGGAAGTGGCATTTGCAGCTCGCAATAGTGCAGAGTTATCTCAAAGAAAGGGGCCACGGTGTTTCTGTATCTCTATTATGTTGGTGCGGCTTCGGAGCTTTTAAATATCTCGATATATCTCGAGAACTACGCATCTGATCAAATAATATCACAGAAGATAAATTGTAGGAAACATAATTCTCTACAAAAAAGGTCTCTTAACATTTTGCCATAGCTCGCTCCGTTTCCGAGATATATGCAGATTTATCTCAAGGGAAGGGGCCTGACGGACATATTTCGAGATATTTCTTCTTCTTGTTGTTCTTCTTCTGCACAGCTAAACTGGAAGTGGCATTTCCAGCTCGCAATAGTGCAGAGTTATCTGAAAGAAAGGGGCCACGGTGTTTCTGTATCTCTATTATGTTGGTGCGGCTTCGGAGCTTTTAAATATCTCGATATATCTCGAAAACTACGCTTCTGATCAAAAAATATCATAGAACATAAATTGTAGGAAACATAATTCTCTACAAAAAAGGTCTCTTAACATTTTGCCATAGCTCGCTTTGTTTCTGAGATATATGCAGATTTATCTCAAGGGAAGGGGCCTGACGGACATATTTCGAGAGATTTCTTCTTCTTGTTGTTCTTCTTCTGCACAGCTAAGCTGGAAGTGGCATTTGCAGCTCGCAATAGTGCAGAGTTATCTCAAAGAAAGGGGCCACGGTGTTTCTGTATCTCTATTATGTTGGTGCGGCTTCGGAACTTTTAAATATCTTGATATATCTCGAGAACTACGCATCTGATCAAATAATATCATAGAACATAAAAAGTAGGAAACTTAATTCTCTACAAATAAGGTATCTTAACATTTTGCCATAGCTCGCTTCGTTTCCGAGATATTTGCAGATTTATCTCAAGGGAAGGGGCCTGACGGACATATTTCGAGATATTTCTTCTTCTTGTTGGTCTTCTTCTGCACAGCTAAGCTGGAAGTGGCATTTGCAGCTCGCAATAGTGCAGAGTTATCTCAAAGAATGGGGACACGGTGTTTCTGTATCTCTATTACATTGGTGCGGCTTCGGAACTTTTAAATATCTTGATATATCTCGAGAACTACGCTTCTGATCAAAAAATATCATAGAACATAAATTGTAGGAAACATAATTCTCTACAAAAAAGGTCTCTTAAGATTTTGCCATAGCTCGTTTGGTTTCCGAGATATTTGCAGATATATCTCAAGGGAAGGGGCCTAACGGACATATTTCGAGAGATTTCTTCTTCTTGCTGTTCTTCTTCTGCACAGCTAAGCTGGAAGTGGCATTTGCAGCTCGCAATAGTGCAGAGTTATCTCAAAGAAAGGGGCCACGGTGTTTCTGTATCTCTATTATGTTGGTGCGGCTTCGGAACTTTTAAATATCTTGATATATCTCGAGAACTACGCATCTGATCAAATAATATCATAGAACATAAAAAGTAGGAAACTTAATTCTCTACAAATAAGGTATCTTAACATTTTGCGATAGCTCGCTTCGTTTCCGAGATATTTGCAGATTTATCTCAAGGGAAGGGGCCTGACGGACATATTTCGAGATATTTCTTCTTCTTGTTGGTCTTCTTCTGCACAGCTAAGCTGGAAGTGGCATTTGCAGCTCGCAATAGTGCAGAGTTATCTCAAAGAATGGGGCCACGGTGTTTCTGTATCTCTATTACATTGGTGCGGCTTCGGAACTTTTAAATATCTTGATATATCTCGAGAACTACGCTTCTGATCAAAAAATATCATAGAACATAAATTGTAGGAAACATAATTCTCTACAAAAAACGTCTCTTAACATTTTGCCATAGCTCGCTTCGTTTCCGAGATATTTGCAGATTCAGCTCAAAGGAACTGGCCTGACGGACATATTTCGAGATATTTCTTCTTCTTGTTGTTCTTCCTCTGCACAGCTAAGCTGGAAGTGGCATTTGCAGCTCGCAATAGTGCAGAGTTATCTCAAAGAAAGGGGCCACGGTGTTTCTGTATCTCTATTATGTTGGTGCGGCTTCGGAACTTTTAAATATCTTGATATATCTCGAGAACTACGCATCTGATCAAAAAATATCATAGAACATAAATTGTAGGAAGCATAATTCTCTACAAAAAAGGTCTCTTAACATTTTGCCATAGCTCGCTTCGTTTCCGAGATATTTGCAGATATATCTCAAGGGAAGGGGCCTGACCGACATATTTCGAGATATTTCTTCTTCTTGTTGTTCTTCTTCTGCACAGCTAAGCTGGAAGTGGCATTTGCGGCTCGCACTAGTGCAGAGTTATCTCAAAGAAAGGGGCCACGGTGTTTCTGTATCCCTATTATGTTGGTGCGGCTTCGGAACTTTTAAATATCTCGATATATCTCGAAAACTACGCTTCTGATCAAAAAATATCATAGAACATAAATTGTAGGAAACATAATTCTCTATAAAAAACGTCTCTTAACATTTTGCCATAGCTCGCTTCGTTTCCGAGATATTTGCAGATTCAGCTCAAAGGAACTGGCCTGACGGACATATTTCGAGATATTTCTTCTTCTTGTTGTTCTTCCTCTGCACAGCTAAGCTGGAAGTGGCATTTGCAGCTCGCAATAGTGCAGAGTTATCTCAAAGAAAGGGGCCACGGTGTTTCTGTATCTCTATTATGTTGGTGCGGCTTCGGAACTTTTAAATATCTTGATATATCTCGAGAACTACGCATCTGATCAAAAAATATCATAGAACATAAAAAGTAGGAAACTTAATTCTCTACAAAAAAGGTCTCTTAACATTTTGCCATAGCTCGCTTCGTTTCCGAGATATTTGCAGATTTATCTCAAGGGAAGGGGCCTGACGGACATATTTCGAGATATTTCTTCTTCTTGTTGTTCTTCTTCTGCACAGCTAAGCTGGAAGTGGCATTTGCGGCTCGCACTAGTGCAGAGTTATCTCAAAGAAAGGGGCCACCGTGTTTCTGTATCTCTATTATGTTGGTGCGGTTTCGGAACTTTTAAATATCTTGATATATCTCGAGAACTACGCATCTGATCAAAAAATATCATAGAACATAAAAAGTAGGAAACTTAATTCTCTGCAAATAAGGTCTCTTAACATTTTGCCATAGCTGGCTTCGTTTCCGAGATATTTGCAGATTTATCTCAAGGGAAGGGGCCTGACGGACATATTTCGAGATATTTCTTCTTCTTGTTGTCCTTCTTCTGCACAGCTAAGCTGGAAGTGGCATTTACAGCTCGCAATCGTGCAGAGTTATCTCAAAGAAAGGGGCCACGGTGTTTCTGTATCTCTATTATGTTGGTGCGGCTTCGGAACTTTTAAATATCTCGATATATCTCGAAAACTACGCTTCTGATCAAAAAATATCATACAACATAAAAAGTAGGAAACTTAATTCTCTACAAAAAAGGTCTCTTAACATTTTGCCATAGCTCGCTTCGTTTCCGAGATATTTGCAGATTTATCTCAAGGGAAGGGGCCTGACGGACATATTTCGAGATATTTCTTCTTCTTGTTGTTCTTCTTCTGCACAGCTAAGCTGGAACTGGCATTTGCGGCTCGCACTAGTGCAGAGTTATCTCAAAGAAAGGGGCCACGGTGTTTCTGTATCTCTACTATGTTGGTGCGGCTTCGGAACTTTTAAATATCTCGATGTATCTCGAAAACTACGCTTCTGATCAAAAAATATCATAGAACATAAATTGTAGGAAGCATAATTCTCTACAAAAAAGGTCTCTTAACATTTTGCCATAGCTCGCTTCGTTTCCGAGATATTTGCAGATATATCTCAAGGGAAGGGGCCTGACGGACATATTTCGAGATATTTCTTCTTCTTGTTGTTCTTCTTCTGCACAGCTAAGCTGGAAGTGGCATTTGCGGCTCGCACTAGTGCAGAGTTATCTCAAAGAAAGGGGCCACGGTGTTTCTGTATCCCTATTATGTTGGTGCGGCTTCGGAACTTTTAAATATCTTGATATATCTCGAAAACTACGCTTCTGATCAAAAAATATCATAGAACATAAATTGTAGGAAACATAATTCTCTATAAAAAACGTCTCTTAACATTTTGCCATAGCTCGCTTCGTTTCCGAGATATTTGCAATTTCAGCTCAAAGGAACTGGCCTGACGGACATATTTCGAGATATTTCTTCTTCTTGTTGTTCTTCCTCTGCACAGCTAAGCTGGAAGTGGCATTTGCAGCTCGCAATAGTGCAGAGTTATCTCAAAGAAAGGGGCCACGGTGTTTCTGTATCTCTATTATGTTGGTGCGGCTTCGGAACTTTTAAATATCTTGATATATCTCGAGAACTACGCATCTGATCAAAAAATATCATAGAACATAAAAAGTAGGAAACTTAATTCTCTACAAAAAAGGTCTCTTAACATTTTGCCATAGCTCGCTTCGTTTCCGAGATATTTGCAGATATATCTCAAGGGAAGGGGCCTGACGGACATATTTCGAGATATTTCTTCTTCTTGTTGTTCTTCTTCTGCACAGCTAAGCTGGAAGTGGCATTTACAGCTCGCAATAGTGCAGAGTTATCTCAAAGAAAGGGGCCACTGTGTTTCTGTATCTCTATTATGTTGGTGCGGTTTCGGAACTTTTAAATATCTTGATATATCTCGAGAACTACGAATCTGATCAAAAAATATCATAGAACATAAAAAGTAGGAAACTTAATTCTCTGCAAATAAGGTCTCTTAACATTTTGCCATAGCTCGCTTCGTTTCCGAGATATTTGCAGATTTATCTCAAGGGAAGGGGCCTGACGGACATATTTCGAGATATTTCTTCTTCTTGTTGGTCTTCTTCTGCACAGCTAAGCTGGAAGTGGCATTTGCAGCTCGCAATAGTGCAGAGTTATCTCAAAGAATGGGGCCACGGTGTTTCTGTATCTCTATTACATTGGTGCGGCTTCGGAACTTTTAAATATCTTGATATATCTCGAGAACTACGCTTCTGATCAAAAAATATCATAGAACATAAATTGTAGGAAACATAATTCTCTACAAAAAACGTCTCTTAACATTTTGCCATAGCTCGCTTCGTTTCCGAGATATTTGCAGATTCAGCTCAAAGGAACTGGCCTGACGGACATATTTCGAGATATTTCTTCTTCTTGTTGTTCTTCCTCTGCACAGCTAAGCTGGAAGTGGCATTTGCAGCTCGCAATAGTGCAGAGTTATCTCAAAGAAAGGGGCCACGGTGTTTCTGTATCTCTATTATGTTGGTGCGGCTTCGGAACTTTTAAATATCTTGATATATCTCGAGAACTACGCATCTGATCAAAAAATATCATAGAACATAAATTGTAGGAAGCATAATTCTCTACAAAAAAGGTCTCTTAACATTTTGCCATAGCTCGCTTCGTTTCCGAGATATTTGCAGATATATCTCAAGGGAAGGGGCCTGACCGACATATTTCGAGATATTTCTTCTTCTTGTTGTTCTTCTTCTGCACAGCTAAGCTGGAAGTGGCATTTGCGGCTCGCACTAGTGCAGAGTTATCTCAAAGAAAGGGGCCACGGTGTTTCTGTATCCCTATTATGTTGGTGCGGCTTCGGAACTTTTAAATATCTCGATATATCTCGAAAACTACGCTTCTGATCAAAAAATATCATAGAACATAAATTGTAGGAAACATAATTCTCTATAAAAAACGTCTCTTAACATTTTGCCATAGCTCGCTTCGTTTCCGAGATATTTGCAGATTTATCTCAAGGGAAGGGGCCTGACGGACATATTTCGAGATATTTCTTCTTCTTGTTGTTCTTCTTCTGCACAGCTAAGCTGGAAGTGGCATTTGCGGCTCGCACTAGTGCAGAGTTATCTCAAAGAAAGGGGCCACGGTGTTTCTGTATCCCTATTATGTTGGTGCGGCTTCGGAACTTTTAAATATCTTGATATATCTCGAAAACTACGCTTCTGATCAAAAAATATCATAGAACATAAATTGTAGGAAACATAATTCTCTATAAAAAACGTCTCTTAACATTTTGCCATAGCTCGCTTCGTTTCCGAGATATTTGCAATTTCAGCTCAAAGGAACTGGCCTGACGGACATATTTCGAGATATTTCTTCTTCTTGTTGTTCTTCCTCTGCACAGCTAAGCTGGAAGTGGCATTTGCAGCTCGCAATAGTGCAGAGTTATCTCAAAGAAAGGGGCCACGGTGTTTCTGTATCTCTATTATGTTGGTGCGGCTTCGGAACTTTTAAATATCTTGATATATCTCGAGAACTACGCATCTGATCAAAAAATATCATACAACATAAAAAGTAGGAAACTTAATTCTCTACAAAAAAGGTCTCTTAACATTTTGCCATAGCTCGCTTCGTTTCCGAGATATTTGCAGATTTATCTCAAGGGAAGGGGCCTGACGGACATATTTGGAGATATTTCTTCTTCTTGTTGTTCTTCTTCTGCACAGCTAAGCTGGAAGTGGCATTTGCGGCTCGCACTAGTGCAGCGTTATCTCAAAGAAAGGGGCCACGGTGTTTCTGTATCCCTATTATGTTGGTGCGGCTTCGGAACTTTTAAATATCTTGATATATCTCGAAAACTACGCTTCTGATCGAAAAATATCATAGAACATAAATTGTAGGAAACATAATTCTCTATAAAAAACGTCTCTCAACATTTTGCCATAGCTCGCTTCGTTTCCGAGATATTTGCAATTTCAGCTCAAAGGAACTGGCCTGACGGACATATTTCGAGATATTTCTTCTTCTTGTTGTTCTTCCTCTGCACAGCTAAGCTGGAAGTGGCATTTGCAGCTCGCAATAGTGCAGAGTTATCTCAAAGAAAGGGGCCACGGTGTTTCTGTATCTCTATTATGTTGGTGCGGCTTCGGAACTTTTAAATATCTCGATATATCTCGAAAACTACGCTTCTGATCAAAAAATATCATAGAACATAAATTGTAGAAAACATAATTCTCTATAAAAAACGTCTCTTAACATTTTGCCATAGCTCGCTTCGTTTCCGAGATATTTGCAGATTCAGCTCAAAGGAACTGGCCTGACGGACATATTTCGAGATATTTCTTCTTCTTGTTGTTCTTCCTCTGCACAGCTAAGCTGGAAGTGGCATTTGCAGCTCGCAATAGTGCAGAGTTATCTCAAAGAAAGGGGCCACGGTGTTTCTGTATCTCTATTATGTTGGTGCGGCTTCGGAACTTTTAAATATCTTGATATATCTCGAGAACTACGCATCTGATCAAAAAATATCATAGAACATAAAAAGTAGGAAACTTAATTCTCTACAAAAAAGGTCTCTTAACATTTTGCCATAGCTCGCTTCGTTTCCGAGATATTTGCAGATATATCTCAAGGGAAGGGGCCTGACGGACATATTTCGAGATATTCCTTCTTCTTGTTGTTCTTCTTCTGCACAGCTAAGCTGGAAGTGGCATTTGCGGCTCGCACTAGTGCAGAGTTATCTCAAAGAAAGGGGCCACGGTGTTTCTGTATCCCTATTATGTTGGTGCGGCTTCGGAACTTTTAAATATCTTGATATATCTCGAAAACTACGCTTCTGATCAAAAAATATCATAGAACATAAATTGTAGGAAACATAATTCTCTATAAAAAACGTCTCTTAACATTTTGCCATAGCTCGCTTCGTTTCCGAGATATTTGCAATTTCAGCTCAAAGGAACTGGCCTGACGGACATATTTCGAGATATTTCTTCTTCTTGTTGTTCTTCCTCTGCACAGCTAAGCTGGAAGTGGCATTTGCAGCTCGCAATAGTGCAGAGTTATCTCAAAGAAAGGGGCCACGGTGTTTCTGTATCTCTATTATGTTGGTGCGGCTTCGGAACTTTTAAATATCTTGATATATCTCGAGAACTACGCATCTGATCAAAAAATATCATAGAACATAAAAAGTAGGAAACTTAATTCTCTACAAAAAAGGTCTCTTAACATTTTGCCATAGCTCGCTTCGTTTCCGAGATATTTGCAGATATATCTCAAGGGAAGGGGCCTGACGGACATATTTCGAGATATTTCTTCTTCTTGTTGTTCTTCTTCTGCACAGCTAAGCTGGAAGTGGCATTTACAGCTCGCAATAGTGCAGAGTTATCTCAAAGAAAGGGGCCACTGTGTTTCTGTATCTCTATTATGTTGGTGCGGTTTCGGAACTTTTAAATATCTTGATATATCTCGAGAACTACGAATCTGATCAAAAAATATCATAGAACATAAAAAGTAGGAAACTTAATTCTCTGCAAATAAGGTCTCTTAACATTTTGCCATAGCTCGCTTCGTTTCCGAGATATTTGCAGATTTATCTCAAGGGAAGGGGCCTGACGGACATATTTCGAGATATTTCTTCTTCTTGTTGTCCTTCTTCTGCACGGCTAAGCTGGAAGTGGCATTTGCAGCTCGCAATAGTGCAGAGTTATCTCAAAGAATGGGGACACGGTGTTTCTGTATCTCTATTACATTGGTGCGGCTTCGGAACTTTTAAATATCTTGATATATCTCGAGAACTACGCTTCTGATCAAAAAATATCATAGAACATAAATTGTAGGAAACATAATTCTCTACAAAAAACGTCTCTTAACATTTTGCCATAGCTCGCTTCGTTTCCGAGATATTTGCAGATTCAGCTCAAAGGAACTGGCCTGACGGACATATTTCGAGATATTTCTTCTTCTTGTTGTTCTTCCTCTGCACAGCAAAGCTGGAAGTGGCATTTGCAGCTCGCAATAGTGCAGAGTTATCTCAAAGAAAGGGGCCACGGTGTTTCTGTATCTCTATTATGTTGGTACGGCTTTGGAACTTTTAAATATCTTGATATATCTCGAGAACTACGCATCTGATCAAATAATATCATAGAACATAAAAAGTAGGAAACTTAATTCTCTACAAATAAGGTCTCTTAACATTTTGCCATAGCTCGCTTCGTTTCCGAGATATTTGCAGATCTATCTCAAGAGAAGGGGCCTGACGGACATATTTCGAGATATTTCTTCTTCTTGTTGTTCTTCTTCTGCACAGCTAAGCTGGAAGTGGTATTTGCAGCTAGCAATAGTGCAGAGTTATCTCAAAGAAAGGGGCCACGGTGTTTCTGTATCTCTATTATGTTGGTGCGGCTTCGCAACTTTTAAATATCTAGATATATCTCGAAAACTACGCTTCTGATCAAAAAATATCATAGAAGATAAATTGTAGGAAACATAATTCTCTACAAAAAAGGTCTCTTAACGTTTTGCCATAACTCGCTTCGTTTCCGAGATATTTGCAGATTTATCTCAAGGGAAGGGTCCTAACGGACATATTTCGAGAGATTTCTTCTTCTTGCTGTTCTTCTTCTGCACAGCTAAGCTGGAAGTGGCATTTGCAGCTCGCAATAGTGCAGAGTTATCTCAAAGAAAGGGGCCACGGTGTTTCTGTATCTCTATTATGTTGGTGCGGCTTCGGAACTTTTAAATATCTTGATATATCTCGAGAACTACGCATCTGATCAAATAATATCATAGAACATAAAAAGTAGGAAACTTAATTCTCTACAAATAAGGTATCTTAACATTTTGCGATAGCTCGCTTCGTTTCCGAGATATTTGCAGATTTATCTCAAGGGAAGGGGCCTGACGGACATATTTCGAGATATTTCTTCTTCTTGTTGGTCTTCTTCTGCACAGCTAAGCTGGAAGTGGCATTTGCAGCTCGCAATAGTGCAGAGTTATCTCAAAGAATGGGGCCACGGTGTTTCTGTATCTCTATTACATTGGTGCGGCTTCGGAACTTTTAAATATCTTGATATATCTCGAGAACTACGCTTCTGATCAAAAAATATCATAGAACATAAATTGTAGGAAACATAATTCTCTACAAAAAACGTCTCTTAACATTTTGCCATAGCTCGCTTCGTTTCCGAGATATTTGCAGATTCAGCTCAAAGGAACTGGCCTGACGGACATATTTCGAGATATTTCTTCTTCTTGTTGTTCTTCCTCTGCACAGCTAAGCTGGAAGTGGCATTTGCAGCTCGCAATAGTGCAGAGTTATCTCAAAGAAAGGGGCCACGGTGTTTCTGTATCTCTATTATGTTGGTGCGGCTTCGGAACTTTTAAATATCTTGATATATCTCGAGAACTACGCATCTGATCAAAAAATATCATAGAACATAAATTGTAGGAAGCATAATTCTCTACAAAAAAGGTCTCTTAACATTTTGCCATAGCTCGCTTCGTTTCCGAGATATTTGCAGATATATCTCAAGGGAAGGGGCCTGACCGACATATTTCGAGATATTTCTTCTTCTTGTTGTTCTTCTTCTGCACAGCTAAGCTGGAAGTGGCATTTGCGGCTCGCACTAGTGCAGAGTTATCTCAAAGAAAGGGGCCACGGTGTTTCTGTATCCCTATTATGTTGGTGCGGCTTCGGAACTTTTAAATATCTCGATATATCTCGAAAACTACGCTTCTGATCAAAAAATATCATAGAACATAAATTGTAGGAAACATAATTCTCTATAAAAAACGTCTCTTAACATTTTGCCATAGCTCGCTTCGTTTCCGAGATATTTGCAGATTCAGCTCAAAGGAACTGGCCTGACGGACATATTTCGAGATATTTCTTCTTCTTGTTGTTCTTCCTCTGCACAGCTAAGCTGGAAGTGGCATTTGCAGCTCGCAATAGTGCAGAGTTATCTCAAAGAAAGGGGCCACGGTGTTTCTGTATCTCTATTATGTTGGTGCGGCTTCGGAACTTTTAAATATCTCGATATATCTCGAAAACTACGCTTCTGATCAAAAAATATCATACAACATAAAAAGTAGGAAACTTAATTCTCTACAAAAAAGGTCTCTTAACATTTTGCCATAGCTCGCTTCGTTTCCGAGATATTTGCAGATTTATCTCAAGGGAAGGGGCCTGACGGACATATTTCGAGATATTTCTTCTTCTTGTTGTTCTTCTTCTGCACAGCTAAGCTGGAACTGGCATTTGCGGCTCGCACTAGTGCAGAGTTATCTCAAAGAAAGGGGCCACGGTGTTTCTGTATCTCTACTATGTTGGTGCGGCTTCGGAACTTTTAAATATCTCGATGTATCTCGAAAACTACGCTTCTGATCAAAAAATATCATAGAACATAAATTGTAGGAAGCATAATTCTCTACAAAAAAGGTCTCTTAACATTTTGCCATAGCTCGCTTCGTTTCCGAGATATTTGCAGATATATCTCAAGGGAAGGGGCCTGACGGACATATTTCGAGATATTTCTTCTTCTTGTTGTTCTTCTTCTGCACAGCTAAGCTGGAAGTGGCATTTGCGGCTCGCACTAGTGCAGAGTTATCTCAAAGAAAGGGGCCACGGTGTTTCTGTATCCCTATTATGTTGGTGCGGCTTCGGAACTTTTAAATATCTTGATATATCTCGAAAACTACGCTTCTGATCAAAAAATATCATAGAACATAAATTGTAGGAAACATAATTCTCTATAAAAAACGTCTCTTAACATTTTGCCATAGCTCGCTTCGTTTCCGAGATATTTGCAATTTCAGCTCAAAGGAACTGGCCTGACGGACATATTTCGAGATATTTCTTCTTCTTGTTGTTCTTCCTCTGCACAGCTAAGCTGGAAGTGGCATTTGCAGCTCGCAATAGTGCAGAGTTATCTCAAAGAAAGGGGCCACGGTGTTTCTGTATCTCTATTATGTTGGTGCGGCTTCGGAACTTTTAAATATCTTGATATATCTCGAGAACTACGCATCTGATCAAAAAATATCATAGAACATAAAAAGTAGGAAACTTAATTCTCTACAAAAAAGGTCTCTTAACATTTTGCCATAGCTCGCTTCGTTTCCGAGATATTTGCAGATATATCTCAAGGGAAGGGGCCTGACGGACATATTTCGAGATATTTCTTCTTCTTGTTGTTCTTCTTCTGCACAGCTAAGCTGGAAGTGGCATTTACAGCTCGCAATAGTGCAGAGTTATCTCAAAGAAAGGGGCCACTGTGTTTCTGTATCTCTATTATGTTGGTGCGGTTTCGGAACTTTTAAATATCTTGATATATCTCGAGAACTACGAATCTGATCAAAAAATATCATAGAACATAAAAAGTAGGAAACTTAATTCTCTGCAAATAAGGTCTCTTAACATTTTGCCATAGCTCGCTTCGTTTCCGAGATATTTGCAGATTTATCTCAAGGGAAGGGGCCTGACGGACATATTTCGAGATATTTCTTCTTCTTGTTGGTCTTCTTCTGCACAGCTAAGCTGGAAGTGGCATTTGCAGCTCGCAATAGTGCAGAGTTATCTCAAAGAATGGGGCCACGGTGTTTCTGTATCTCTATTACATTGGTGCGGCTTCGGAACTTTTAAATATCTTGATATATCTCGAGAACTACGCTTCTGATCAAAAAATATCATAGAACATAAATTGTAGGAAACATAATTCTCTACAAAAAACGTCTCTTAACATTTTGCCATAGCTCGCTTCGTTTCCGAGATATTTGCAGATTCAGCTCAAAGGAACTGGCCTGACGGACATATTTCGAGATATTTCTTCTTCTTGTTGTTCTTCCTCTGCACAGCTAAGCTGGAAGTGGCATTTGCAGCTCGCAATAGTGCAGAGTTATCTCAAAGAAAGGGGCCACGGTGTTTCTGTATCTCTATTATGTTGGTGCGGCTTCGGAACTTTTAAATATCTTGATATATCTCGAGAACTACGCATCTGATCAAAAAATATCATAGAACGTAAATTGTAGGAAGCATAATTCTCTACAAAAAAGGTCTCTTAACATTTTGCCATAGCTCGCTTCGTTTCCGAGATATTTGCAGATATATCTCAAGGGAAGGGGCCTGACCGACATATTTCGAGATATTTCTTCTTCTTGTTGTTCTTCTTCTGCACAGCTAAGCTGGAAGTGGCATTTGCGGCTCGCACTAGTGCAGAGTTATCTCAAAGAAAGGGGCCACGGTGTTTCTGTATCCCTATTATGTTGGTGCGGCTTCGGAACTTTTAAATATCTCGATATATCTCGAAAACTACGCTTCTGATCAAAAAATATCATAGAACATAAATTGTAGGAAACATAATTCTCTATAAAAAACGTCTCTTAACATTTTGCCATAGCTCGCTTCGTTTCCGAGATATTTGCAGATTTATCTCAAGGGAAGGGGCCTGACGGACATATTTCGAGATATTTCTTCTTCTTGTTGTTCTTCTTCTGCACAGCTAAGCTGGAAGTGGCATTTGCGGCTCGCACTAGTGCAGAGTTATCTCAAAGAAAGGGGCCACGGTGTTTCTGTATCCCTATTATGTTGGTGCGGCTTCGGAACTTTTAAATATCTTGATATATCTCGAAAACTACGCTTCTGATCAAAAAATATCATAGAACATAAATTGTAGGAAACATAATTCTCTATAAAAAACGTCTCTTAACATTTTGCCATAGCTCGCTTCGTTTCCGAGATATTTGCAATTTCAGCTCAAAGGAACTGGCCTGACGGACATATTTCGAGATATTTCTTCTTCTTGTTGTTCTTCCTCTGCACAGCTAAGCTGGAAGTGGCATTTGCAGCTCGCAATAGTGCAGAGTTATCTCAAAGAAAGGGGCCACGGTGTTTCTGTATCTCTATTATGTTGGTGCGGCTTCGGAACTTTTAAATATCTTGATATATCTCGAGAACTACGCATCTGATCAAAAAACATCATAGAACATAAAAAGTAGGAAACTTAATTCTCTACAAAAAAGGTCTCTTAACATTTTGCCATAGCTCGCTTCGTTTCCGAGATATTTGCAGATATATCTCAAGGGAAGGGGCCTGACGGACATATTTCGAGATATTTCTTCTTCTTGTTGTTCTTCTTCTGCACAGCTAAGCTGGAAGTGGCATTTACAGCTCGCAATAGTGCAGAGTTATCTCAAAGAAAGGGGCCACTGTGTTTCTGTATCTCTATTATGTTGGTGCGGTTTCGGAACTTTTAAATACCTCGATATATCTCGAAAACTACGCTTCTGATCAAAAAATATCATAGAACATAAATTGTAGGAAACATAATTCTCTACAAAAAACGTCTCTTAACATTTTGCCATAGCTCGCTTCGTTTCCGAGATATTTGCAGATTCAGCTCCAAGGAACTGGCCTGACGGACATATTTCGAGATATTTCTTCTTCTTGTTGTTCTTCCTCTGCACAGCTAAGCTGGAAGTGGCATTTGCAGCTCGCAATAGTGCAGAGTTATCTCAAAGAAAGGGGCCACGGTGTTTCTGTATCTCTATTATGTTGGTGCGGCTTCGGAACTTTTAAATATCTTGATATATCTCGAGAACTACGCATCTGATCAAAAAATATCATACAACATAAAAAGTAGGAAACTTAATTCTCTACAAAAAAGGTCTCTTAACATTTTGCCATAGCTCGCTTCGTTTCCGAGATATTTGCAGATTTATCTCAAGGGAAGGGGCCTGACGGACATATTTGGAGATATTTCTTCTTCTTGTTGTTCTTCTTCTGCACAGCTAAGCTGGAAGTGGCATTTGCGGCTCGCACTAGTGCAGCGTTATCTCAAAGAAAGGGGCCACGGTGTTTCTGTATCCCTATTATGTTGGTGCGGCTTCGGAACTTTTAAATATCTTGATATATCTCGAAAACTACGCTTCTGATCGAAAAATATCATAGAACATAAATTGTAGGAAACATAATTCTCTATAAAAAACGTCTCTTAACATTTTGCCATAGCTCGCTTCGTTTCCGAGATATTTGCAATTTCAGCTCAAAGGAACTGGCCTGACGGACATATTTCGAGATATTTCTTCTTCTTGTTGTTCTTCCTCTGCACAGCTAAGCTGGAAGTGGCATTTGCAGCTCGCAATAGTGCAGAGTTATCTCAAAGAAAGGGGCCACGGTGTTTCTGTATCTCTATTATGTTGGTGCGGCTTCGGAACTTTTAAATATCTCGATATATCTCGAAAACTACGCTTCTGATCAAAAAATATCATAGAACATAAATTGTAGGAAACATAATTCTCTATAAAAAACGTCTCTTAACATTTTGCCATAGCTCGCTTCGTTTCCGAGATATTTGCAGATTCAGCTCAAAGGAACTGGCCTGACGGACATATTTCGAGATATTTCTTCTTCTTGTTGTTCTTCCTCTGCACAGCTAAGCTGGAAGTGGCATTTGCAGCTCGCAATAGTGCAGAGTTATCTCAAAGAAAGGGGCCACGGTGTTTCTGTATCTCTATTATGTTGGTGCGGCTTCGGAACTTTTAAATATCTTGATATATCTCGAGAACTACGCATCTGATCAAAAAATATCATAGAACATAAAAAGTAGGAAACTTAATTCTCTACAAAAAAGGTCTCTTAACATTTTGCCATAGCTCGCTTCGTTTCCGAGATATTTGCAGATATATCTCAAGGGAAGGGGCCTGACGGACATATTTCGAGATATTTCTTCTTCTTGTTGTTCTTCTTCTGCACAGCTAAGCTGGAAGTGGCATTTGCGGCTCGCACTAGTGCAGAGTTATCTCAAAGAAAGGGGCCACGGTGTTTCTGTATCCCTATTATGTTGGTGCGGCTTCGGAACTTTTAAATATCTTGATATATCTCGAAAACTACGCTTCTGATCAAAAAATATCATAGAACATAAATTGTAGGAAACATAATTCTCTATAAAAAACGTCTCTTAACATTTTGCCATAGCTCGCTTCGTTTCCGAGATATTTGCAATTTCAGCTCAAAGGAACTGGCCTGACGGACATATTTCGAGATATTTCTTCTTCTTGTTGTTCTTCCTCTGCACAGCTAAGCTGGAAGTGGCATTTGCAGCTCGCAATAGTGCAGAGTTATCTCAAAGAAAGGGGCCACGGTGTTTCTGTATCTCTATTATGTTGGTGCGGCTTCGGAACTTTTAAATATCTTGATATATCTCGAGAACTACGCATCTGATCAAAAAATATCATAGAACATAAAAAGTAGGAAACTTAATTCTCTACAAAAAAGGTCTCTTAACATTTTGCCATAGCTCGCTTCGTTTCCGAGATATTTGCAGATATATCTCAAGGGAAGGGGCCTGACGGACATATTTCGAGATATTTCTTCTTCTTGTTGTTCTTCTTCTGCACAGCTAAGCTGGAAGTGGCATTTACAGCTCGCAATAGTGCAGAGTTATCTCAAAGAAAGGGGCCACTGTGTTTCTGTATCTCTATTATGTTGGTGCGGTTTCGGAACTTTTAAATATCTTGATATATCTCGAGAACTACGAATCTGATCAAAAAATATCATAGAACATAAAAAGTAGGAAACTTAATTCTCTGCAAATAAGGTCTCTTAACATTTTGCCATAGCTCGCTTCGTTTCCGAGATATTTGCAGATTTATCTCAAGGGAAGGGGCCTGACGGACATATTTCGAGATATTTCTTCTTCTTGTTGTCCTTCTTCTGCACAGCTAAGCTGGAAGTGGCATTTACAGCTCGCAATCGTGCAGAGTTATCTCAAAGAAAGGGGCCACGGTGTTTCTGTATCTCTATTATGTTGGTGCGGCTTCGGAACTTTTAAATATCTTGATATATCTCGAGAACTACGCATCTGATCAAAAAATATCATAGAACATGAAAAGTAGGAAACTTAATTCTCTACAAAAAAGGTCTCTTAACATTTCGCCATAGCTCGCTTCGTTTCCGGGATATTTGCAGATTTATCTCAAGGGAAGGGGCCTGGCGGACATATTTCGAGATATTTCTTCTTCTTGTTGTTCTTCTTCTGCACAGCTAAGCTGGAAGTGGCATTTGCGGCTCGCACTAGTGCAGAGTTATCTCAAAGAAAGGGGCCACGGTGTTTCTGTATCTCTATTATGTTGGTGCGGCTTCGGAACTTTTAAATATCTTGATATATCTCGAGAACTACGCATCTGATCAGAAAATATCATAGACGATAGAAAGTAGGAAACTTAATTCTCTACAAAAAAGGTCTCTTAACATTTTGCCATAGCTCGCTTCGTTTCCGAGATATTTGCAGATTCAGCTCAAAGGAACTGGCCTGACGGACATATTTCGAGATATTTCTTCTTCTTGTTGGTCTTCTTCTGCACAGCTAAGCTGGAAGTGGCATTTGCAGCTCGCAATAGTGCAGAGTTATCTCAAAGAATGGGGCCACGGTGTTTCTGTATCTCTATTACATTGGTGCGGCTTCGGAACTTTTAAATATCTTGATATATCTCGAGAACTACGCTTCTGATCAAAAAATATCATAGAACATAAATTGTAGGAAACATAATTCTCTACAAAAAACGTCTCTTAACATTTTGCCATAGCTCGCTTCGTTTCCGAGATATTTGCAGATTCAGCTCAAAGGAACTGGCCTGACGGACATATTTCGAGATATTTCTTCTTCTTGTTGTTCTTCCTCTGCACAGCTAAGCTGGAAGTGGCATTTGCAGCTCGCAATAGTGCAGAGTTATCTCAAAGAAAGGGGCCACGGTGTTTCTGTATCTCTATTATGTTGGTGCGGCTTCGGAACTTTTAAATATCTTGATATATCTCGAGAACTACGCATCTGATCAAAAAATATCATAGAACATAAATTGTAGGAAGCATAATTCTCTACAAAAAAGGTCTCTTAACATTTTGCCATAGCTCGCTTCGTTTCCGAGATATTTGCAGATATATCTCAAGGGAAGGGGCCTGACCGACATATTTCGAGATATTTCTTCTTCTTGTTGTTCTTCTTCTGCACAGCTAAGCTGGAAGTGGCATTTGCGGCTCGCACTAGTGCAGAGTTATCTCAAAGAAAGGGGCCACGGTGTTTCTGTATCCCTATTATGTTGGTGCGGCTTCGGAACTTTTAAATATCTCGATATATCTCGAAAACTACGCTTCTGATCAAAAAATATCATAGAACATAAATTGTAGGAAACATAATTCTCTATAAAAAACGTCTCTTAACATTTTGCCATAGCTCGCTTCGTTTCCGAGATATTTGCAGATTTATCTCAAGGGAAGGGGCCTGACGGACATATTTCGAGATATTTCTTCTTCTTGTTGTTCTTCTTCTGCACAGCTAAGCTGGAAGTGGCATTTGCGGCTCGCACTAGTGCAGAGTTATCTCAAAGAAAGGGGCCACGGTGTTTCTGTATCCCTATTATGTTGGTGCGGCTTCGGAACTTTTAAATATCTTGATATATCTCGAAAACTACGCTTCTGATCAAAAAATATCATAGAACATAAATTGTAGGAAACATAATTCTCTATAAAAAACGTCTCTTAACATTTTGCCATAGCTCGCTTCGTTTCCGAGATATTTGCAATTTCAGCTCAAAGGAACTGGCCTGACGGACATATTTCGAGATATTTCTTCTTCTTGTTGTTCTTCCTCTGCACAGCTAAGCTGGAAGTGGCATTTGCAGCTCGCAATAGTGCAGAGTTATCTCAAAGAAAGGGGCCACGGTGTTTCTGTATCTCTATTATGTTGGTGCGGCTTCGGAACTTTTAAATATCTTGATATATCTCGAGAACTACGCATCTGATCAAAAAACATCATAGAACATAAAAAGTAGGAAACTTAATTCTCTACAAAAAAGGTCTCTTAACATTTTGCCATAGCTCGCTTCGTTTCCGAGATATTTGCAGATATATCTCAAGGGAAGGGGCCTGACGGACATATTTCGAGATATTTCTTCTTCTTGTTGTTCTTCTTCTGCACAGCTAAGCTGGAAGTGGCATTTACAGCTCGCAATAGTGCAGAGTTATCTCAAAGAAAGGGGCCACTGTGTTTCTGTATCTCTATTATGTTGGTGCGGTTTCGGAACTTTTAAATACCTCGATATATCTCGAAAACTACGCTTCTGATCAAAAAATATCATAGAACATAAATTGTAGGAAACATAATTCTCTACAAAAAACGTCTCTTAACATTTTGCCATAGCTCGCTTCGTTTCCGAGATATTTGCAGATTCAGCTCCAAGGAACTGGCCTGACGGACATATTTCGAGATATTTCTTCTTCTTGTTGTTCTTCCTCTGCACAGCTAAGCTGGAAGTGGCATTTGCAGCTCGCAATAGTGCAGAGTTATCTCAAAGAAAGGGGCCACGGTGTTTCTGTATCTCTATTATGTTGGTGCGGCTTCGGAACTTTTAAATATCTTGATATATCTCGAGAACTACGCATCTGATCAAAAAATATCATAGAACATAAAAAGTAGGAAACTTAATTCTCTACAAAAAAGGTCTCTTAACATTTTGCCATAGCCCGCTTCGTTTCCGAGATATTTGCAGATATATCTCAAGGGAAGGGGCCTGACGGACATATTTCGAGATATTTCTTCTTCTTGTTGTTCTTCTTCTGCACAGCTAAGCTGGAAGTGGCATTTACAGCTCGCAATAGTGCAGAGTTATCTCAAAGAAAGGGGCCACTGTGTTTCTGTATCTCTATTATGTTGGTGCGGTTTCGGAACTTTTAAATATCTTGATATATCTCGAGAACTACGAATCTGATCAAAAAATATCATAGAACATAAAAAGTAGGAAACTTAATTCTCTGCAAATAAGGTCTCTTAACATTTTGCCATAGCTCGCTTCGTTTCCGAGATATTTGCAGATTTATCTCAAGGGAAGGGGCCTGACGGACATATTTCGAGATATTTCTTCTTCTTGTTGGTCTTCTTCTGCACAGCTAAGCTGGAAGTGGCATTTGCAGCTCGCAATAGTGCAGAGTTATCTCAAAGAATGGGGCCACGGTGTTTCTGTATCTCTATTACATTGGTGCGGCTTCGGAACTTTTAAATATCTTGATATATCTCGAGAACTACGCTTCTGATCAAAAAATATCATAGAACATAAATTGTAGGAAACATAATTCTCTACAAAAAACGTCTCTTAACATTTTGCCATAGCTCGCTTCGTTTCCGAGATATTTGCAGATTCAGCTCAAAGGAACTGGCCTGACGGACATATTTCGAGATATTTCTTCTTCTTGTTGTTCTTCCTCTGCACAGCTAAGCTGGAAGTGGCATTTGCAGCTCGCAATAGTGCAGAGTTATCTCAAAGAAAGGGGCCACGGTGTTTCTGTATCTCTATTATGTTGGTGCGGCTTCGGAACTTTTAAATATCTTGATATATCTCGAGAACTACGCATCTGATCAAAAAATATCATAGAACATAAATTGTAGGAAGCATAATTCTCTACAAAAAAGGTCTCTTAACATTTTGCCATAGCTCGCTTCGTTTCCGAGATATTTGCAGATATATCTCAAGGGAAGGGGCCTGACCGACATATTTCGAGATATTTCTTCTTCTTGTTGTTCTTCTTCTGCACAGCTAAGCTGGAAGTGGCATTTGCGGCTCGCACTAGTGCAGAGTTATCTCAAAGAAAGGGGCCACGGTGTTTCTGTATCCCTATTATGTTGGTGCGGCTTCGGAACTTTTAAATATCTCGATATATCTCGAAAACTACGCTTCTGATCAAAAAATATCATAGAACATAAATTGTAGGAAACATAATTCTCTATAAAAAACGTCTCTTAACATTTTGCCATAGCTCGCTTCGTTTCCGAGATATTTGCAGATTTATCTCAAGGGAAGGGGCCTGACGGACATATTTCGAGATATTTCTTCTTCTTGTTGTTCTTCTTCTGCACAGCTAAGCTGGAAGTGGCATTTGCGGCTCGCACTAGTGCAGAGTTATCTCAAAGAAAGGGGCCACGGTGTTTCTGTATCCCTATTATGTTGGTGCGGCTTCGGAACTTTTAAATATCTTGATATATCTCGAAAACTACGCTTCTGATCAAAAAATATCATAGAACATAAATTGTAGGAAACATAATTCTCTATAAAAAACGTCTCTTAACATTTTGCCATAGCTCGCTTCGTTTCCGAGATATTTGCAATTTCAGCTCAAAGGAACTGGCCTGACGGACATATTTCGAGATATTTCTTCTTCTTGTTGTTCTTCCTCTGCACAGCTAAGCTGGAAGTGGCATTTGCAGCTCGCAATAGTGCAGAGTTATCTCAAAGAAAGGGGCCACGGTGTTTCTGTATCTCTATTATGTTGGTGCGGCTTCGGAACTTTTAAATATCTTGATATATCTCGAGAACTACGCATCTGATCAAAAAACATCATAGAACATAAAAAGTAGGAAACTTAATTCTCTACAAAAAAGGTCTCTTAACATTTTGCCATAGCTCGCTTCGTTTCCGAGATATTTGCAGATATATCTCAAGGGAAGGGGCCTGACGGACATATTTCGAGATATTTCTTCTTCTTGTTGTTCTTCTTCTGCACAGCTAAGCTGGAAGTGGCATTTACAGCTCGCAATAGTGCAGAGTTATCTCAAAGAAAGGGGCCACTGTGTTTCTGTATCTCTATTATGTTGGTGCGGTTTCGGAACTTTTAAATACCTCGATATATCTCGAAAACTACGCTTCTGATCAAAAAATATCATAGAACATAAATTGTAGGAAACATAATTCTCTACAAAAAACGTCTCTTAACATTTTGCCATAGCTCGCTTCGTTTCCGAGATATTTGCAGATTCAGCTCCAAGGAACTGGCCTGACGGACATATTTCGAGATATTTCTTCTTCTTGTTGTTCTTCCTCTGCACAGCTAAGCTGGAAGTGGCATTTGCAGCTCGCAATAGTGCAGAGTTATCTCAAAGAAAGGGGCCACGGTGTTTCTGTATCTCTATTATGTTGGTGCGGCTTCGGAACTTTTAAATATCTTGATATATCTCGAGAACTACGCATCTGATCAAAAAATATCATACAACATAAAAAGTAGGAAACTTAATTCTCTACAAAAAAGGTCTCTTAACATTTTGCCATAGCTCGCTTCGTTTCCGAGATATTTGCAGATTTATCTCAAGGGAAGGGGCCTGACGGACATATTTGGAGATATTTCTTCTTCTTGTTGTTCTTCTTCTGCACAGCTAAGCTGGAAGTGGCATTTGCGGCTCGCACTAGTGCAGCGTTATCTCAAAGAAAGGGGCCACGGTGTTTCTGTATCCCTATTATGTTGGTGCGGCTTCGGAACTTTTAAATATCTTGATATATCTCGAAAACTACGCTTCTGATCGAAAAATATCATAGAACATAAATTGTAGGAAACATAATTCTCTATAAAAAACGTCTCTTAACATTTTGCCATAGCTCGCTTCGTTTCCGAGATATTTGCAATTTCAGCTCAAAGGAACTGGCCTGACGGACATATTTCGAGATATTTCTTCTTCTTGTTGTTCTTCCTCTGCACAGCTAAGCTGGAAGTGGCATTTGCAGCTCGCAATAGTGCAGAGTTATCTCAAAGAAAGGGGCCACGGTGTTTCTGTATCTCTATTATGTTGGTGCGGCTTCGGAACTTTTAAATATCTCGATATATCTCGAAAACTACGCTTCTGATCAAAAAATATCATAGAACATAAATTGTAGGAAACATAATTCTCTATAAAAAACGTCTCTTAACATTTTGCCATAGCTCGCTTCGTTTCCGAGATATTTGCAGATTCAGCTCAAAGGAACTGGCCTGACGGACATATTTCGAGATATTTCTTCTTCTTGTTGTTCTTCCTCTGCACAGCTAAGCTGGAAGTGGCATTTGCAGCTCGCAATAGTGCAGAGTTATCTCAAAGAAAGGGGCCACGGTGTTTCTGTATCTCTATTATGTTGGTGCGGCTTCGGAACTTTTAAATATCTTGATATATCTCGAGAACTACGCATCTGATCAAAAAATATCATAGAACATAAAAAGTAGGAAACTTAATTCTCTACAAAAAAGGTCTCTTAACATTTTGCCATAGCTCGCTTCGTTTCCGAGATATTTGCAGATATATCTCAAGGGAAGGGGCCTGACGGACATATTTCGAGATATTTCTTCTTCTTGTTGTTCTTCTTCTGCACAGCTAAGCTGGAAGTGGCATTTGCGGCTCGCACTAGTGCAGAGTTATCTCAAAGAAAGGGGCCACGGTGTTTCTGTATCCCTATTATGTTGGTGCGGCTTCGGAACTTTTAAATATCTTGATATATCTCGAAAACTACGCTTCTGATCAAAAAATATCATAGAACATAAATTGTAGGAAACATAATTCTCTATAAAAAACGTCTCTTAACATTTTGCCATAGCTCGCTTCGTTTCCGAGATATTTGCAATTTCAGCTCAAAGGAACTGGCCTGACGGACATATTTCGAGATATTTCTTCTTCTTGTTGTTCTTCCTCTGCACAGCTAAGCTGGAAGTGGCATTTGCAGCTCGCAATAGTGCAGAGTTATCTCAAAGAAAGGGGCCACGGTGTTTCTGTATCTCTATTATGTTGGTGCGGCTTCGGAACTTTTAAATATCTTGATATATCTCGAGAACTACGCATCTGATCAAAAAATATCATAGAACATAAAAAGTAGGAAACTTAATTCTCTACAAAAAAGGTCTCTTAACATTTTGCCATAGCTCGCTTCGTTTCCGAGATATTTGCAGATATATCTCAAGGGAAGGGGCCTGACGGACATATTTCGAGATATTTCTTCTTCTTGTTGTTCTTCTTCTGCACAGCTAAGCTGGAAGTGGCATTTACAGCTCGCAATAGTGCAGAGTTATCTCAAAGAAAGGGGCCACTGTGTTTCTGTATCTCTATTATGTTGGTGCGGTTTCGGAACTTTTAAATATCTTGATATATCTCGAGAACTACGAATCTGATCAAAAAATATCATAGAACATAAAAAGTAGGAAACTTAATTCTCTGCAAATAAGGTCTCTTAACATTTTGCCATAGCTCGCTTCGTTTCCGAGATATTTGCAGATTTATCTCAAGGGAAGGGGCCTGACGGACATATTTCGAGATATTTCTTCTTCTTGTTGTCCTTCTTCTGCACAGCTAAGCTGGAAGTGGCATTTACAGCTCGCAATCGTGCAGAGTTATCTCAAAGAAAGGGGCCACGGTGTTTCTGTATCTCTATTATGTTGGTGCGGCTTCGGAACTTTTAAATATCTTGATATATCTCGAGAACTACGCATCTGATCAAAAAATATCATAGAACATGAAAAGTAGGAAACTTAATTCTCTACAAAAAAGGTCTCTTAACATTTCGCCATAGCTCGCTTCGTTTCCGGGATATTTGCAGATTTATCTCAAGGGAAGGGGCCTGGCGGACATATTTCGAGATATTTCTTCTTCTTGTTGTTCTTCTTCTGCACAGCTAAGCTGGAAGTGGCATTTGCGGCTCGCACTAGTGCAGAGTTATCTCAAAGAAAGGGGCCACGGTGTTTCTGTATCTCTATTATGTTGGTGCGGCTTCGGAACTTTTAAATATCTTGATATATCTCGAGAACTACGCATCTGATCAGAAAATATCATAGACGATAGAAAGTAGGAAACTTAATTCTCTACAAAAAAGGTCTCTTAACATTTTGCCATAGCTCGCTTCGTTTCCGAGATATTTGCAGATTCAGCTCAAAGGAACTGGCCTGACGGACATATTTCGAGATATTTCTTCTTCTTGTTGTTCTTCCTCTGCACAGCTAAGCTGGAAGTGGCATTTGCAGCTCGCAATAGTGCAGAGTTATCTCAAAGAAAGGGGCCACGGTGTTTCTGTATCTCTATTATGTTGGTGCGGCTTCGGAACTTTTAAATATCTCGATATATCTCGAAAAGTACGCTTCTGATCAAAAAATATCATAGAACATAAATTGTAGGAAACATAATTCTCTACAAAAAAGGTCTCTTAACATTTTGCCATAGCTCGCTTCGTTTCCGAGATATTTGCAGATTTATCTCAAGGGAAGGGGCCTAACGGACATATTTCGAGATATTTCTTCTTCTTGTTGCTCTTCTTCTGCACAGCTAAACTGGAAGTGGCATTTCCAGCTCGCAATAGTGCAGAGTTATCTCAAAGAGAGGGGCCACGGTGTTTCTGTATCTCTATTATGTTGGTGCGGCTTCGGAACTTTTAAATATCTTGATATATCTCGAGAGCTACGCGTCTGATCAAAAAATATCATAGAACATAAAAAGTAGGAAACATAATTCTCTACAAAAAAGGTCTCTTAACATTTTGCCATAGCTCGCTTCGTTTCCGAGATATTTGCAGATTTATCTCAAGGGAAGTGGCCTGACGGACATATTTCGAGATATTTCTTCTTCTTGTTGTTCTTCTTCTGCACAGCTAAGCTGGAAGTGGCATTTGCGGCTCGCACTAGTGCAGAGTTATCTCAAAGAAAGGGGCCACGGTGTTTCTGTATCTCTATTATGTTGGTGCGGCTTCGGAACTTTTAAATATCTTGATATATCTCGAGAACTACGCATCTGATCAGAAAATATCATAGAAGATAAAAAGTAGGAAACTTAATTCTCTACAAAAAACGTCTCTTAACATTTTGCCATAGCTCGCTTCGTTTCCGAGATATTTGCAGATTTATCTCAAGGTAAGGGGCCTGACGGACATATTTCGAGATATTTCTTCTTCTTGTTGTTCTTCTTCTGCACAGCTAAGCTGGAAGTGGCATTTGCGGCTCGCACTAGTGCAGAGTTATCTCAAAGAAAGGGGCCACGGTGTTTCTGTATCCCTATTATGTTGGTGCGGCTTCGGAACTTTTAAATATCTTGATATATCTCGAAAACTACGCTTCTGATCAAAAAATATCATAGAACATAAATTGTAGGAAACATAATTCTCTATAAAAAACGTCTCTTAACATTTTGCCATAGCTCGCTTCGTTTCCGAGATATTTGCAATTTCAGCTCAAAGGAACTGGCCTGACGGACATATTTCGAGATATTTCTTCTTCTTGTTGTTCTTCCTCTGCACAGCTAAGCTGGAAGTGGCATTTGCAGCTCGCAATAGTGCAGAGTTATCTCAAAGAAAGGGGCCACGGTGTTTCTGTATCTCTATTATGTTGGTGCGGCTTCGGAACTTTTAAATATCTTGATATATCTCGAGAACTACGCATCTGATCAAAAAATATCATAGAACATAAAAAGTAGGAAACTTAATTCTCTACAAAAAAGGTCTCTTAACATTTTGCCATAGCTCGCTTCGTTTCCGAGATATTTGCAGATATATCTCAAGGGAAGGGGCCTGACGGACATATTTCGAGATATTTCTTCTTCTTGTTGTTCTTCTTCTGCACAGCTAAGCTGGAAGTGGCATTTACAGCTCGCAATAGTGCAGAGTTATCTCAAAGAAAGGGGCCACTGTGTTTCTGTATCTCTATTATGTTGGTGCGGTTTCGGAACTTTTAAATATCTTGATATATCTCGAGAACTACGAATCTGATCAAAAAATATCATAGAACATAAAAAGTAGGAAACTTAATTCTCTGCAAATAAGGTCTCTTAACATTTTGCCATAGCTCGCTTCGTTTCCGAGATATTTGCAGATTTATCTCAAGGGAAGGGGCCTGACGGACATATTTCGAGATATTTCTTCTTCTTGTTGTCCTTCTTCTGCACAGCTAAGCTGGAAGTGGCATTTACAGCTCGCAATCGTGCAGAGTTATCTCAAAGAAAGGGGCCACGGTGTTTCTGTATCTCTATTATGTTGGTGCGGCTTCGGAACTTTTAAATATCTTGATATATCTCGAGAACTACGCATCTGATCAAAAAATATCATAGAACATGAAAAGTAGGAAACTTAATTCTCTACAAAAAAGGTCTCTTAACATTTCGCCATAGCTCGCTTCGTTTCCGGGATATTTGCAGATTTATCTCAAGGGAAGGGGCCTTTCGGACATATTTCGAGATATTTCTTCTTCTTGTTGTTCTTCTTCTGCACAGCTAAGCTGGAAGTGGCATTTGCGGCTCGCACTAGTGCAGAGTTATCTCAAAGAAAGGGGCCACGGTGTTTCTGTATCTCTATTATGTTGGTGCGGCTTCGGAACTTTTAAATATCTTGATATATCTCGAGAACTACGCATCTGATCAGAAAATATCATAGACGATAGAAAGTAGGAAACTTAATTCTCTACAAAAAAGGTCTCTTAACATTTTGCCATAGCTCGCTTCGTTTCCGAGATATTTGCAGATTCAGCTCAAAGGAACTGGCCTGACGGACATATTTCGAGATATTTCTTCTTCTTGTTGTTCTTCCTCTGCACAGCTAAGCTGGAAGTGGCATTTGCAGCTCGCAATAGTGCAGAGTTATCTCAAAGAAAGGGGCCACGGTGTTTCTGTATCTCTATTATGTTGGTGCGGCTTCGGAACTTTTAAATATCTCGATATATCTCGAAAAGTACGCTTCTGATCAAAAAATATCATAGAACATAAATTGTAGGAAACATAATTCTCTACAAAAAAGGTCTCTTAACATTTTGCCATAGCTCGCTTCGTTTCCGAGATATTTGCAGATTTATCTCAAGGGAAGGGGCCTAACGGACATATTTCGAGATATTTCTTCTTCTTGTTGTTCTTCTTCTGCACAGCTAAACTGGAAGTGGCATTTCCAGCTCGCAATAGTGCAGAGTTATCTCAAAGAGAGGGGCCACGGTGTTTCTGTATCTCTATTATGTTGGTGCGGCTTCGGAACTTTTAAATATCTTGATATATCTCGAGAGCTACGCGTCTGATCAAAAAATATCATAGAACATAAAAAGTAGGAAACATAATTCTCTACAAAAAAGGTCTCTTAACATTTTGCCATAGCTCGCTTCGTTTCCGAGATATTTGCAGATTTATCTCAAGGGAAGTGGCCTGACGGACATATTTCGAGATATTTCTTCTTCTTGTTGTTCTTCTTCTGCACAGCTAAGCTGGAAGTGGCATTTGCGGCTCGCACTAGTGCAGAGTTATCTCAAAGAAAGGGGCCACGGTGTTTCTGTATCTCTATTATGTTGGTGCGGCTTCGGAACTTTTAAATATCTTGATATATCTCGAGAACTACGCATCTGATCAGAAAATATCATAGAAGATAAAAAGTAGGAAACTTAATTCTCTACAAAAAACGTCTCTTAACATTTTGCCATAGCTCGCTTCGTTTCCGAGATATTTGCAGATTTATCTCAAGGTAAGGGGCCTGACGGACATATTTCGAGATATTTCTTCTTCTTGTTGTTCTTCTTCTGCACAGCTAAGCTGGAAGTGGCATTTACAGCTCGCAATAGTGCATAGTTATCTGAAAGAAAGGGGCCACGGTGTTTCCGTATCTCTATTATGTTGGTGCGGCTTCGGAACTTTTAAATATCTTGATATATCTCGAGAACTACGCATCTGATCAAAAAATATCATAGAACATAAAAAGTAGGAAACTCAATTCTCTACAAAAAAGGCCTCTTAACATTTTGCAATAGCTCGCTTCGTTTCCGAGATATTTGCAGATTTATCTCAAGGGAAGGGGCCTGACGGACATATTTCGAGATATTTCTTCTTCTTGTTGTTCTTCTTCTGCACAGCTAAGCTGGAAGTGGCATTTGCGGCTCGCACTAGTGCAGAGTTATCTCAAAGAAAGGGGCCACGGTGTTTCTGTATCTCTATTATGTTGGTGCTGCTTCGGAACTTTTAAGTATCTCGATATATCTCGAAAACTACGCTTCTGATCAAAAAATATCATAGAACATAAATTGTAGGAAACATAATTCTCTACAAAAAACGTCTCTTAACATTTTGCCATAGCTCGCTTCGTTTCCGAGATATTTGCAGATTTATCTCAAGGGAAGGGGCCTAACGGACATATTTCGAGATATTTCTTCTTCTTGTTGTTCTTCTTCTGCACAGCTAAACTGGAAGTGGCATTTCCAGCTCGCAATAGTACAGAGTTATCTCAAAGAAAGGGGCCACGGTGTTTCTGTATCTCTATTATGTTGGTGCGGCTTCGGAACTTTTAAATATCTTGATATATCTCGAGAACTACGCACCTGATCAAAAAATATCATAGAACATAAAAAGTAGGAAACTCAATTCTCTACAAAAAAGGTCTCTTAACATTTTGCAATTGCTCGCTTCGTTTCCGAGATATTTGCAGATTTATCTCAAGGGAAGGGGCCTGACGGACATATTTCGAGATATTTCTTCTTCTTGTTGTTCTTCTTCTGCACAGCTAAGCTGGAAGTGGCATTTGCGGCTCGCACTAGTGCAGAGTTGTCTCAAAGAAAGGGGCCACGGTGTTTCTGTATCTCTATTATGTTGGTGCGGCTTCGGAACTTTTAAATATCTTGATATATCTCGAGAACTACGCATCTGATCAGAAAATATCATAGAAGATAAAAAGTAGGAAACTTAATTCTCTACAAAAAACGTCTCTTAACATTTTGCCATAGCTCGCTTCGTTTCCGAGATATTTGCAGATTTATCTCAAGGTAAGGGGCCTGACGGACATATTTCGAGATATTTCTTCTTCTTGTTGTTCTTCTTCTGCACAGCTAAGCTGGAAGTGGCATTTACAGCTCGCAATAGTGCATAGTTATCTGAAAGAAAGGGGCCACGGTGTTTCTGTATCTCTATTATGTTGGTGCGGCTTCGGAACTTTTAAATATCTTGATATATCTCGAGAACTACGCATCTGATCAAAAAATATCATACAACATAAAAAGTAGGAAACTTAATTCTCTACAAAAAAGGTCTCTTAACATTTTGCCATAGCTCGCTTCGTTTCCGAGATATTTGCAGATTTATCTCAAGGGAAGGGGCCTGACGGACATATTTCGAGATATTTCTTCTTTTTGTTGTTCTTCTTCTGCACAGCTAAGCTGGAAGTGGCATTTGCAGCTCGCAATAGTGCAGAGTTATCTCAAAGAGACGGGCCACGGTGTTTCTGTATCTCTATTATGTTGGTGCGGCTTCGGAACTTTTAAATATCTTGATATATCCCGAGAACTACGCATCTGATCAAAAAATATCATACAACATAAAACGTAGGAAACTTAATTCCATACAAAAAAGGTCTCTTAACATTTTGCCATAGCTCGCTTCGTTTCCGAGATATTTGCAGATTTATCTCAAGGGAAGGGGCCTGACGGACATATTTCGAGATATTTCTTCTTTTTGTTGTTCTTCTTCTGCACAGCTAAGCTGGAAGTGGCATTTCCAGGTCGCAATAGTGCAGAGTTATCTAAAAGAAAGGAGCCACGGTGTTTCTGTATCTCTATTATGTTGGTGCGGCTTCGGAACTTTTAAATATCTTGATATATCTCGAGAACTACGCGTCTGATCAAAAAATATCATAGAACATAAAAAGTAGGAAACATAATTCCATACAAAAAAGGTCTCTTAACATTTTGCCATAGCTCGCTTCGTTTCCGAGATATTTGCAGATTTATCTCAAGGGAAGGGGCCTGACGGACATATTTCGAGATATTTCTTCTTCTTGTTGTTCTTCTTCTGCACAGCTAAGCTGGAAGTGGCATTTGCACCTCGCAATAGTGCAGAGTTATCTCAAAGAAAGGGGCCACGGTGTTTCTGTATCTCTATTATGTTGGTGCGGCTTCGGAACTTTTAAATATCTTGATATATCTCGAGATCTACGCATCTGATCAAAAAATATCATAGAACATAAAAAGTAGGAAACTTAATTCTCTACAAAAAAGGTCTCTCAACATTTTGCCATAGCTCGCTTCGTTTCCGAGATACTTGCCGATTTATCTCAAGGGAAGGGGCCTAACGGACATATTTCGAGATATTTCTTCTTCTTGTTGTTCTTCTTCTGCACAGCTAAACTGGAAGTGGCATTTCCAGGTCGCAATAGTGCAGAGTTATCTAAAAGAAAGGAGCCACGGTGTTTCTGTATCTCTATTATGTTGGTGCGGCTTCGGAACTTTTAAATATCTTGATATATCTCGAGAACTACGCATCTGATCGAAAAATATCATAGAACATAAAAAGTAGGAAACTTAATTCTCTACAAAAAAGGTCTCTTAACATTTTGCCATAGCTCGCTTCGTTTCCGAGATACTTGCAGATTTATCTCAAGGGAAGGGGCCTGACGGACATATTTCGAGATATTTCTTCTTCTTGTTGTTCTTCTTCTGCACAGCTAAGCTGGAAGTGGCATTTGCAGCTCGCAATAGTGCAGAGTTATCTCAAAGAAAGGGGCCACGGTGTTTCTGTATCTCTATTATGTTGGTGCGGCTTCGGAACTTTTAAATATCTTGATATATCTCGAGAACTACGCATCTGATCAAATAATATCATAGAACATAAAAAGTAGGAAACTTAATTCTCCACAAATAAGGTCTCTTAACATTTTGCCATAGCTCGCTTCGTTTCCGAGATATTTGCAGATTTATCTCAAGGGAAGGGGCCTAACGGACTTATTTCGAGATATTTCTTCTTCTTGTTGTTCTTCTTCTGCACAGCTAAGCTGGAAGTGGCATTTGCAGCTCGCAATAGTGCAGAGTTATCTCAAAGAAAGGGGCCACGGTGTTTCTGTATCTCTATTATGTTGGTGCGGCTTCGGAACTTTTAAATATCTCGATATATCTCGAGAACTACGCGTCTCATCAAAAAATATCATAGAACATAAAAAGTAGGAAACTTAATTCTCTACAAATAAGGTCTCTTAACATTTTGGCATAGCTCGCTTCGTTTCCGAGATATTTGCAGATTTATCTCAAGGGAAGGGGCCTGACGGACATATTTCGAGATATTTCTTCTTCTTCTTGTTGTTCTTCTTCTGCACAGCTAAGCTGGAAGTGGCATTTGCAGCTCGCAATAGTGCAGAGTTATCGCAAAGAAAGGGGCCACGGTGTTTCTGTATCTCTATTATGTTGGTGCGGCTTCGGAAGTTTTAAATATCTTGATATATCTCGAGAACTACGCATCTGATCAAAAAATATCATAGAACATAAAAAGTAGGAAACCTAATTTTCTACAAAAAAGGTCTCTTAACATTTTGCCGTAGCTCGCTTCGTTTCCGAGATATTTGCAGATTTATCTCAAGGGAAGGGGCCTGACGGACATATTTCGAAATATTTCTTATTCTTGTTGTTCTTCTTCTCCACAGCTAAGCTGGAAGTGGCATTTGCAGCTCGCAATAGTGCAGAGTTATCTCAAAGAAAGGGGCCACGGTGTTTCTGTACCTCTATTATGTTGGTGCAGCTTCGGAGCTTTTAAATATCTTGATATATCTCGAGAACTACGCATCTGATCAAAAAATATCATATAACATAAAAAGTAGGAAACTTAATTCTCTACAAAAAAGGTCTCTTAACATTTTGCCATAGCTCGCTTCGTTTCCGAGATATTTGCAGATTTATCTCAAGGGAAGGGGCCTGACGGACATATTTCGAGATATTTCTTCTTCTTGTTGTTCTTCTTCTGCACAGCTAAGCTGGAAGTGGCATTTGCAGCTCGCAATAGTGCAGAGTTATCGCAAAGAAAGGGGCCACGGTGTTTCTGTATCTCTATTATGTTGGTACGGCTTCGGAACTTTTAAATATCTTGATATATCTCGAGAGCTACGCATCTGATCAAAAAATATCATAGAACATAAGAAGTAGGAAACCTAATTTTCTACAAAAAAGGTCTCTTAACATTTTGCCGTAGCTCGCTTCGTTTCCGAGATATTTGCAGATTTATCTCAAGGGAAGGGGTCTGACGGACATATTTCGAGATATTTCTTCTTCTTGTTGTTCTTCTTCTGCACAGCTAAGCTGGAAGTGGCATTTGCAGCTCGCAATAGTGCAGAGTTATCTCAAAGAAAGGGGCCACGGTGTTTCTGTATCTCTATTATGTTGGTGCGGCTTCGGAACTTTTAAATATCTTGATATATCTCGAGAAGTACGCATCTGATCGAAAAATATCATAGAACATAAAAAGTAGGAAACTTAATTCTCTACAAAACAGGTCTCTTAACATTTTGCCATAGCTCGCTTCGTTTCCGAGATATTTGCAGATTTATCTCAAGGGAAGGGGCCTGACGGACATATTTCGAGATATTTCTTCTTCTTGTTGTTCTTCTTCTGCACAGCTAAGCTGGAAGTGGCATTTGCAGCTCGCAATAGTGCAGAGTTATCTCAAAGAAAGGGGCCACGGTGTTTCTGTATCTCTATTATGTTGGTGCGGCTTCGGAACTTTTAAATATCTTGATATATCTCGAGAACTACGCATCTGATCAAATAATATCATAGAACATAAAAAGTAGGAAACTTAATTCTCCACAAATAAGGTCTCTTAACATTTTGCCATAGCTCGCTTCGTTTCCGAGATATTTGCAGATTTATCTCAAGGGAAGGGGCCTGACGGACATATTTCGAGATATTTCTTCTTCTTGTTGGTCTTCTTCTGCACAGCTAAGCTGGAAGTGGCATTTGCAGCTCGCAATAGTGCAGAGTTATCTCGAAGAAAGGGGCCACGGTGTTTCTGTATCTCTATTATGTTGGTGCGGCTTCGGATCTTTTAAATATCTCGATATATCTCGAGAACTACGAATCTGATCATAAAATATCATACAAGATAAAAAGTAGGAAACTTAATTCTCTACAAAAAAGGTCTCTTAACATTTTGCCATAGCTCGCTTCGTTTCCGAGATATTTGCAGATTTATCTCAAGGGAAGGGGCCTGACGGACATATTTCGAGATATTTCTTCTTCTTGTTGTTCTTCTTCTGCACAGCTAAGCTGGACGCGGCATTTGCGGCTCGCACTAGTGCAGAGTTATCTCAAAGAAAGGGGCCACGGTGTTTCTGTATCTCTATTATGTTGGTGCAGCTTCGGATCTTTTAAATATCTCGATATATCTCGAAAACTACGCTTCTGATCAAAAAATATCATAGAACATAAATTGTAGGAAACATAATTCTCTACAAAAAAGGTCTCTTAACATTTTGCCATAGCTCGTTTCGTTTCCGAGATATTTGCAGATATATCTCAAGGGAAGGGGCCTGACGGACATATTTCGAGATATTTCCTCTTCTTGTTGTTCTTCTTCTGCACAGCTAAACTGGAAGTGGCATTTCCAGCTCGCAATAGCGCAGAGTTATCTCAAAGAAAGGGGCCACGGTGTTTCTGTATCTCTATTATGTTGGTGCGGCTTCGGAACTTTTAAATATCTTGATATATCTCGAGAACTACGCATCTGATCAAAAAATATCATAGAACATAAAAAGTAGGAAACTTAATTCGCTACAAAAAGGTCTCTTAACATTTTGCCATAGCTCGCTTCGTTTCCGAGATATTTGCAGATTTATCTCAAGGGAAGGGGCCTGACGGACATATTTCGAGATATTTCTTCTTCTTGTTGTTCTTCTTCTGCACAGCTAAGCTGGAAGTGGCATTCGCAGCTCGCAATAGTGCAGAGTTATCGCAAAGAAAGGGGCCACGGTGTTTCTGTATCTCTATTATGTTGGTACGGCTTCGGAACTTTTAAATATCTTGATATATCTCGAGAACTACGCATCTGATCAAAAAATATCATAGAACATAAAAAGTAGGAAACCTAATTTTCTACAAAAAAGGTCTCTTAACATTTTGCCGTAGCTCGCTTCGTTTCCGAGATATTTGCAGATTTATCTCAAGGGAAGGGGTCTGACGGACATATTTCGAGATATTTCTTCTTCTTGTTGTTCTTCTTCTGCGCAGCTAAGCTGGAAGTGGCATTTGCAGCTCGCAATAGTGCAGAGTTATCTCAAAGAAAGGGGCCACGGTGTTTCTGTATCTCTATTATGTTGGTGCGGCTTCGGAACTTTTAAATATCTTGATATATCTCGAGAACTACGCATCTGATCGAAAAATATCATAGAACATAAAAAGTAGGAAACTTAATTCTCTACAAAACAGGTCTCTTAACATTTTGCCATAGCTCGCTTTGTTTCCGAGATATTTGCAGATTTATCTCAAGGGAAGGGGCCTGACGGACATATTTCGAGATATTTCTTCTTCTTGTTGTTCTTCTTCTGCACAGCTAAGCTGGAAGTGGCATTTGCAGCTCGCAATAGTGCAGAGTTATCTCAAAGAAAGGGGCCACGGTGTGTCTGTATCTCTATTATGTTGGTGCGGCTTCGGAACTTTTAAATATCTTGATATATCTCGAGAACTACGCATCTGATCGAAAAATATCATAGAACATAAAAAGTAGGAAACTTAATTCTCTACAAAACAGGTCTCTTAACATTTTGCCATAGCTCGCTTCGTTTCCGAGATATTTGCAGATTTATCTCAAGGGAAGGGGCCTGACGGACATATTTCGAGATATTTCTTCTTTTTGTTGTTCTTCTTCTGCACAGCTAAGCTGGAAGTGGCATTTGCAGCTCGCAATAGTGCAGAGTTATCTCAAAGAAAGGGGCCACGGTGTTTCTGTATCTCTATTATGTTGGTGCGGCTTCGGAACTTTTAAATATCTTGATATATCTCGAGAACTACGCATCCGATCAAAAAATATCATAGAACATAAAAAGTAGGAAACTTAATTCTCTACAAAAAAGGTCTCTTAACATTTTGCCATAGCTCGCTTCGTTTCCGAGATATTTGCAGATTTATCTCGAGGGAAGGGGCCTGACGGACATATTTCGAGATATTTCTTCTTCTTGTTGTTCTTCTTCTGCACAGCTAAGCTGGAAGCGGCATTTGCGGCTCGCACTAGTGCAGAGTTATCTCAAAGAAAGGGGCCACGGTGTTTCTGTATCTCTATTATGTTGGTGCAGCTTCGGATCTTTTAAATATCTCGATATATCTCGAAAACTACGCTTCTGATCAAAAAATATCATAGAACATAAATTGTGGGAGACATAATTCTCTACAAAAAAGGTCTCTTAACATCTTGCCATGGCTCGCTTCGTTTCCGAGATATTTGCAGATTTATCTCGAGGGAAGGGGCCTGACGGACATATTTCGAGATATTTCTTCTTCTTGTTGTTCTTCTTCTGCACAGCTAAGCTGGACGTGGCATTTACAGCTCGCAATAGTGCAGAGTTATCTCAAAGAAAGGGGCCACGGTGTTTCTGTATCTCTATTATGTTGGTGCGGCTTCGGAACTTTTAAATATCTTGATATATCTCGAGAACTACGCATCTGATCAAAAAATATCATAGACCATAAAAAGTAGGAAACTTAATTCTCTACGAATAAGGTCTCTTAACATTTTGCCATAACTCGCTTCGTTTCCGAGATATTTGCAGATTTATCTCAAGGGAAGGCGCCTGACGGACATTTTTCGAGATATTTCTTCTTCTTGTTGTTCTTCTTCTGCACAGCTAAGCTGGAAGTGGCATTTGCAGCTCGCAATAGTGCAGAGTTATCTCGAAGAAAGGGGCCACGGTGTTTCTGTATCTCTATTATGTTGGTGCGGCTTCGGAACTTTAAAATATCTTTATATATCTCGAGAACTACGCATCTGATTAAAAAATATCATAGAACGTAAAAAGTAGGAAACTTAATTCTCTACAAATAAAGTCGCTTAACATTTTGCCATAGCTCGCTTCGTTTCCGAGATATTTGCAGATTTATCTCAAGGGAAGGGGCCTGACGGACATATTTCGAGATATTTCTTCTTCTTGTTGTTCTTCTTCTGCACAGCTAAGCTGGAAGTGGCATTTGCAGCTCGCAATAGTGCAGAGTTATCTCAAAGAAAGGGGCCACGGTGTTTCTGTATCTCTATTATGTTGGTGCGGCTTCGGAACTTTTAAATATCTTGATATATCTCGAGAACTACGCATCTGATCAAAAAATATCATAGAACATAAAAAGTAGGAAACTTAATTCTCTACAAAAAAGGTCTCTTAACATTTTGCCATAGCTCGCTTCGTTTCCAAGATACTTGCAGATTTATCTCAAGGGAAGGGGCCTGACGGACATATTTCGAGATATTTCTTCTTCTTGTTGTTCTTCTTCTGCACAGCTAAACTGGAAGTGGCATTTCCAGCTCGCAGTAGTGCCAAGTTATCTCAAAGAAAGGGGCCACGGTGTTTCTGTATCTCTATTATGTTGGTGCGGCTTCGGAACTTTTAAATATCTTGATATATCTCGAGAACTACGCATCTGATCAAATAATATCATACAACATAAAAAGTAGGAAACTTAATTCTCTACAAAAAAGGTCTCTTAACATTTTGCCATAGCTCGCTTCGTTTCCGAGATATATGCAGATTTATCTCAAGGGAAGGGGCCTGACGGACATATTTCGAGATATTTCTTCTTCTTGTTGTTCTTCTTCTGCACAGCTAAGCTGGAAGTGGCATTTGCAGCTCGCAATAGTGCAGAGTTATCTCAAAGAAAGGGGCCACGGTGTTTCTGTATCTCTATTATGTTGGTGCGGCTTCGGAACTTTTAAATATCTTGATATATCTCGAGAACTACGCATCTGATCAAATAATATCATACAACATAAAAAGTAGGAAACTTAATTCTCCACAAATAAGGTCTCTTAACATTTTGCCATAGCTCGCTTCGTTTCCGAGATATTTGCAGATTTATCTCAAGGGAAGGGGCCTGACGGACATATTTCGAGATATTTCTTCTTCTTGTTGGTCTTCTTCTGCACAGCTAAGCTGGAAGTGGCATTTGCAGCTCGCAATAGTGCAGAGTTATCTCAAAGAAAGGGGCCACGGTGTTTCTGTATCTCTATTATGTTGGTGCGGCTTCGGAACTTTTAAATATCTTGATATATCTCGAGAGCTACGCATCCGATCAAAAAATATCATAGAACATAAAAAGTAGGAAACTTAATTCTCTACAAAAAAGGTCTCTTAACATTTTGCCATGGCTCGCTTCGTTTCCGAGATATTTGCAGATTTATCTCGAGGGAAGGGGCCTGACGGACATATTTCGAGATATTTCTTCTTCTTGTTGTTCTTCTTCTGCACAGCTAAGCTGGACGTGGCATTTACAGCTCGCAATAGTGCAGAGTTATCTCAAAGAAAGGGGCCACGGTGTTTCTGTATCTCTATTATGTTGGTGCGGCTTCGGAACTTTTAAATATCTTGATATATCTCGAGAACTACGCATCTGATCAAAAAATATCATAGAACATAAAAAGTAGGAAACTTAATTCTCTACAAATAAGGTCTCTTAACATTTTGCCATAGCTCGCTTCGTTTCCGAGATATTTGCAGATTTATCTCAAGGGAAGGGGCCTGACGGACATTTTTCGAGATATTTCTTCTTCTTGTTGTTCTTCTTCTGCACAGCTAAGCTGGAAGTGGCATTTGCAGCTCGCAATAGTGCAGAGTTATCTCAAAGAAAGGGGCCACGGTGTTTCTGTATCTCTATTATGTTGGTGCGGCTTCGGAACTTTTAAATATCTTGATATATCTCGAGAACTACGCATCTGATCAAATAATATCATAGAACATAAAAAGTAGGAAACTTAATTCTCCACAAATAAGGTCTCTGAACATTTTGCCATAGCTCGCTTCGTTTCCGAGATATTTGCAGATTTATCTCAAGGGAAGGGGCCTGACGGACATATTTCGAGATATTTCTTCTTCTTGTTGGTCTTCTTCTGCACAGCTAAGCTGGAAATGGCATTTGCAGCTCGCAATAGTGCAGAGTTATCTCGAAGAAAGGGGCCACGGTGTTTCTGTATCTCTATTATGTTGGTGCGGCTTCGGATCTTTTAAATATCTCGATATATCTCGAAAACTACGCTTCTGATCAAAAAATATCATAGAGCATAAATTGTGGGAAACATAATTCTCTACAAAAAAGGTCTCTTAACATTTTGCCATAGCTCGCTTCGTTTCCGAGATATTTGCAGATTTATCTCGAGGGAAGGGGCCTGACGGACATATTTCGAGATATTTCTTCTTCTTGTTGTTCTTCTTCTGCACAGCTAAGCTGGACGTGGCATTTACAGCTCGCAATAGTGCAGAGTTATCTCAAAGAAAGGGGCCACGGTGTTTCTGTATCTCTATTATGTTGGTGCGGCTTCGGAACTTTTAAATATCTTGATATATCTCGAGAACTACGCATCTGATCAAAAAATATCATAGACCATAAAAAGTAGGAAACTTAATTCTCTACGAATAAGGTCTCTTAACATTTTGCCATAGCTCGCTTCGTTTCCGAGATATTTGCAGATTTATCTCAAGGGAAGGGGCCTGACGGACATTTTTCGAGATATTTCTTCTTCTTGTTGTTCTTCTTCTGCACAGCTAAGCTGGAAGTGGCATTTGCAGCTCGCAATAGTGCCGAGTTATCTCAAAGAAAGGGGCCACGGTGTTTCTGTATCTCTATTATGTTGGTGCGGCTTCGGAACTTTTAAATATCTTGATATATCTCGAGAACTACGCATCTGATCAAAAAATATCATAGAACATAAAAAGTAGAAAACTTAATTCTCTACAAAAAAGGTCTCTCAACATTTTGCCATAGCTCGCTTCGTTTCCGAGATATATGCAGATTTATCTCAAGGTGAGGGGCCTGACGGACATATTTCGAGATATTTCTTCTTCTTGTTGTTCTTCTTCTGCACAGCTAAGCGGGAAGTGGCATTTGCAGCTCGCAATAGTGCAGAGTTATCTCAAAGAAAGGGGCCACGGTGTTTCTGTATCTCTATTATGTTGGTGCGGCTTCGGAACTTTTAAATATCTTGATATATCTCGAGAACTACGCATCCGATCAAAAAATATCATAGAACATAAAAAGTAGGTAACTTAATTCTCTACAAAAAAGGTCTCTTAACATTTTGCCATAGCTCGCTTCGTTTCCGAGATATCTGCAGATTTATCTCGAGGGAAGGGGCCTGACGGACATATTTCGAGATATTTCTTCTTCTTGTTGTTCTTCTTCTGCACAGCTAAGCTCGAAGCGGCATTTGCGGCTCGCACTAGTGCAGAGTTATCTCAAAGAAAGGGGCCACGGTGTTTCTGTATCTCTATTATGTTGGTGCAGCTTCGGATCTTTTAAATATCTCGATATATCTCGAAAACTACGCTTCTGATCAAAAAATATCATAGAACATAAATTGTAGGAAACATAATTCTCTACAAAAAAGGTCTCTTAACATTTTGCCATAGCTCGCTTCGTTTCCGAGATATTTGCAGATTTATCTCGAGGGAAGGGGCCTGACGGACATATTTCGAGATATTTCCTCTTCTTGTTGTTCTTCTTCTGCACAGCTAAACTGGAAGTGGCATTTCCAGCTCGCAATAGCGCAGAGTTATCTCAAAGAAAGGGGCCACGGTGTTTCTGTATCTCTATTATGTTGGTGCGGCTTCGGAACTTTTAAATATCTTGATATATCTCGAGAACTACGCATCTGATCAAAAAATATCATAGAACATAAAAAGTAGGAAACTTAATTCTCTACAAATAAGGTCTCTTAAGATTTTGCCATAGCTCGCTTCGTTTCCGAGATATTTGCAGATTTATCTCAAGGGAAGGGGCCTGACGGACATATTTCGGGATATTTCTTCTTCTTGTTGTTCTTCTCCTGCACAGCTAAGCTGGAAGTGGCATTTGCAGCTCGCAATAGTGCAGAGTTATCTCAAAGAAAGGGGCCACGGTGTTTCTGTATCTCTATTATGTTGGTGCGGCTTCGGAACTTTTAAATATCTTGATATATCTCGAGAACTACGCATCTGATCAAATAATATCATAAAACATAAAAAGTAGGAAACTTAATTCTCCACAAATAAGGTCTCTTAACATTTTGCCATAGCTCGCTTCGTTTCCGAGATATTTGCAGATTTATCTCAAGGGAAGGGGCCTGACGGACATATTTCGAGATATTTCTTCTTCTTGTTGGTCTTCTTCTGCACAGCTAAGCTGGAAGTGGCATTTGCAGCTCGCAATAGTGCAGAGTTATCTCGAAGAAAGGGGCCACGGTGTTTCTGTATCTCTATTATGTTGGTGCGGCTTCGGATCTTTTAAATATCTCGATATATCTCGAAAACTACGCTTCTGATCAAAAAATATCATAGAACGTAAATTGTGGGAAACATAATTCTCTACAAAAAAGGTCTCTTAACATTTTGCCATAGCTCGCTTCGTTTCCGAGATATTTGCAGATTTATCTCAAGGGAAGGGGTCTGACGGACATATTTCGAGATATTTCTTCTTCTTGTTGTTCTTCTTCTGCACAGCTAAGCTGGAAGTGGCATTTGCAGCTCGCAATAGTGCAGAGTTATCTCAAAGAAAGGGGCCACGGTGTTTCTGTATCTCTATTATGTTGGTGCGGCTTCGGAACTTTTAAATATCTTGATATATCTCGAGAACTACGCATCTGATCAAATAATATCATAAAACATAAAAAGTAGGAAACTTAATTCTCCACAAATAAGGTCTCTTAACATTTTGCCATAGCTCGCTTCGTTTCCGAGATATTTGCAGATTTATCTCAAGGGAAGGGGCCTGACGGACATATTTCGAGATATTTCTTCTTCTTGTTGGTCTTCTTCTGCACAGCTAAGCTGGAAGTGGCATTTGCAGCTCGCAATAGTGCAGAGTTATCTCGAAGAAAGGGGCCACGGTGTTTCTGTATCTCTATTATGTTGGTGCGGCTTCGGATCTTTTAAATATCTCGATATATCTCGAAAACTACGCTTCTGATCAAAAAATATCATAGAACGTAAATTGTGGGAAACATAATTCTCTACAAAAAAGGTCTCTTAACATTTTGCCATAGCTCGCTTCGTTTCCGAGATATTTGCAGATTTATCTCAAGGGAAGGGGTCTGACGGACATATTTCGAGATATTTCTTCTTCTTGTTGTTCTTCTTCTGCACAGCTAAGCTGGAAGTGGCATTTGCAGCTCGCAATAGTGCAGAGTTATCTCAAAGAAAGGGGCCACGGTGTTTCTGTATCTCTATTATGTTGGTGCGGCTTCGGAACTTTTAAATATCTTGATATATCTCGAGAGCTACGCATCCGATCAAAAAATATCATAGAACATAAAAAGTAGGAAACTTAATTCTCTACAAAAAAGGTCTCTTAACATTTTGCCATAGCTCGCTTCGTTTCCGAGATATTTGCAGATTTATTTCGAGGGAAGGCGCCTGACGGACATATTTCGAGATATTTCTTCTTCTTGTTGTTCTTCTTCTGCACAGCTAAACTGGAAGTGGCATTTGCAGCTCGCAATAGTGCAGAGTTATCTCGAAGAAAGGGGCCACGGTGTTTCTGTATCTCTATTATGTTGGTGCGGCTTCGGATCTTTTAAATATCTCGATATATCTCGAAAACTACGCTTCTGATCAAAAAATATCATAGAACGTAAATTGTGGGAAACATAATTCTCTACAAAAAAGGTCTCTTAACATTTTGCCATAGCTCGCTTCGTTTCCGAGATATTTGCAGATTTATCTCAAGGGAAGGGGTCTGACGGACATATTTCGAGATATTTCTTCTTCTTGTTGTTCTTCTTCTGCACAGCTAAGCTGGAAGTGGCATTTGCAGCTCGCAATAGTGCAGAGTTATCTCAAAGAAAGGGGCCACGGTGTTTCTGTATCTCTATTATGTTGGTGCGGCTTCGGAACTTTTAAATATCTTGATATATCTCGAGAACTACGCATCTGATCAAAAAATATCATAGAACATAAAAAGTAGGAAACTTAATTCTCTACAAATAAGGTCTCTTAACATTTTGCCATAGCTCGCTTCGTTTCCGAGATATTTGCAGATTTATCTCAAGGGAAGGGGCCTGACGGACATATTTCGGGATATTTCTTCTTCTTGTTGTTCTTCTCCTGCACAGCTAAGCTGGAAGTGGCATTTGCAGCTCGCAATAGTGCAGAGTTATCTCAAAGAAAGGGGCCACGGTGTTTCTGTATCTCTATTATGTTGGTGCGGCTTCGGAACTTTTAAATATCTTGATATATCTCGAGAACTACGCATCTGATCAAATAATATCATAAAACATAAAAAGTAGGAAACTTAATTCTCCACAAATAAGGTCTCTTAACATTTTGCCATAGCTCGCTTCGTTTCCGAGATATTTGCAGATTTATCTCAAGGGAAGGGGCCTGACGGACATATTTCGAGATATTTCTTCTTCTTGTTGGTCTTCTTCTGCACAGCTAAGCTGGAAGTGGCATTTGCAGCTCGCAATAGTGCAGAGTTATCTCGAAGAAAGGGGCCACGGTGTTTCTGTATCTCTATTATGTTGGTGCGGCTTCGGATCTTTTAAATATCTCGATATATCTCGAAAACTACGCTTCTGATCAAAAAATATCATAGAACGTAAATTGTGGGAAACATAATTCTCTACAAAAAAGGTCTCTTAACATTTTGCCATAGCTCGCTTCGTTTCCGAGATATTTGCAGATTTATCTCAAGGGAAGGGGTCTGACGGACATATTTCGAGATATTTCTTCTTCTTGTTGTTCTTCTTCTGCACAGCTAAGCTGGAAGTGGCATTTGCAGCTCGCAATAGTGCAGAGTTATCTCAAAGAAAGGGGCCACGGTGTTTCTGTATCTCTATTATGTTGGTGCGGCTTCGGAACTTTTAAATATCTTGATATATCTCGAGAGCTACGCATCCGATCAAAAAATATCATAGAACATAAAAAGTAGGAAACTTAATTCTCTACAAAAAAGGTCTCTTAACATTTTGCCATAGCTCGCTTCGTTTCCGAGATATTTGCAGATTTATTTCGAGGGAAGGGGCCTGACGGACATATTTCGAGATATTTCTTCTTCTTGTTGTTCTTCTTCTGCACAGCTAAACTGGAAGTGGCATTTGCAGCTCGCAATAGTGCAGAGTTATCTCGAAGAAAGGGGCCACGGTGTTTCTGTATCTCTATTATGTTGGTGCGGCTTCGGATCTTTTAAATATCTCGATATATCTCGAAAACTACGCTTCTGATCAAAAAATATCATAGAACGTAAATTGTGGGAAACATAATTCTCTACAAAAAAGGTCTCTTAACATTTTGCCATAGCTCGCTTCGTTTCCGAGATATTTGCAGATTTATCTCAAGGGAAGGGGTCTGGCGGACATATTTCGAGATATTTCTTCTTCTTGTTGTTCTTCTTCTGCACAGCTAAGCTGGAAGTGGCATTTGCAGCTCGCAATAGTGCAGAGTTATCTCAAAGAAAGGGGCCACGGTGTTTCTGTATCTCTATTATGTTGGTGCGGCTTCGGAACTTTTAAATATCTTGATATATCTCGAGAGCTACGCATCCGATCAAAAAATATCATAGAACATAAAAAGTAGGAAACTTAATTCTCTACAAAAATGGTCTCTTAACATTTTGCCATAGCTCGCTTCGTTTCCGAGATATTTGCAGATTTATCTCGAGGGAAGGGGCCTGACGGACATATTTCGAGATATTTCTTCTTCTTGTTGTTCTTCTTCTGCACAGCTAAACTGGAAGTGGCATTTCCAGCTCGCAGTAGTGCCGAGTTATCTCAAAGAAAGGGGCCACGGTGTTTCTGTATCTCTATTATGTTGGTGCGGCTTCGGAACTTTTAAATATCTTGATATATCTCGAGAACTACGCATCTGATCAAAAAATATCATAGAACATAAAAAGTAGGAAACTTAATTCTCTACAAAAAAGGTCTCTTAACATTTTGCCATAGCTCGCTTCGTTTCCAAGATACTTGCAGATTTATCTCAAGGGAAGGGGCCTGACGGACATATTTCGAGATATTTCTTCTTCTTGTTGTTCTTCTTCTGCACAGCTAAACTGGAAGTGGCATTTCCAGCTCGCAGTAGTGCCGAGTTATCTCAAAGAAAGGGGCCACGGTGTTTCTGTATCTCTATTATGTTGGTGCGGCTTCGGAACTTTTAAATATCTTGATATATCTCGAGAACTACGCATCTGATCAAATAATATCATAGAACATAAAAAGTAGGAAACTTAATTCTCTACAAAAAAGGTCTCTTAACATTTTGCCATAGCTCGCTTCGTTTCCAAGATACTTGCAGATTTATCTCAAGGGAAGGGGCCTGACGGACATATTTCGAGATATTTCTTCTTCTTGTTGTTCTTCTTCTGCACAGCTAAACTGGAAGTGGCATTTCCAGCTCGCAGTAGTGCCGAGTTATCTCAAAGAAAGGGGCCACGGTGTTTCTGTATCTCTATTATGTTGGTGCGGCTTCGGAACTTTTAAATATCTTGATATATCTCGAGAACTACGCATCTGATCAAATAATATCATAGAACATAAAAAGTAGGAAACTTAATTCTCTACAAAAAAGGTCTCTTAACATTTTGCCATAGCTCGCTTCGTTTCCGAGATATATGCAGATTTATCTCAAGGGAAGGGGCCTGACGGACATATTTCGAGATATTTCTTCTTCTTGTTGTTCTTCTTCTGCACAGCTAAGCTGGAAGTGGCATTTGCAGCTCGCAATAGTGCAGAGTTATCTCAAAGAAAGGGGCCACGGTGTTTCTGTATCTCTATTATGTTGGTGCGGCTTCGGTACTTTTAAATATCTTGATATATCTCGAGAACTACGCATCTGATCAAATAATATCATACAACATAAAAAGTAGGAAACTTAATTCTCCACAAATAAGGTCTCTTAACATTTTGCCATAGCTCGCTTCGTTTCCGAGATATTTGCAGATTTATCTCGAGGGAAGGGGCCTGACGGACATATTTCGAGATATTTTTTCTTCTTGTTGTTCTTCTTCTGCACAGCTAAGCTGGACGTGGCATTTACAGCTCGCAATAGTGCAGAGTTATCTCAAAGAAAGGGGCCACGGTGTTTCTGTATCTCTATTATGTTGGTGCGGCTTCGGAACTTTTAAATATCTTGATATATCTCGAGAACTACGCATCTGATCAAAAAATATCATAGAACATAAAAAGTAGGAAACTTAATTCTCTACAAATAAGGTCTCTTAACATTTTGCCATAGCTCGCTTCGTTTCCGAGATATTTGCAGATTTATCTCAAGGGAAGGGGCCTGACGGACATTTTTCGAGATATTTCTTCTTCTTGTTGTTCTTCTTCTGCACAGCTAAGCTGGAAGTGGCATTTGCAGCTCGCAATAGTGCAGAGTTATCTCAAAGAAAGGGGCCACGGTGTTTCTGTATCTCTATTATGTTGGTGCGGCTTCGGATCTTTTAAATATCTCGATATATCTCGAAAACTACGCTTCTGATCAAAAAATATCATAGAGCATAAATTGTGGGAAACATAATTCTCTACAAAAAAGGTCTCTTAACATTTTGCCATAGCTCGCTTCGTTTCCGAGATATTTGCAGATTTATCTCGAGGGAAGGGGCCTGACGGACATATTTCGAGATATTTCTTCTTCTTGTTGTTCTTCTTCTGCACAGCTAAGCTGGACGTGGCATTTACAGCTCGCAATAGTGCAGAGTTATCTCAAAGAAAGGGGCCACGGTGTTTCTGTATCTCTATTATGTTGGTGCGGCTTCGGAACTTTTAAATATCTTGATATATCTCGAGAACTACGCATCTGATCAAAAAATATCATAGACCATAAAAAGTAGGAAACTTAATTCTCTACGAATAAGGTCTCTTAACATTTTGCCATAGCTCGCTTCGTTTCCGAGATATTTGCAGATTTATCTCAAGGGAAGGGGCCTGACGGACATTTTTCGAGATATTTCTTCTTCTTGTTGTTCTTCTTCTGCACAGCTAAGCTGGAAGTGGCATTTGCAGCTCGCAATAGTGCCGAGTTATCTCAAAGAAAGGGGCCACGGTGTTTCTGTATCTCTATTATGTTGGTGCGGCTTCGGAACTTTTAAATATCTTGATATATCTCGAGAACTACGCATCCGATCAAAAAATATCATAGAACATAAAAAGTAGGTAACTTAATTCTCTACAAAAAAGGTCTCTTAACATTTTGCCATAGCTCGCTTCGTTTCCGAGATATTTGCAGATTTATCTCGAGGGAAGGGGCCTGACGGACATATTTCGAGATATTTCTTCTTCTTGTTGTTCTTCTTCTGCACAGCTAAGCTCGAAGCGGCATTTGCGGCTCGCACTAGTGCAGAGTTATCTCAAAGAAAGGGGCCACGGTGTTTCTGTATCTCTATTATGTTGGTGCGGCTTCGGAACTTTTAAATATCTTGATATATCTCGAGAACTACGCATCTGATCAAATAATATCATAGAACATAAAAAGTAGGAAACTTAATTCTCTACAAAAAAGGTCTCTTAACATTTTGCCATAGCTCGCTTCGTTTCCGAGATATTTGCAGATTTATCTCGAGGGAAGGGGCCTGACGGACATATTTCGAGATATTTCTTCTTCTTGTTGTTCTTCTTCTGCACAGCTAAGCTGGACGTGGCATTTACAGCTCGCAATAGTGCAGAGTTATCTCAAAGAAAGGGGCCACGGTGTTTCTGTATCTCTATTATGTTGGTGCGGCTTCGGATCTTTTAAATATCTCGATATATCTCGAAAACTACGCTTCTGATCAAAAAATATCATAGAACGTAAATTGTGGGAAACATAATTCTCTACAAAAAAGGTCTCTTAACATTTTGCCATAGCTCGCTTCGTTTCCGAGATATTTGCAGATTTATCTCAAGGGAAGGGGTCTGACGGACATATTTCGAGATATTTCTTCTTCTTGTTGTTCTTCTTCTGCACAGCTAAGCTGGAAGTGGCATTTGCAGCTCGCAATAGTGCAGAGTTATCTCAAAGAAAGGGGCCACGGTGTTTCTGTATCTCTATTATGTTGGTGCGGCTTCGGAACTTTTAAATATCTTGATATATCTCGAGAGCTACGCATCCGATCAAAAAATATCATAGAACATAAAAAGTAGGAAACTTAATTCTCTACAAAAAAGGTCTCTTAACATTTTGCCATAGCTCGCTTCGTTTCCGAGATATTTGCAGATTTATCTCGAGGGAAGGGGCCTGACGGACATATTTCGAGATATTTCTTCTTCTTGTTGTTCTTCTTCTGCACAGCTAAGCTGGACGTGGCATTTACAGCTCGCAATAGTGCAGAGTTATCTCAAAGAAAGGGGCCACGGTGTTTCTGTATCTCTATTATGTTGGTGCGGCTTCGGAACTTTTAAATATCTTGATATATCTCGAGAACTACGCATCTGATCCAAAAATATCATAGACCATAAAAAGTAGGAAACTTAATTCTCTACGAATAAGGTCTCTTAACATTTTGCCATAGCTCGCTTCGTTTCCGAGATATTTGCAGATTTATCTCAAGGGAAGGGGCCTGACGGACATTTTTCGAGATATTTCTTCTTCTTGTTGTTCTTCTTCTGCACAGCTAAACTGGAAGTGGCATTTCCAGCTCGCAGTAGTGCCGAGTTATCTCAAAGAAAGGGGCCACGGTGTTTCTGTGTATCTATTATGTTGGTGCGGCTTCGGAACTTTTAAATATCTTGATATATCTCGAGAACTACGCATCTGATCAAAAAATATCATAGAACATAAAAAGTAGAAAACTTAATTCTCTACAAAAAAGGTCTCTCAACATTTTGCCATAGCTCGCTTCGTTTCCGAGATATATGCAGATTTATCTCAAGGGAAGGGGCCTGACGGACATATTTCGAGATATTTCTTCTTCTTGTTGTTCTTCTTCTGCACAGCTAAGCGGGAAGTGGCATTTGCAGCTCGCAATAGTGCAGAGTTATCTCAAAGAAAGGGGCCACGGTGTTTCTGTATCTCTATTATGTTGGTGCGGCTTCGGAACTTTTAAATATCTTGATATATCTCGAGAACTACGCATCTGATCAAAAAATATCATGGAACATAAAAAGTAGGAAACTTAATTCTCAACAAAAAAGGTCTCTTAACATTTTGCCATAGCTCGCTTCGTTTCCGAGATATTTGCAGATTTATCTCAAGGGAAGGGGCCTGACGGACATATTTCGAGATATTTCTTCTTCTTGTTGTTCTTCTTCTGCACAGCTAAGCTGGACGTGGCATTTGCAGCTCGCAATAGTGCAGAGTTATCTCAAAGAAAGGGGCCACGGTGTTTCTGTATCTCTATTATGTTGGTGCGGCTTCGGAACTTTTAAATATCTTGATATATCTCGAGAACTACGCATCTGATCAAAAAATATCATAGAACATAAAAAGTAGGAAACTTCATTCTCTACCAAAAAGGTCTCTTAACATTTTGCCATAGCTCGCTTCGTTTCCGAGATATATGCAGATTTATCTCAAGGGAAGGGGCCTGACGGACATATTTCGGGATATTTCTTCTTCTTGTTGTTCTTCTTCTGCACAGCTAAACAGGAAGTGGCATTTCCAGCTCGCAATAGTGCAGAGTTATCTGAAACAAAGGGGCCACGGTGTTTCTGTATCTCTATTATGTTGGTGCGGCTTCGGAACTTTTAAATATCTTGATATATCTCGAGAACTACGCATCTGATCAAATAATATTATCGAACATAAAAAGTAGGAAACTTAATTCTCCACAAATAAGGTCTCTTAACATTTTGCCATAGCTCGCTTCGTTTCCGAGATATTTGCAGATTTATCTCAAGGGAAGGGGCCTGACGGACATATTTCGAGATATTTCTTCTTCTTGTTGGTCTTCTTCTGCACAGCTAAGCTCGAAGTGGCATTTGCAGCTCGCAATAGTGCAGAGTTATCTCAAAGAAAGGGGCCACGGTGTTTCTGTATCTCTATTATGTTGGTGCGGCTTCGGAACTTTTAAATATCTTGATATATCTCGAGAACTACGCATCTCATCAAAAAATATCATAGAACATAAAAAGTAGGAAACTTCATTCTCTACCAAAAAGGTCTCTTAACATTTTGCCATAGCTCGCTTCGTTTCCGAGATATATGCAGATTTATCTCAAGGGAAGGGGCCTGACGGACATATTTCGGGACATTTCTTCTTCTTGTTGTTCTTCTTCTGCACAGCTAAACAGGAAGTGGCATTTCCAGCTCGCAATAGTGCAGAGTTATCTGAAAGAAAGGGGCCACGGTGTTTCTGTATCTCTATTATGTTGGTGCGGCTTCGGAACTTTTAAATATCTTGATATATCTCGAGAACTACGCATCTGATCAAAAAATATCATAGAACATAAAAAGTAAGAAACTTAATTCTCTACAAATTAGGTCTCTTAACATTTTGCCATAGCTCGCTTCGTTTCCGAGATATTTGCAGATTTATCTCAAGGGAAGGGGCCTGACGGACATTTTTCGAGATATTTCTTCTTCTTGTTGTTCTTCTTCTGCACAGCTAAACTGGAAGTGGCATTTGCAGCTCGCAATAGTGCAGAGTTATCTCAAAGAAAGGGGCCACGGTGTTTCTGTATCTCTATTATGTTGGTGCGGCTTCGGAACTTTTAAATATCTTGATATATCTCGAGAACTACGCATCTGATCAAATAATATCATAGAACATAAAAAGTAGGAAACTTAATTCTCCACAAATAAGGTCTCTTAACATTTTGCCATAGCTCGCTTCGTTTCCGAGATATTTGCAGATTTATCTCAAGGGAAGGGGCCTGACGGACATATTTCGAGATATTTCTTCCTCTAGTTGGTCTTCTTCTGCACAGGTAAGCTGGAAGTGGCATTTGCAGCTCGCAATAGTGCAGAGTTATCTCGAAGAAAGGTGCCACGGTGTTTCTGTATCTCTATTATGTTGGTGCGGCTTCGGATCTTTTAAATATCTCGATATATCTCGAAAACTACGCTTCTGATCAAAAAATATCATAGAACCTAAATTGTGGGAAACTTAATTCTCTACAAAAAAGGTCTCTTAACATTTTGCCATAGCTCGCTTCGTTTCCGAGATATTTGCAGATTTATCTCGAGGGAAGGGGCCTGACGGACATATTTCGAGATATTTCTTCTTCTTGTTGTTCTTCTTCTGCACAGCTAAGCTGGAAGCGGCATTTGCGGCTCGCACTAGTGCAGAGTTATCTCAAAGAAAGGGGCCACGGTGTTTCTGTATCTCTATTATGTTGGTGCGGCTTCGGAACTTTTAAATATCTTGATATATCTCGAGAACTACGCATCCGATCAAAAAATATCATAGAACATAAAAAGTAGGAAACTTAATTCTCTACAAAAAAGGTCTCTTAACATTTTGCCATAGCTCGCTTCGTTTCCGAGACATTTGCAGATTTATCTCGAGGGAAGGGGCCTGACGGACATATTTCGAGATATTTCTTCTTCTTGTTGTTCTTCTTCTGCACAGCTAAGCTGGACGTGGCATTTACAGCTCGCAATAGTGTAGAGTTATCTCAAAGAAAGGGGCCACGGTGTTTCTGTATCTCTATTATGTTGGTGCGGCTTCGGAACTTTTAAATATCTTGATATATCTCGAGAACTACGCATCTGATCAAAAAATATCATAGAACATAAAAAGTAAGAAACTTAATTCTCTACAAATTAGGTCTCTTAACATTTTGCCATAGCTCGCTTCGTTTCCGAGATATTTGCAGATTTATCTCAAGGGAAGGGGCCTGACGGACATTTTTCGAGATATTTCTTCTTCTTGTTGTTCTTCTTCTGCACAGCTAAGCTGGAAGTGGCATTTGCAGCTCGCAATAGTGCAGAGTTATCTCAAAGAAAGGGGCCACGGTGTTTCTGTATCTCTATTATGTTGGTGCGGCTTCGGAACTTTTAAATATCTTGATATATCTCGAGAACTACGCATCTGATCAAATAATATCATAGAACATAAAAAGTAGGAAACTTAATTCTCCACAAATAAGGTCTCTTAACATTTTGCCATAGCTCGCTTCGTTTCCGAGATATTTGCAGATTTATCTCAAGGGAAGGGGCCTGACGGACATATTTCGAGATATTTCTTCCTCTAGTTGGTCTTCTTCTGCACAGCTAAGCTGGAAGTGGCATTTGCAGCTCGCAATAGTGCAGAGTTATCTCGAAGAAAGGGGCCACGGTGTTTCTGTATCTCTATTATGTTGGTGCGGCTTCGGATCTTTTAAATATCTCGATATATCTCGAAAACTACGCTTCTGATCAAAAAATATCATAGAACCTAAATTGTGGGAAACTTAATTCTCTACAAAAAAGGTCTCTTAACATTTTGCCATAGCTCGCTTTGTTTCCGAGATATTTGCAGATTTATCTCGAGGGAAGGGGCCTGACGGACATATTTCGAGATATTTCTTCTTCTTGTTGTTCTTCTTCTGCACAGCTAAGCTGGAAGCGGCATTTGCGGCTCGCACTAGTGCAGAGTTATCTCAAAGAAAGGGGCCACGGTGTTTCTGTATCTCTATTATGTTGGTGCGGCTTCGGAACTTTTAAATATCTCGATATATCTCGAGAACTACGCATCTGATCAAAAAATATCATAGAACATAAAAAGTAGGAAACTTCATTCTCTACCAAAAAGGTCTCTTAACATTTTGCCATAGCTCGCTTCGTTTCCGAGATATATGCAGATTTATCTCAAGGGAAGGGGCCTGACGGACATATTTCGGGATATTTCTTCTTCTTGTTGTTCTTCTTCTGCACAGCTAAACAGGAAGTGGCATTTCCAGCTCGCAATAGTGCAGAGTTATCTGAAAGAAAGGGGCCACGGTGTTTCTGTATCTCTATTATGTTGGTGCGGCTTCGGAACTTTTAAATATCTTGATATATCTCGAGAACTACGCATCTCATCAAAAAATATCATAGAACATAAAAAGTAGGAAACTTCATTCTCTACCAAAAAGGTCTCTTAACATTTTGCCATAGCTCGCTTCGTTTCCGAGATATATGCAGATTTATCTCAAGGGAAGGGGCCTGACGGACATATTTCGGGACATTTCTTCTTCTTGTTGTTCTTCTTCTGCACAGCTAAACAGGAAGTGGCATTTCCAGCTCGCAATAGTGCAGAGTTATCTGAAAGAAAGGGGCCACGGTGTTTCTGTATCTCTATTATGTTGGTGCGGCTTCGGAACTTTTAAATATCTTGATATATCTCGAGAACTACGCATCTGATCAAATAATATCATAGAACATAAAAAGTAGCAAACTTAATTCTCTACAAATAAGGTCTCTTAACATTTTGCCATAGCTCGCTTCGTTTCCGAGATATTTGCAGATTTATCTCAAGGGAAGGGGCCTGACGGACATATTTCGAGATATTTCTTCTTCTTGTTGGTCTTCTTCTGCACAGCTAAGCTGGAAGTGGCATTTGCAGCTCGCAATGGTGCAGAGTTATCTCAAAGAAAGGGGCCACGGTGTTTCTGTATCTCTATTATGTTGGTGCGGCTTCGGATCTTTTAAATATCTCGATATATCTCGAAAACTACGCTTCTGATCAAAAAATATCATAGAACCTAAATTGTGGGAAACTTAATTCTCTACAAAAAAGGTCTCTTAACATTTTGCCATAGCTCGCTTTGTTTCCGAGATATTTGCAGATTTATCTCGAGGGAAGGGGCCTGACGGACATATTTCGAGATATTTCTTCTTCTTGTTGTTCTTCTTCTGCACAGCTAAGCTGGAAGCGGCATTTGCGGCTCGCACTAGTGCAGAGTTATCTCAAAGAAAGGGGCGACGGTGTTTCTGTATCTCTATTATGTTGGTGCGGCTTCGGAACTTTTAAATATCTTGATATATCTCGAGAACTACGCATCCGATCAAAAAATATCATAGAACATAAAAAGTAGGAAACTTAATTCTCTACAAAAAAGGTCTCTTAACATTTTGCCATAGCTCGCTTCGTTTCCGAGATATTTGCAGATTTATCTCGAGGGAAGGGGCCTGACGGACATATTTCGAGATATTTCTTCTTCTTGTTGTTCTTCTTCTGCACAGCTAAGCTGGACGTGGCATTTACAGCTCGCAATAGTGTAGAGTTATCTCAAAGAAAGGGGCCACGGTGTTTCTGTATCTCTATTATGTTGGTGCGGCTTCGGATCTTTTAAATATCTCGATATATCTCGAAAACTACGCTTCTGATCAAAAAATATCATAGAACCTAAATTGTGGGAAACTTAATTCTCTACAAAAAAGGTCTCTTAACATTTTGCCATAGCTCGCTTCGTTTCCGAGATATTTGCAGATTTATCTCGAGGGAAGGGGCCTGACGGACATATTTCGAGATATTTCTTCTTCTTGTTGTTCTTCTTCTGCACAGCTAAGCTGGAAGCGGCATTTGCGGCTCGCACTAGTGCAGAGTTATCTCAAAGAAAGGGGCCACGGTGTTTCTGTATCTCTATTATGTTGGTGCAGCTTCGGATCTGTTAAATATCTCGATATATCTCGAAAACTGCGCTTCTGATCAAAAAATATCATAGAACATAAAAAGTAGGAAACTTCATTCTCTACCAAAAAGGTCTCTTAACATTTTGCCATAGCTCGCTTCGTTTCCGAGATATATGCAGATTTATCTCAAGGGAAGGGGCCTGACGGACATATTTCGGGATATTTCTTCTTCTTGTTGTTCTTCTTCTGCACAGCTAAACAGGAAGTGGCATTTCCAGCTCGCAATAGTGCAGAGTTATCTCAAAGAAAGGGGCCACGGTGTTTCTGTATCTCTATTATGTTGGTGCGTCTTCGGAACTTTTAAATATCTCGATATATCTCGAAAACTACGCTTCTGATCAAAAAATATCATAGAACATAAATTGTAGGAAACATAATTCTCTACAAAAAACGTCTCTTAACATTTTGCCATAGTTCGCTTCGTTTCCGAGATATTTGCAGATTCAGCTCAAAGGAACTGGCCTGACGGACATATTTCGAGATATTTTTTCTTCTTGTTGTTCTTCCTCTGCACAGCTAAGCTGGAACTGGCATCTGCAGCTCGCAATAGTGCAGAGTTATCTCAAAGAAAGGGGCCACGGTGTTTCTGTATCTCTATTATGTTGGGGCGGCTTCGGAACTTTTAAATATCTCGATATATCTCGAAAACTACGCTTCTGATCAAAAAATATCATAGAACATAAATTGTAGGAAACTTAATTCTCTACAAAAAAGGTCTCTTAACATTTTGCCATAGCTCTCTTCGTTTCCGAGATATTTGCAGATATATCTCAAGGGAAGGGGCCTGACGGACATATTTCGAGATATTTCTTCTTCTTGTTGTTCTTCTTCTGCACAGCTTAGCTGGAAGTGGCATTTGCAGCTCGCAATAGTGCAGAGTTATCTCAAAGAAAGGGGCCACGGTGTTTCTGTATCTCTATTATGTTGGTGCGGCTTCGGAACTTTTAAATATCTTGATATATCTCGAGAACTACGCGTCTGATCAAAAAATATCATAGAACATAAAAAGTAGGAAACTTAATTCTCTACAAAAACGGTCTCTTAACATTTTGCCATGGCTCGCTTCGTTTCCGAGATATTTGCAGATATATCTCAAGGGAAGGGGCCTGACGGACATATTTCGAGATATTTCTTCTTCTTGTTGGTCTTCTTCTGCACAGCTAAGCTGGAAGTGGCATTTGCAGCTCGCAATGGTGCAGAGTTATCTCAAAGAAAGGGGCCACGGTGTTTCTGTATCTCTATTATGTTGGTGCGGCTTCGGATCTTTTAAATATCTCGATATATCTCGAAAACTACGCTTCTGATCAAAAAATATCATAGAACATAAAAAGTAGGAAACTTAATTCTCCACAAATAAGGTCTCTTAACATTTTGCCATAGCTCGCTTCGTTTCCGAGATATTTGCAGATTTATCTCGAGGGAAGGGGCCTGACGGACATATTTCGAGATATTTCTTCTTCTTGTTGTTCTTCTTCTGCACAGCTAAGCTGGACGTGGCATTTACAGCTCGCAATAGTGTAGAGTTATCTCAAAGAAAGGGGCCACGGTGTTTCTGTATCTCTATTATGTTGGTGCGGCTTCGGATCTTTTAAATATCTCGATATATCTCGAAAACTACGCTTCTGATCAAAAAATATCATAGAACCTAAATTGTGGGAAACTTAATTCTCTACAAAAAAGGTCTCTTAACATTTTGCCATAGCTCGCTTCGTTTCCGAGATATTTGCAGATTTATCTCGAGGGAAGGGGCCTGACGGACATATTTCGAGATATTTCTTCTTCTTGTTGTTCTTCTTCTGCACAGCTAAGCTGGAAGCGGCATTTGCGGCTCGCACTAGTGCAGAGTTATCTCAAAGAAAGGGGCCACGGTGTTTCTGTATCTCTATTATGTTGGTGCAGCTTCGGATCTGTTAAATATCTCGATATATCTCGAAAACTGCGCTTCTGATCAAAAAATATCATAGAACATAAAAAGTAGGAAACTTCATTCTCTACCAAAAAGGTCTCTTAACATTTTGCCATAGCTCGCTTCGTTTCCGAGATATATGCAGATTTATCTCAAGGGAAGGGGCCTGACGGACATATTTCGGGATATTTCTTCTTCTTGTTGTTCTTCTTCTGCACAGCTAAACAGGAAGTGGCATTTCCAGCTCGCAATAGTGCAGAGTTATCTCAAAGAAAGGGGCCACGGTGTTTCTGTATCTCTATTATGTTGGTGCGTCTTCGGAACTTTTAAATATCTCGATATATCTCGAAAACTACGCTTCTGATCAAAAAATATCATAGAACATAAATTGTAGGAAACATAATTCTCTACAAAAAACGTCTCTTAACATTTTGCCATAGTTCGCTTCGTTTCCGAGATATTTGCAGATTCAGCTCAAAGGAACTGGCCTGACGGACATATTTCGAGATATTTTTTCTTCTTGTTGTTCTTCCTCTGCACAGCTAAGCTGGAACTGGCATCTGCAGCTCGCAATAGTGCAGAGTTATCTCAAAGAAAGGGGCCACGGTGTTTCTGTATCTCTATTATGTTGGGGCGGCTTCGGAACTTTTAAATATCTCGATATATCTCGAAAACTACGCTTCTGATCAAAAAATATCATAGAACATAAATTGTAGGAAACTTAATTCTCTACAAAAAAGGTCTCTTAACATTTTGCCATAGCTCTCTTCGTTTCCGAGATATTTGCAGATATATCTCAAGGGAAGGGGCCTGACGGACATATTTCGAGATATTTCTTCTTCTTGTTGTTCTTCTTCTGCACAGCTTAGCTGGAAGTGGCATTTGCAGCTCGCAATAGTGCAGAGTTATCTCAAAGAAAGGGGCCACGGTGTTTCTGTATCTCTATTATGTTGGTGCGGCTTCGGAACTTTTAAATATCTTGATATATCTCGAGAACTACGCGTCTGATCAAAAAATATCATAGAACATAAAAAGTAGGAAACTTAATTCTCTACAAAAACGGTCTCTTAACATTTTGCCATGGCTCGCTTCGTTTCCGAGATATTTGCAGATATATCTCAAGGGAAGGGGCCTGACGGACATATTTCGAGATATTTCTTCTTCTTGTTGGTCTTCTTCTGCACAGCTAAGCTGGAAGTGGCATTTGCAGCTCGCAATGGTGCAGAGTTATCTCAAAGAAAGGGGCCACGGTGTTTCTGTATCTCTATTATGTTGGTGCGGCTTCGGATCTTTTAAATATCTCGATATATCTCGAAAACTACGCTTCTGATCAAAAAATATCATAGAACATAAAAAGTAGGAAACTTAATTCTCTACAAATAAGGTCTCTTAACATTTTGCCATAGCTCGCTTCGTTTCCGAGATATTTGCAGATTTATCTCAAGGGAAGGGGCCTGACGGACATTTTTCGAGATATTTCTTCTTCTTGTTGTTCTTCTTCTGCACAGCTAAGCTGGAAGTGGCATTTGCAGCTCGCAATAGTGCAGAGTTATCTCGAAGAAAGGGGCCACGGTGTTTCTGTATCTCTATTATGTTGGTGCGGCTTCGGAACTTTTAGATATCTTGATATATCTCGAGAACTACGCATCTGATCAAAAAATATCATAGAACATAAAAAGTAGGAAACTTAATTCTCTACAAAAAAGGTCTCTCAACATTTTGCCATAGCTCGCTTCGTTTCCGAGATATTTGCAGATTTATCTCAAGGGAAGGGGCCTGACGAACATATTTCGAGATATTTCTTCTTCTTGTTGTTCTTCTTCTGCACAGCTAAGCTGGAAGTGGCATTTGCAGCTCGCAATAGTGCAGAGTTATCTCAAAGAAAGGGGCCACGGTGTTTCTGTATCTCTATTATGTTGGTGCGGCTTCGGAACTTTTAAATATCTTGATATATCTCGAGAACTACGCATCTGATCAAAAAATATCATAGAACATAAAAAGTAGGAAACTTCATTCTCTACCAAAAAGGTCTCTTAACATTTTGCCATAGCTCGCTTCGTTTCCGAGATATATGCAGATTTATCTCAAGGGAAGGGGCCTGACGGACATATTTCGGGATATTTCTTCTTCTTGTTGTTCTTCTTCTGCACAGCTAAACAGGAAGTGGCATTTCCAGCTCGCAATAGTGCAGAGTTATCTGAAAGAAAGGGGCCACGGTGTTTCTGTATCTCTATTATGTTGGTGCGGCTTCGGAACTTTTAAATATCTTGATATATCTCGAGAACTACGCATCTGATCAAATAATATCATAGAACATAAATTGTAGGAAACTTAATTCTCTACAAATAAGGTCTCTTAACATTTTGCCATAGCTCTCTTCGTTTCCGAGATATTTGCAGATTTATCTCAAGGGAAGGGGCCTGACGGACATATTTCGAGATATTTCTTCTTCTTGTTGTTCTTCTTCTGCACAGCTAAGCTGGAAGTGGCATTTGCAGCTCGCAATAGTGCAGAGTTATCTCAAAGAAAGGGGCCACGGTGTTTCTGTATCTCTATTATGTTGGTGCGGCTTCGGAACTTTTAAATATCTTGATATATCTCGAGAACTACGCGTCTGATCAAAAATTATCATAGAACATAAAAAGTAGGAAACTTAATTCTCTACAAAAACGGTCTCTTAACATTTTGCCATGGCTCGCTTCGTTTCCGAGATATTTGCAGATTTATCTCAAGGGAAGGGGCCTGACGGACATATTTCGAGATATTTCTTCTTCTTGTTGGTCTTCTTCTGCACAGCTAAGCTGGAAGTGGCATTTGCAGCTCGCAATAGTGCAGAGTTATCTGAAAGAAAGGGGCCACGGTGTTTCTGTATCTCTATTATGTTGGTGCGGCTTCGGAACTTTTAAATATCTTGATATATCTCGAGAACTACGCATCTGATCAAATAATATCATAGAACATAAAAAGTAGGAAACTTAATTCTCTACAAATAAGGTCTCTTAACATTTTGCCATAGCTCGCTTCGTTTCCGAGATATTTGCAGATTTATCTCAAGGGAAGGGGCCTGACGGACATATTTCGAGATATTTCTTCTTCTTGTTGGTCTTCTTCTGCACAGCTAAGCTGGAAGTGGCATTTGCAGCTCGCAATAGTGCAGAGTTATCTCAAAGAAAGGGGCCACGGTGTTTCTGTATCTCTATTATGTTGGTGCGGCTTCGGAACTTTTAAATATCTTGATATATCTCGAGAACTACGCATCTGATCAAAAAATATCATAGAACATAAAAAGTAGGAAACTTCATTCTCTACCAAAAAGGTCTCTTAACATTTTGCCATAGCTCGCTTCGTTTCCGAGATATATGCAGATTTATCTCAAGGGAAGGGGCCTGACGGACATATTTCGGGATATTTCTTCTTCTTGTTGTTCTTCTTCTGCACAGCTAAACAGGAAGTGGCATTTCCAGCTCGCAATAGCGCAGAGTTATCTGAAAGAAAGGGGCCACGGTGTTTCTGTATCTCTATTATGTTGGTGCGGCTTCGGAACTTTTAAATATCTTGATATATCTCGAGAACTACGCATCTGATCAAATAATATCATAGAACATAAATTGTAGGAAACTTAATTCTCTACAAATAAGGTCTCTTAACATTTTGCCATAGCTCTCTTCGTTTCCGAGATATTTGCAGATTTATCTCAAGGGAAGGGGCCTGACGGACATATTTCGAGATATTTCTTCTTCTTGTTGTTCTTCTTCTGCACAGCTAAGCTGGAAGTGGCATTTGCAGCTCGCAATAGTGCAGAGTTATCTCAAAGAAAGGGGCCACGGTGTTTCTGTATCTCTATTATGTTGGTGCGGCTTCGGAACTTTTAAATATCTTGATATATCTCGAGAACTACGCGTCTGATCAAAAATTATCATAGAACATAAAAAGTAGGAAACTTAATTCTCTACAAAAACGGTCTCTTAACATTTTGCCATGGCTCGCTTCGTTTCCGAGATATTTGCAGATATATCTCAAGGGAAGGGGCCTGACGGACATATTTCGAGATATTTCTTCTTCTTGTTGTTCTTCTTCTGCACAGCTAAGCTGGAAGTGGCATTTGCGGCTCGCACTAGTGCACAGTTATCTGAAAGAAAGGGGCCACGGTGTTTCTGTATCACTATTATGTTGGTGCGTCTTCGGAACTTTTAAATATCTTCATATATCTCGAGAACTACGCTTCTGATCAAAAAATATCATAGAATGTAAATTGTAGGAAACATTATTCTCTACAAAAAAGGTCTCTTAACATTTTGCCATAGCTCGCTTCGTTTCCGAGATATTTGCAGATTCATCTCAAGGGAAGGGGTCTGACGGACATATTTCGAGATATTTCTTCTTCTTGTTGTTCTTCTTCTGCACAGCTAAGCTCGAAGTGGCATTTGCAGCTCGCAATAGTGCAGAGTTATCTCAAAGAAAGAGGCCACGGTGTTTCTGTACCTCTATTATGTTGGTGCAGCTTCGGAACTTTTAAATATCTTGATATATCTCGAGAACTACGCATCTGATCAAAAAATATCATAGAACATAAAAAGTAGGAAACTTAATTCTCTACAAAAAAGGTCTCTTAACATTTTGCCATAGCTCGCTTCGTTTCCGAGATATTTGCAGATTTATCTCAAGGGAAGGGGCCTGACGGACATATTTCGGGACATTTCTTCTTCTTGTTGTTCTTCTTCTGCACAGCTAAACAGGAAGTGGCATTTCCAGCTCGCAATAGTGCAGAGTTATCTGAAAGAAAGGGGCCACGGTGTTTCTGTATCTCTATTATGTTGGTGCGGCTTCGGAACTTTTAAATATCTTGATATATCTCGAGAACTACGCATCTGATCAAATAATATCATAGAACATAAAAAGTAGCAAACTTAATTCTCTACAAATAAGGTCTCTTAACATTTTGCCATAGCTCGCTTCGTTTCCGAGATATTTGCAGATTTATCTCAAGGGAAGGGGCCTGACGGACATATTTCGAGATATTTCTTCTTCTTGTTGGTCTTCTTCTGCACAGCTAAGCTGGAAGTGGCATTTGCAGCTCGCAATGGTGCAGAGTTATCTCAAAGAAAGGGGCCACGGTGTTTCTGTATCTCTATTATGTTGGTGCGGCTTCGGATCTTTTAAATATCTCGATATATCTCGAAAACTACGCTTCTGATCAAAAAATATCATAGAACCTAAATTGTGGGAAACTTAATTCTCTACAAAAAAGGTCTCTTAACATTTTGCCATAGCTCGCTTTGTTTCCGAGATATTTGCAGATTTATCTCGAGGGAAGGGGCCTGACGGACATATTTCGAGATATTTCTTCTTCTTGTTGTTCTTCTTCTGCACAGCTAAGCTGGAAGCGGCATTTGCGGCTCGCACTAGTGCAGAGTTATCTCAAAGAAAGGGGCCACGGTGTTTCTGTATCTCTATTATGTTGGTGCGGCTTCGGAACTTTTAAATATCTTGATATATCTCGAGAACTACGCATCTGATCAAAAAATATCGTAGAACATAAAAAGTAGGAAACTTAATTCTCTACAAATAAGGTCTCTTAACATTTTGCCATAGCTCGCTTCGTTTCCGAGATATTTGCAGATTTATCTCAAGGGAAGGGGCCTGACGGACATTTTTCGAGATATTTCTTCTTCTTGTTGTTCTTCTTCTGCACAGCTAAGCTGGAAGTGGCATTTGCAGCTCGCAATAGTGCAGAGTTATCTCGAAGAAAGGGGCCACGGTGTTTCTGTATCTCTATTATGTTGGTGCGGCTTCGGAACTTTTAGATATCTTGATATATCTCGAGAACTACGCATCTGATCAAAAAATATCATAGAACATAAAAAGTAGGAAACTTAATTCTCTACAAAAAAGGTCTCTTAACATTTTGCCATAGCTCGCTTCGTTTCCGAGATATTTGCAGATTTATCTCAAGGGAAGGGGCCTGACGGACATATTTCGAGATATTTCTTCTTCTTGTTGTTCTTCTTCTGCACAGCTAAGCTGGAAGTGGCATTTGCAGCTCGCAATAGTGCAGAGTTATCTCAAAGAAAGGGGCCACGGTGTTTCTGTATCTCTATTATGTTGGTGCGGCTTCGGAACTTTTAAGTATCTTGATATATCTCGAGAACTACGCATCTGATCAAATAATATCATAGAACATAAAAAGTAGGAAACTTAATTCTCTACAAATAAGGTCTCTTAACATTTTGCCATAGCTCGCTTCGTTTCCGAGATATTTGCAGATTTATCTCAAGGGAAGGGGCCTGACGGACAGATTTCGAGATATTTCTTCTTCTTGTTGGTCTTCTTCTGCACAGCTAAGCTGGAAGTGGCATTTGCAGCTCGCAATAGTGCAGAGTTATCTCAAAGAAAGGGGCCACGGTGTTTCTGTATCTCTATTATGTTGGTGCGGCTTCGGAACTTTTAAATATCTTGATATATCTCGAGAACTACGCATCTGATAAAATAATATCATAGAACATAAAAAGTAGGAAACTTAATTCTCTACAAATAAGGTCTCTTAACATTTTGCCATAGCTCGCTTCGTTTCCGAGATATTTGCAGATTTATCTCAAGGGAAGGGGCCTGACGGACATATTTCGTGATATTTCGTCTTCTTGTTGGTCTTCTTCTGCACAGCTAAGCTGGAAGTGGCATTTGCAGCTCGCAATGGTGCAGAGTTATCTCAAAGAAAGGGGCCACGGTGTTTCTGTATCTCTATTATGTTGGTGCGGCTTCGGATCTTTTAAATATCTCGATATATCTCGAAAACTACGCTTCTGATCAAAAAATATCATAGAACCTAAATTGTGGGAAACTTAATTCTCTACAAAAAAGGTCTCTTAACATTTTGCCATAGCTCGCTTCGTTTCCGAGATATTTGCAGATTGATCTCGAGGGAAGGGGCCTGACGGACATATTTCGAGATATTTCTTCTTCTTGTTGTTCTTCTTCTGCACAGCTAAGCTGGAAGCGGCATATGCGGCTCGCACTAGTGCAGAGTTATCTCAAAGAAAGGGGCCACGGTGTTTCTGTATCTCTATTATGTTGGTGCAGCTTCGGATCTGTTAAATATCTCGATATATCTCGAAAACTACGCTTCTGATCAAAAAATATCATAGAACATAGATTGTAGGAAACATAATTCTCTACAAAAAAGGTCTCTTAACATTTTGCCATAGCTCGTTTCGTTTCCGAGATATTTGCAGATATATCTCAAGGGAAGGGGCCTGACGGACATATTTCGAGATATTTCCTCTTCTTGTTGTTCTTCTTCTGCACAGCTAAACTGGAAGTGGCATTTCCAGCTCGCAATAGTGCAGAGTTATCTGAAAGAAAGGGGCCACGGTGTTTCTGTATCTCTATTATGTTGGTGCGGCTTCGGAACTTTTAAATATCTTGATATATCTCGAGAACTACGCATCTGATCAAAAAATATCATAGAACATAAAAAGTAGGAAACTTCATTCTCTACCAAAAAGGTCTCTTAACATTTTGCCATAGCTCGCTTCGCTTCCGAGATATATGCAGATTTATCTCAAGGGAAGGGGCCTGACGGACATATTTCGGGATATTTCTTCTTCTTGTTGTTCTTCTTCTGCACAGCTAAACAGGAAGTGGCATTCCCAGCTCGCAATAGTGCAGAGTTATCTGAAAGAAAGGGGCCACGGTGTTTCTGTATCTCTATTATGTTGGTGCGGCTTCGGAACTTTTAAATATCTTGATATATCTCGAGAACTACGCATCTGATCAAATAATATCATAGAACATAAAAAGTAGGAAACTTAATTCTCTACAAATAAGGTCTCTTAACATTTTGCCATAGCTCGCTTCGTTTCCGAGATATTTGCAGATTTATCTCAAGGGAAGGGGCCTGACGGACATATTTCGAGATATTTCTTCTTCTTGTTGGTCTTCTTCTGCACAGCTAAGCTGGAAGTGGCATTTGCAGCTCGCAATGGTGCAGAGTTATCTCAAAGAAAGGGGCCACGGTGTTTCTGTATCTCTATTATGTTGGTGCGGCTTCGGATCTTTTAAATATCTCGATATATCTCGAAAACTACGCTTCTGATCAAAAAATATCATAGAACCTAAATTGTAGGAAACATAATTCTCTACAAAAAACGTCTCTTAACATTTTGCCATAGTTCGCTTCGTTTCCGAGATATTTGCAGATTCAGCTCAAAGGAACTGGCCTGACGGACATATTTCGAGATATTTTTTCTTCTTGTTGTTCTTCCTCTGCACAGCTAAGCTGGAAGTGGCATCTGCAGCTCGCAATAGTGCAGAGTTATCTCAAAGAAAGGGGCCACGGTGTTTCTGTATCTCTATTATGTTGGGGCGGCTTCGGAACTTTTAAATATCTTGATATATCTCGAGAACTACGCGTCTGATCAAAAAATATCATAGAACATAAAAAGTAGGAAACTTAATTCTCTACAAAAACGGTCTCTTAACATTTTGCCATGGCTCGCTTCGTTTCCGAGATATTTGCAGATATATCTCAAGGGAAGGGGCCTGACGGACATATTTCGAGATATTTCTTCTTCTTGTTGTTCTTATTCTGCACAGCTAAGCTGGAAGTGGCATTTGCGGCTCGCACTAGTGCACAGTTATCTCAAAGAATGGGGCCACGGTGTTTCTGTATCACTATTATGTTGGTGCGTCTTCGGAACTTTTAAATATCTTGATATATCTCGAGAACTACGCTTCTGATCAAAAAATATCATAGAATGTAAATTGTAGGAAACATTATTCTCTACAAAAAAGGTCTCTTAACATTTTGCCATAGCTCGCTTCGTTTCCGAGATATTTGCAGATTCATCTCAAGGGAAGGGGTCTGACGGACATATTTCGAGATATTTCTTCTTCTTGTTGTTCTTCTTCTGCACAGCTAAGCTCGAAGTGGCATTTGCAGCTCGCAATAGTGCAGAGTTATCTCAAAGAAAGAGGCCACGGTGTTTCTGTACCTCTATTATGTTGGTGCAGCTTCGGAACTTTTAAATATCTTGATATATCTCGAGAACTACGCATCTGATCAAAAAATATCATCGAACATAAAAAGTAGGAAACTTAATTCTCTACAAAAAAGGTCTCTTAACATTTTGCCATAGCTCGCTTCGTTTCCGAGATATTTGCAGATTTATCTCAAGGGAAGGGTCCTGATGGACATATTTCGAGATATTTCTTCTTCTTGTTGTTCTTCTTCTGCACAGCTAAACTGGAAGTGGCATTTCCAGCTCGCAATCGTGCAGAGTTATCTCAAAGAAAGGGGCCACGGTGTTTCTGTATCTCTATTATGTTGGTGCGGCTTCGGAACTTTTAAATATCTCGATATATCTCGAAAACTACGCTCCTGATCAAAAAATATCATAGAACATAAATTGTAGGAAACATAATTCTCTACAAAAAACGTCTCTCAACATTTTGCCATAGCTCGCTTCGTTTCCGAGATATTTGCAGATTCAGCTCAAAGGAACGGGCCTGACGGACATATTTCGAGATACTTCTTCTTCTTGTTGTTCTTCTTCTGCACAGCTAAGCTGGAAGTGGCATTTGCGGCTCGCACTAGTGCAGAGTTATCTCAAAGAAAGGGGCCACGGTGTTTCTGTATCTCTATTATGTTGGTGCGGCTTCGGAACTTTTAAATATCTCGATATATCTCGAAAACTACGCTTCTGATCAAAAAATATCATAGAACATAAATTGTAGGAAACATAATTCTCTACAAAAAACGTCTCTCAACATTTTGCCATAGCTCCCTTCGTTTCCGAGATATTTGCAGATTCAGCTCAAAGGAACGGGCCTGACGGACATATTTCGAGATACTTCTTCTTCTTGTTGTTCTTCTTCTGCACAGCTAAGCTGGAAGTGGCATTTGCGGCTCGCACTAGTGCAGAGTTATCTCAAAGAAAGGGGCCACGGTGTTTCTGTATCTCTATTATGTTGGTGCGGCTTCGGAACTTTTAAATATCTCGATATATCTCGAAAACTACGCTTCTGATCAAAAAATATCATAGAACATAAATTGTAGGAAACATAATTCTCTACAAAAAACGTCTCTTAACATTTTGCCATAGCTCGCTTCGTTTCCGAGATATTTGCAGATTCAGCTCAAAGGAACGGGCCTGACGGACATATTTCGAGATACTTCTTCTTCTTGTTGTTCTTCTTCTGCACAGCTAAGCTGGAAGTGGCATTTGCGGCTCGCACTAGTGCAGAGTTATCTCAAAGAAAGGGGCCACGGTGTTTCTGTATCTCTATTATGTTGGTGCGGCTTCGGAACTTTTAAATATCTTGATATATCTCGAGAACTACGCCTCTGATCGAAAAATATCATAGAACATAAAAAGTAGGAAACTTAATTCTCTACAAAAAAGGTCTCTTAACATTTTGCCATAGCTCGCTTCGTTTCCGAGATATTTGCAGATTTATCTCAAGGGAAGGGGCCTGACGGACATATTTCGAGATATTTCTTCTTCTTGTTGTTCTTCTTCTGCACAGCTAAGCTGGAAGTGGCATTTGCAGCTCGCAATAGTGCAGAGTTACCTCAAAGAAAGGGGCCACGGTGTTTCTGTATCTCTATTATGTTGGTGCCGCTTCGGAACTTTTAAATATCTTGATATATCTCGAGAACTACGCATCTGATCAAAAATATCATACAACATAAAAAGTAGGAAACTTAATTCTCTACAAAAAAGGTCTCTTAACATTTTCCCATAGCTGGTATCGTTTCCGAGATATTTGCAGATTTAGCTCAAGGGAAGGGGCCTGACGGACATATTCCGAGATATTTCTTCTTCTTGTTGTTCCTCTTCTGCACAGCTAAGCTGGAAGTGGCATTTGCAGGTCGCAATAGTGCAGAGTTATCTCAAAGAAAGGGGCCACGGTGTTTCTGTATCTCTATTATGTTGGTGCGGCTTCGGAACTTTTAAATATCTCGATATATCTCGAAAACTACGCTTCTGATCAAAAAATATCAGAGAACGTAAATTGTAGGGTACATAATTCTCTACAAAAAAGGTCTCTTAACATTTTGCCATAGCTCGCTTCGTTTCCGAGATATTTGCAGATTTATCTCAAGGGAAGGGGCCTGACGGACATATTTCGAGATATTTCTTCTTCTTGTTGTTCTTCTTCTGCACAGCTAAGCTGGAAGTGGCATTTGCAGCTCGCAATAGTGCAGAGTTATCTCAAAGAAAGGGGCCACGGTGTTTCTGTATCTCTATTATGTTGGTGCGGCTTGGGAACTTTTAAATATCTTGATATATCTCGAGAACTACGCATCTGATCAAAAAATATCGTAGAACATAAAAAGTAGGAAACTTAATTCTCTACAAATAAGGTCTCTAAACATTTTGCCATAGCTCGCTTGGTTTCCGAGATATTTGCAGATTTATCTCAAGGGAAGGGGCCTGACGGACATATTTCGAGATATTCCTTCTTCTTGTTGTTCTTCTTCTGCACAGCTAAGCTGGAAGTGGCATTTGCAGCTCGCAATAGTGCAGAGTTACCTCAAAGAAACGGGCCACGGTGTTTCTGTATCTCTATTATGTTGGTGCCGCTTCGGAACTTTTAAATATCAGGATATATCTCGAGAACTACGCATCTGATCAAAAAATAACATAGAACATAAAAAGTAGGAAACTTAATTCTCTACAAAAATGGTCTCTTAACATTTTGCCATAGCTCGCTTCGTTTCCGAGATATTTGCAGATTTATCTCAAGGGAAGGGGCCTGACGGACATATTTCGAAATATTTCTTATTCTTGTTGTTCTTCTTCTGCACAGCTAAGCTGGAAGTGGCATTTGCAGCTCGCAATAGTGCAGAGTTATCTCAAAGAAAGGGGCCACGGTGTTTCTGTACCTCTATTATGTTGGTGCAGCTTCGGAGCTTTTAAATATCTTGATATATCTCGAGAACTACGCATCTGATCAAAAAATATCATAGAACATAAAAAGTAGGAAACTTAATTCTGTACAAAAAAGGTCTCTTAACATTTTCCCATAGCTGGCATCGTTTCCGAGATATTTGCAGATTTAGCTCAAGGGAAGGGGCCTGACGGACATATTCCGAGATATTTCTTCTTCTTGTTGTTCCTCTTCTGCACAGCTAAGCTGGAAGTGGCATTTGCAGGTCGCAATAGTGCAGAGTTATCTCAAAGAAAGGGGCCACGGTGTTTCTGTATCTCTATTATGTTGGTGCGGCTTCGGAACTTTTAAATATCTCGATATATCTCGAAAACTACGCTTCTGATCAAAAAATATCAGAGAACGTAAATTATAGGGCACATAATTCTCTACAAAAAAGGTCTCTTAACATTTTGCCATAGCTCGCTTCGTCTCCGAGATATTTGCAGATTTATCTCAAGGGAAGGGGCCTGACGGACATATTTCGAGATATTTCTTCTTCTTGTTGTTCTTCTTCTGCACAGCTAAGCTGGAAGTGGCATTTGCAGCTCGCAATAGTGCAGAGTTACCTCAAAGAAAGGGGCCACGGTGTTTCTGTATCTCTATTATGTTGGTGCCGCTTCGGAACTTTTAAATATCAGGATATATCTCGAGAACTACGCATCTGATCAAAAAATATCATAGAACATAAAAAGTAGGAATCCTAATTTTCTACAAAAAAGGTCTCTTAACATTTTGCCATAGCTCGCTTCGTTTCCGAGATATTTGCAGATTTATCTCAAGGGAAGGGGCCTGACGGACATATTTCCAGATATTTCTTCTTCTTGTTGTTCTTCTTCTGCACAGCTAAGCTGGAAGTGGCATTTGCAGCGCGCAATAGTGCAGAGTTATCTCAAAGAAAGGGGCCACGGTGTTTCTGTATCTCTATTATGTTGGTGCGGCTTCGGAACTTTTAAATATCTTGATATATCTCGAGAACTACGCATCTGATCAAAAAATATCATAGAACATAAAAAGTAGGAAACTTAATTCTCTACAAAAACGGTCTCTTAACATTTTCCCATAACTGGCATCGTTTCCGAGATATTTGCAGATTTATCTCAAGGGAAGGGGCCTGACGGACATATTTCGAGATATTTCTTCTTCTTGTTGTTCTTCTTCTGCACAGCTAAGCTGGAAGTGGCATTTGCAGCTCGCAATAGTGCAGAGTTATCGCAAAGAAAGGGGCCACGGTGTTTCTGTATCTCTATTATGTTGGTGCGGCTTTGGAACTTTTAAATATCTTGATATATCTCGAGAACTACGCATCTGATCAAAGAATATCATAGAACATAAAAAGTAGGAAACCTAATTTTCTACAAAAAAGGTCTCTTAACATTTTGCCGTAGCTCGCTTCGTTTCCGAGATATTTGCAGATTTATCTCAAGGGAAGGGGCCTGACGGACATATTTCGAAATATTTCTTATTCTTGTTGTTCTTCTTCTGCACAGCTAAGCTGGAAGTGGCATTTGCAGCTCGCTATAGTGCAGAGTTATCTCAAAGAAAGGGGCCACGGTGTTTCTGTACCTCTATTATGTTGGTGCAGCTTCGGAGCTTTTAAATATCTTGATATATCTCGAGAACTACGCATCTGATCAAAAAATATCATAGAACATATACAGTAGGAAACTTAATTCTCTACAAAAAAGGTCTTTTAACGTTTTGCAATAGCTCGCTTCGTTTCCGAGATATTTGCAGATTTATCTCAAGGGAAGGGTCCTGACGGACATATTTCGAGATATTTCATCTTCTTGTTGTTCTTCTTCTGCACAGCTAAGCTGGAAGTGGCATTTGCAGCTCGCAATAGTGCAGAGTTATCTCAAAGAAAGGGGCCACGGTGTTTCTGTATCTCTATTATGTTGGTGCGGCTTCGGAACGTTTAAATACCTTGATATATCTCGAGAACTACGCATCTGATCAAAAAATATCATAGAACATAAAAAGTAGGAAACCTAATTTTCTACAAAAAAGGTCTCTTAACATTTTGCCGTAGCTCGCTTCGTTTCCGAGATATTTGCAGATTTATCTCAAGGGAAGGGGCCTGACGGACATATTTCGAGATATTTCTTCTTCTTGTTGTTCTTCTTCTGCACAGCTAAACTGGAAGTGGCATTTCCAGCTCGCAATCGTGCAGAGTTATCTCAAAGAAAGGGGCCACGGTGTTTCTGTATCTCTATTATGTTGGTGCGGCTTCGGAACGTTTAAATATCTTGATATATCTCGAGAACTACGCATCTGATCAAAAAATATCATAGAACATAAAAAGTAGGAAACCTAATTTTCTACAAAAAAGGTCTCTTAACATTTTGCCGTAGCTCGCTTCGTTTCCGAGATATTTGCAGATTTATCTCAAGGGAAGGGGCCTGACGGACATATTTCGAAATATTTCTTATTCTTGTTGTTCTTCTTCTGCACAGCTAAGCTGGAAGTGGCATTTGCAGCTCGCAATAGTGCAGAGTTATCTCAAAGAAAGGGGCCACGGTGTTTCTGTACCTCTATTATGTTGGTGCAACTTCGGAGCTTTTAAATATCTTGATATATCTCGAGAACTACGCATCTGATCCAAAAATATCATAGAACATAAAAAGTAGGAAACTTAATTCTCTACAAAAAAGGTCTCTTAACATTTTCCCGTAGCTGGCATCGTTTCCGAGATATTTGCAGATTTAGCTCAAGGGAAGGGGCCTGACGGACATATTCCGAGATATTTCTTCTTCTTGTTGTTCCCCTTCTGCACAGCTAAGCTGGAAGTGGCATTTGCAGCTCGCAATAGTGCAGAGTTATCTCAAAGAAAGGGGCCACGGTGTTTCTGTACCTCTATTATGTTGGTGCAGCTTCGGAGCTTTTAAATATCTTGATATATCTCGAGAACTACGCATCTGATCAAAAAATATCATAGAACATAAAAAGTAGGAAACTTAATTCTCTACAAAAAAGGTCTCTTAACATTTGCCCATAGCTGGCATCGTTTCCGAGATATTTGCAGATTTAGCTCAAGGGAAGGGGCCTGACGGACATATTCCGAGATATTTCTTCTTCTTGTTGTTCCTCTTCTGCACAGCTAAGCTGGAAGTGGCATTTGCAGGTCGCAATAGTGCAGAGTTATCTCAAAGAAAGGGGCCACGGTGTTTCTGTATCTCTATTATGTTGGTGCGGCTTCGGAACTTTTAAATATCTCGATATATCTCGAAAACTACGCTTCTGATCAAAAAATATCATAGAACATAAAAAGTAGGAAACTTAATTCTCTACAAATAAGGTCTCTTAACATTTTGCGATAGCTCGCTTGGTTTCCGAGATATTTGCAGATTTATCTCAAGGGAAGGGGCCTGACGGACATATTTCGAGATATTTCTTCTTCTTGTTGTTCTTCTTCTGCACAGCTAAGCTGGAAGTGGCATTTGCAGCTCGCAATAGTGCAGAGTTATCTCAAAGAAAGGGGCCACGGTGTTTCTGTACCTCTATTATGTTGGTGCAACTTCGGAGCTTTTAAATATCTTGATATATCTCGAGAACTACGCATCTGATCAAAAAATATCATAGAACATAAAAAGTAGGAAACTTAATTCTCTACAAAAAAGGTCTCTTAACATTTTCCCGTAGCTGGCATCGTTTCCGAGATATTTGCAGATTTAGCTCAAGGGAAGGGGCCTGACGGACATATTCCGAGATATTTCTTCTTCTTGTTGTTCCCCTTCTGCACAGCTAAGCTGGAAGTGGCATTTGCAGCTCGCAATAGTGCAGAGTTATCTCAAAGAAAGGGGCCACGGTGTTTCTGTACCTCTATTATGTTGGTGCAGCTTCGGAGCTTTTAAATATCTTGATATATCTCGAGAACTACGCATCTGATCAAAAAATATCATAGAACATAAAAAGTAGGAAACTTAATTCTCTACAAAAAAGGTCTCTTAACATTTGTCCATAGCTGGCATCGTTTCCGAGATATTTGCAGATTTAGCTCAAGGGAAGGGGCCTGACGGACATATTCCGAGATATTTCTTCTTCTTGTTGTTCCTCTTCTGCACAGCTAAGCTGGAAGTGGCATTTGCAGGTCGCAATAGTGCAGAGTTATCTCAAAGAAAGGGGCCACGGTGTTTCTGTATCTCTATTATGTTGGTGCGGCTTCGGAACTTTTAAATATCTCGATATATCTCGAAAACTACGCTTCTGATCAAAAAATATCATAGAACATAAAAAGTAGGAAACTTAATTCTCTACAAATAAGGTCTCTTAACATTTTGCGATAGCTCGCTTGGTTTCCGAGATATTTGCAGATTTATCTCAAGGGAAGGGGCCTGACGGACATATTTCGAGATATTTCTTCTTCTTGTTGTTCTTCTTCTGCACAGCTAAGCTGGAAGCGGCATTTGCGGCTCGCACTAGTGCAGAGTTATCTCAAAGAAAGGGGCCACGGTGTTTCTGTATCTCTATTATGTTGGTGCGGCTTCGGAACTTTTAAATATCTTGATATATCTCGAGAACTACGCATCCGATCAAAAAATATCATAGAACATAAAAAGTAGGAAACTTAATTCTCTACAAAAAAGGTCTCTTAACATTTTGCCATAGCTCGCTTCGTTTCCGAGATATTTGCAGATTTATCTCGAGGGAAGGGGCCTGACGGACATATTTCGAGATATTTCTTCTTCTTGTTGTTCTTCTTCTGCACAGCTAAGCTGGAAGCGGCATTTGCGCCTCGCACTAGTGCAGAGTTATCTCAAAGAAAGGGGCCACGGTGTTTCTGTATCTCTATTATGTTGGTGCGGCTTCGGATCTTTTAAATATCTCGATATATCTCGAAAACTACGCTTCTGATCAAAAAATATCATAGAACATAAATTGTAGAAAACTTAATTCTCTACAAAAAAGGTCTCTTAACATTTTGCCATAGCTCTCTTCGTTTCCGAGATATTTCCAGATTTATCTCAAGGGAAGGGGCCTGACGGACATATTTCGAGATATTTCTTCTTCTTGTTGTTCTTCCTCTGCACAGCTAAGCTGGAAGTGGCATTTGCAGCTCGCAATAGTGCAGAGTTATCTCAAAGAAAGGGGCCACGGTGTTTCTGTATCTCTATTATGTTGGTGCGGCTTCGGAACTTTTAAATATCTCGATATATCTCGAAAACTACGCTTCTGATCAAAAAATATCATAGAACATAAAAAGTAGGAAACTTAATTCTCTACAAAAAAGGTCGCTTAACATTTTGCCATAGCTCGCTTCGTTTCCGAGATATTTGCAGATTTATCTCATGGGAAGGGGCCTAACGGACATATTTCGAGATATTTCTTCTTCTTGTTGTTCTTCTTCTCACAGCTAAGCTGGAAGTGGCATTTACAGCTCGCAATAGTGCAGAGTTATCTCAAAGAAAGGGGCCACGGTGTTTCTGTATCTCTATTATGTTGGTGCGGCTTCGGAACTTTTAAATATCTTGATATATCTCGAGAACTACGCATCTGTTCAAAAAATATCATAGAACATAAATTGTAGGAAACATAATTCTCTACAAAAAACGTCTCTCAACATTTTGCCATAGCTCGCTTCGTTTCCGAGATATTTGCAGATTCAGCTCAAAGGAACTGGCCTGACGGACATATTTCGAGATATTTCTTCTTCTTGTTGTTCTTCTTCTGCACAGCTAAACTGGAAGTGGCATTTCCAGCTCGCAATCATGCAGAGTTATCTCAAAGAGAGGGGCCACGGTGTTTCTGTATCTCTATTATGTTGGTGCGGCTTCGAAACTTTTAAATATCTTCATATATCTCGAGAACTACGCCTCTGATCGAAAAATATCATAGAACATAAAAAGTAGGAAACTTAATTCTCTACAAAAAAGGTCTCTTAACATTTTGCCATAGCTCGCTTCGTTTCCGAGATATTTGCAGATTTATCTCAAGGGAAGGGGCCTGACGGACATATTTCGAGATATTTCTTCTTCTTGTTGTTCTTCTTCTGCACAGCTAAGCTGGAAGTGGCATTTGCAGCTCGCAATAGTGCAGAGTTATCGCAAAGAAAGAGGCCACGGTGTTTCTGTATCTCTATTATGTTGGTGCAGCTTCGGAGCTTTTAAATATCTTGATATATCTCGAGAACTACGCATCTGATCAAAAAATATCATAGAACATAAAAAGTAGGAAACTTAATTCTCTACAAAAAAGGTCTCTTAACATTTTGCCATAGCTCGCTTCGTTTCCGAGATATTTGCAGATTTATCTCAAGGGAAGGGGCCTGACGGACATATTTCGAGATATTTCTTCTTCTTGTTGTTCTTCTTCTGCACAGCTAAGCTGGAAGTGGCATTTACAGCTCGCAATAGTGCAGAGTTATCTCAAAGAAAGGGGCCACGGTGTTTCTGTATCTCTATTATGTTGGTGCGGCTTCGGAACTTTTAAATATCTTGATATATCTCGAGAACTACGCATCTGTTCAAAAAATATCATAGAACATAAATTGTAGGAAACATAATTCTCTACAAAAAACGTCTCTCAACATTTTGCCATAGCTCGCTTCGTTTCCGAGATATTTGCAGATTCAGCTCAAAGGAACTGGCCTGACGGACATATTTCGAGATATTTCTTCTTCTTGTTGTTCTTCTTCTGCACAGCTAAACTGGAAGTGGCATTTCCAGCTCGCAATCATGCAGAGTTATCTCAAAGAGAGGGGCCACGGTGTTTCTGTATCTCTATTATGTTGGTGCGGCTTCGAAACTTTTAAATATCTTGATATATCTCGAGAACTACGCCTCTGATCGAAAAATATCATAGAACATAAAAAGTAGGAAACTTAATTCTCTACAAAAAAGGTCTCTTAACATTTTGCCATAGCTCGCTTCGTTTCCGAGATATTTGCAGATTTATCTCAAGGGAAGGGGCCTGACGGACATATTTCGAGATATTTCTTCTTCTTGTTGTTCTTCTTCTGCACAGCTAAGCTGGAAGTGGCATTTGCAGCTCGCAATAGTGCAGAGTTATCGCAAAGAAAGAGGCCACGGTGTTTCTGTATCTCTATTATGTTGGTGCAGCTTCGGAGCTTTTAAATATCTTGATATATCTCGAGAACTACGCATCTGATCAAAAAATATCATAGAACATAAAAAGTAGGAAACTTAATTCTCTACAAAAAAGGTCTCTTAACATTTTGCCATAGCTCGCTTCGTTTCCGAGATATTTGCAGATTTATCTCAGGGGAAGGGGCCTGACGGACATATTTCGAGATATTTCTTCTTCTTGTTGTTCTTCTTCTGCACAGCTAAGCTGGAAGTGGCATTTGCGGCCCGCACTAGTGCAGAGTTATCTCAAAGAAAGGGGCCACGGTGTTTCTGTATCCCTATTATGTTGGTGCGGCTTCGGAACTTTTAAATATCTCGATATATCTCGAAAACTACGCTTCTGATCAAAAAATATCATAGAACATAAATTGTAGGAAACATAATTCTCTACAAAAAACGTCTCTCAACATTTTGCCATAGCTCGCTTCGTTTCCGAGATATTTGCAGATTCAGCTCAAAGGAACTGGCCTGACGGACATATTTCGAGATATTTCTTCTTCTTGTTGTTCTTCTTCTGCACAGCTAAGCTGGAAGTGGCATTTGCAGCTCGCAATAGTGCAGAGTTATCGCAAAGAAAGGGGCCACGGTGTTTCTGTATCTCTATTATGTTGGTGCGGCTTCGGAACTTTTAAATATCTTGATATATCTCGAGAACTACGCATCTGATCAAAAAATATCATAGAACATAAAAAGTAGGAAACCTAATTTTCTACAAAAAAGGTCTCTTAACATTTTGCAGTAGCTCGCTTCGTTTCCGAGATATTTGCAGATTTATCTCAAGGGAAGGGGCCTGACGGACATATTTCGAGATATATCTTCTTCTTGTTGTTCTTCTTCTGCACAGCTAAACTGGAAGTGGCATTTCCAGCTCGCAATCGTGCAGAGTTATCTCAAAGAGAGGGGCCACGGTGTTTCTGTATCTCTATTATGTTGGTGCAGCTTCGGAGCTTTTAAATATCTTGATATATCTCGAGAACTACGCATCTGATCAAAAAATATCATAGAACATAAAAAGTAGGAAACCTAATTTTCTACAAAAAAGGTCTCTTAACATTTTGCAGTAGCTCGCTTCGTTTCCGAGATATTTGCAGATTTATCTCAAGGGAAGGGGCCTGACGGACATATTTCGAGATATATCTTCTTCTTGTTGTTCTTCTTCTGCACAGCTAAACTGGAAGTGGCATTTCCAGCTCGCAATCGTGCAGAGTTATCTCAAAGAGAGGGGCCACGGTGTTTCTGTATCTCTATTATGTTGGTGCGGCTTCGGAACTGTTAAATATCTTGATACATCTCGAGAACTACGCCTCTGATCGAAAAATATCATAGAACATAAAAAGTAGCAAACTTAATTCTCTACAAAAAAGGTCTCTTAACATTTTGCCATAGCTCGCTTCGTTTCCGAGATATTTGCAGATTTATCTCAAGGGAAGGGGCGAGACGGACATATTTCGAGATATTTCTTCTTCTTGTTGTTCTTCTTCTGCACAGCTAAGCTGGAAGTGGCATTTGCAGCTCGCAATAGTGCAGAGTTATCGCAAAGAAAGGGGCCACGGTGTTTCTGTATCTCTATTATGTTGGTGCGGCTTCGGAACTTTTAAATATCTTGATATATCTCGAGAACTACGTATCTGATCAAAAAATATCAAAGAACATAAAAAGTAGGAAACCTAATTTTCTACAAAAAAGGTCTCTTAACATTTTGCCGTAGCTCGCTTCGTTTCCGAGATATTTGCAGATTTATCTCAAGGGAAGGGGCCTGACGGACATATTTCGAAATATTTCTTATTCTTGTTGTTCTTCTTCTGCACAGCTAAGCTGGAAGTGGCATTTGCAGCTCGCAACAGTGCAGAGTTATCTCAAAGAAAGGGGCCACGGTGTTTCTGTACCTCTATTATGTTGGTGCAGCTTCGGAGCTTTTAAATATCTTGATATATCTCGAGAACTACGCATCTGATCAAAAAATATCATAGAACATAAAAAGTAGGAAACTTAATTCTCTACAAAAAAGGTCTCTTAACATTTTCCCATAGCTGGCATTGTTTCCGAGATATTTGCAGATTTAGCTCAAGGGAAGGGGCCTGACGGACATATACCGAGATATTTCTTCTTCTTGTTGTTCCTCTTCTGCACAGCTAAGCTGGAAGTGGCATTTGCAGGTCGCAATAGTGCAGAGTTATCTCAAAGAAAGGGGCCACGGTGTTTCTGTATCTCTATTATGTTGGTGCGGCTTCGGAACTTTTAAATATCTTGATATATCTCGAGAACTACGCATCTGATCAAAAAATATCAGAGAACGTAAATTGTAGGAAACATAATTCTCTACAAAAAAGGTCTCTTAACATTTTGCCATAGCTCGCTTCGTTTTCGAGATATTTGCAGATTTATCTCAAGGGAAGGGGCCTGACGGACATATTTCGAGATATTCCTTCTTCTTGTTGTTCTTCTTCTGCACAGCTAAGCTGGAAGTGGCATTTGCAGCTCGCAATAGTGCAGAGTTACCTCAAAGAAAGGGGCCACGGTGTTTCTGTATCTCTATTATGTTGGTGCCGCTTCGGAACTTTTAAATATCAGGATATATCTCGAGAACCACGCATCTGATCAAAAAATATCATAGAACATAAAAAGTAGGAAACTTAATTCTCTACAAAAATGGTCTCTTAACATTTTGCCATAGCTCGCTTCGTTTCCGAGATATTTGCAGATTTATCTCAAGGGAAGGGGCCTGACGGACATATTTCGAGATATTTCTTCTTCTTGTTGTTCTTCTTCTGCACAGCTAAGCTGGAAGTGGCATTTGCAGCGCGCAATAGTGCAGAGTTATCTCAAAGAAAGGGGCCACGGTGTTTCTGTATCTCTATTATGTTGGTGCGGCTTCGGAACTTTTAAATATCTTGATATATCTCGAGAACTACGCCTCTGATCGAAAAATATCATAGAACATAAAAAGTAGGAAACCTAATTATCTACAAAAAAGGTCTCTTAACATTTTGCCATAGCTCGCTTCGTTTCCGAGATATTTGCAGATTTATCTCAAGGGAAGGGGCCTGACGGACATATTTCGAGATATTTCTTCTTCTTGTTGTTCTTCTTCTCCACAGCTAAGCTGGAAGTGGCATTTGCGGCTCGCACTAGTGCAGAGTTATCTCAAAGAAAGGGGCCACGGTGTTTCTGTATCCCTATTATGTTGGTGCGGCTTCGGAACTTTTAAATATCTCGATATATCTCGAAAACTACGCTTCTGATCAAAAAATATCATAGAACATAAATTGTAGGAAACATAATTCTCTACAAAAAACGTCTCTTAACATTTTGCCATAGCTCGCTTCGTTTCCGAGATATTTGCAGATTCAGCTCAAAGGAACTGGCCTGACGGACATATTTCGAGATATTTCTTCTTCTTGTTGTTCTTCCTCTGCACAGCTAAGCTGGAAGTGGCATTTGCAGCTCGCAATAGTGCAGAGTTATCTCAAAGAAAGGGGCCACGGTGTTTCTGTATCTCTATTATGTTGGTGGGGCTTCGGAACTTTTAAATATCTTGATATATCTCGAGAACTACGCATCTGATCAAAAAATATCATAGAACATAAAAAGTAGGAAACTTAATTCTCTACAAAAAAGGTCTCTTAACATTTTGCCATAGCTCGCTTCGTTTCCGAGATATTTGCAGATTTATCTCAAGGGAAGGGGCCTGACGGACATATTTCGAGATATTCCTTCTTCTTGTTGTTCTTCTTCTGCACAGCTAAGCTGGAAGTGGCATTTGCGGCTCGCACTTGTGCAGAGTTATCTCAAAGAAAGGGGCCACGGTGTTTCTGTATCTCCATTATGTTGGTGCGGCTTCGGAACTTTTAAATATCTCGATATATCTCGAAAACTACGCTTCTGATCAAAAAATATCATAGAACATAAATTGTAGGAAACATAATTCTCCACAAAAAAGGTCTCTTAACATTTTGCCATAGCTCGCTTCATTTCCGAGATATTTGCAGATATATCTCAAGGGCAGGGGCCTGACGGACATATTTCGAGATATTTCTTCTTCTTGTTGTTCTTCTTCTGCACAGCGAAGCTGGAAGTGGCATTTACAGCTCGCAATAGTGCAGAGTTATCTCAAAGAAAGGGGCCACGGTGTTTCTGTATCTCCATTATGTTGGTGCGGCTTCGGAACTTTTAAATATCTCGATATATCTCGAAAACTACGCTTCTGATCAAAAAATATCATAGAACATAAAAAGTAGGAAACTTAATTCTCTACAAAAAAGGTCGCTTAACATTTTGCCATAGCTCGCTTCGTTTCCGAGATATTTGCAGATATATCTCAAGGGCAGGGGCCTGACGGACATATTTCGAGATATTTCTTCTTCTTGTTGTTCTTCTTCTGCACAGCTAAGCTGGAAGTGGCATTTACAGCTCGCAATAGTGCAGAGTTATCTCAAAGAAAGGGGCCACGGTGTTTTTGTATCTCTATTATGTTGGTGCGGCTTCGGAACTTTTAAATATCTTGATATATCTCGAGAACTACGCATCTGATCAAAAAATATCATAGAACATAAAAAGTAGGAAACTTAATTCTCTACAAAAAAGGTCGCTTAACATTTTGCCATAGCTCGCTTCGTTTCCGAGATATTTGCAGATATATCTCAAGGGCAGGGGCCTGACGGACATATTTCGAGATATTTCTTCTTCTTGTTGTTCTTCTTCTGCACAGCTAAGCTGGAAGTGGCATTTACAGCTCGCAATAGTGCAGAGTTATCTCAAAGAAAGGGGCCACGGTGTTTCTGTATCTCTATTATGTTGGTGCGGCTACGGAACTTTTAAATATCTCGATATATCTCGAAAACTACGCTTCTGATCAAAAAATATCATAGAACATAAATTGTAGGAAACATAATTCTCTATAAAAAAGGTCTCTCAACATTTTGCCATAGCTCGCTTCGTTTCCGAGATATTTGCAGATATATCTCAAGGGCAGGGGCCTGACGGACATATTTCGAGATATTTCTTCTTCTTGTTGTTCTTCTTCTGCACAGCTAAGCTGGAAGTGGCATTTGCAGCTCGCAATAGTGCAGAGATATCTCAAAGAAAGGGGCCACGGTGTTTCTGTATCTCTATTATGTTGGTGCGGCTTCGGAACTTTTAAATATCTTGATATATCTCGAGAACTACGCGTCTGATCAAAAAATATCATAGAACATAAAAAGTAGGAAACATAATTCTGTACAAAAAAGGTCTCTTAACATTTTGCCATAGCTCGCTTCGTTTCCGAGATATTTGCAGATTCAGCTCAAAGGAACTGGCCTGACGGACATATTTCGAGATATTTCTTCTTCTTGTTGTTCTTCTTCTGCACAGCTAAGCTGGAAGTGGCATTTGCAGCTCGCAATAGTGCAGAGATATCTCAAAGAAAGGGGCCACGGTGTTTCTGTATCTCTATTATGTTGGTGCGGCTTCGGAACTTTTAAATATCTTGATATATCTCGAGAACTACGCGTCTGATCAAAAAATATCATAGAACGTAAAAAGTATGAAACATAATTCTGTACAAAAAAGGTCTCTTAACATTTTGCCATAGCTCGCTTCGTTTCCGAGATATTTGCAGATTTATCTCAAGGGAAGGGGCCTGACGGACATATTTCGAGATATTTCTTCTTCCTGTTGTTCTTCTTCTGCACAGCTAAGCTGGAAGTGGCATTTACAGCTCGCAATAGTGCAGAGTTATCTCAAAGAAAGGGGCCACGGTGTTTCTGTATCTCTATTATGTTGGTGCGGCTTCGGAACTTTTAAATATCTTGATATATCTCGAGAACTACGCATCTGATCAAAAAATATCATAGAACATGAAAAGTAGGAAACTTAATTCTCTACAAAAAAGGTCGCTTAACATTTTGCCATAGCTCGCTTCGTTTCCGAGATATTTGCATATTTATCTCAAGGGAAGGGGCCTGACGGACATATTTCGAGATATTTCTTCTTCTTGTTGTTCTTCTTCTGCACAGCTAAGCTGGAAGTGGCATTTGCCGCTCGCACTAGTGCAGCGTTATCTCAAAGAAAGGGGCCACGGTGTTTCTGTATCTCTATTATGTTGGTGCGGCTTCGGAACTTTTAAATATCTCGATATATCTCGAAAACTACGCTTCTGATCAAAAAATATCATAGAACATAAATTGTAGCAAACATAATTCTCTACAAAAAAGGTCTCTTAACATTTTGCCATACCTCGCTTCGTTTCCGAGATATTTGCAGATATATCTCAAGGGAAGGGGCCTGACGGGCATATTTCGAGATATTTCTTCTTCTTGTTGTTCTTCTTCTGCACAGCTAAGCTGGAAGTGGCATTTACAGCTCGCAATAGTGCAGAGTTATCTCAAAGAAAGGGGCCGCGGTGTTTCTGTATCTCTATTATGTTGGTGCCGCTTCGGAACTTTTAAATATCTTGATATATCTCGAGACCTACGCGTCTGATCAAAAAATATCATAGAACATAAAAAGTAGGAAACATAATACTGTACAAAAAAGGTCTCTTAACATTTTGCCATAGCTCGCTTCGTTTCCGAGATATTTGCAGATTTATCTCAAGGGAAGGGGCCTGACGGACATATTTCGAGATATTTCTTCTTCTTGTTGTTCTTCTTCTGCACAGCTAAGCTGGAAGTGGCATTTACAGCTCGCAATAGTGCAGAGTTATCTCAAAGAAAGGGGCCACGGTGTTTCTGTATCTCTATTATGTTGGTGCGGCTTCGGAACTTTTAAATATCTTGATATATCTCGAGAACTACGCATCTGATCAAAAAATATCATAGAACATGAAAAGTAGGAAACTTAATTCTCTACAAAAAAGGTCGCTTAACATTTTGCCATAGCTCGCTTCGTTTCCGAGATATTTGCATATTTATCTCAAGGGAAGGGGCCTGATGGACATATTTCGAGATATTTCTTCTTCTTGTTGTTCTTCTTCTGCACAGCTAAGCTGGAAGTGGCATTTGCCGCTCGCACTAGTGCAGAGTTATCTCAAAGAAAGGGGCCACGGTGTTTCTGTATCTCTATTATGTTGGTGCGGCTTCGGAACTTTTAAATATCTCGATATATCTCGAAAACTACGCTTCTGATCAAAAAATATCATAGAACATAAATTGTAGCAAACATAATTCTCTACAAAAAAGGTCTCTTAACATTTTGCCATAGCTCTCTTCGTTTCCGAGATATTTGCAGATATATCTCAAGGGAAGGGGCCTGACGGACATATTTCGAGATATTTCTTCTTCTTGTTGTTCTTCTTCTGCACAGCTAAGCTGGAAGTGGCATTTGCGGCTCGCACTAGTGCAGAGTTATCTCAAAGAAAGGGGCCACGGTGTTTCTGTATCTCTATTATGTTGGTGCGTCTTCGGAACTTTTAAATATCTCGATATATCTCGAAAACTACGCTTCTGATCAAAAAATATCATAGAACATAAATTGTAGGAAACATAATTCTCTACAAAAAACATCTCTTAACATTTTGCCATAGCTCGTTTCGTTTCCGAGATATTTGCAGATTCAGCTCAAAGGAACTGGCCTGACGGACATATTTCGAGATATTTCTTCTTCTTGTTGTTCTTCCTCTGCACAGCTAAGCTGGAAGTGGCATTTGCTGCTCGCAATAGTGCAGAGTTATCTCAAAGAAAGGGGCCACGGTGTTTCTGTATCTCTATTATGTTGGTGCGGCTTCGGAACTTTTAAATATCTTGATATATCTCGAGAACTACGCATCTGATCAAAAAATATCATAGAACATAAAAAGTAGGAAACTTAATTCTCTACAAAAAAGGTCTCTTAACATTTTGCCATAGCTCGCTTCGTTTCCGAGATATTTGCATATTTATCTCAAGGGAAGGGGCCTGACGGACATATTTCGAGATATTTCTTCTTCTTGTTGTTCTTCTTCTGCACAGCTAAGCTCGAAGTGGCATTTGCAGCTCGCAATAGTGCAGAGTTATCTCAAAGAAAGAGGCCACGGTGTTTCTGTACCTCTATTATGTTGGTGCAGCTTCGGAACTTTTAAATATCTTGATATATCTCGAGAACTACGCATCTGATCAAAAAATATCATCGAACATAAAAAGTAGGAAACTTAATTCTCTACAAAAAAGGTCTCTTAACATTTTGCCATAGCTCGCTTCGTTTCCGAGATATTTGCAGATTTATCTCAAGGGAAGTGGCCTGACGGACATATTTCGAGATATTTCTTCTTCTTGTTGTTCTTCTTCTGCACAGCTAAGCTGGAAGTGGCATTTGCAGCACGCAAGAGTGCAGAGTTATCCCAAAGAAAGGGGCCACGGTGTTTCTGTATCTCTATTATGTTGGTGCGGCTTCGGAACTTTTACATATCTCGATATATCTCGAAAACTACGCTTCTGATCAAAAAATATCATAGAACATAAATTGTAGGAAACATAATTCTCTACAAAAAAGGTCTCTTAACATTTTGCCATAGCTCGCTTCGTTTCCGAGATATGTGCAGATTTATCTCAAGGGAAGGGTCCTGATGGACATATTTCGAGATATTTCTTCTTCTTGTTGTTCTTTTTCTGCACAGCTAAACTGGAAGTGGCATTTCCAGCTCGCAATCGTGCAGAGTTATCTCAAAGAAAGGGGCCACGGTGTTTCTGTATCTCTATTATGTTGGTGCGGCTTCGGAACTTTTAAATATCTTGATATATCTCGAGAACTACGCGTCTGATCAAAAAATATCATAGAACGTAAAAAGTAGGAAACATAATTCTGTACAAAAAAGGTCTCTTAACATTTTGCCATAGCTCGCTTCGTTTCCGAGATATTTGCAGATTTATCTCAAGGGAAGGGGCCTGACGGACATATTTCGAGATATTTCTTCTTCTTGTTGTTCTTCTTCTGCACAGCTAAGCTGGAAGTGGCATTTACAGCTCGCAATAGTGCAGAGTTATCTCAAAGAAAGGGGCCACGGTGTTTCTGTATCTCTATTATGTTGGTGCGTCTTCGGAACTTTTAAATATCTCGATATATCTCGAAAACTACGCTTCTGATCAAAAAATATCATAGAACATAAATTGTAGGAAACATAATTCTCTACAAAAAACATCTCTTAACATTTTGCCATAGCTCGTTTCGTTTCCGAGATATTTGCAGATTCAGCTCAAAGGAACTGGCCTGACGGACATATTTCGAGATATTTCTTCTTCTTGTTGTTCTTCCTCTGCACAGCTAAGCTGGAAGTGGCATTTGCTGCTCGCAATAGTGCAGAGTTATCTCAAAGAAAGGGGCCACGGTGTTTCTGTATCTCTATTATGTTGGTGCGGCTTCGGAACTTTTAAATATCTTGATATATCTCGAGAACTACGCATCTGATCAAAAAATATCATAGAACATAAAAAGTAGGAAACTTAATTCTCTACAAAAAAGGTCTCTTAACATTTTGCCATAGCTCGCTTCGTTTCCGAGATATTTGCATATTTATCTCAAGGGAAGGGGCCTGACGGACATATTTCGAGATATTTCTTCTTCTTGTTGTTCTTCTTCTGCACAGCTAAGCTCGAAGTGGCATTTGCAGCTCGCAATAGTGCAGAGTTATCTCAAAGAAAGAGGCCACGGTGTTTCTGTACCTCTATTATGTTGGTGCAGCTTCGGAACTTTTAAATATCTTGATATATCTCGAGAACTACGCATCTGATCAAAAAATATCATCGAACATAAAAAGTAGGAAACTTAATTCTCTACAAAAAAGGTCTCTTAACATTTTGCCATAGCTCGCTTCGTTTCCGAGATATTTGCAGATTTATCTCAAGGGAAGGGGCCTGACGGACATATTTCGAGATATTTCTTCTTCTTGTTGTCCTTCTTCTGCACAGCTAAGCTGGAAGTGGCATTTGCAGCTCGCAAGAGTGCAGAGTTATCCCAAAGAAAGGGGCCACGGTGTTTCTGTATCTCTATTATGTTGGTGCGGCTTCGGAACTTTTACATATCTCGATATATCTCGAAAACTACGCTTCTGATCAAAAAATATCATAGAACATAAATTGTAGGAAACATAATTCTCTACAAAAAAGGTCTCTTAACATTTTGCCATAGCTCGCTTCGTTTCCGAGATATTTGCAGATTTATCTCAAGGGAAGGGTCCTGATGGACATATTTCGAGATATTTCTTCTTCTTGTTGTTCTTTTTCTGCACAGCTAAACTGGAAGTGGCATTTCCAGCTCGCAATCGTGCAGAGTTATCTCAAAGAAAGGGGCCACGGTGTTTCTGTATCTCTATTATGTTGGTGCGGCTTCGGAACTTTTAAATATCTTGATATATCTCGATAACCCCGCCTCTGATCGAAAAATATCATAGAACATAAAAAGTAGGAAACTTAATTCTCTACAAAAAAAGTCTCTTAACATTTTGCCATAGCACGCTTCGTTTCCGAGATATTTGCAGATTTATCTCAAGGGAAGGGGCCTGACGGACATATTTCGAGATATTTCTTCTTCTTGTTGTTCTTCTTCTGCACATCTAAGCTGGAAGTGGCATTTGCGGCTCGCACTAGTGCAGAGTTATCTCAAAGAAAGGAGCCACGGTGTTTCTGTATCTCTATTATGTTGGTGCGGCTTCGGAACTTTTAAATATCTCGATATATCTCGAAAACTACGCTTCTGATCAAAAAATATCATAGAACATAAATTGTAGGAAACATAATTCTCTACAAGAAACGTCTCTTAGCATTTTGCCATAGCTCGCTTCGTTTCCGAGATATTTGCAGATTCAGCTCAAAGGAACGGGCCTGAAGGACATATTTCGAGATACTTCTTCTTCTTGTTGTTCTTCCTCTGCACAGCTAAGCTGGAAGTGGCATTTGCAGCTCGCAATAGTGCAGAGTTATCTCAAAGAAAGGGGCCACGGTGTTTCTGTATCTCTATTATGTTGGTGCGGCTTCGGAACTTTTAAATATCTTGATATATCTCGAGAACTACGCGTCTGATCAAAAAATATCATAGAACGTAAAAAGTAGGAAACATAATTCTGTACAAAAAAGGTCTCTTAACATTTTGCCATAGCTCGCTTCGTTTCCGAGATATTTGCAGATTTATCTCAAGGGAAGGGGCCTGACGGACATATTTCGAGATATTTCTTCTTCTTGTTGTTCTTCTTCTGCACAGCTAAGCTGGAAGTGGCATTCACAGCTCGCAATAGTGCAGAGTTATCTCAAAGAAAGAGGCCACGGTGTTTCTGTACCTCTATTATGTTGGTGCAGCTTCGGAACTTTTAAATATCTTGATATATCTCGAGAACTACGCATCTGATCAAAAAATATCATCGAACATAAAAAGTAGGAAACTTAATTCTCTACAAAAAAGGTCTCTTAACATTTTGCCATAGCTCGCTTCGTTTCCGAGATATTTGCAGATTTATCTCAAGGGAAGTGGCCTGACGGACATATTTCGAGATATTTCTTCTTCTTGTTGTTCTTCTTCTGCACAGCTAAGCTGGAAGTGGCATTTGCAGCTCGCAAGAGTGCAGAGTTATCCCAAAGAAAGGGGCCACGGTGTTTCTGTATCTCTATTATGTTGGTGCGGCTTCGGAACTTTTACATATCTCGATATATCTCGAAAACTACGCTTCTGATCAAAAAATATCGTAGAACATAAATTGTAGGAAACATAATTCTCTACAAAAAAGGTCTCTTAACATTTTGCCATAGCTCGCTTCGTTTCCGAGATATTTGCAGATTTATCTCAAGGGAAGGGTCCTGATGGACATATTTCGAGATATTTCTTCTTCTTGTTGTTCTTTTTCTGCACAGCTAAACTGGAAGTGGCATTTCCAGCTCGCAATCGTGCAGAGTTATCTCAAAGAAAGGGGCCACGGTGTTTCTGTATCTCTATTATGTTGGTGCGGCTTCGGAACTTTTAAATATCTTGATATATCTCGATAACCCCGCCTCTGATCGAAAAATATCATAGAACATAAAAAGTAGGAAACTTAATTCTCTACAAAAAAAGTCTCTTAACATTTTGCCATAGCACGCTTCGTTTCCGAGATATTTGCAGATTTATCTCAAGAGAAGGGGCCTGACGGACATATTTCGAGATATTTCTTCTTCTTGTTGTTCTTCTTCTGCACATCTAAGCTGGAAGTGGCATTTGCGGCTCGCACTAGTGCAGAGTTATCTCAAAGAAAGGAGCCACGGTGTTTCTGTATCTCTATTATGTTGGTGCGGCTTCGGAACTTTTAAATATCTGGATATATCTCGAAAACTACGCTTCTGATCAAAAAATATCATAGAACATAAATTGTAGGAAACATAATTCTCTACAGGAAACGTCTCTTAGCATTTTGCCATAGCTCGCTTCGTTTCCGAGATATTTGCAGATTCAGCTCAAAGGAACGGGCCTGAAGGACATATTTCGAGATACTTCTTCTTCTTGTTGTTCTTCCTCTGCACAGCTAAGCTGGAAGTGGCATTTGCAGCTCGCAATAGTGCAGAGTTATCTCAAAGAAAGGGGCCACGGTGTTTCTGTATCTCTATTATGTTGGTGCGGCTTCGGAACTTTTAAATATCTCGATATATCTCGAAAACTACGCTTCTGATCAAAAAATATCATAGAACATAAATTGTAGGAAACATAATTCTCTACAAAAAAGGTCTCTTAACATTTTGCCATAGCTCGCTTCGTTTCCGAGATATTTGCAGATATATCTCAAGGGAAGGGGCCTGACGGACATATTTCGAGATATTTCTTCTTCTTGTTGTTCTTCTTCTGCACAGCTAAGCTGGAAGTGGCATTCACAGCTCGCAATAGTGCAGAGTTATCTCAAAGAAAGGGGCCACGGTGTTTCTGTATCCCTATTATGTTGGTGCGGCTTCGGAACTTTTAAATATCTCGATATATCTCGAAAACTACGCTTCTGATCAAAAAATATCATAGAACATAAATTGTAGGAAACATAATTCTCTACAAAAAACGTCTCTTAACATTTTGCCATAGCTCGCTTCGTTTCCGAGATATTTGCAGATTCAGCTCAAAGGAACTGGCCTGACGGACATATTTCGAGATATTTCTTCTTCTTGTTGTTCTTCCTCTGCACAGCTAAGCTGGAAGTGGCATTTGCAGCTCGCAATAGTGCAGAGTTATCTCAAAGAAAGGGGCCACGGTGTTTCTGTATCTCTATTATGTTGGTGCGACTTCGGAACTTTTAAATATCTTGATATATCTCGAGAACTACGCATCTGATCAAAAAATATCATAGAACATAAAGAGTAGGAAACTTAATTCTCTACAAAAAAGGTCTCTTAACATTTTGCCATAGCTCGCTTCGTTTCCGAGATATTTGCAGATTTATCTCAAGGGAAGGGGCCTGACGGACATATTTCGAGATATTTCTTCTTCTTGTTATTCTTCTTCTGCACAGCTAAGCTGGAAGTGGCATTCACAGCTCGCAATAGTGCAGAGTTATCTCAAAGAAAGGGGCCACGGTGTTTCTGTATCCCTATTATGTTGGTGCGGCTTCGGAACTTTTAAATATCTCGATATATCTCGAAAACTACGCTTCTGATCAAAAAATATCATAGAACATAAATTGTAGGAAACATAATTCTCTACAAAAAACGTCTCTTAACATTTTGCCATAGCTCGCTTCGTTTCCGAGATATTTGCAGATTCAGCTCAAAGGAACTGGCCTGACGGACATATTTCGAGATATTTCTTCTTCTTGTTGTTCTTCCTCTGCACAGCTAAGCTGGAAGTGGCATTTGCAGCTCGCAATAGTGCAGAGTTATCTCAAAGAAAGGGGCCACGGTGTTTCTGTATCTCTATTATGTTGGTGCGACTTCGGAACTTTTAAATATCTTGATATATCTCGAGAACTACGCATCTGATCAAAAAATATCATAGAACATAAAGAGTAGGAAACTTAATTCTCTACAAAAAAGGTCTCTTAACATTTTGCCATAGCTCGCTTCGTTTCCGAGATATTTGCAGATTTATCTCAAGGGAAGGGGCCTGACGGACATATTTCGAGATATTTCTTCTTCTTGTTATTCTTCTTCTGCACAGCTAAGCTGGAAGTGGCATTTGCGGCTCGCACTAGTGCAGAGTTATCTCAACGAAAGGGGCCACGGTGCTTCTGTATCTCTATTATGTTGGTGCGGCTTCGGAACTTTTAAATATCTCGATATATCTCGAAAACTACGCTTCTGATCAAAGAATATCATAGAACATAAATTGTAGGAAGCATAATTCTCTACAAAAAAGGTCTCTTAACATTTTGCCATAGCTCGCTTCGTTTCCGAGATATCTGCAGATATATCTCAAGGGAAGGGGCCTGACGGACATATTTCGAGATATTTCTTCTTCTTGTTGTTCTTCTTCTGCACAGCTAAGCTGGAAGTGGCATTTGCAGCTCGCACTAGTGCAGAGTTATCTCAAAGAAAGGGGCCACGGTGTTTCTGTATCTCTATTATGTTGGTGCGGCTTCGGAACTTTTAAATATCTCGATATATCTCGAAAACTACGCTTCTGATGAAAAAATATCATAGAACATAAATTGTAGGAAACATAATTCTCTACAAAAAAGGTATCTTAACATTTTGCCATAGCTCGCTTCGTTTCCGAGATATTTGCAGATATATCTCAAGGGAAGGGGCCTGCCGGACATATTTCGAGATATTTCTTCTTCTTGTTGTTCTTCTTCTGCACAGCTAAGCTGGAAGTGGCATTTCCAGCTCGCAATAGTGCAGAGTTATCTCAAAGAGAGGGGCCACGGTGTTTCTGTATCTCTATTATGTTGGTGCGGCTTCGGAACTTTTAAATATCTTGATATATCTCGAGAACTACGCATCTGATCTAAAAATATCATAGAAGATGAAAAGTAGGAAACTTAATTCTCTACAAAAAAGGTCTCTTAACATTTTGCCATAGCTCGCTTCGTTTCCGAGATATTTGCAGATTTATCTCAAGGGAAGGGGCCTGACGGACATATTTCGAGATATTTCTTCTTCTTGTTGTTCTTCTTCTGCACAGCTAAGCTGGAAGTGGCATTTGCGGCTCGCACTAGTGCAGAGTTATCTCAAAGAAAGGGGCCACGGTGTTTCTGTATCCCTATTATGTTGGTGCGGCTTCGGAACTTTTAAATATCTCGATATATGTCGAAAACTACGCTTCTGATCAGAAAATATCATAGAACATAAATTGTAGGAAACAGAATTCTCTACAAAAAAGGTCTCTTAACATTTTGCCATAGCTCGCTTCGTTTCCGAGATATTTGCAGATATATCTCAAGGGAAGGGGCCTGCCGGACATATTTCGAGATATTTCTTCTTCTTGTTGTTCTTCTTCTGCACAGCTAAGCTGGAAGTGGCATTTGCGGCTCGCACTAGTGCAGAGTTATCTCAAAGAAAGGGGCCACGGTGTTTCTGTATCTCTATTATGTTGGTGCAGCTACGGAACTTTTAAATATCTCGATATATCTCGAAAACTACGCTTCTGATCAAAAAATATCATAGAACATAAATTGTAGGAAACATAATTCTCTACAAAAAAGGTCTCTCAACATTTTGCCATAGCTCGCTTCGTTTCCGAGATATTTGCAGATATATCTCAAGGGCAGGGGCCTGACGGACATATTTCGAGATATTTCTTCTTCTTGTTGTTCTTCCTCTGCACAGCTAAGCTGGAAGTGGCATTTGCAGCTCGCAATAGTGCAGAGTTATCTCAAAGAAAGGGGCCACGGTGTTTCTGTATCTCTATTATGTTGGTGGGGCTTCGGAACTTTTAAATATCTTGATATATCTCGAGAACTACGCATCTGATCAAAAAATATCATAGAACATAAAAAGTAGGAAACTTAATTCTCTACAAAAAAGGTCGCTTAACATTTTGCCATAGCTCGGTTCGTTTCCGAGATATTTGCATATTTATCTCAAGGGAAGGGGCCTGACGGACATATTTCGAGATATTTCTTCTTCTTGTTGTTCTTCTTCTGCACAGCTAAGCTGGAAGTGGCATTTGCGGCTCGCACTAGTGCAGAGTTATCTCAAAGAAAGGGGCCACGGTGTTTCTGTATCTCTATTATGTTGGTGCAACTACGGAACTTTTAAATATCTCGATATATCTCGAAAACTACGCTTCTGATCAAAAAATATCATAGAACATAAATTGTAGGAAACATAATTCTCTACAAAAAAGGTCTCTCAACATTTTGCCATACCTCGCTTCGTTTCCGAGATATTTGCAGATATATCTCAAGGGCAGGGGCCTGACGGACATATTTCGAGATATTTCTTCTTCTTGTTGTTCTTCTTCTGCACAGCTAAGCTGGAAGTGGCATTTGCAGCTCGCAATAGTGCAGAGATACCTCAAAGAAAGGGGCCACGGTGTTTCTGTATCTCTATTATGTTGGTGCGGCTTCGGAACTTTTAAATATCTTGATATATCTCGAGAACTACGCGTCTGATCAAAAAATATCATAGAACCTAAAAAGTAGGAAACATAATTCTGTACAAAAAAGGTCTCTTAACATTTTGCCATAGCTCGCTTCGTTTCCGAGATATTTGCAGATTTATCTCAAGGGAAGGGGCCTGACGGACATATTTCGAGATATTTCTTCTTCTTGTTGTTCTTCTTCTGCACAGCTAAGCTGGAAGTGGCATTTACAGCTCGCAATAGTGCAGAGTTATCTCAAAGAAAGGGGCCACGGTGTTTCTGTATCTCTATTATGTTGGTGCGGCTTCGGAACTTTTAAATATCTTGATATATCTCGAGAACTACGCATCCGATCAAAAAATATCATAGAACATGAAAAGTAGGAAACTTAATTCTCTACAAAAAAGGTCTCTTAACATTTTGCCATAGCTCTCTTCGTTTCCGAGATATTTGCAGATATATCTCAAGGGAAGGGGCCTGACGGACATATTTCGAGATATTTCTTCTTCTTGTTGTTCTTCTTCTGCACAGCTAAGCTGGAAGTGGCATTTGTGGCTCGCACTAGTGCAGAGTTATCTCAAAGAAAGGGGCCACGGTGTTTCTGTATCTCTATTATGTTGGTGCGTCTTCGGAACTTTTAAATATCTCGATATATCTCGAAAACTACGCTTCTGATCAAAAAATATCATAGAACATAAATTGTAGGAAACATAATTCTCTACAAAAAACATCTCTTAACATTTTGCCATAGCTCGTTTCGTTTCCGAGATATTTGCAGATTCAGCTCAAAGGAACTGGCCTGACGGACATATTTCGAGATATTTCTTCTTCTTGTTGTTCTTCCTCTGCACAGCTAAGCTGGAAGTGGCATTTGCTGCTCGCAATAGTGCAGAGTTATCTCAAAGAAAGGGGCCACGGTGTTTCTGTATCTCTATTATGTTGGTGCGGCTTCGGAACTTTTAAATATCTTGATATATCTCGAGAACTACGCATCTGATCAAAAAATATCATAGAACATAAAAAGTAGGAAACTTAATTCTCTACAAAAAAGGTCTCTTATCATTTTGCCATAGCTCGCTTCGTTTCCGAGATATTTGCATATTTATCTCAAGGGAAGGGGCCTGACGGACATATTTCGAGATATTTCTTCTTCTTGTTGTTCTTCTTCTGCACAGCTAAGCTCGAAGTGGCATTTGCAGCTCGCAATAGTGCAGAGTTATCTCAAAGAAAGAGGCCACGGTGTTTCTGTACCTCTATTATGTTGGTGCAGCTTCGGAACTTTTAAATATCTTGATATATCTCGAGAACTACGCATCTGATCAAAAAATATCATCGAACATAAAAAGTAGGAAACTTAATTCTCTACAAAAAAGGTCTCTTAACATTTTGCCATAGCTCGCTTCGTTTCCGAGATATTTGCAGATTTATCTCAAGGGAAGTGGCCTGACGGACATATTTCGAGATATTTCTTCTTCTTGTTGTTCTTCTTCTGCACAGCTAAGCTGGAAGTGGCATTTGCAGCTCGCAAGAGTGCAGAGTTATCCCAAAGAAAGGGGCCACGGTGTTTCTGTATCTCTATTATGTTGGTGCGGCTTCGGAACTTTTACATATCTCGATATATCTCGAAAACTACGCTTCTGATCAAAAAATATCATAGAACATAAATTGTAGGAAACATAATTCTCTACAAAAAAGGTCTCTTATCATTTTGCCATAGCTCGCTTCGTTTCCGAGATATTTGCAGATTTATCTCAAGGGAAGGGTCCTGATGGACATATTTCGAGATATTTCTTCTTCTTGTTGTTCTTTTTCTGCACAGCTAAACTGGAAGTGGCATTTCCAGCTCGCAATCGTGCAGAGTTATCTCAAAGAAAGGGGCCACGGTGTTTCTGTATCTCTATTATGTTGGTGCGGCTTCGGAACTTTTAAATATCTTGATATATCTCGATAACCCCGCCTCTGATCGAAAAATATCATAGAACATAAAAAGTAGGAAACTTAATTCTCTACAAAAAAAGTCTCTTAACATTTTGCCATAGCACGCTTCGTTTCCGAGATATTTGCAGATTTATCTCAAGGGAAGGGGCCTGACGGACATATTTCGAGATATTTCTTCTTCTTGTTGTTCTTCTTCTGCACAGCTAAGCTGGAAGTGGCATTTGCGGCTCGCACTAGTGCAGAGTTATCTCAAAGAAAGGAGCCACGGTGTTTCTGTATCTCTATTATGTTGGTGCGGCTTCGGAACTTTTAAATATCTCGATATATCTCGAAAACTACGCTTCTGATCAAAAAATATCATAGAACATAAATTGTAGGAAACATAATTCTCTACAAGAAACGTCTCTTAGCATTTTGCCATAGCTCGCTTCGTTTCCGAGATATTTGCAGATTCAGCTCAAAGGAACGGGCCTGACGGACATATTTCGAGATACTTCTTCTTCTTGTTGTTCTTCCTCTGCACAGCTAAGCTGGAAGTGGCATTTGCAGCTCGCAATAGTGCAGAGTTATCTCAAAGAAAGGGGCCACGGTGTTTCTGTATCTCTATTATGTTGGTGCGGCTTCGGAACTTTTAAATATCTTGATATATCTCGAGAACTACGCATCTGATCAAAAAATATCATAGAACATAAAGAGTAGGAAACTTAATTGTCTACAAAAAAGGTCTCTTAACATTTTGCCATAGCTCGCTTCGTTTGCGAGATATTTGCAGATTTATCTCAAGGGAAGGGGCCTGACGGACATATTTCGAGATATTTCTTCTTCTTGTTGTTCTTCTTCTGCACAGCTAAGCTGGAAGTGGCATTGGCAGCTCGCACTAGTGCAGAGTTATCTCAAAGAAAGGGGCCACGGTGTTTCTGTATCCCTATTATGTTGGTGCGGCTTCGGAACTTTTAAATATCTCGATATATCTCGAAAACTACGCTTCTGATCAAAAAATATCATAGAACATAAATTGTAGGAAACATAATTCTCTACAAAAAACGTCTCTTAACATTTTGCCATAGCTCGCTTCGTTTCCGAGATATTTGCAGATTCAGCTCAAAGGAACTGGCCTGACGGACATATTTCGAGATATTTCTTCTTCTTGTTGTTCTTCCTCTGCACAGCTAAGCTGGAAGTGGCATTTGCAGCTCGCAATAGTGCAGAGTTATCTCAAAGAAAGGGGCCACGGTGTTTCTGTATCTCTATTATGTTGGTGCGACTTCGGAACTTTTAAATATCTTGATATATCTCGAGAACTACGCATCTGATCAAAAAATATCATAGAACATAAAAAGTAGGAAACTTAATTCTCTACAAAAAAGGTCTCTTAACATTTTGCCATAGCTCGCTTCGTTTCCGAGATATTTGCAGATTTATCTCAAGGGAAGGGGCCTGACGGACATATTTCGAGATATTTCTTCTTCTTGTTATTCTTCTTCTGCACAGCTAAGCTGGAAGTGGCATTTGCGGCTCGCACTAGTGCAGAGTTATCTCAACGAAAGGGGCCACGGTGCTTCTGTATCTCTATTATGTTGGTGCGGCTTCGGAACTTTTAAATATCTCGATATATCTCGAAAACTACGCTTCTGATCAAAGAATATCATAGAACATAAATTGTAGGAAGCATAATTCTCTACAAAAAAGGTCTCTTAACATTTTGCCATAGCTCGCTTCGTTTCCGAGATATCTGCAGATATATCTCAAGGGAAGGGGCCTGACGGACATATTTCGAGATATTTCTTCTTCTTGTTGTTCTTCTTCTGCACAGCTAAGCTGGAAGTGGCATTTGCAGCTCGCACTAGTGCAGAGTTATCTCAAAGAAAGGGGCCACGGTGTTTCTGTATCTCTATTATGTTGGTGCGGCTTCGGAACTTTTAAATATCTCGATATATCTCGAAAACTACGCTTCTGATGAAAAAATATCATAGAACATAAATTGTAGGAAACATAATTCTCTACAAAAAAGGTATCTTAACATTTTGCCATAGCTCGCTTCGTTTCCGAGATATTTGCAGATATATCTCAAGGGAAGGGGCCTGCCGGACATATTTCGAGATATTTCTTCTTCTTGTTGTTCTTCTTCTGCACAGCTAAGCTGGAAGTGGCATTTCCAGCTCGCAATAGTGCAGAGTTATCTCAAAGAGAGGGGCCACGGTGTTTCTGTATCTCTATTATGTTGGTGCGGCTTCGGAACTTTTAAATATCTTGATATATCTCGAGAACTACGCATCTGATCAAAAAATATCATAGAAGATGAAAAGTAGGAAACTTAATTCTCTACAAAAAAGGTCTCTTAACATTTTGCCATAGCTCGCTTCGTTTCCGAGATATTTGCAGATTCAGCTCAAAGGAACTGGCCTGACGGACATATTTCGAGATATTTCTTCTTCTTGTTGTTCTTCCTCTGCACAGCTAAGCTGGAAGTGGCATTTGCAGCTCGCAATAGTGCAGAGTTATCTCAAAGAAAGGGGCCACGGTGTTTCTGTATCTCTATTATGTTGGTGCGACTTCGGAACTTTTAAATATCTTGATATATCTCGAGAACTACGCATCTGATCAAAAAATATCATAAAACATAAAAAGTAGGAAACTTAATTCTCTACAAAAAAGGTCTCTTAACATTTTGCCATAGCTCGCTTCGTTTCCGAGATATTTGCAGATTTATCTCAAGGGAAGGGGCCTGACGGACATATTTCGAGATATTTCTTCTTCTTGTTATTCTTCTTCTGCACAGCTAAGCTGGAAGTGGCATTTGCGGCTCGCACTAGTGCAGAGTTATCTCAACGAAAGGGGCCACGGTGCTTCTGTATCTCTATTATGTTGGTGCGGCTTCGGAACTTTTAAATATCTCGATATATCTCGAAAACTACGCTTCTGATCAAAAAATATCATAGAACATAAATTGTAGGAAACATAATTCTCTACAAAAAACGTCTCTTAAGATTTTGCCATAGCTCGCTTCGTTTCCGAGATATTTGCAGATTCAGCTCAAAGGAACGGGCCTGACGGACATATTTCGAGATACTTCTTCTTCTTGTTGTTCTTCTTCTGCACAGCTAAGCTGGAAGTGGCATTTGCAGCTCGCACTAGTGCAGAGTTATCTCAAAGAAAGGGGCCACGGTGTTTCTGTATCTCTATTATGTTGGTGCGGCTTCGGAACTTTTAAATATCTCGATATATCTCGAAAACTACGCTTCTGATCAAAAAATATCATAGAACATAAATTGTAGGAAACATAATTCTCTACAAAAAAGGTCTCTTAACATTTTGCCATAGCTCGCTTCGTTTCCGAGATATTTGCAGATATATCTCAAGGGAAGGGGCCTGACGGACATATTTCGAGATATTTCTTCTTCTTGTTGTTCTTCTTCTGCACAGCTAAGCTGGAAGTGGCATTTACAGCTCGCAATAGTGCAGAGTTATCTCAAAGAAAGGGGCCACGGTGTTTCTGTATCTCTATTATGTTGGTGCGGCTTCGGAACTTTTAAATATCTTGATATATCTCGAGAACTACGCATCTGATCAAAAAATATCATAGAACATAAAATGTAGGAAACTTAATTCTCTACAAAAAAGGTCTCTTAACATTTTGCCATAGCTCTCTTCGTTTCCGAGATATTTGCAGATTTATCTCAAGGGAAGGGGCCTGACGGACATATTTCGAGATATTTCTTCTTCTTGTTGTTCTTCTTCTGCACAGCTAAGCTGGAAGTGGCATTTGTGGCTCGCACTAGTGCAGAGTTATCTCAAAGAAAGGGGCCACGGTGTTTCTGTATCTCTATTATGTTGGTGCGGCTTCGGAACTTTTAAATATCTCGATGTATCTCGAAAACTACGCTTCTGATCAAAAAATATCATAGAACATAAATTGTAGGAAACATAATTCTCTACAAAAAAGGTCTCTTAACATTTTGCCATAGCTCGCTTCGTTTCCGAGATATTTGCAGATATATCTCAAAGGAAGGGGCCTGACGGACATATTTCGAGATATTTCTTCTTCTTGTTGTTCTTCTTCTGCACAGCTAAGCTGGAAGTGGCATTTACAGCTCGCAATAGTGCAGAGTTATCTCAAAGAAAGGGGCCACGGTGTTTCTGTATCTCTATTATGTTGGTGCGGCTTCGGAACTTTTAAATATCTTGATATATCTCGAGAACTACGCATCTGATCAAAAAATATCATAGAACATAAAAAGTAGGAAACTTAATTCTCTACAAAAAAGGTCTCTTAACATTTTGCCATAGCTCGCTTCGTTTCCGAGATATTTGCAGATTTATCTCAAGGGAAGGGGCCTGACGGACATATTTCGAGATATTTCTTCTTCTTGTTGTTCTTCTTCTGCACAGCTAAGCTGGAAGTGGCATTTGCGGCTCGCACTAGTGCAGAGTTATCTCAAAGAAAGGGGCCACGGTGTTTCTGTATCTCTATTATGTTGGTGCGGCTTCGGAACTTTTAAATATCTCGATGTATCTCGAAAACTACGCTTCTGATCAAAAAATATCATAGAACATAAATTGTATGAAACATAATTCTCTATAAAAAACGTCTCTTAACATTTTGCCATAGCTCGCTTCGTTTCCGAGATATTTGCAGATTCATCTCAAACGAACTGGCCTGACGGACATATTTCGAGATATTTCTTCTTCTTGTTGTTCTTCCTCTGCACAGCTAAGCTGGAAGTGGCATTTGCAGCTCGCAATAGTGCAGAGTTATCTCAAAGAAAGGGGCCACGGCGTTTCTGTATCTCTATTATGTTGGTGCGGCTTCGGAACTTTTAAATATCTTGATATATCTCGAGAACTACGCATCTGATCAAAAAATATCATAGAACATAAAAAGTAGGAAACTTAATTCTCTACAAAAAAGGTCTCTTAACATTTTGCCATAGCTCGCTTCGTTTCCGAGATATTTGCAGATTTATCTCAAGGGAAGGGGCCTGACGGACATATTTCGAGATATTTCTTCTTCTTGTTGTTCTTCTTCTGCACAGCTAAGCTGGAAGTGGCATTTGCGGCTCGCACTAGTGCAGAGTTATCTCAAAGAAAGGGGCCACGGTGTTTCAGTATCTCTATTATGTTGGTGCGGCTTCGGAACTTTTAAATATCTTGATATATCTCGAGAACTACGCATCTGATCAAAAAATATCATAGAACATAAAAAGTAGGAAACTTAATTCTCTACAAAAGAGGTCTCTTAACATTTTGCCATAGCTCGCTTCGTTTCCGAGATATTTGCAGATATATCTCAAGGGAAGGGGCCTGACGGACATATTTCGAGATATTTCTTCTTCTTGTTGTTCTTCTTCTGCACAGCTAAGCTGGAAGTGGCATTTACAGCTTGGCAATAGTGCAGAGTTATCTCAAAGAAAGGGGCCACGGTGTTTCTGTATCTCTATTATGTTGGTGCGGCTTCGGAACTTTTAAATATCTTGATATATCTCGAGAACTACGCATCTGATCAAAAAATATCATAGAACGTAAAAAGTAGGAAACTTAATTCTCTACAAAAAAGGTCTCTGAACATTTTGCCATAGGTCGCTTCGTTTCCGAGATATTTGCAGATTTATCTCAAGGGAAGGGGCCTGACGGACATATTTCGAGATATTTCTTCTTCTTGTTGTTCTTCTTCTGCACAGCTAAGCTGGAAGTGGCATTTACAGCTCGCAATAGTGCAGAGTTATCTCAAAGAAAGGGGCCACGGTGTTTCTGTATCTCTATTATGTTGGTGCGGGTTCGGAACTTTTAAATATCTTGATATATCTCGAGAACTACGCATCTGATCAAAAAATATCATAGAACATAAAAAGTAGGAAACTTAATTCTCTACAAAAAAGGTCTCTTAACATTTTGCCATAGCTCGCTTCGTTTCCGAGATATTTGCAGATTTATCTCAAGGGAAGGGGCCTGACGGACATATTTCGAGATATTTCTTCTTCTTGTTGTTCTTCTTCTGCACAGCTAAGCTGGGAGTGGCATTTGCGGCTCGCACTAGTGCAGAGTTATCTCAAAGAAAGGGGCCACGGTGTTTCAGTATCTCTATTATGTTGGTGCGGCTTCGGAACTTTTAAATATCTTGATATATCTCGAGAACTACGCATCTGATCAAAAAATATCATAGAACATAAAAAGTAGGAAACTTAATTCTCTACAAAAGAGGTCTCTTAACATTTTGCCATAGCTCGCTTCGTTTCCGAGATATTTGCAGATATATCTCAAGGGAAGGGGCCTGACGGACATATTTCGAGATATTTCTTCTTCTTGTTGTTCTTCTTCTGCACAGCTAAGCTGGAAGTGGCATTTACAGCTCGCAATAGTGCAGAGTTATCTCAAAGAAAGGGGCCACGGTGTTTCTGTATCTCTATTATGTTGGTGCGGCTTCGGAACTTTTAAATATCTTGATATATCTCGAGAACTACGCATCTGATCAAAAAATATCATAGAACGTAAAAAGTAGGAAACTTAATTCTCTACAAAAAAGGTCTCTGAAGATTTTGCCATAGGTCGCTTCGTTTCCGAGATATTTGCAGATTTATCTCAAGGGAAGGGGCCTGACGGACATATTTCGAGATATTTCTTCTTCTTGTTGTTCTTCTTCTGCACAGCTAAGCTGGAAGTGGCATTTACAGCTCGCAATAGTGCAGAGTTATCTCAAAGAAAGGGGCCACGGTGTTTCTGTATCTCTATTATGTTGGTGCGGCTTCGGAACTTTGAAATATCTTGATATATCTCGAGAACTACGCATCTGATCAAAAAATATCATAGAACATAAAAAGTAGGAAACTTAATTCTCTACAAAAAAGGTCTCTTAACATTTTGCCATAGCTCGCTTCGTTTCCGAGATATTTGCAGATTTATCTCAAGGGAAGGGGCCTGACGGACATATTTCGAGATATTTCTTCTTCTTGTTGTTCTTCCTCTGCACAGCTAAGCTGGAAGTGGCATTTGCAGCTCGCAATAGTGCAGAGTTATCTCAAAGAAAGGGGCCACGGCGTTTCTGTATCTCTATTATGTTGGTGCGGCTTCGGAACTTTTAAATATCTTGATATATCTCGAGAACTACGCATCTGATCAAAAAATATCATAGAACATAAAAAGTAGGAAACTTAATTCTCTACAAAAGAGGTCTCTTAACATTTTGCCATAGCTCGCTTCGTTTCCGAGATATTTGCAGATATATCTCAAGGGAAGGGGCCTGACGGACATATTTCGAGATATTTCTTCTTCTTGTTGTTCTTCTTCTGCACAGCTAAGCTGGAAGTGGCATTTACAGCTCGCAATAGTGCAGAGTTATCTCAAAGAAAGGGGCCACGGTGTTTCTGTATCTCTATTATGTTGGTGCGGCTTCGGAACTTTTAAATATCTTGATATATCTCGAGAACTACGCATCTGATCAAAAAATATCATAGAACGTAAAAAGTAGGAAACTTAATTCTCTACAAAAAAGGTCTCTGAAGATTTTGCCATAGGTCGCTTCGTTTCCGAGATATTTGCAGATTTATCTCAAGGGAAGGGGCCTGACGGACATATTTCGAGATATTTCTTCTTCTTGTTGTTCTTCTTCTGCACAGCTAAGCTGGAAGTGGCATTTACAGCTCGCAATAGTGCAGAGTTATCTCAAAGAAAGGGGCCACGGTGTTTCTGTATCTCTATTATGTTGGTGCGGCTTCGGAACTTTGAAATATCTTGATATATCTCGAGAACTACGCATCTGATCAAAAAATATCATAGAACATAAAAAGTAGGAAACTTAATTCTCTACAAAAAAGGTCTCTTAACATTTTGCCATAGCTCGCTTCGTTTCCGAGATATTTGCAGATTTATCTCAAGGGAAGGGGCCTGACGGACATATTTCGAGATATTTCTTCTTCTTGTTGTTCTTCCTCTGCACAGCTAAGCTGGAAGTGGCATTTGCAGCTCGCAATAGTGCAGAGTTATCTCAAAGAAAGGGGCCACGGCGTTTCTGTATCTCTATTATGTTGGTGCGGCTTCGGAACTTTTAAATATCTTGATATATCTCGAGAACTACGCATCTGATCAAAAAATATCATAGAACATAAAAAGTAGGAAACTTAATTCTCTACAAAAAAGGTCTCTTAACATTTTGCCATAGCTCGCTTCGTTTCCGAGATATTTGCAGATTTATCTCAAGGGAAGGGGCCTGACGGACATATTTCGAGATATTTCTTCTTCTTGTTGTTCTTCCTCTGCACAGCTAAGCTGGAAGTGGCATTTGCAGCTCGCAATAGTGCAGAGTTATCTCAAAGAAAGGGGCCACGGTGTTTCTGTATCCCTATTATGTTGGTGCGGCTTCGGAACTTTTAAATACCTCGATATATCTCGAAAACTACGCTTCGGATCAAAAAATATCATAGAACATAAATAGTAGGAAACATAATTCTCTACAAAAAAGGTCTCTTAACATTTTGCCATAGCTCGCTTCGTTTCCGAGATATTTGCAGATTTATCTCAAGGGAAGGGGCCTGACGGACATATTTCGAGATATTTCTTCTTCTTGTTGTTCTTCTTCTGCACAGCTAAGCTGGAAGTGGCATTTGCGGCTCGCACTAGTGCAGAGTTATCTCAAAGAAAGGGGCCACGGTGTTTCTGTATCTCTATTATGTTGGTGCGGCTTCGGAACTTTTAAATATCTCCATGTATCTCGAAAACTACGCTTCTGATCAAAAAATATCATAGAACATAAATTGTAGGAAACATAATTCTCTATAAAAAACGTCTCTTAACATTTTGCCATAGCTCGCTTCGTTTCCGAGATATTTGCAGATTCATCTCAAAGGAACCGGCCTGACGGACATATTTCGAGATATTTCTTCTTCTTGTTGTTCTTCCTCTGCACAGCTAAGCTGGAAGTGGCATTTGCAGCTCGCAATAGTGCAGAGTTATCTCAAAGAAAGGGGCCACGGCGTTTCTGTATCTCTATTATGTTGGTGCGGCTTCGGAACTTTTAAATATCTTGATATATCTCGAGAACTACGCATCTGATCAAAAAATATCATAGAACATAAAAAGTAGGAAACTTAATTCTCTACAAAAAACGTCTCTTAAGATTTTGCCATAGCTCGCTTCGTTTCCGAGATATTTGCAGATTTATCTCAAGGGAAGGGGCCTGACGGACATATTTCGAGATATTTCTTCTTCTTGTTGTTCTTCTTCTGCACAGCTAAGCTGGAAGTGGCATTTACAGCTCGTAATAGTGCAGAGTTATCTCAAAGAAAGGGGCCACGGTGTTTCTGTATCTCTATTATGTTGGTGCGGCTTCGGAACTTTTAAATATCTTGATATATCTCGAGAACTACGCGTCTGATCAAAAAATATCATAGAACGTAAAAAGTAGGAAACATAATTCTCTACAAAAAACGTCTCTTAAGATTTTGCCATAGCTCGCTTCGTTTCCGAGATATTTGCAGATTTATCTCAAGGGAAGGGGCCTGACGGACATATTTCGAGATATTTCTTCTTCTTGTTGTTCTTCTTCTGCACAGCTAAGCTGGAAGTGGCATTAACAGCTCGCAATAGTGCAGAGTTATCTCAAAGAAAGGGGCCACGGTGTTTCTGTATCTCTATTATGTTGGTGCGGCTTCGGAACTTTTAAATATCTTGATATATCTCGAGAACTACGCATCTGATCAAAAAATATCATAGAACATAAAAAGTAGGAAACTTAATTCTCTACAAAAAAGGTCTCTTAACATTTTGCCATAGCTCGCTTCGTTTCCGAGATATTTGCAGATTTATCTCAAGGGAAGGGGCCTGACGGACATATTTCGAGATATTTCTTCTTCTTGTTGTTCTTCTTCTGCACAGCTAAGCTGGAAGTGGCATTTGCGGCTCGCACTAGTGCAGAGTTATCTCAAAGAAAGGGGCCACGGTGTTTCTGTATCCCTATTATGTTGGTGCGGCTTCGGAACTTTTAAATATCTCGATATATCTCGAAAACTACGCTTCGGATCAAAAAATATCATAGAACATAAATAGTAGGAAACATAATTCTCTACAAAAAAGGTCTCTTAACATTTTGCCATAGCTCGCTTCGTTTCCGAGATATTTGCAGATTCATCTCAAAGGAACTGGCCTGACGGACATATTTCGAGATATTTCTTCTTCTTGTTGTTCTTCCTCTGCACAGCTAAGCTGGAAGTGGCATTTGCAGCTCGCAATAGTGCAGAGTTATCTCAAAGAAAGGGGCCACGGCGTTTCTGTATCTCTATTATGTTGGTGCGGCTTCGGAACTTTTAAATATCTTGATATATCTCGAGAACTACGCATCTGATCAAAAAATATCATAGAACATAAAAAGTAGGAAACTTAATTCTCTACAAAAAAGGTCTCTTAACATTTTGCCATAGCTCGCTTCGTTTCCGAGATATTTGCAGATTTATCTCAAGGGAAGGGGCCTGACGGACATATTTCGAGATATTTCTTCTTCTTGTTGTTCTTCTTCTGCACAGCTAAGCTGGAAGTGGCATTTGCGGCTCGCACTAGTGCAGAGTTATCTCAAAGAAAGGGGCCACGGTGTTTCAGTATCTCTATTATGTTGGTGCGGCTTCGGAACTTTTAAATATCTTGATATATCTCGAGAACTACGCATCTGATCAAAAAATATCATAGAACATATAAAGTAGGAAACTTAATTCTCTACAAAAAAGGTCTCTTAACATTTTGCCATAGCTCGCTTGGTTTCCGAGATATTTGCAGATTTATCTCAAGGGAAGGGGCCTGACGGACATATTTCGAGATATTTCTTCTTCTTGTTGTTCTTCTTCTGCACAGCTAAGCTGGAAGTGGCATTAGCGGCTCGCACTAGTGCAGAGTTATCTCAAAGAAAGGGGCCACGGTGTTTCAGTATCTCTATTATGTTGGTGCGGCTTCGGAACTTTTAAATATCTCGATATATGTCGAAAACTACGCATCTGATCAAAAAATATCATAGTACATAAAAAGTAGGAAACTTAATTCTCTACAAAAAAGGTCTCTTAACATTTTGCCATAGCTCGCTTCGTTTCCGAGATATTTGCAGATATATCTCAAGGGAAGGGGCCTGCCGGACATATTTCGAGATATTTCTTCTTCTTGTTGTTCTTCTTCTGCACAGCTAAGCTGGAAGTGGCATTTGCAGCTCGCACTAGTGCAGAGTTATCTCAAAGAAACGGGCCACGGTGTTTCTGTATCTCTATTATGTTGGTGCGGCTTCGGAACTTTTAAATATCTCGATGTATCTCGAGAACTACGCATCTGATCAAAAAATATCATAGAACATAAAAAGTAGGAAACTTAATTCTCTACAAAAAAGGTCTCTGAACATTTTGCCATAGGTCGCTTCGTTTCCGAGATATTTGCAGATCTATCTCAAGGGAAGGGGCCTGACGGACATATTTCGAGATATTTCTTCTTCTTGTTGTTCTTCTTCTGCACAGCTAAGCTGGAAGTGGCATTTACAGCTCGTAATAGTGCAGAGTTATCTCAAAGAAAGGGGCCACGGTGTTTCTGTATCTCTATTATGTTGGTGCGGCTTCGGAACTTTTAAATATCTTGATATATCTCGAGAACTACGCATCTGATCAAAAAATATCATAGAACATAAAAAGTAGGAAACTTAATTCTCTACAAAAAAGGTCTCTTAACATTTTGCCATAGCTCGCTTCGTTTCCGAGATATTTGCAGATTTATCTCAAGGGAAGGGGCCTGACGGACATATTTCGAGATATTTCTTCTTCTTGTTGTTCTTCTTCTGCACAGCTAAGCTGGAAGTGGCATTTGCGGCTCGCACTAGTGCAGAGTTATCTCAAAGAAAGGGGCCACGGTGTTTCAGTATCTCTATTATGTTGGTGCGGCTTCGGAACTTTTAAATATCTTGATATATCTCGAGAACTACGCATCTGATCAAAAAATATCATAGAACATAAAAAGTAGGAAACTTAATTCTCTACAAAAAAGGTCTCTTAACATTTTGCCATAGCTCGCTTCGTTTCCGAGATATTTGCAGATTTATCTCAAGGGAAGGGGCCTGACGGACATATTTCGAGATATTTCTTCTTCTTGTTGTTCTTCTTCTGCACAGCTAAGCTGGAAGTGGCATTTGCGGCTCGCACTAGTGCAGAGTTATCTCAAAGAAAGGGGCCACGGTGTTTCTGTATCCCTATTATGTTGGTGCGGCTTCGGAACTTTTAAATATCTCGATATATCTCGAAAACTACGCTTCGGATCAAAAAATATCATAGAACATAAATAGTAGGAAACATAATTCTCTACAAAAAACGTCTCTCAACATTTTGCCATAGCTCGCTTCGTTTCCGAGATATGTGCAGATTTATCTCAAGGGAAGGGGCCTGACGGACATATTTCGAGATATTTCTTCTTCTTGTTGTTCTTCTTCTCCACAGCTAAGCTGGAAGTGGCATTTGCGGCTCGCACTAGTGCAGAGTTATCTCAACGAAAGGGGCCACGGTGCTTCTGTATCTCTATTATGTTGGTGCGGCTTCGGAACTTTTAAATATCTCGATATATCTCGAAAACTACGCTTCTGATCAAAGAATATCATAGAACATAAATTGTAGGAAGCATAATTCTCTACAAAAAAGGTCTCTTAACATTTTGCCATAGCTCGCTTCGTTTCCGAGATATTTGCAGATATATCTCAAGGGAAGAGGCCTGACGGACATATTTCGAGATATTTCTTCTTCTTGTTGTTCTTCTTGTGCACAGCTAAGCTGGAAGTGGCATTTACAGCTCGCAACAGTGCAGAGTTATCTCAAAGAAAGGGGCCACGGTGTTTCTGTATCTCTATTATGTTGGTGCGGCTTCGGAACTTTTAAATATCTTGATATATCTCGAGAACTACGCATCTGATCAAAAAATATCATAGAACATAAAAAGTAGGAAACTTAATTCTCTACAAAAAATGTCTCTTAACATTTTGCCATAGCTCGCTTCGTTTCCGAGATATTTGCAGATTTATCTCAAGGGAAGGGGCCTGACGGACATATTTCGAGATATTTCTTCTTCTTGTTGTTCTTCCTCTGCACAGCTAAGCTGGAAGTGGCATTTGCAGCTCGCAATAGTGCAGAGTTATCTCAAAGAAAGGGGCCACGGCGTTTCTGTATCTCTATTATGTTGGTGCGGCTTCGGAACTTTTAAATATCTTGATATATCTCGAGAACTACGCATCTGATCAAAAAATATCATAGAACATAAAAAGTAGGAAACTTAATTCTCTACAAAAAAGGTCTCTTACCATTTTGCCATAGCTCGCTTCGTTTCCGAGATATTTGCAGATATATCTCAAGGGAAGGGGCTTGACGGACATATTTCGAGATATTTCTTCTTCTTGTTGTTCTTCTTCTGCACAGCTAAGCTGGAAGTGGCATTTACAGCTCGCAATAGTGCAGAGTTATCTCAAAGAAAGGGGCCGTGGTGTTTCTGTATCCCTATTATGTTGGTGCGGCTTCGGAACTTTTAAATATCTCGATATATCTCGAAAACTACGCTTCTGATCAAAAAATATCATAGAACATAAATAGTAGGAAACATAATTCTCTACAAAAAACGTCTCTTAACATTTTGCCATAGCTCGCTTCGTTTCCGAGATATGTGCAGATTTATCTCAAGGGGAGGGGCCTGACGGACATATTTCGAGATATTTCTTCTTCTTGTTGTCCTTCTTCTCCACAGCTAAGCTGGAAGTGGCATTTACAGCTCGCAATAGTGCAGAGTTATCTCAAAGAAAGAGGCCACGGTGTTTCTGTATCTCTATTATGTTGGTGCGGCTTCGGAACTTTTAAATATCTCGATATATCTCGAAAACTACGCTTCTGATCAAAAAATATCATAGAACATAAAAAGTAGGAAACTTAATTCTCTACAAAAAATGTCTCTTAACATTTTGCCATAGCTCGCTTCGTTTCCGAGATATTTGCAGATTTATCTCAAGGGAAGGGGCCTGACGGACATATTTCGAGATATTTCTTCTTCTTGTTGTTCTTCTTCTGCACAGCTAAGCTGGAAGTGGCATTTGCGGCTCGCACTAGTGCAGAGTTACCTCAAAGAAAGGGGCCACGGTGTTTCTGTATCTCTATTATGTTGGTGCGGCTTCGGAACTTTTAAATATCTCGATGTATCTCGAAAACTACGCTTCTGATCAAAAAATATCATAGAACATAAATTGTAGGAAACATAATTCTCTATAAAAAACGTCTCTTAACATTTTGCCATAGCTCGCTTCGTTTCCGAGATATTTGCAGATTCATCTCAAAGGAACTGGCCTGACGGACATATTTCGAGATATTTCTTCTTCTTGTTGTTCTTCCTCTGCACAGCTAAGCTGGAAGTGGCATTTGCAGCTCGCAATAGTGCAGAGTTGTCTCAAAGAAAGGGGCCACGGCGTTTCTGTATCTCTATTATGTTGGTGCGGCTTCGGAACTTTTAAATATCTTGATATATCTCGAGAACTACGCATCTGATCAAAAAATATCATAGAACATAAAAAGTAGGAAACTTAATTCTCTACAAAAAAGGTCTCTTAACATTTTGCCATAGCTCGCTTCGTTTCCGAGATATTTGCAGATTTATCTCAAGGGAAGGGGCCTGACGGACATATTTCGAGATATTTCTTCTTCTTGTTGTTCTTCTTCTGCACAGTTAAGCTGGAAGTGGCATTTGCGGCTCGCACTAGTGCAGAGTTATCTCAAAGAAAGGGGCCACGGTGTTTCTGTATCTCTATTATGTTGGTGCGGCTTCCGAACTTTTAAATATCTCGATATATGTCGAAAACTACGCTTCTGATCAAAAAATATCATAGAACATAAATTGTAGGAAACAGAATTCTCTACAAAAAAGGTCTCTTAACATTTTGCCATAGCTCGCTTCGTTTCCGAGATATTTGCAGATATATTTCGAGGGAAGGGGCCTGCCGGACATATTTCGAGATATTTCTTCTTCTTGTTGTTCTTCTTCTGCACAGCTAAGCTGGAAGTGGCATTTGTGGCTCGCACTAGTGCAGAGTTATCTCAAAGAAAGGGGCCACGGTGTTTCTGTATCTCTATTATGTTGGTGCGGCTTCGGAACTTTTAAATATCTCGATATATCTCGAAAACTACGCTTCTGATCAAAAAATATCATAGAACATAAATTGTAGGAAACATAATTCTCTACAAAAAACGTCTCTTAAGATTTTGCCATAGCTCGCTTCGTTTCCGAGATATTTGCAGATTCAGCTCAAAGGAACGGGCCTGACGGACATATTTCGAGATACTTCTTCTTCTTGTTGTTCTTCTTCTGCACAGCTAAGCTGGAAGTGGCATTTGCAGCTCGCACTAGTGCAGAGTTATCTCAAAGAAAGGGGCCACGGTGTTTCTGTATCTCTATTATGTTGGTGCGGCTTCGGAACTTTTAAATATCTCGATATATCTCGAAAACTACGCTTCTGATCAAAAAATATCATAGAACATAAATTGTAGGAAACATAATTCTCTACAAAAAACGTCTCTTAAGATTTTGCCATAGCTCGCTTCGTTTCCGAGATATTTGCAGATTTATCTCAAGGGAAGGGGCCTGACGGACATATTTCGAGATATTTCTTCTTCTTGTTGTTCTTCTTCTGCACAGCTAAGCTGGAAGTGGCATTTACAGCTCGCAATAGTGCAGAGTTATCTCAAAGAAAGGGGCCACGGTGTTTCTGTATCTCTATTATGTTGGTGCGGCTTCGGAACTTTTAAATATCTTGATATATCTCGAGAACTACGCATCTGATCAAAAAATATCATAGAACATAAAAAGTAGGAAACTTAATTCTCTCCAAAAAAGGTCTCTTAACATTTTGCCATAGCTCGCTTCGTTTCCGAGATATTTGCAGATTTATCTCAAGGGAAGGGGCCTGACGGACATATTTCGAGATATTTCTTCTTCTTGTTGTTCTTCTTCTGCACAGCTAAGCTGGAAGTGGCATTTGCGGCTCGCACTAGTGCAGAGTTATCTCAAAGAAAGGGGCCACGGTGTTTCTGTATCCCTATTATGTTGGTGCGGCTTCGGAACTTTTAAATATCTCGATATATCTCGAAAACTACGCTTCGGATCAAAAAATATCATAGAACATAAATAGTAGGAAACATAATTCTCTACAAAAAACGTCTCTCAACATTTTGCCATAGCTCGCTTCGTTTCCGAGATATGTGCAGATTTATCTCAAGGGAAGGGGCCTGACGGACATATTTCGAGATATTTCTTCTTCTTGTTGTTCTTCTTCTCCACAGCTAAGCTGGAAGTGGCATTTGCGGCTCGCACTAGTGCAGAGTTATCTCAACGAAAGGGGCCACGGTGCTTCTGTATCTCTATTATGTTGGTGCGGCTTCGGAACTTTTAAATATCTCGATATATCTCGAAAACTACGCTTCTGATCAAAAAATATCATAGAACATAAATTGTAGGAAACATAATTCTCTATAAAAAACGTCTCTTAACATTTTGCCATAGCTCGCTTCGTTTCCGAGATATTTGCAGATTCATCTCAAAGGAACTGGCCTGACGGACATATTTCGAGATATTTCTTCTTCTTGTTGTTCTTCCTCTGCACAGCTAAGCTGGAAGTGGCATTTGCAGCTCGCAATAGTGCAGAGTTGTCTCAAAGAAAGGGGCCACGGCGTTTCTGTATCTCTATTATGTTTGTGCGGCTTCGGAACTTTTAAATATCTTGATATATCTCGAGAACTACGCATCTGATCAAAAAATATCATAGAAGATAAAAAGTAGGAAACTTAATTCTCTACAAAAAAGGTCTCTTAACATTTTGCCATAGCTCGCTTCGTTTCCGAGATATTTGCAGATTTATCTCAAGGGAAGGGGCCTGACGTACATATTTCGAGATATTTCTTCTTCTTGTTGTTCTTTTTCTGCACAGCTAAGCTGGAAGTGGCATTTGCGGCTCGCACTAGTGCAGAGTTATCTCAAAGAAAGGGGCCACGGCGTTTCTGTATCTCTATTATGTTGGTGCGGCTTCGGAACTTTTAAATATCTTGATATATCTCGAGAACTACGCATCTGATCAAAAAATATCATAGAACATAAAAAGTAGGAAACTTAATTCTCTACAAAAAAGGTCTCTTAACATTTTGCCATAGCTCGCTTCGTTTCCGAGATATTTGCAGATTTATCTCAAGGGAAGGGGCCTGACGGACATATTTCGAGATATTTCTTCTTCTTGTTGTTCTTCTTCTGCACAGCTAAGCTGGAAGTGGCATTTGCGGCTCGCACTAGTGCAGAGTTATCTCAAAGAAAGGGGCCACGGTGTTTCTGTATCTCTATTATGTTGGTGCGGCTTCGGAACTTTTAAATATCTCGATGTATCTCGAAAACTACGCTTCTGATCAAAAAATATCATAGAACATAAATTGTAGGAAACATAATTCTCTATAAAAAACGTCTCTTAACATTTTGCCATAGCTCGCTTCGTTTCCGAGATATTTGCAGATTCATCTCAAAGGAACTGGCCTGACGGACATATTTCGAGATATTTCTTCTTCTTGTTGTTCTTCCTCTGCACAGCTAAGCTGGAAGTGGCATTTGCAGCTCGCAATAGTGCAGAGTTATCTCAAAGAAAGGGGCCACGGTGTTTCTGTATCTCTATTATGTTGGTGCGGCTTCGGAACTTTTAAATATCTTGATATATCTCGAGAACTACGCATCTGATCAAAAAATATCATAGAACACAAAAAGTAGGAAACTTAACTCTCTACAAAAAAGGTCTCTTAACATTTTGCCATAGCTCGCTTCGTTTCCGAGATATTTGCAGATTTATCTCAAGGGAAGGGGCCTGACGGACATATTTCGAGATATTTCTTCTTCTTGTTGTTCTTCTTCTGCACAGCTAAGCTGGAAGTGGCATTTGCGGCTCGCACTAGTGCAGAGTTATCTCAAAGAAAGGGGCCACGGTGTTTCTGTACCTCTATTATGTTGGTGCGGCTTCGGAACTTTTAAATATCTCGATATATCTCGAAAACTACGCTTCTGATCAAAAAATATCATAGAACATAAATTGTAGGAAACAGAATTCTCTACAAATAATGTCTCTTAACATTTTGCCATAGCTCGCTTCGTTTCCGAGATATTTGCAGATTTATCTCAAGGGAAGGGGCCTGACGGACATATTTCGAGATATTTCTTCTTCTTGTTGTTCTTCTTCTGCACAGCTAAGCTGGAAGTGGCATTTGCGGCTCGCACTAGTGCAGAGTTATCTCAAAGAAAGGGGCCACGGTGTTTCTGTATCTCTATTATGTTGGTGCGGCTTCGGAACTTTTAAATATCTCGATGTATCTCGAAAACTACGCTTCTGATCAAAAAATATCATAGAACATAAATTGTAGGAAACATAATTCTCTATAAAAAACGTCTCTTAACATTTTGCCATAGCTCGCTTCGTTTCCGAGATATTTGCAGATTCATCTCAAAGGAACTGGCCTGACGGACATATTTCGAGATATTTCTTCTTCTTGTTGTTCTTCCTCTGCACAGCTAGGCTGGAAGTGGCATTTGCAGCTCGCAATAGTGCGGAGTTATCTCAAAGAAAGGGGCCACGGCGTTTCCGTATCTCTATTATGTTGGTGCGGCTTCGGAACTTTTAAATATCTTGATATATCTCGAGAACTACGCATCTGATCAAAAAATATCATAGAACATAAAAAGTAGGAAACTTAATTCTCTACAAAAAAGGTCTCATAACATTTTGCCATAGCTCGCTTCGTTTCCGAGATATTTGCAGATGTATCTCAAGGGAAGGGGCCTGACGGACATATTTCGAGATATTTCTTCTTCTTGTTGTTCTTCTTCTGCACAGCTAAGCTGGAAGTGGCATTTGCGGCTCGCACTAGTGCAGAGTTATCTCAAAGAAAGGGGCCACGGTGCTTCTGTATCTCTATTATGTTGGTGCGGCTTCGGAACTTTTAAATATCTCGATGTATCTCGAAAACTACGCTTCTGATCAAAAAATGTCATAGAACATAAATTGTAGGAAACATAATTCTCTACAAAAAAGGTCTCTTAACATTTTGCCATAGCTCGCTTCGTTTCCGAGATATTTGCAGATATATCTCAAGGGAAGGGGCCTGACGGACATATTTCGAGATATTTCTTCTTCTTGTTGTTCTTCTTCTGCACAGCTAAGCTGGAAGTGGCATTTACAGCTCGCAATAGTGCAGAGTTATCTCAAAGAAAGGGGCCATGGTGTTTCTGTATCCCTATTATGTTGGTGCGGCTTCGGAACTTTTAAATATCTCGATATATCTCGAAAACTACGCTTCTGATCAAAAAATATCATAGAACATAAATTGTAGGAAACATAATTCTCTATAAAAAACGTCTCTTAACATTTTGCCATAGCTCGCTTCGTTTCCGAGATATTTGCAGATTCAGCTCAATGGAACTGGCCTGACGGACATATTTCGAGATATTTCTTCTTCTTGTTGTTCTTCCTCTGCACAGCTAAGCTGGAAGTGGCATTTGCAGCTCGCACTAGTGCAGAGTTATCTCAAAGAAAGGGGCCACGGTGTTTCTGTATCTCTATTATGTTGGTGCGGCTTCGGAACTTTTAAATATCTCGTTATATCTCGAAAACTACGCTTCTGATCAAAAAATATCATAGAACATAAATTGTAGGAAACAGAATTCTCTACAAAAACGGTCTCTTAACATTTTGCCATAGCTCTCTTCGTTTCCGAGATATTTGCAGATTTATCTCAAGGGAAGGGGTCTGACGGACATATTTCGAGATATTTCTTCTTCTTGTTGTTCTTCTTCTGCACAGCTAAGCTGGAAGTGGCATTTGCAGCTGCAGTAGTGCAGAGTTACCTCAAAGAAAGGGGCCACGGTGTTTCTGTATCTCTATTATGTTGGTGCCGCTTCGGAACTTTTAAATATCTGGATATATCTCGAGAACTACGCATCTGATCAAAAAATATCATAGAACATAAAAAGTAGGAAACTTAATTCTTTACAAAAAAGGTCTCTTAACATTTTGCCATAGCTCGCTTCGTTTCCGAGATATTTGCAGATTTATCTCAAGGGAAGGGGCCTGACGGACAAATTTCGAGATATTTCTTCTTCTTGTTGTTCTTCTTCTGCACAGCTAAGCTGGAAGTGGCATTTACAGCTCGCAATAGTGCAGAGTTATCTCAAAGAAAGGGGCCACGGTGTTTCTGTATCTCTATTATGTTGGTGCGGCTTCGGAACTTTTAAATATCTTGATATATCTCGAGAACTACGCATCTGATCAAAAAATATCATAGAACATAAACAGTAGGAAACTTAATTCTCTACAAAAAAGGTCTCTAAACATTTTGCCATAGCTCGCTTCGTTTCCGAGATATTTGCAGATTTATCTCAAGGGAAGGGGCCTGACGGACATATTTCGAGATATTTCTTCTTCTTGTTGTTCTTCTTCTGCACAGCTAAGCTGGAAGTGGCATTTGCAGCTCGCAATAGTGCAGAGTTATCTCAAAGAAAGGGGCCACGGTGTTTCTGTATCTCTATTATGTTGGTGCGGCTTCGGAACTTTTAAATATCTTGATATATCTCGAGAACTACGCATCTGATCAAAAAATATCATAGAACATAAAAAGTAGGAAACTTAATTCTCTACAAAAAAGGTCTCTTAACATTTTGCCGTAGCTCGCTTCGTTTCCGAGATATTTGCAGATTTATCTCAAGGGAAGGGGCCTGACGGACATATTTCCAGATATTTCTTCTTCTTGTTGTTCTTCTTCTGCACAGCTAAGCTGGAAGTGGCATTTGCAGCTCGCAGTAGTGCAGAGTTATCTCAAAGAAAGGGGCCACGGTGTTTCTGTATCTCTATTATGTTGGTGCGGCTTCGGAACTTTAAAATATCTTGATATATCTCGAGAACTACGCATCTGATCAAAAAATATCATAGAACGTAAAAAGTAGGAAACTTAATTCTCTACAAATAAAGTCGCTTAACATTTTGCCATAGCTCGTTTTGTTTCCGAGATATTTGCAGATTTATCTCAAGGGAAGGGGCCTGACGGACATATTTCGAGATATTTCTTCTTCTTGTTGTTCTTCTTCTGCACAGCTAAGCTGGAAGTGGCATTTGCAGCTCGCAATAGTGCAGAGTTATCTCAAAGAAAGGGGCCACGGTGTTTCTGTATCTCTATTATGTTGGTGCGGCTTCGGAACTTTTAAATATCTTGATATATCTCGAGAACTGCGCATCGGATCAAAAAATATCATAGAACATAAAAAGTAGGAAACTTCATTCTCTACCAAAAAGGTCTCTTAACATTTTGCCATAGCTCGCTTCGTTTCCGAGATATATGCAGATTTATCTCAAGGGAAGGGGCCTGACGGACATATTTCGGGATATTTCTTCTTCTTGTTGTTCTTCTTCTGCACAGCTAAACTGGAAGTGGCATTTCCAGCTCGCAGTAGTGCAGAGTTATCTCAAAGAAAGGGGCCACGGTGTTTCTGTATCTCTATTATGTTGGTGCGGCTTCGGAACTTTAAAATATCTTGATATATCTCGAGAACTACGCATCTGATCAAAAAATATCATAGAACGTGAAAAGTAGGAAACTTAATTCTCTACAAATAATGTCGCTTAACATTTTGCCATAGCTCGTTTTGTTTCCGAGATATTTGCAGATTTATCTCAAGGGAAGGGGCCTGACGGACATATTTCGAGATATTTCTTCTTCTTGTTGTTCTTCCTCTGCACAGCTAAGCTGGAAGTGGCATTTGCAGCTCGCAATAGTGCAGAGTTATCTCAAAGAAAGGGGCCACGGCGTTTCTGTATCTCTATTATGTTGGTGCGGCTTCGGAACTTTCAAATATCTTGATATATCTCGAGAACTACGCATCTGATCAAAAAATATCATAGAACATAAAAAGTAGGAAACTTAATTCTCTACAAAAAAGGTCTCTTAACATTTTGCCATAGCTCGCTTCGTTTCCGAGATATTTGCAGATTTATCTCAAGGGAAGGGGCCTGACGGACATATTTCGAGATATTTCTTCTTCTTGTTGTTCTTCTTCTGCACAGCTAAGCTGGAAGTGGCATTTGCGGCTCGCACTAGTGCAGAGTTATCTCAAAGAAAGGGGCCACGGCGTTTCTGTATCTCTATTATGTTGGTGCGGCTTCGGAACTTTTAAATATCTTGATATATCTCGAGAACTACGCATCTGATCAAAAAATATCATAGAACATAAAAAGTAGGAAACTTAATTCTCTACAAAAAAGGTCTCTTAACATTTTGCCATACCTCGCTTCGTTTCCGAGATATTTGCAGATTTATCTCAAGGGAAGGGGCGTGACGGACATATTTCGAGATATTTCTTCTTCTTGTTGTTCTTCTTCTGCACAGCTAAGCTGGAAGTGGCATTTGCGGCTCGCACTAGTGCAGAGTTATCTCAAAGAAAGGGGCCACGGTGTTTCTGTATCTCTATTATGTTGGTGCGGCTTCGGAACTTTTAAATATCTCGATGTATCTCGAAAACTACGCTTCTGATCAAAAAATATCATAGAACATAAATTGTAGGAAACATAATTCTCTATAAAAAACGTCTCTTAACATTTTGCCATAGCTCGCTTCGTTTCCGAGATATTTGCAGATTTATCTCAAGGGAAGGGGCCTGACGGACATATTTCGTGATATTTCTTCTTCTTGTTGTTCTTCTTCTGCACAGCTAAGCTGGAAGTGGCATTTGCGGCTCGCACTAGTGCAGAGTTATCTCAAAGAAAGGGGCCACGGTGTTTCTGTACCTCTATTATGTTGGTGCGGCTTCGGAACTTTTAAATATCTTGATATATCTCGAGAACTGCGCATCTGATCAAAAAATATCATAGAACATAAAAAGTAGGAAACTTCATTCTCTACCAAAAAGGTCTCTTAACATTTTGCCATAGCTCGCTTCGTTTCCGAGATATATGCAGATTTATCTCAAGGGAAGGGGCCTGACGGACATATTTCGGGATATTTCTTCTTCTTGTTGTTCTTCTTCTGCACAGCTAAACTGGAAGTGGCATTTCCAGCTCGCAGTAGTGCAGAGTTATCTCAAAGAAAGGGGCCACGGTGTTTCTGTATCTCTATTATGTTGGTGCGGCTTCGGAACTTTAAAATATCTTGATATATCTCGAGAACTACGCATCTGATCAAAAAATATCATAGAACGTAAAAAGTAGGAAACTTAATTCTCTACAAATAATGTCGCTTAACATTTTGCCATAGCTCGTTTTGTTTCCGAGATATTTGCAGATTTATCTCAAGGGAAGGGGCCTGACGGACATATTTCGAGATATTTCTTCTTCTTGTTGTTCTTCCTCTGCACAGCTAAGCTGGAAGTGGCATTTGCAGCTCGCAATAGTGCAGAGTTATCTCAAAGAAAGGGGCCACGGCGTTTCTGTATCTCTATTATGTTGGTGCGGCTTCGGAACTTTTAAATATCTTGATATATCTCGAGAACTACGCATCTGATCAAAAAATATCATAGAACATAAAAAGTAGGAAACTTAATTCTCTACAAAAAAGGTCTCTTAACATTTTGCCATAGCTCGCTTCGTTTCCGAGATATTTGCAGATTTATCTCAAGGGAAGGGGCCTGACGGACATATTTCGAGATATTTCTTCTTCTTGTTGTTCTTCTTCTGCACAGCTAAGCTGGAAGTGGCATTTGCGGCTCGCACTAGTGCAGAGTTATCTCAAAGAAAGGGGCCACGGCGTTTCTGTATCTCTATTATGTTGGTGCGGCTTCGGAACTTTTAAATATCTTGATATATCTCGAGAACTACGCATCTGATCAAAAAATATCATAGAACATAAAAAGTAGGAAACTTAATTCTCTACAAAAAAGGTCTCTTAACATTTTGCCATAGCTCGCTTCGTTTCCGAGATATTTGCAGATTTATCTCAAGGGAAGGGGCCTGACGGACATATTTCGAGATATTTCTTCTTCTTGTTGTTCTTCTTCTGCACAGCTAAGCTGGAAGTGGCATTTGCGGCTCGCACTAATGCAGAGTTATCTCAAAGAAAGGGGCCACGGTGTTTCTGTATCTCTATTATGTTGGTGCGGCTTCGGAACTTTTAAATATCTCGATGTATCTCGAAAACTACGCTTCTGATCAAAAAATATCATAGAACATAAATTGTAGGAAACATAATTCTCTATAAAAAACGTCTCTTAACATTTTGCCATAGCTCGCTTCGTTTCCGAGATATTTGCAGATTCATCTCAAAGGAACTGGCCTGACGGACATATTTCGAGATATTTCTTCTTCTTGTTGTTCTTCCTCTGCACAGCTAAGCTGGAAGTGGCATTTGCAGCTCGCAATAGTGCAGAGTTATCTCAAAGAAAGGGGCCACGGCGTTTCTGTATCTCTATTATGTTGGTGCGGCTTCGGAACTTTTAAATATCTTGATATATCTCGAGAACTACGCATCTGATCAAAAAATATCATAGAACATAAAAAGTAGGAAACTTAACTCTCTACAAAAAAGGTCTCTTAACATTTTGCCATAGCTCGCTACGTTTCCGAGATATTTGCAGATTTATCTCAAGGGAAGGGGCCTGACGGACATATTTCGAGATATTTCTTCTTCTTGTTGTTCTTCTTCTGCACAGCTAAGCTGGAAGTGGCATTTGCGGCTCGCACTAGTGCAGAGTTATCTCAAAGAAAGGGGCCACGGTGTTTCTGTACCTCTATTATGTTGGTGCGGCTTCGGAACTTTTAAATATCTCGATATATCTCGAAAACTACGCTTCTGATCAAAAAATATCATAGAACATAAATTGTAGGAAACAGAATTCTCTACAAATAATGTCTCTTAACATTTTGCCATAGCTCGCTTCGTTTCCGAGATATTTGCAGATTTATCTCAAGGGAAGGGGCCTGACGGACATATTTCGAGATATTTCTTCTTCTTGTTGTTCTTCTTCTGCACAGCTAAGCTGGAAGTGGCATTTGCAGCTCGCAATAGTGCAGAGTTATCTCAAAGAAAGGGGCCACGGTGTTTCTGTATCTCCATTATGTTGGTGCGGCTTCGGAACTTTTAAATATCTTGATATATCTCGAGAACTACGCATCTGATCGAAAAATATCATAGAACATAAAAAGTAGGAAACTTAATTCTCTACAAAAGAGGTCTCTTAACATTTTGCCATAGCTCGCTTCGTTTCCGAGATATTTGCAGATTTATCTCGAGGGAAGGGGCCTGAGGGACATATTTCGAGATATTTCTTCTTCTTGTTGTTCTTCTTCTGCACAGCTAAGCTGGAAGCGGCATTTGCGGCTCGCACTAGTGCAGAGTTATCTCAAAGAAAGGGGCCACGGTGTTTCTGTATCTCTATTATGTTGGTGCGGCTTCGGATCTTTTAAATATCTCGATATATCTCGAAAACTACGCTTCTGCTCAAAAAATATCATAGAACATAAATTGTAGGAAACATAATTCTCTACAAAAAAGGTCTCTTAACATTTTGCCATAGCTCGCTTGGTTTCCAAGATATTTGCAGATTTATCTCAAGGGAAGGGGCCTCACGGACATATTTCCAGATATTTCTTCTTCTTGTTGTTCTTCTTCTGCACAGCTAAACTGGAAGTGGCATTTCCAGCTCGCAGTAGTGCAGAGTTATCTCAAAGAAAGGGGCCACGGTGTTTCTGTATCTCTATTATGTTGGTGCGGCTTCGGAACTTTAAAATATCTTGATATATCTCGAGAACTACGCATCTGATCAAAAAATATCATAGAACGTAAAAAGTAGGAAACTTAATTCTCTACAAATAAAGTCGCTTAACATTTTGCCATAGCTCGTTTTGTTTCCGAGATATTTGCAGATTTATCTCAAGGGAAGGGGCCTGACGGACATATTTCGAGATATTTCTTCTTCTTGTTGTTCTTCTTCTGCACAGCTAAGCTGGAAGTGGCATTTGCAGCTCGCAATAGTGCAGAGTTATCTCAAAGAAAGGGGCCACGGTGTTTCTGTATCTCTATTATGTTGGTGCGGCTTCGGAACTTTTAAATATCTTGATATATCTCGAGAACTGCGCATCTGATCAAAAAATATCATAGAACATAAAAAGTAGGAAACTTCATTCTCTACCAAAAAGGTCTCTTAACATTTTGCCATAGCTCGCTTCGTTTCCGAGATATATGCAGATTTATCTCAAGGGAAGGGGTCTGACGGACATATTTCGGGATATTTCTTCTTCTTGTTGTTCTTCTTCTGCACAGCTAAACTGGAAGTGGCATTTCCAGCTCGCAGTAGTGCAGAGTTATCTCAAAGAAAGGGGCCACGGTGTTTCTGTATCTCTATTATGTTGGTGCGGCTTCGGAACTTAAAAATATCTTGATATATCTCGAGAACTACGCATCTGATCAAAAAATATCATAGAACGTAAAAAGTAGGAAACTTAATTCTCTACAAATAATGTCGCTTAACATTTTGCCATAGCTCGTTTTGTTTCCGAGATATTTGCAGATTTATCTCAAGGGAAGGGGCCTGACGGACATATTTCGAGATATTTCTTCTTCTTGTTGTTCTTCTTCTGCACAGCTAAGCTGGAAGTGGCATTTACAGCTCGCAATAGTGCAGAGTTATCTCAAAGAAAGGGGCCACGGTGTTTCTGTATCTCTATTATGTTGTTGCGGCTTCGGAACTTTTAAATATCTCGATATATCTCGAAAACTACGCTTCTGATCAAAAAATATCATAGAACATAAATTGTAGGAAACATAATTCTCTACAAAAAAGGTCTCTTAACATTTTGCCATAGCTCGCTTCGTTTCCGAGATATTTGCAGATTCAGCTCAAAGGAACTGGCCTGACGGACATATTTCGAGATATTTCTTCTTCTTGTTGTTCTTCCTCTGCACAGCAAAGCTGGAAGTGGCATTTGCAGCTCGCAATAGTGCAGAGTTATCTCAAAGAAACGGGCCACGGTGTTTCTGTATCTCTATTATGTTGGTGCGGCTTCGGAACCTTCAAATATCTTGATATATCTCGAGAACTACGCATCTGATCAAATAATATCATAGAACATAAAAAGTAGGAAACTTAATTCTCTACAAATAAGGTCTCTTAACATTTTGCCATAGCTCGCTTCGTTTCCGAGATATTTGCAGATTTATCTCAAGGGAAGGGGTCTGACGGACATATTTCGAGATATTTCTTCTTCTTGTTGTTCTTCTTCTGCACAGCTAAGCTGGAAGTGGCATTTGCAGCTCGCAGTAGTGCAGAGTTACCTCAAAGAAAGGGGCCACGGTGTTTCTGTATCTCTATTATGTTGGTGCCGCTTCGGAACTTTTAAATATCTGGATATATCTCGAGAACTACGCATCTGATCAAAAAATATCATAGAACATAAAAAGTAGGAAACTTAATTCTCTACAAAAAAGGTCTCTTAACAGTTTGCCATAGCTCGCTTCGTTTCCAAGATATTTGCAGATTTATCTCAAGGGAAGGGGCCTGACGGACATATTTCGAGATATTTCTTCTTCTTGTTGTTCTTCCTCTGCACAGCTAAGCTGGAAGTGGCATTTGCAGCTCGCAATAGTGCAGAGTTATCTCAAGGAAAGGGGCCACGGTGTTTCTGTATCTCTATTATGTTGGTGCGGCTTCGGAACCTTTAAATATCTTGATATATCTCGAGAACTACGCATCTGATCAAATAATATCATAGAACATAAAAAGTAGGAAACTTAATTCTCTACAAATAAGGTCTCTTAACATTTTGCCATAGCTCGCTTCGTTTCCGAGATATTTGCAGATTTATCTCAAGGGAAGGGGTCTGACGGACATATTTCGAGATATTTCTTCTTCTTGTTGTTCTTCTTCTGCATAGCTAAGCTGGAAGTGGCATTTGCAGCTCGCAGTAGTGCAGAGTTACCTCAAAGAAAGGGGCCACGGTGTTTCTGTATCTCTATTATGTTGGTGCCGCTTCGGAACTTTTAAATATCTGGATATATCTCGAGAACTACGCATCTGATCAAAAAATATCATAGAACATAAAAAGTAGGAAACTTAATTCTCTACAAAAAAGGTCTCTTAACATTTTGCCATAGCTCGCTTCGTTTCCGAGATATTTGCAGATTTATCTCAAGGGAAGGGGCCTGACGGACATATTACGAGATATTTCTTCTTCTTGTTGTTCTTCTTCTGCACAGCTAAGCTGGAAGTGGCATTAACAGCTCGCAATAGTGCAGAGTTATCTCAAAGAAAGGGGCCACGGTGTTTCTGTATCTCTATTATGTTGGTGCGGCTTCGGAACTTTTAAATATCTCGATATATCTCGAGAACTACGCATCTGATCAAAAAATATCATAGAACATAAAAAGTAGGAAACTTAATTCTCTACAAAAAAGGTCTCTAAACATTTTGCCATAGCTCGCTTCGTTTCCGAGATATTTGCAGATTTATCTCAAGGGAAGGGGCCTGACGGACATATTTCGAGATATTTCTTCTTCTTGTTGTTCTTCTTCTGCACAGCTAAGCTGGAAGTGGCATTTGCAGCTCGCAATAGTGCAGAGTTATCTCAAAGAAAGGGGCCACGGTGTTTCTGTATCTCTATTATGTTGGTGCGGCTTCGGATCTTTTAAATATCTCGATATATCTCGAAAACTACGCTTCTGATCAAAAAATATCATAGAACGTCAATTGTGGGAAACATAATTCTCTACAAAAAAGGTCTCTTAACATTTTGCCATAGCTCGCTTCGTTTCCGAGATATTTGCAGATTTATCTCAAGGGAAGGGGTCTGACGGACATATTTCGAGATATTTCTTCCTCTTGTTGTTCTTCTTCTGCACAGCTAAGCTGGAAGTGGCATTTGCAGCTCGCAATAGTGCAGAGTTATCTCAAAGAAAGGGGCCACGGTGTTTCTGTATCTCTATTATGTTGGTGCGGCTTCGGAACTTTTAAATATCTTGATATATCTCGAGAACTACGCATCTGATCAAAAAATATCATAGAACATAAAAAGTAGGAAACTTAATTCTCTACAAAAAACGTCTCTTAACATTTTGCCATAGCTCGCTTCGTTTCCGAGATATTTGCAGATACATCTCAAGGGAAGGGGCCTGACAGACATATTTCGAGATATTTCTTCTTCTTGTTGTTCTTCTTCTGCACAGCTAAGCTGGAAGTGGCATTTGCGGCTCGCACTAGTGCAGAGTTATCTCAAAGAAAGGGGCCACGGTGTTTCTGTATCTCTATTATGTTGGTGCGGCTTCGGAACTTTTAAATATCTCGATATATCTCGAAAACTACGCTTCTGATCAAAAAATATCATAGAACATAAATTGTAGGAAACATAATTCTCTACAAAAAAGGTCTCTTAACATTTTGCCATAGCTCGCTTCGTTTCCGAGATATATGCAGATTTATCTCAAGGGAAGGGGCCTGACGGACATATTTCGGGATATTTCTTCTTCTTGTTGTTCTTCTTCTGCACAGCTAAACTGGAAGTGGCATTTCCAGCTCGCAGTAGTGCAGAGTTATCTCAAAGAAAGGGGCCACGGTGTTTCTGTATCTCTATTATGTTGGTGCGGCTTCGGAACTTTAAAATATCTTGATATATCTCGAGAACTACGCATCTGATCAAAAAATATCATAGAACGTAAAAAGTAGGAAACTTAATTCTCTACAAATAATGTCGCTTAACATTTTGCCATAGCTCGTTTTGTTTCCGAGATATTTGCAGATTTATCTCAAGGGAAGGGGCCTGACGGACATATTTCGAGATATTTCTTCTTCTTGTTGTTCTTCTTCTGCACAGCTAAGCTGGAAGTGGCATTTACAGCTCGCAATAGTGCAGAGTTATCTCAAAGAAAGGGGCCACGGTGTTTCTGTATCTCTATTATGTTGTTGCGGCTTCGGAACTTTTAAATATCTCGATATATCTCGAAAACTACGCTTCTGATCAAAAAATATCATAGAACATAAATTGTAGGAAACATAATTCTCTACAAAAAAGGTCTCTTAACATTTTGCCATAGCTCGCTTCGTTTCCGAGATATTTGCAGATTCAGCTCAAAGGAACTGGCCTGACGGACATATTTCGAGATATTTCTTCTTCTTGTTGTTCTTCCTCTGCACAGCAAAGCTGGAAGTGGCATTTGCAGCTCGCAATAGTGCAGAGTTATCTCAAAGAAACGGGCCACGGTGTTTCTGTATCTCTATTATGTTGGTGCGGCTTCGGAACCTTCAAATATCTTGATATATCTCGAGAACTACGCATCTGATCAAATAATATCATAGAACATAAAAAGTAGGAAACTTAATTCTCTACAAATAAGGTCTCTTAACATTTTGCCATAGCTCGCTTCGTTTCCGAGATATTTGCAGATTTATCTCAAGGGAAGGGGTCTGACGGACATATTTCGAGATATTTCTTCTTCTTGTTGTTCTTCTTCTGCACAGCTAAGCTGGAAGTGGCATTTGCAGCTCGCAGTAGTGCAGAGTTACCTCAAAGAAAGGGGCCACGGTGTTTCTGTATCTCTATTATGTTGGTGCCGCTTCGGAACTTTTAAATATCTGGATATATCTCGAGAACTACGCATCTGATCAAAAAATATCATAGAACATAAAAAGTAGGAAACTTAATTCTCTACAAAAAAGGTCTCTTAACAGTTTGCCATAGCTCGCTTCGTTTCCAAGATATTTGCAGATTTATCTCAAGGGAAGGGGCCTGACGGACATATTTCGAGATATTTCTTCTTCTTGTTGTTCTTCCTCTGCACAGCTAAGCTGGAAGTGGCATTTGCAGCTCGCAATAGTGCAGAGTTATCTCAAGGAAAGGGGCCACGGTGTTTCTGTATCTCTATTATGTTGGTGCGGCTTCGGAACCTTTAAATATCTTGATATATCTCGAGAACTACGCATCTGATCAAATAATATCATAGAACATAAAAAGTAGGAAACTTAATTCTCTACAAATAAGGTCTCTTAACATTTTGCCATAGCTCGCTTCGTTTCCGAGATATTTGCAGATTTATCTCAAGGGAAGGGGTCTGACGGACATATTTCGAGATATTTCTTCTTCTTGTTGTTCTTCTTCTGCATAGCTAAGCTGGAAGTGGCATTTGCAGCTCGCAGTAGTGCAGAGTTACCTCAAAGAAAGGGGCCACGGTGTTTCTGTATCTCTATTATGTTGGTGCCGCTTCGGAACTTTTAAATATCTGGATATATCTCGAGAACTACGCATCTGATCAAAAAATATCATAGAACATAAAAAGTAGGAAACTTAATTCTCTACAAAAAAGGTCTCTTAACATTTTGCCATAGCTCGCTTCGTTTCCGAGATATTTGCAGATTTATCTCAAGGGAAGGGGCCTGACGGACATATTTCGAGATATTTCTTCTTCTTGTTGTTCTTCTTCTGCACAGCTAAGCTGGAAGTGGCATTAACAGCTCGCAATAGTGCAGAGTTATCTCAAAGAAAGGGGCCACGGTGTTTCTGTATCTCTATTATGTTGGTGCGGCTTCGGAACTTTTAAATATCTCGATATATCTCGAGAACTACGCATCTGATCAAAAAATATCATAGAACATAAAAAGTAGGAAACTTAATTCTCTACAAAAAAGGTCTCTAAACATTTTGCCATAGCTCGCTTCGTTTCCGAGATATTTGCAGATTTATCTCAAGGGAAGGGGCCTGACGGACATATTTCGAGATATTTCTTCTTCTTGTTGTTCTTCTTCTGCACAGCTAAGCTGGAAGTGGCATTTGCAGCTCGCAATAGTGCAGAGTTATCTCAAAGAAAGGGGCCACGGTGTTTCTGTATCTCTATTATGTTGGTGCGGCTTCGGATCTTTTAAATATCTCGATATATCTCGAAAACTACGCTTCTGATCAAAAAATATCATAGAACGTCAATTGTGGGAAACATAATTCTCTACAAAAAAGATCTCTTAACATTTTGCCATAGCTCGCTTCGTTTCCGAGATATTTGCAGATTTATCTCAAGGGAAGGGGTCTGACGGACATATTTCGAGATATTTCTTCCTCTTGTTGTTCTTCTTCTGCACAGCTAAGCTGGAAGTGGCATTTGCAGCTCGCAATAGTGCAGAGTTATCTCAAAGAAAGGGGCCACGGTGTTTCTGTATCTCTATTATGTTGGTGCGGCTTCGGAACTTTTAAATATCTTGATATATCTCGAGAACTACGCATCTGATCAAAAAATATCATAGAACATAAAAAGTAGGAAACTTAATTCTCTACAAAAAACGTCTCTTAACATTTTGCCATAGCTCGCTTCGTTTCCGAGATATTTGCAGATTTATCTCAAGGGAAGGGGCCTGACGGACATATTTCGAGATATTTCTTCTTCTTGTTGTTCTTCTTCTGCACAGCTAAGCTGGAAGTGGCATTTGCGGCTCGCACTAAACGCAGAGTTATCTCAAAGATAGGGGCCACGGTGTTTCTGTATCTCTATTATGTTGGTGCGGCTTCGGAACTTTTAAATATCTCGATATATCTCGAAAACTACGCTTCTGATCAAAAAATATCATAGAACATAAATTGTAGGAAACATAATTCTCTACAAAAAAGGTCTCTTAACATTTTGCCATAGCTCGCTTCGTTTCCGAGATATTTGCAGATACATCTCAAGGGAAGGGGCCTGACAGACATATTTCGAGATATTTCTTCTTCTTGTTGTTCTTCTTCTGCACAGCTAAGCTGGAAGTGGCATTTGCGGCTCGCACTAGTGCAGAGTTATCTCAAAGAAAGGGGCCACGGTGTTTCTGTATCTCTATTATGTTGGTGCGGCTTCGGAACTTTTAAATATCTCGATATATCTCGAAAACTACGCTTCTGATCAAAAAATATCATAGAACATAAATTGTAGGAAACATAATTCTCTACAAAAAAGGTCTCTTAACATTTTGCCATAGCTCGCTTCGTTTCCGAGATATTTGCAGATACATCTCAAGGGAAGGGGCCTGACGGACATATTTCGAGATATTTCTTCTTCTTGTTGTTCTTCTTCTGCACAGCTAAGCTGGAAGTGGCATTTGCAGCTCGGAATAGTGCAGAGTTATCTCAAAGAAAGGGGCCACGGTGTTTCTGTATCTCTATTATGTTGGTGCGGCTTCGGAACTTTTAAATATCTTGATATATCTCGGGAACTACGCATCTGATCAAAAAATATCATAGAACATAAAAAGTAGGAAACTTAATTGTCTACAAAAAAGGTCTCTTAACATTTTGCCATAGCTCTCTTCGTTTCCGAGATATTTGCAGATTTATCTCAAGGGAAGGGGCCTGACGGACATATTTCGAGATATTTCTTCTTCTTGTTGTTCTTCTTCTGCACAGCTAAGGTGGAAGTGGCATTTGCGGCTCGCACTAAACGCAGAGTTATCTCAAAGAAAGGGGCCTCGGTGTTTCTGAATCTCTATTATGTTGGTGCGGCTTCGGAACTTTTAAATATCTCGATATATCTCGAAAACTACGCTTCTGATCAAAAAATATCATAGAACATAAATTGTAGGAAACATAATTCTCTACAAAAAAGGTCTCTTAACATTTTGCCATAGCTCGCTTCGTTTCCGAGATGTTTGCAGATTTATCTCAAGGGAAGGGGCCTGACGGACATATTTCGAGATATTTCTTCTTCTTGTTGTTCTTCTTCTGCACAGCTAAGCTGGAAGTGGCATTTCCAGCTCGGAATAGTGCAGAGTTATCTCAAAGAAAGGGGCCACGGTGTTTCTGTATCTCTATTATGTTGGTGCGGCTTCGGAACTTTTAAATATCTCGATATATCTCGAGAACTACGCATCTGATCAAAAAATATCATAGAACATAAAAAGTAGGAAACTTAATTCTCTACAAAAAACGTCTCTTAACATTTTGCCATAGCTCGCTTCGTTTCCGAGATATTTGCAGATTTATCTCAAGGGAAGGGGCCTGACGGACATATTTCGAGATATTTCTTCTTCTTGTTGTTCTTCTTCTGCACAGCTAAGCTGGAAGTGGCATTTGCGGCTCGCACTAAACGCAGAGTTATCTCAAAGAAAGGGGCCACGGTGTTTCTGTATCTCTATTATGTTGGTGCGGCTTCGGAACTTTTAAATATCTTGATATATCTCGAGAACTACGCATCTGATCAAAAAATATCATAGAACATAAAAAGTAGGTAACTTAATTCTCTACAAAAAAGGTCTCTTAACATTTTGCCATAGCTCGCTTCGTTTCCGAGATATGTGCAGATTTATCTCAAGGGAAGGGGCCTGACGGACATATTTCGAGATATTTCTTCTTCTTGTTGTTCTTCTTCTGCACAGCTAAGCTGGAAGTGGCATTTGCAGCTCGCAATAGTGCAGAGTTATCTCAAAGAATGGGGCCACGGTGTTTCTGTATCTCTATTATGTTGGTGCGGCTTCGGAACTTTTAAATATCTCGATATATCTCGAAAACTACGCTTCTGATCAAAAAATATCATAGAACATAAATTGTAGGAAACATAATTCTCTACAAATAAAGTCTCTTAACATTTTGCCATAGCTCGCTTCGTTTCCGAGATATTTGCAGATTTATCTCAAGGGAAGGGGCCTGACGGACATGTTTCGAGATATTTCTTCTTCTTGTTGTTCTTCTTCTGCACAGCTAAACTGGAAGTGGCATTTCCAGCTCGCAATAGTGCAGAGTTATCTCAAAGAAAGGGGCCACCGTGTTTCTGTATCTCTATTATGTTGTTGCGGCTTCGGAACTTTTAAATATCTTGATATATCTCGAGAACTACGCATCTGATAAAAAAATATCATAGAACATAAAAAGTAGGAAACTTAATTCTCTACAAAAAAGGTCTCTTAACACTTTGCCATAGCTCGCTTCGTTTCCGAGATATTTGCAGATTTATCTCAAGGGAAGGGGCCTGACGGACATATTTCGAGATATTTCTTCTTCTTGTTGTTCTTCTTCTGCACAGCTAAGCTGGAAGTGGCATTTGCGGCTCGCACTAGTGCAGAGTTATCTCAAAGAAAGGGGCCACGGTGTTTCTGTATCTCTATTATGTTGGTGCGGCTTCGGAACTTTTAAATATCTTGATATATCTCGAGATCTACGCAACTGATCAAAAAATATCATGCTACATAAAAAGTAGGAAACTTAATTCTCTACAAGAAAGGTCTCTAAACATTTTGCCATAGCTCGCTTCGTTTCCGAGATATTTGCAGATTTATCTCAAGGGAAGGGGCCTGACGGACATATTTCGAGATATTTCTTCTTCTTGTTGTTCTTCTTCTGCACAGCTAAGCTGGAAGTGGCATTTGCGGCTCGCAATAGTGCAGAGTTATCTCAAAGAGAGGGGCCACGGTGTTTCTGTATCTCTATTATGTTGGTGCGGCTTCGGAACTTTTAAATATCTTGATATATCTCGAGAACTACGCATCTGATAAAAAAATATCATACTACATAAAAAGTAGGAAACTTAATTCTCTACAAGAAAGGTCTCTAAACTTTTTGCCATAGCTCGCTTCGTTTCCGAGATATTTGCAGATTTATCTCAAGGGAAGGGGCCTGACGGACATATTTCTAGATATTTCTTCTTCTTGTTGTTCTTCTTCTGCACAGCTAAGCTGGAAGTGACATTTGCAGCTCGCAATAGTGCAGAGTTATCTCAAAGAGAGGGGCCACGGTGTTTCTGTATCTCTATTATGTTGGTGCGGCTTCGGAACTTTTAAATATCTTGATATATCTCGAGAACTACGCTTCTGATCAAAAAATGTCATAGAACATAAATTGTAGGAAACATAATTCTCTACAAAAAAGGTCTCTTAAGATTTTGCCATAGCTCGTTTCGTTTCCGAGATATTTGCAGATATATCTCAAGGGAAGGGGCCTGACGGACATATTTCGAGATATTTCTTCTTCTTGTTGTTCTTCTTCTGCACAGCTAAGCTGGAAGTGGCATTTGCAGCTCGCAATAGTGCAGAGTTATCTCAAAGAAAGGGGCCACGGTGTTTCTGTATCTCTATTATGTTGGTGCGGCTTCGGAGCTTTTAAATATCTCGATATATCTCGAAAACTACGCTTCTGATCAAAAAATATCATAGAACATAAATTGTAGGAAACATAATTCTCTACAAAAAAGGTCTCTTAACATTTTGCCATAGCTCGCTTTGTTTCCGAGATATATGCAGATTTATCTCAAGGGAAGGGGCCTGACGGACATATTTCGAGAGATTTCTTCTTCTTGTTGTTCTTCTTCTGCACAGCTAAGCTGGAAGTGGCATTTGCAGCTCGCAATAGTGCAGAGTTGTCTCAAAGAAAGGGGCCACGGTGTTTCTGTATCTCTATTATGTTGGTGCGGCTTCGGAACTTTTAAATATCTTGATATATCTCGAGAACTACGCATCTGATCAAATAATATCATAGAACATAAAAAGTAGGAAACTTAATTCTCTACAAATAAGGTTTCTTAACATTTTGCCATAGCTCGCTTCGTTTCCGAGATATTTGCAGATTTATCTCAAGGGAAGGGGCCTGACGGACATATTTCGAGATATTTCTTCTTCTTGTTGGTCTTCTTCTGCACAGCTAAGCTGGAAGTGGCATTTGCAGCTCGCAATAGTGCAGAGTTATCTCAAAGAATGGGGCCACGGTGTTTCTGTATCTCTATTACATTGGTGCGGCTTCGGAACTTTTAAATATCTTGATATATCTCGAGAACTACGCATCTGATCAAAAAATATCATAGAACATAAATAGTAGGAAACTTAATTCTCTACAAAAAACGTCTGTTAACATTTTGCCATAGCTCGCTTCGTTTCCGAGATATTTGCAGATTTATCTCAAGGGAAGGGGCCTGACGGACATATTTCGAGATATTTCTTCTTCTTGTTGTTCTTCTTCTGCACAGCTATGCTGGAAGTGGCATTTGCAGCTCGCAATAGTGCAGAGTTATCTCAAAGAAAGGGGCCACGGTGTTTCTGTATCTCTATTATGTTGGTGCGGCTTCGGAACTTTTAAATATCTTGATATATCTCGAGAACTACGCATCTGATCAAAAAATATCATAGAACATAAAAAGTAGCAAACTTAATTCTCCACAAAAAAGGTCTCTCAACATTTTGCCATAGCTCGCTTCGTTTCCGAGATATTTGCACATTTATCTCAAGGGAAGGGGCCTGACGGACATGTTTCGAGATATTTCTTCTTCTTGTTGTTCTTCTTCTGCACAGCTAAACTGGAAGTGGCATTTCCAGCTCGCAATAGTGCAGAGTTATCTCAAAGAAAGGGGCCACGGTGTTTCTGTATCTCTATTATGTTGGTGCAGCTTCGGAACTTTTAAATATCTTGATATATCTCGAGAACTACGCATCTGATCAAAAAATATCATGGAACATAAAAAGTAGAAAACTTAATTCTCTACAAAAAAGGTCTCTTAACATTTTGCCATAGCTCGCTTCGTTTCCGAGATATTTGCATATTTATCTCAAAGGAAGGGGCCTGACGGACATATTTCGAGATATTTCTTCTTCTTGTTGTTCTTCTGCACAGCTAAGCTGGAAGTGGCATTTGCGGCTCGCACTAGTGCAGAGTTATCTCAAAGAAAGGGGCCACGGTGTTTCTGAATCTCTATTATGTTGGTGCGGCTTCGGAACTTTTAAATATCTCGATATATCTCGAGAACTACGCATCTGATCAAAAAATATCATAGAACATAAATAGTAGGAAACTTAATTCTCTACAAAAAAGGTGTCTCAACATTTTGCCATAGCTCGCTTCGTTTCCGAGATATTTGCAGATTTATCTCAAGGGAAGGGGCCTGACGGACATATTTCGAGATATTTCTTCTTCTTGTTGTTCTTCTTCTGCACAGCTAAGCTGGAAGTGGCATTTGCAGCTCGCAATAGTGCAGAGTTATCTCAAAGAATGGGGCCACGGTGTTTCTGTATCTCTATTATGTTGGTGCGGCTTCGGAACTTTTAAATATCTCGATATATCTCGAAAACTACGCTTCTGATCAAAAAATATCATAGAACATAAATTGTAGGAAACATAATTCTCTACAAATAAAGTCTCTTAACATTTTGCCATAGCTCGCTTCGTTTCCGAGATATTTGCAGATTTATCTCAAGGGAAGGGGCCTGACGGACATATTTCGAGATATTTCTTCTTCTTGTTGTTCTTCTTCTGCACAGCTAAGCTGGAAGTGGCATTTCCAGCTCGCAGTAGTGCAGAGTTATCTCAAAGAATGGGGCCACGGTGTTTCTGTATCTCTATTATGTTGGTGCGGCTTCGGAACTTTTAAATATCTCGATATATCTCGAAAACTGCGCTCCTGATCAAAAAATATCATACAACATAAATTGTAGGAAACATAATTCTCTACAAAAAACGTCTCTTAACATTTTGCCATAGCTCGCTTCGTTTCCGAGATATTTGCATATTTATCTCAAAGGAAGGGGCCTGACGGACATATTTCGAGATATTTCTTCTTCTTGTTGTTCTTCTGCACAGCTAAGCTGGAAGTGGCATTTGCGGCTCGCACTAGTGCAGAGTTATCTCAAAGAAAGGGGCCACGGTGTTTCTGAATCTCTATTATGTTGGTGCGGCTTCGGAACTTTTAAATATCTCGATATATCTCGAGAACTACGCATCTGATCAAAAAATATCATAGAACATAAATAGTAGGAAACTTAATTCTCTACAAAAAAGGTGTCTCAACATTTTGCCATAGCTCGCTTCGTTTCCGAGATATTTGCAGATTTATCTCAAGGGAAGGGGCCTGACGGACATATTTCGAGATATTTCTTCTTCTTGTTGTTCTTCTTCTGCACAGCTAAGCTGGAAGTGGCATTTGCAGCTCGCAATAGTGCAGAGTTATCTCAAAGAATGGGGCCACGGTGTTTCTGTATCTCTATTATGTTGGTGCGGCTTCGGAACTTTTAAATATCTCGATATATCTCGAAAACTACGCTTCTGATCAAAAAATATCATAGAACATAAATTGTAGGAAACATAATTCTCTACAAATAAAGTCTCTTAACATTTTGCCATAGCTCGCTTCGTTTCCGAGATATTTGCAGATTTATCTCAAGGGAAGGGGCCTGACGGACATATTTCGAGATATTTCTTCTTCTTGTTGTTCTTCTTCTGCACAGCTAAGCTGGAAGTGGCATTTCCAGCTCGCAGTAGTGCAGAGTTATCTCAAAGAATGGGGCCACGGTGTTTCTGTATCTCTATTATGTTGGTGCGGCTTCGGAACTTTTAAATATCTCGATATATCTCGAAAACTGCGCTCCTGATCAAAAAATATCATACAACATAAATTGTAGGAAACATAATTCTCTACAAAAAACGTCTCTTAACATTTTGCCATAGCTCGCTTCGTTTCCGAGATATTTGCAGATTTATCTCAAGGGAAGGGGCCTAACGGACATATTTCGAGATATTTCTTCTTCTTGTTGTTCTTCTTCTGCACAGCTAAGCTGGAAGTGGCATTTCCAGCTCGCAGTAGTGCAGAGTTATCTCAAAGAAAGGGGCCACGGTGTTTCTGTATCTCTATTATGTTGGTGCGGCTTCGGAACTTTTAAATATCTTGATATATCTCGAGAACTACGCATCTGATCAAAAAATATCATGGAACATAAAAAGTAGAAAACTTAATTCTCTACAAAAAAGGTCTCTTAACATTTTGCCATAGCTCGCTTCGTTTCCGAGATATTTGCAGATTTATCTCAAGGGAAGGGGCCTAACGGACATATTTCGAGATATTTCTTCTTCTTGTTGTTCTTCTTCTGCACAGCTAAGCTGGAAGTGGCATTTCCAGCTCGCAGTAGTGCAGAGTTATCTCAAAGAAAGGGGCCACGGTGTTTCTGTATCTCTATTATGTTGGTGCGGCTTCGGAACTTTTAAATATCTTGATATATCTCGAGAACTACGCATCTGATCAAAAAATATGATGGAACATAAAAAGTAGAAAACTTAATTCTCTACAAAAAAGGTCTCTTAACATTTTGCCATAGCTCGCTTCGTTTCCGAGATATTTGCAGATTTATCTCAAGGGAAGGGGCCTGACGGACATATTTCGAGATATTTCTTCTTCTTGTTGTTCTTCTTCTGCACAGCTAAGCTGGAAGTGGCATTTGCAGCTCGCAATAGTGCAGAGTTATCTCAAAGAATGGGGCCACGGTGTTTCTGTATCTCTATTATGTTGGTGCGGCTTCGGAACTTTTAAATATCTCGATATATCTCGAAAACTACGCTTCTGATCAAAAAATATCATAGAACATAAATTGTAGGAAACATAATTCTCTACAAATAAAGTCTCTTAACATTTTGCCATAGCTCGCTTCGTTTCCGAGATATTTGCAGATTTATCTCAAGGGAAGGGGCCTGACGGACATGTTTCGAGATATTTCTTCTTCTTGTTGTTCTTCTTCTGCACAGCTAAACTGGAAGTGGCATTTCCAGCTCGCAATAGTGCAGAGTTATCTCAAAGAAAGGGGCCACGGTGTTTCTGAATCTCTATTATGTTGGTGCGGCTTCGGAACTTTTAAATATCTCGATATATCTCGAAAACTACGCTTCTGATCAAAAAATATCATAGAACATAAATTGTAGGAAACATAATTCTCTACAGAAAACGTCTCTTAACATTTTGCCATAGCTCGCTTTGTTTCCGAGATATATGCAGATTTATCTCAAGGGAAGGGGCCTGACGGACATATTTCGAGAGATTTCTTCTTCTTGTTGTTCTTCTTCTGCACAGCTAAGCTGGAAGTGGCATTTGCAGCTCGCAATAGTGCAGAGCTGTCTCAAAGAAAGGGGCCACGGTGTTTCTGTATCTCTATTATGTTGGTGCGGCTTCGGAACTTTTAAATATCTCGATATATCTCGAGAACTACGCATCTGAGCAAAAAATATCATAGAACATAAAAAGTAGGAAACTTAATTCTCTACAAATAAGGTCTCTTAACATTTTGCCATAGCTCGCTTCGTTTCCGAGATATTTGCAGATTTATCTCAAGGGATGGGGCCTGACGGACATATTTCGAGATATTTCTTCTTCTTGTTGTTCTTCTTCTGCACATCTAAGCTGGAAGTGGCATTTGCAGCTCGCAATAGTGCAGAGTTATCTCAAAGAAAGGGGCCACGGTGTTTCTGTATCTCTATTATGTTGGTGCGGCTTCGGAACTTTTAAATATCTCGATATATCTCGAAAACTACGCTTCTGATCAAAAAATATCATAGAAGGTAAATTGTAGGAAACATAATTCTCTACAAAAAAGGTCTCCTAACATTTTGCCATAGCTCGCTTCGTTTCCGAGATATTTGCAGATCTATCTCAAGGGAAGGGGCCTGACGGACATATTTCGAAATATTTCTTATTCTTGTTGTTCTTCTTCTGCACAGCTAAGCTGGAAGTGGCATTTGCAACTCGCAATAGTGCAGAGTTATCTCAAAGAAAGGGGCCACGGTGTTTCTGAATCTCTATTATGTTGGTGCGGCTTCGGAACTTTTAAATATCTTGATATATCTCGAGAACTACGCATCTGATCAAAAAATATCATACAACATAAAAAGTAGGAAACTTAATTCTCTACAAAAAAGGTCTCTTAACATTTTGCCATAGCTCGCTTCGTTTCCGAGATATTTGCAGATCTATCTCAAGGGAAGGGGCCTGACGGACATATTTCGAAATATTTCTTATTCTTGTTGTTCTTCTTCTGCACAGCTAAGCTGGAAGTGGCATTTGCAACTCGCAATAGTGCAGAGTTATCTCAAAGAAAGGGGCCACGGTGTTTCTGAATCTCTATTATGTTGGTGCGGCTTCGGAACTTTTAAATATCTTGATATATCTCGAGAACTACGCATCTGATCAAAAAATATCATACAACATAAAAAGTAGGAAACTTAATTCTCTACAAAAAAGGTCTCTTAACATTTTGCCATAGCTCGCTTCGTTTCCGAGATATTTGCAGATTTATCTCAAGGGAAGGGGCCTGACGGACATATTTCGAGATATTTCTTCTTCTTGTTGTTCTTCTTCTGCACAGCTTAGCTGGAAGTGGCACTTGCAGCTCGCAATAGTGCAGAGTTATCTCAAAGAAAGGGGCCACGGTGTTTCTGAATCTCTATTATGTTGGTGCGGCTTCGGAACTTTTAAATATCTTGATATATCTCGAGAACTACGCATCTGATAAAAAAATATCATAGAACATAAAAAGTAGGAAACTTAATTCTCTACAAAAAAGGTCTCTTAACACTTTGCCATAGCTCGCTTCGTTTCCGAGATATTTGCAGATTTATCTCAAGGGAAGGGGCCTGACGGACATATTTCGAGATATTTCTTCTTCTTGTTGTTCTTCTTCTGCACAGCTTAGCTGGAAGTGGCACTTGCAGCTCGCAATAGTGCAGAGTTATCTCAAAGAAAGGGGCCACGGTGTTTCTGAATCTCTATTATGTTGGTGCGGCTTCGGAACTTTTAAATATCTTGATATATCTCGAGAACTACGCATCTGATAAAAAAATATCATAGAACATAAAAAGTAGGAAACTTAATTCTCTACAAAAAAGGTCTCTTAACACTTTGCCATAGCTCGCTTCGTTTCCGAGATATTTGCAGATTTATCTCAAGGGAAGGGGCCTGACGGACATATTTCGAGATATTTCTTCTTCTTGTTGTTCTTCTTCTGCACAGCTAAGCTGGAAGTGGCATTTGCGGCTCGCACTAGTGCAGAGTTATCTCAAAGAAAGGGGCCACGGTGTTTCTGTATCTCTATTATGTTGGTGCGGCTTCGGAACTTTTAAATATCTTGATATATCTCGAGATCTACGCAACTGATCAAAAAATATCATACTACATAAAAAGTAGGAAACTTAATTCTCTACAAGAAAGGTCTCTAAACATTTTGCCATAGCTCGCTTCGTTTCCGAGATATTTGCAGATTTATCTCAAGGGAAGGGGCCTGACGGACATATTTCGAGATATTTCTTCTTCTTGTTGTTCTTCTTCTGCACAGCTAAGCTGGAAGTGGCATTTGCGGCTCGCAATAGTGCAGAGTTATCTCAAAGAGAGGGGCCACGGTGTTTCTGTATCTCTATTATGTTGGTGCGGCTTCGGAACTTTTAAATATCTTGATATATCTCGAGAACTACGCATCTGATAAAAAAATATCATACTACATAAAAAGTAGGAAACTTAATTCTCTACAAGAAAGGTCTCTAAACATTTTGCCATAGCTCGCTTCGTTTCCGAGATATTTGCAGATTTATCTCAAGGGAAGGGGCCTGACGGACATATTTCTAGATATTTCTTCTTCTTGTTGTTCTTCTTCTGCACAGCTAAGCTGGAAGTGACATTTGCAGCTCGCAATAGTGCAGAGTTATCTCAAAGAGAGGGGCCACGGTGTTTCTGTATCTCAATTATGTTGGTGCGGCTTCGGAACTTTTAAATATCTTGATATATCTCGAGAACTACGCATCTGATCAAAAAATACCATACAACATAAAAAGTAGGAAACTTAATTCTCTACAAAAAAGGTCTCTTAACATTTTGCCATAGCTCGCTTCGTTTCCAGGATATTTGCAGATTTATCTCAAGGGAAGGGGCCTGACGGACATATCTCGAGATATTTCTTCTTCTTGTTGTTCTTCTTCTGCACAGCTAAACTGGAAGTGGCATTTCCAGCTCGCAGTAGTGCAGAGTTATCTCAAAGAAAGGGGCCACGGTGTTTCTGTATCTCTATTATGTTGGTGCGGCTTCGGAACTTTAAAATATCTTGATATATCTCGAGAACTACGCATCTGATCAAAAAATATCATAGAACGTAAAAAGTAGGAAACTTAATTCTCTACAAATAAAGTCGCTGAACATTTTGCCATAGCTCGTTTCGTTTCCGAGATATTTGCAGATTTATCTCAAGAGACGGGGCCTGACGGACATATTTCGAGATATTTCTTCTTCTTGTTGTTCTTCTTCTGCACAGCTAAGCTGGAAGTGGCATTTGCAGCTCGCAATAGTGCAGAGTTATCTTAAAGAAAGGGGCCACGGTGTTTCTGTATCTCTATTATGTTGGTGCGGCTTCGGAACTTTTAAATATCTCGATATATCTCGAGAACTACGCATCTGAGCAAAAAATATCATAGAACATAAAAAGTAGGAAACTTAATTCTCTACAAATAAGGTCTCTTAACATTTTGCCATAGCTCGCTTCGTTTCCGAGATATTTGCAGATTTATCTCAAGGGATGGGGCCTGACGGACATATTTCGAGATATTTCTTCTTCTTGTTGTTCTTCTTCTGCACAGCTAAGCTGGAAGTGGCATTTGCAGCTCGCAATAGTGCAGAGTTATCTCAAAGAAAGGGGCCACGGTGTTTCTGTATCTCTATTATGTTGGTGCGGCTTCGGAACTTTTAAATATCTCGATATATCTCGAAAACTACGCTTCTGATCAAAAAATATCATAGAAGGTAAATTGTAGGAAACATAATTCTCTACAAAAAAGGTCTCCTAACATTTTGCCATAGCTCGCTTCGTTTCCGAGATATTTGCAGATCTATCTCAAGGGAAGGGGCCTGACGGACATATTTCGAAATATTTCTTATTCTTGTTGTTCTTCTTCTGCACAGCTAAGCTGGAAGTGGCATTTGCAACTCGCAATAGTGCAGAGTTATCTCAAAGAAAGGGGCCACGGTGTTTCTGAATCTCTATTATGTTGGTGCGGCTTCGGAACTTTTAAATATCTTGATATATCTCGAGAACTACGCATCTGATCAAAAAATATCATACAACATAAAAAGTAGGAAACTTAATTCTCTACATAAAAGGTCTCTTAACATTTTGCCATAGCTCGCTTCGTTTCCGAGATATTTGCAGATTTATCTCAAGGGAAGGGGCCTGACGGACATATTTCGAGATATTTCTTCTTCTTGTTGTTCTTCTTCTGCACAGCTAAGCTGGAAGTGGCACTTGCAGCTCGCAATAGTGCAGAGTTATCTCAAAGAAAGGGGCCACGGTGTTTCTGAATCTCTATTATGTTGGTGCGGCTTCGGAACTTTTAAATATCTTGATATATCTCGGGAACTACGCATCTGATCAAAAAATATCATACAACATAAAAAGTAGGAAACTTAATTCTCTACAAAAAAGGTCTCTTAACACTTTGCCATAGCTCGCTTCGTTTCCGAGATATTTGCAGATTTATCTCAAGGGAAGGGGCCTGACGGACATATTTCGAGATATTTCTTCTTCTTGTTGTTCTTCTTCTGCACAGCTTAGCTGGAAGTGGCACTTGCAGCTCGCAATAGTGCAGAGTTATCTCAAAGAAAGGGGCCACGGTGTTTCTGAATCTCTATTATGTTGGTGCGGCTTCGGAACTTTTAAATATCTTGATATATCTCGAGAACTACGCATCTGATAAAAAAATATCATAGAACATAAAAAGTAGGAAACTTAATTCTCTACAAAAAAGGTCTCTTAACACTTTGCCATAGCTCGCTTCGTTTCCGAGATATTTGCAGATTTATCTCAAGGGAAGGGGCCTGACGGACATATTTCGAGATATTTCTTCTTCTTGTTGTTCTTCTTCTGCACAGCTAAGCTGGAAGTGGCATTTGCGGCTCGCACTAGTGCAGAGTTATCTCAAAGAAAGGGGCCACGGTGTTTCTGTATCTCTATTATGTTGGTGCGGCTTCGGAACTTTTAAATATCTTGATATATCTCGAGATCTACGCAACTGATCAAAAAATATCATACTACATAAAAAGTAGGAAACTTAATTCTCTACAAGAAAGGTCTCTAAACATTTTGCCATAGCTCGCTTCGTTTCCGAGATATTTGCAGATTTATCTCAAGGGAAGGGGCCTGACGGACATATTTCGAGATATTTCTTCTTCTTGTTGTTCTTCTTCTGCACAGCTAAGCTGGAAGTGGCATTTGCGGCTCGCAATAGTGCAGAGTTATCTCAAAGAGAGGGGCCACGGTGTTTCTGTATCTCTATTATGTTGGTGCGGCTTCGGAACTTTTAAATATCTTGATATATCTCGAGAACTACGCATCTGATAAAAAAATATCATACTACATAAAAAGTAGGAAACTTAATTCTCTACAAGAAAGGTCTCTAAACATTTTGCCATAGCTCGCTTCGTTTCCGAGATATTTGCAGATTTATCTCAAGGGAAGGGGCCTGACGGACATATTTCTAGATATTTCTTCTTCTTGTTGTTCTTCTTCTGCACAGCTAAGCTGGAAGTGACATTTGCAGCTCGCAATAGTGCAGAGTTATCTCAAAGAGAGGGGCCACGGTGTTTCTGTATCTCAATTATGTTGGTGCGGCTTCGGAACTTTTAAATATCTTGATATATCTCGAGAACTACGCATCTGATCAAAAAATACCATACAACATAAAAAGTAGGAAACTTAATTCTCTACAAAAAAGGTCTCTTAACATTTTGCCATAGCTCGCTTCGTTTCCAGGATATTTGCAGATTTATCTCAAGGGAAGGGGCCTGACGGACATATCTCGAGATATTTCTTCTTCTTGTTGTTCTTCTTCTGCACAGCTAAACTGGAAGTGGCATTTCCAGCTCGCAGTAGTGCAGAGTTATCTCAAAGAAAGGGGCCACGGTGTTTCTGTATCTCTATTATGTTGGTGCGGCTTCGGAACTTTAAAATATCTTGATATATCTCGAGAACTACGCATCTGATCAAAAAATATCATAGAACGTAAAAAGTAGGAAACTTAATTCTCTACAAATAAAGTCGCTGAACATTTTGCCATAGCTCGTTTCGTTTCCGAGATATTTGCAGATTTATCTCAAGAGACGGGGCCTGACGGACATATTTCGAGATATTTCTTCTTCTTGTTGTTCTTCTTCTGCACAGCTAAGCTGGAAGTGGCATTTGCAGCTCGCAATAGTGCAGAGTTATCTCAAAGAAAGGGGCCACGGTGTTTCTGTATCTCTATTATGTTGGTGCGGCTTCGGAACTTTTAAATATCTCGATATATCTCGAGAACTACGCATCTGAGCAAAAAATATCATAGAACATAAAAAGTAGGAAACTTAATTCTCTACAAATAAGGTCTCTTAACATTTTGCCATAGCTCGCTTCGTTTCCGAGATATTTGCAGATTTATCTCAAGGGATGGGGCCTGACGGACATATTTCGAGATATTTCTTCTTCTTGTTGTTCTTCTTCTGCACAGCTAAGCTGGAAGTGGCATTTGCAGCTCGCAATAGTGCAGAGTTATCTCAAAGAAAGGGGCCACGGTGTTTCTGTATCTCTATTATGTTGGTGCGGCTTCGGAACTTTTAAATATCTCGATATATCTCGAAAACTACGCTTCTGATCAAAAAATATCATAGAAGGTAAATTGTAGGAAACATAATTCTCTACAAAAAAGGTCTCCTAACATTTTGCCATAGCTCGCTTCGTTTCCGAGATATTTGCAGATCTATCTCAAGGGAAGGGGCCTGACGGACATATTTCGAAATATTTCTTATTCTTGTTGTTCTTCTTCTGCACAGCTAAGCTGGAAGTGGCATTTGCAACTCGCAATAGTGCAGAGTTATCTCAAAGAAAGGGGCCACGGTGTTTCTGAATCTCTATTATGTTGGTGCGGCTTCGGAACTTTTAAATATCTTGATATATCTCGAGAACTACGCATCTGATCAAAAAATATCATACAACATAAAAAGTAGGAAACTTAATTCTCTACATAAAAGGTCTCTTAACATTTTGCCATAGCTCGCCTCGTTTCCGAGATATTTGCAGATTTATCTCAAGGGAAGGGGCCTGACGGACATATTTCGAGATATTTCTTCTTCTTGTTGTTCTTCTTCTGCACAGCTAAGCTGGAAGTGGCACTTGCAGCTCGCAATAGTGCAGAGTTATCTCAAAGAAAGGGGCCACGGTGTTTCTGAATCTCTATTATGTTGGTGCGGCTTCGGAACTTTTAAATATCTTGATATATCTCGGGAACTACGCATCTGATCAAAAAATATCATACAACATAAAAAGTAGGAAACTTAATTCTCTACAAAAAAGGTCTCTTAACATTTTGCCATAGCTCGCTTCGTTTCCGAGATATTTGCAGATTTATCTCAAGGGAAGGGGCCTGACGGACATATTTCGAGATATTTCTTCTTCTTGTTGTTCTTCTTCTGCACAGCTAAGCTGGAAGTGGCATTTGCAACTCGCAATAGTGCCGAGTTATCTCAAAGAAAGGGGCCACGGTGTTTCTGAATCTCTATTATGTTGGTGCGGCTTCGGAACTTTTAAATATCTTGATATATCTCGAGAACTACGCATCTGATCAAAAAATATCATACAACATAAAAAGTAGGAAACTTAATTCTCTACAAAAAAGGTCTCTTAACATTTTGCCATAGCTCGCTTCGTTTCCGAGATATTTGCAGATTTATCTCAAGGGAAGGGGCCTGACGGACATATTTCGAGATATTTCTTCTTCTTGTTGTTCTTCTTCTGCACAGCTAAGCTGGAAGTGGCACTTGCAGCTCGCAATAGTGCAGAGTTATCTCAAAGAAAGGGGCCACGGTGTTTCTGAATCTCTATTATGTTGGTGCGGCTTCGGAACTTTTAAATATCTTGATATATCTCGAGAACTACGCATCTGATCAAAAAATATCATACAACATAAAAAGTAGGAAACTTAATTTTCTACAAAAAAGGTCTCTTAACATTTTGCCATAGCTCGCTTCGTTTCCGAGATATTTGCAGATTTATCTCAAGGGAAGGGGCCTGACGGACATATTTCGAGATATTTCTTCTTCTTGTTGTTCTTCTTCTGCACAGCTAAGCTGGAAGTGGCATTTGCAGCTCGCAATAGTGCAGAGTTATCTCAAAGAAAGGGGCCACGGTGTTTCTGTATCTCTATTATGTTGGTGCGGCTTCGGAACTTTTAAATATCTCGATATATCTCGAAAACTACGCTTCTGATCAAAAAATATCATAGAAGGTAAATTGTAGGAAACATAATTGTCTACAAAAAAGGTCTCTTAACATTTTGCCATAGCTCGCTTCGTTTCCGAGATATTTGCAGATCTATCTCAAGGGAAGGGGCCTGACGGACATATTTCGAAATATTTCTTATTCTTGTTGTTCTTCTTCTGCACAGCTAAGCTGGAAGTGGCACTTGCAGCTCGCAATAGTGCAGAGTTATCTCAAAGAAAGGGGCCACGGTGTTTCTGAATCTCTATTATGTTGGTGCGGCTTCGGAACTTTTAAATATCTTGATATATCTCGAGAACTACGCATCTGATCAAAAAATATCATACAACATAAAAAGTAGGAAACTTAATTCTCTACAAATAAGGTCTCTTAACATTTTGCCATAGCTCGGTTCGTTTCCGAGATATTTGCAGATTTATCTCAAGGGAAGGGGCCTGACGGACATATTTCGAGATATTTCTTCTTCTTGTTGTTCTTCTTCTGCACAGCTAAGCTGGAAGTGGCATTTGCAGCGCGCTATAGTGCAGAGTTATCTCAAAGAAAGGGGCCACGGTGTTTCTGTATCTCTATTATGTTGGTGCGGCTTCGGAACTTTTAAATATCTTGATATATCTCGAGAACTACGCATCTGATCAAAAAATATCATAGAACGTAAAAAGTAGGAAACTTAATTCTCTACAAAAAAGGTCTCTTAACATTTTCCCATAGCTGGCATCGTTTCCGAGATATTTGCAGATTTAGCTCAAGGGAAGGGGCCTGACGAACATATTCCGAGATATTTCTTCTTCTTGTTGTTCCACTTCTGCACAGCTAAGCTGGAAGTGGCATTTGCAGCTCGCAAAAGTGCAGAGTTATCTCAAAGAAAGAGGCCACGGTGTTTCTGTACCTCTATTATGTTGGTGCGTCTTCGGAACTTTTAAATATCTCGATATATCTCGAAAACTACGCTTCTGATCAAAAAATATCATAGAACATAAATTGTAGGAAACATAATTGTCTACAAAAAACGTCTCTTAACATTTTGCCATAGCTCGCTTCGTTTCCGAGATATTTGCAGATTCAGCTCAAAGGAACTGGCCTGACGGACATATTTCGAGATATTTCTTCTTCTTGTTGTTCTTCCTCTGCACAGCAAAGCTGGAAGTGGCATTTGCAGCTCGCAATAGTGCAGAGTTATCTCAAAGAAAGGGGCCACGGTGTTTCTGTATCTCTATTATGTTGGTGCGGCTTCGGAACTTTTAAATATCTTGATATATCTCGAGAACTACGCATCTGATCAAGAAATATCATAGAACATAAAAAGTTGGAAACTTAATTCTCTACAAAAAAGGTCTCTTAACATTTTGCCATAGCTCGCTTCGTTTCCGAGATATTTGCATATTTATCTCAAGGGAAGGGGCCTGACGGACATATTTCGAGATATTTCTTCTTCTTGTTGTTCTTCTTCTGCACAGCTAAGCTGGAAGTGGCATTTGCGGCTCGCACTAGTGCAGAGTTATCTCAAAGAAAGGGGCCACGGTGTTTCTGTATCTCTATTATGTTGGTGCGGCTTCGGAACTTTTAAATATCTCGATATATCTCGAAAACTACGCTTCTGATCAAAAAATATCATAGAACATAAATTGTAGGAAACATAATTCTCTACAAAAAAGGTCTCTTAACATTTTGCCATAGCTCGCTTCGTTTCCGAGATATTTGCAGATATATCTCAAGGGAAGGGGCCTGACGGACATATTTCGAGATATTTCTTCTTCTTGTTGTTCTTCTTCTGCACAGCTAAGCTGGAAGTGGCATTTACAGCTCGCAATAGTGCAGAGTTATCTCAAAGAAAGGTGCCACGGTGTTTCTGTATCTCTATTATGTTGGTGCGGCTTCGGAACTTTTAAATATCTTGATATATCTCGAGAACTACGCATCTGATCAAAAAATATCATAGAACATGAAAAGTAGGAAACTTAATTCTCTACAAAAAAGGTCTCTTAACATTTTGCCATTGCTCTCTTCGTTTCCGAGATATTTGCAGATTTATCTCAAGGGAAGGGGCCTGACGGACATATTTCGAGATATTTCTTCTTCTTGTTGTTCTTCTTCTGCACAGCTAAGCTGGAAGTGGCATTTGCAGCTCGCAATAGAGCAGAGTTATCTCAAAGAAAGGGGCCACGGTGTTTCTGTATCTCTATTATGTTGGTGCGGCTTCGGAACTTTTAAATATCTTGATATATCTCGAGAACTACTCGTCTGATCAAAAAATATCATAGAACATAAAAAGTAGGAAACTTAATTCTCTACAAAAACTGTCTCTTAATATTTTGCCATAGCTCGCTTCGTTTCCGAGATATTTGCAGATATATCTCAAGGGAAGGGGCCTGACGGACATATTTCGAGATATTTCTTCTTCTTGTTGTTCTTCTTCTGCACAGCTAAGCTGGAAGTGGCATTTGCGGCTCGCACTAGTGCACAGTTATCTCAAAGAAAGGGGCCACGGTGTTTCTGTATCTCTATTATGTTGGTGCGTCTTCGGAACTGTTAAATATCTCGATATATCTCGAAAACTACGCTTCTGATCAAAAAATATCATAGAACATAAATTGTAGGAAACATAATTCTCTACAAAAAACGTCTCTTAACATTTTGCCATAGCTCGCTTCGTTTCCGAGATATTTGCAGATTCAGCTCAAAGGAACTGGCCTGACGGACATATTTCGAGATATTTCTTCTTCTTGTTGTTCTTCCTCTGCACAGCTAAGCTGGAAGTGGCATTTGCAGCTCGCAATAGTGCAGAGTTATCTCAAAGAAAGGGGCCACGGTGTTTCTGTATCTCTATTATGTTGGTGCGGCTTCGGAACTTTTAAATATCTTGATATATCTCGAGAACTACGCGTCTGATCAAAAAATATCATAGAACATAAAAAGTAGGAAACTTAATTCTCTACAAAAAAGGTCTCTTACCATTTTGCCATAGCTCGCTTCCTTTCCGAGATATTTGCAGATTTATCTCAAGGGAAGGGGCCTAACGGACATATTTCGAGATATTTCTTCTTCTTGTTGTTCTTCTTCTGCACAGCTAAGCTGGAACTGGCATTTGCTGCTCGCAATAGTGCAGAGTTATCTCACAGAAAGGGGCCACGGTGTTTCTGTATCTCTATTATGCTGGTGCGGCTTCGGAACTTTTACATATCTTGATATATCTCGAGAACTACGCATCTGATCAAAAAATATCATAGAACATAAAAAGTAGGAAACTTAATTCTCTACAAAAAAGGTCTCTTAACATTTTCCCATAGCTGGCATCGTTTCCGAGATATTTGCAGATTTAGCTCAAGGGAAGGGGCCTGACGAACATATTCCGAGATATTTCTTCTTCTTGTTGTTCCACTTCTGCACAGCTAAGCTGGAAGTGGCATTTGCAGCTCGCAAAAGTGCAGAGTTATCTCAAAGAAAGAGGCCACGGTGTTTCTGTACCTCTATTATGTTGGTGCAGCTTCGGAACTTTTAAATATCTTGATATATCTCGAGAACTACGCATCTGATCAAAAAATATCATAGAACATAAAAAGTAGGAAACTTAATTCTCTTCCAAAAATGTCTCTTAACATTTTGCCATAGCTCGCTTCGTTTCCGAGATATTTGCAGATTTATCTCAAGGGAAGGGGCCTAACGGACATATTTCGAGATATTTCTTCTTCTTGTTGTTCTTCTTCTGCACAGCTAAGCTGGAAGTGGCATTTGCGGCTCGCACTAGTGCACAGTTATCTCAAAGAAAGGGGCCACGGTGTTTCTGTATCTCTATTATGTTGGTGCGTCTTCGGAACTTTTAAATATCTCGATATATCTCGAAAACTACGCTTCTGATCAAAAAATATCATAGAACATAAATTGTAGGAAACATAATTGTCTACAAAAAACGTCTCTTAACATTTTGCCATAGCTCGCTTCGTTTCCGAGATATTTGCAGATTCAGCTCAAAGGAACTGGCCTGACGGACATATTTCGAGATATTTCTTCTTCTTGTTGTTCTTCCTCAGCACAGCTAAGCTGGAAGTGGCATTTGCAGCTCGCAATAGTGCAGAGTTATCTCAAAGAAAGGGGCCACGGTGTTTCTGTATCTCTATTATGTTGGTGCGGCTTCGGAACTTTTAAATATCTTGATATATCTCGAGAACTACGCATCTGATCAAAAAATATCATAGAACATAAAAAGTTGGAAACTTAATTCTCTACAAAAAAGGTCTCTTAACATTTTGCCATAGCTCGCTTCGTTTCCGAGATATTTGCATATTTATCTCAAGGGAAGGAGCCTGACGGACATATTTCGAGATATTTCTTCTTCTTGTTGTTCTTCTTCTGCACAGCTAAGCTGGAAGTGGCATTTACAGCTCGCAATAGTGCAGAGTTATCTCAAAGAAAGGTGCCACGGTGTTTCTGTATCTCTATTATGTTGGTGCGGCTTCGGAACTTTTAAATATCTTGATATATCTCGAGAACTACGCATCTGATCAAAAAATATCATAGAACATGAAAAGTAGGAAACTTAATTCTCTACAAAAAAGGTCTCTTAACATTTTGCCATTGCTCTCTTCGTTTCCGAGATATTTGCAGATTTATCTCAAGGGAAGGGGCCTGACGGACATATTTCGAGATATTTCTTCTTCTTGTTGTTCTTCTTCTGCGCAGCTAAGCTGGAAGTGGCATTTGCAACTCGCAATAGAGCAGAGTTATCTCAAAGAAAGGGGCCACGGTGTTTCTGTATCTCTATTATGTTGGTGCGGCTTCGGAACTTTTAAATATCTTGATATATCTCGAGAACTACTCGTCTGATCAAAAAATATCATAGAACATAAAAAGTAGGAAACTTAATTCTCTACAAAAACTGTCTCTTAATATTTTGCCATAGCTCGCTTCGTTTCCGAGATATTTGCAGATATATCTCAAGGGAAGGGGCCTGACGGACATATTTCGAGATATTTCTTCTTCTTGTTGTTCTTCTTCTGCACAGCTAAGCTGGAAGTGGCATTTGCGGCTCGCACTAGTGCACAGTTATCTCAAAGAAAGGGGCCACGGTGTTTCTGTATCTCTATTATGTTGGTGCGTCTTCGGAACTTTTAAATATCTCGATATATCTCGAAAACTACGCTTCTGATCAAAAAATATCATAGAACATAAATTGTAGGAAACATAATTCTCTACAAAAAACGTCTCTTAACATTTTGCCATAGCTCGCTTCGTTTCCGAGATATTTGCAGATTCAGCTCAAAGGAACTGGCCTGACGGACATATTTCGAGATATTTCTTCTTCTTGTTGTTCTTCCTCTGCACAGCTAAGCTGGAAGTGGCATTTGCAGCTCGCAATAGTGCAGAGTTATCTCAAAGAAAGGGGCCACGGTGTTTCTGTATCTCTATTATGTTGGTGCGGCTTCGGAACTTTTAAATATCTTGATATATCTCGAGAACTACGCGTCTGATCAAAAAATATCATAGAACATAAAAAGTAGGAAACTTAATTCTCTACAAAAAAGGTCTCTTAACATTTTGCCATAGCTGGCATCGTTTCCGAGATATTTGCAGATTTAGCTCAAGGGAAGGGGCCTGACGAACATATTCCGAGATATTTCTTCTTCTTGTTGTTCCACTTCTGCACAGCTAAGCTGGAAGTGGCATTTGCAGCTCGCAAAAGTGCAGAGTTATCTCAAAGAAAGAGGCCACGGTGTTTCTGTACCTCTATTATGTTGGTGCAGCTTCGGAACTTTTAAATATCTTGATATATCTCGAGAACTACGCATCTGATCAAAAAATATCATAGAACATAAAAAGTAGGAAACTTAATTCTCTTCCAAAAACGTCTCTTAACATTTTGCCATAGCTCGCTTCGTTTCCGAGATATTTGCAGATTTATCTCAAGGGAAGGGGCCTAACGGACATATTTCGAGATATTTCTTGTTCTTGTTGTTCTTCTTCTGCACAGCTAAGCTGGAAGTGGCATTTGCGGCTCGCACTAGTGCACAGTTATCTCAAAGAAAGGGGCCACGGTGTTTCTGTATCTCTATTATGTTGGTGCGTCTTCGGAACTTTTAAATATCTCGATATATCTCGAAAACTACGCTTCTGATCAAAAAATATCATAGAACATAAATTGTAGGAAACATAATTGTCTACAAAAAACGTCTCTTAACATTTTGCCATAGCTCGCTTCGTTTCCGAGATATTTGCAGATTCAGCTCAAAGGAACTGGCCTGACGGACATATTTCGAGATATTTCTTCTTCTTGTTGTTCTTCCTCAGCACAGCTAAGCTGGAAGTGGCATTTGCAGCTCGCAATAGTGCAGAGTTATCTCAAAGAAAGGGGCCACGGTGTTTCTGTATCTCTATTATGTTGGTGCGGCTTCGGAACTTTTAAATATCTTGATATATCTCGAGAACTACGCATCTGATCAAAAAATATCATAGAACATAAAAAGTTGGAAACTTAATTCTCTACAAAAAAGGTCTCTTAACATTTTGCCATAGCTCGCTTCGTTTCCGAGATATTTGCATATTTATCTCAAGGGAAGGAGCCTGACGGACATATTTCGAGATATTTCTTCTTCTTGTTGTTCTTCTTCTGCACAGCTAAGCTGGAAGTGGCATTTACAGCTCGCAATAGTGCAGAGTTATCTCAAAGAAAGGTGCCACGGTGTTTCTGTATCTCTATTATGTTGGTGCGGCTTCGGAACTTTTAAATATCTTGATATATCTCGAGAACTACGCATCTGATCAAAAAATATCATAGAACATGAAAAGTAGGAAACTTAATTCTCTACAAAAAAGGTCTCTTAACATTTTGCCATTGCTCTCTTCGTTTCCGAGATATTTGCAGATTTATCTCAAGGGAAGGGGCCTGACGGACATATTTCGAGATATTTCTTCTTCTTGTTGTTCTTCTTCTGCACAGCTAAGCTGGAAGTGGCATTTGCAGCTCGCAATAGAGCAGAGTTATCTCAAAGAAAGGGGCCACGGTGTTTCTGTATCTCTATTATGTTGGTGCGGCTTCGGAACTTTTAAATATCTTGATATATCTCGAGAACTACTCGTCTGATCAAAAAATATCATAGAACATAAAAAGTAGGAAACTTAATTCTCTACAAAAACTGTCTCTTAATATTTTGCCATAGCTCGCTTCGTTTCCGAGATATTTGCAGATATATCTCAAGGGAAGGGGCCTGACGGACATATTTCGAGATATTTCTTCTTCTTGTTGTTCTTCTTCTGCACAGCTAAGCTGGAAGTGGCATTTGCGGCTCGCACTAGTGCACAGTTATCTCAAAGAAAGGGGCCACGGTGTTTCTGTATCTCTATTATGTTGGTGCGTCTTCGGAACTTTTAAATATCTCGATATATCTCGAAAACTACGCTTCTGATCAAAAAATATCATACAACATAAATTGTAGGAAACATAATTCTCTACAAAAAACGTCTCTTAACATTTTGCCATAGCTCGCTTCGTTTCCGAGATATTTGCAGATTCAGCTCAAAGGAACTGGCCTGACGGACATATTTCGAGATATTTCTTCTTCTTGTTGTTCTTCCTCTGCACAGCTAAGCTGGAAGTGGCATTTGCAGCTCGCAATAGTGCAGAGTTATCTCAAAGAAAGGGGCCACGGTGTTTCTGTATCTCTATTATGTTGGTGCGGCTTCGGAACTTTTAAATATCTTGATATATCTCGAGAACTACGCGTCTGATCAAAAAATATCATACAACATAAAAAGTAGGAAACTTAATTCTCTACAAAAAAGGTCTCTTAACATTTTGCCATAGCTCGCTTCCTTTCCGAGATATTTGCAGATTTATCTCAAGGGAAGGGGCCTAACGGACATATTTCGAGATATTTCTTCTTCTTGTTGTTCTTCTTCTGCACAGCTAAGCTGGAAGTGGCATTTGCGGCTCGCACTAGTGCAGAGTTATCGCAAAGAAAGGGGCCACGGTGTTTCTGTATCTCTATTATGTTGGTGCGGCTTCGGAACTTTTAAATATCTTGATATATCTCGAGAACTGCGCATCTGATCAAAAAATATCATAGAACATAAAAAGTAGGAAACTTAATTCTCTACAAAAAAGGTCTCTTAACATTTTGCCATAGCTCGCTTCGTTTCCGAGATATTTGCGGATTTATCTCGAGGGAAGGGGCCTAACGGACATATTTCGAGATATTTCTTCTTCTTGATGTTCTTCTTCTGCACAGCTAAACTGGAAGTGGCATTTCCAGCTCGCAATAGTGCAGAGTTATCTCAAAGAAAGGGGCCACGGTGTTTCTGTATCTCTATTATGTTGGTGCGGCTTCGGAACTTTTAAATATCTTGATATATCTCGAGAACTACGCATCTGATCAAAAAATATCATAGAACATAAAAAGTAGGACACTTAATTCTCTACAAAAAAGGTCTCTTAACATTTTGCCATAGCTCGCTTCGTTTCCGAGATATTTGCAGATTTATCTCAAGGGAAGGGGCCTGACGGACATATTTCGAGATATTTCTTCTTCTTGTTGTTCTTCTTCTGCACAGCTAAGCTGGAAGTGGCATTTGCGGCTCGCACTAGTGCAGAGTTATCTCAAAGAAAGGGGCCACGGTGTTTCTGTATCTCTATTATGTTGGTGCGGCTTCGGAACTTTTAAATATCTTGATATATCTCGAGAACTACGCATCTGATCAAAAAATATCATAGAACATAAAAAGTAGGAAACTTAATTCTCTACAAAAAAGGTCTCTTAAGATTTTGCCATAGCTCGTTTGGTTTCCGAGATATTTGCAGATATATCTCAAGGGATGGGTCCTGACGGACATATTTCGAGATATTTCTTCTTGTTGTTCTTCTTCTGCACAGCTAAGCTGGAAGTGGCATTTGCGGCTCGCACTAGTGCAGAGTTATGTCAAAGAAAGGGGCCACGGTGTTTCTGTATCTCTATTATGTTGGTGCGGCTTCGGAACTTTTAAATATCTCGATATATCTGGAAAACTACGCTTCTGATCAAAAAATATCATAGAACATAGATTGTAGGAAACATAATTCTCTACAAAAAAGGTCTCTTAACATTTTGCCATAGCTCGCTTCGTTTCCGAGATATTTGCAGATATATCTCAAGGGAAGGGGCCTGACGGACATATTTCGAGATATTTCTTCTTCTTGTTGTTCTTCTTCTGCACAGCTAAGCTGGAAGTGGCATTTACAGCTCGCAATAGTGCAGAGTTATCTCAACGAAAGGGGCCACGGTGTTTCTGTATCTCTATTATGTTGGTGCGGCTTCGGAACTTTTAAATATCTTGATATATCTCGAGAACTACGCATCTGATCAAAAAATATCATAGAACATGAAAAGTAGGAAACTTAATTCTCTACAAAAAAGGTCTCTTAACATTTTGTCATAGCTCTCTTCGTTTCCGAGATATTTGCAGATTTATCTCAAGGGAAGGGGCCTGACGGACATATTTCGAGATATTTCTTCTTCTTGTTGTTCTTCTTATGCACAGCTAAGCTGGAAGTGGCATTTGCAGCTCGCAATAGAGCAGAGTTATCTCAAAGAAAGGGGCCACGGTGTTTCTGTATCTCTATTATGTTGGTGCGGCTTCGGAACTTTTAAATATCTTGATATATCTCGAGAACTACTCGTCTGATCAAAAAATATCATAGAACATAAAAAGTAGGAAACTTAATTCTCTACAAAAACTGTCTCTTAATATTTTGCCATAGCTCACTTCGTTTCCGAGATATTTGCAGATATATCTCAAGGGAAGGGGCCTGACGGACATATTTCGAGATATTTCTTCTTCTTGTTGTTCTTCTTCTGCACAGCTAAGCTGGAAGTGGCATTTGCGGCTCGCACTAGTGCACAGTTATCTCAAAGAAAGGGGCCACGGTGTTTCTGTATCTCTATTATGTTGGTGCGTCTTCGGAACTTTTAAATATCTCGATATATCTCGAAAACTACGCTTCTGATCAAAAAATATCATAGAACATAAATTGCAGGAAACATAATTCTCTACAAAAAACGTCTCTTAACATTTTGCCATAGCTCGCTTCGTTTCCGAGATATTTGCAGATTCAGCTCAAAGGAACTGGCCTGACGGACATATTTCGAGATATTTCGTCTTCTTGTTGTTCTTCCTCTGCACAGCTAAGCTGGAAGTGGCATTTGCAGCTCGCAATAGTGCAGAGTTATCTCAAAGAAAGGGGCCACGGTGTTTCTGTATCTCTATTATGTTGGTGCGGCTTCGGAACTTTTAAATATCTTGATATATCTCGAGAACTACGCGTCTGATCAAAAAATATCATAGAACATAAAAAGTAGGAAACTTAATTCTCTACAAAAAAGGTCTCTTAACATTTTGCCATAGCTCGCTTCCTTTCCGAGATATTTGCAGATTTATCTCAAGGGAAGGGGCCTAACGGACATATTTCGAGATATTTCTTCTTCTTGTTGTTCTTCTTCTGCACAGCTAAGCTGGAAGTGGCATTTGCGGCTCGCACTAGTGCAGAGTTATCTCAAAGAAAGGGGCCACGGTGTTTCTGTATCTCTATTATGTTGGTGCGGCTTCGGAACTTTTAAATATCTTGATATATCTCGAGAACTGCGCATCTGATCAAAAAATATCATAGAACATAAAAAGTAGGAAACTTAATTCTCTACAAAAAAGGTCTCTTAACATTTTGCCATAGCTCGCTTCGTTTCCGAGATATTTGCAGATTTATCTCGAGGGAAGGGGCCTAACGGACATATTTCGAGATATTTCTTCTTCTTGATGTTCTTCTTCTGCACAGCTAAACTGGAAGTGGCATTTCCAGCTCGCAATAGTGCAGAGTTATCTCAAAGAAAGGGGCCACGGTGTTTCTGTATCTCTATTATGTTGGTGCGGCTTCGGAACTTTTAAATATCTTGATATATCTCGAGAACTACGCATCTGATCAAAAAATATCATAGAACATAAAAAGTAGGAAACTTAATTCTCTACAAAAAAGGTCTCTTAACATTTTGCCATAGCTCGCTTCGTTTCCGAGATATTTGCAGATATATCTCAAGGGAAGGGGCCTGACGGACATATTTCGAGATATTTCTTCTTCTTGTTGTTCTTCTTCTGCACAGCTAAGCTGGAAGTGGCATTTACGGCTCGCACTAGTGCAGAGTTATCTCAAAGAAAGGGGCCACGGTGTTTCTGTATCTCTATTATGTTGGTGCGGCTTCGGAACTTTTAAATATCTCGATATATCTCGAAAACTACGCTTCTGATCAAAAAATATCATACAACATAAAAAGTAGGAAACTTAATTCTCTACAAAAAAGGTCTCTTAACATTTTGCCATAGCTCGCTTCGTTTCCGAGATATTTGCAGATATATCTCAAGGGAAGGGGCCTGACGGACATATTTCGAGATATTTCTTCTTCTTGTTGTTCTTCTTCTGCACAGCTAAGCTGGAAGTGGCATTAGCGGCTCGCACTAGTGCACAGTTATCTCAAAGAAAGGGGCCACGGTGTTTCTGTATCTCTATTATGTTGGTGCGTCTTCGGAACTTTTAAATATCTCGATATATCTCGAAAACTACGCTTCTGATCAAAAAATATCATAGAACATAAATTGTAGGAAACATAATTCTCTACAAAAAACGTCTCTTAACATTTTGCCATAGCTCGCTTCGTTTCCGAGATATTTGCAGATTCAGCTCAAAGGAACTGGCCTGACGGACATATTTCGAGATATTTCTTCTTCTTGTTGTTCTTCCTCTGCACAGCTAAGCTGGAAGTGGCATTTGCAGCTCGCAATAGTGCAGAGTTATCTCAAAGAAAGGGGCCACGGTGTTTCTGTATCTCTATTATGTTGGTGCGGCTTCGGAACTTTTAAATATCTCGATATATCTCGAAAACTACGCTTCTGATCAAAAAATATCATAGAACATAAAAAGTAGGAAACTTAATTCTCTACAAAAAAGGTCTCTTAACATTTTGCCATAGCTCGCTTCGTTTCCGAGATATTTGCAGATTTATCTCAAGGGAAGGGGCCTAACGGACATATTTCGAGATATTTCTTCTTCTTGTTGTTCTTCTTCTGCACAGCTAAACTGGAAGTGGCATTTCCAGCTCGCAATAGTGCAGAGTTATCTCAAAGAAAGGGGCCACGGTGTTTCTGTATCTCTATTATGTTGGTGCGGCTTCGGAACTTTTAAATATCTTGATATATCTCGAGAACTACGCATCTGATCAAAAAATATCATAGAACATAAAAAGTAGGAAACTTAATTCCCTTCCAAAAATGTCTCTTAACATTTTGCCATAGCTCGCTTCGTTTCCGAGATATTTGCAGATTTATCTCAAGGGAAGGGGCCTGACGGACATATTTCGAGATATTTCTTCTTCTTGTTGTTCTTCTTCTGCACAGCTAAGCTGGAAGTGGCATTTGCGGCTCGCACTAGTGCAGAGTTATCTCAAAGAAAGGGGCCACGGTGTTTCTGTATCTCTATTATGTTGGTGCGGCTTCGGAACTTTTAAATATCTCGATATATCTCGAAAACTACGCTTCTGATCAAAAAATATCATAGAACATAAATTGTAGGAAACATAATTCTCTACAAAAAAGGTCTCTTAACATTTTGCCATAGCTCGCTTCGTTTCCGAGATATTTGCAGATATATCTCAAGGGAAGGGGCCTGACGGACATATTTCGAGATATTTCTTCTTCTTGTTGTTCTTCTTCTGCACAGCTAAGCTGGAAGTGGCATTTACAGCTCGCAATAGTGCAGAGTTATCTCAAAGAAAGGTGCCACGGTGTTTCTGTATCTCTATTATGTTGGTGCGGCTTCGGAACTTTTAAATATCTTGATATATCTCGAGAACTACGCATCTGATCAAAAAATATCATAGAACATGAAAAGTAGGAAACTTAATTCTCTACAAAAAAGGTCTCTAACATTTTGCCATAGCTCGCTTCCTTTCCGAGATATTTGCAGATTTATCTCAAGGGAAGGGGCCTAACGGACATATTTCGAGATATTTCTTCTTCTTGTTGTTCTTCTTCTGCACAGCTAAGCTGGAAGTGGCATTTGCGGCTCGCACTAGTGCAGAGTTATCGCAAAGAAAGGGGCCACGGTGTTTCTGTATCTCTATTATGTTGGTGCGGCTTCGGAACTTTTAAATATCTTGATATATCTCGAGAACTGCGCATCTGATCAAAAAATATCATAGAACATAAAAAGTAGGAAACTTAATTCTCTACAAAAAAGGTCTCTTAACATTTTGCCATAGCTCGCTTCGTTTCCGAGATATTTGCAGATTTATCTCGAGGGAAGGGGCCTAACGGACATATTTCGAGATATTTCTTCTTCTTGATGTTCTTCTTCTGCACAGCTAAACAGGAAGTGGCATTTCCAGCTCGCAATAGTGCAGAGTTATCTCAAAGAAAGGGGCCACGGTGTTTCTGTATCTCTATTATGTTGGTGCGGCTTCGGAACTTTTAAATATCTTGATATATCTCGAGAACTACGCATCTGATCAAAAAATATCATAGAACATAAAAAGTAGGACACTTAATTCTCTACAAAAAAGGTCTCTTAACATTTTGCCATAGCTCGCTTCGTTTCCGAGATATTTGCAGATTTATCTCAAGGGAAGGGGCCTGACGGACATATTTCGAGATATTTCTTCTTCTTGTTGTTCTTCTTCTGCACAGCTAAGCTGGAAGTGGCATTTGCGGCTCGCACTAGTGCAGAGTTATCTCAAAGAAAGGGGCCACGGTGTTTCTGTATCTCTATTATGTTGGTGCGGCTTCGGAACTTTTAAATATCTTGATATATCTCGAGAACTACGCATCTGATCAAAAAATATCATAGAACATAAAAAGTAGGAAACTTAATTCTCTACAAAAAAGGTCTCTTAAGATTTTGCCATAGCTCGTTTGGTTTCCGAGATATTTGCAGATATATCTCAAAGGATGGGTCCTGACGGACATATTTCGAGATATTTCTTCTTGTTGTTCTTCTTCTGCACAGCTAAGCTGGAAGTGGCATTTGCGGCTCGCACTAGTGCAGAGTTATGTCAAAGAAAGGGGCCACGGTGTTTCTGTATCTCTATTATGTTGGTGCGGCTTCGGAACTTTTAAATATCTCGATATATCTGGAAAACTACGCTTCTGATCAAAAAATATCATAGAACATAAATTGTAGGAAACATAATTCTCTACAAAAAAGGTCTCTTAACATTTTGCCATAGCTCGCTTCGTTTCCGAGATATTTGCAGATATATCTCAAGGGAAGGGGCCTGACGGACATATTTCGAGATATTTCTTCTTCTTGTTGTTCTTCTTCTGCACAGCTAAGCTGGAAGTGGCATTTACAGCTCGCAATAGTGCAGAGTTATCTCAAAGAAAGGGGCCACGGTGTTTCTGTATCTCTATTATGTTGGTGCGGCTTCGGAACTTTTAAATATCTTGATATATCTCGAGAACTACGCATCTGATCAAAAAATATCATAGAACATGAAAAGTAGGAAACTTAATTCTCTACAAAAAAGGTCTCTGAACATTTTGCCATAGCTCTCTTCGTTTCCGAGATATTTGCAGATTTATCTCAAGGGAAGGGGCCTGACGGACATATTTCGAGATATTTCTTCTTCGTGTTGTTCTTCTTATGCACAGCTAAGCTGGAAGTGGCATTTGCAGCTCGCAATAGAGCAGAGTTATCTCAAAGAAAGGGGCCACGGTGTTTCTGTATCTCTATTATGTTGGTGCGGCTTCGGAACTTTTAAATATCTTGATATATCTCGAGAACTACTCGTCTGATCAAAAAATATCATAGAACATAAAAAGTAGGAAACTTAATTCTCTACAAAAACTGTCTCTTAATATTTTGCCATAGCTCACTTCGTTTCCGAGATATTTGCAGATATATCTCAAGGGAAGGGGCCTGACGGACATATTTCGAGATATTTCTTCTTCTTGATGTTCTTCTTCTGCACAGCTAAGCTGGAAGTGGCATTTGCGGCTCGCACTAGTGCACAGTTATCTCAAAGAAAGGGGCCACGGTGTTTCTGTATCTCTATTATGTTGGTGCGTCTTCGGAACTTTTAAATATCTCGATATATCTCGAAAACTACGCTTCTGATCAAAAAATATCATAGAACATAAATTGTAGGAAACATAATTCTCTACAAAAAACGTCTCTTAACATTTTGCCATAGCTCGCTTCGTTTCCGAGATATTTGCAGATTCAGCTCAAAGGAACTGGCCTGACGGACATATTTCGAGATATTTCTTCTTCTTGTTGTTCTTCCTCTGCACAGCTAAGCTGGAAGTGGCATTTGCAGCTCGCAATAGTGCAGAGTTATCTCAAAGAAAGGGGCCACGGTGTTTCTGTATCTCTATTATGTTGGTGCGGCTTCGGAACTTTTAAATATCTTGATATATCTCGAGAACTACGCGTCTGATCAAAAAATATTATAGAACATAAAAAGTAGGAAACTTAATTCTCTACAAAAAAGGTCTCTTAACATTTTGCCATAGCTCGCTTCCTTTCCGAGATATTTGCAGATTTATCTCAAGGGAAGGGGCCTAACGGACATATTTCGAGATATTTCTTCTTCTTGTTGTTCTTCTTCTGCACAGCTAAGCTGGAAGTGGCATTTGCGGCTCGCACTAGTGCAGAGTTATCGCAAAGAAAGGGGCCACGGTGTTTCTGTATCTCTATTATGTTGGTGCGGCTTCGGAACTTTTAAATATCTTGATATATCTCGAGAACTGCGCATCTGATCAAAAAATATCATAGAACATAAAAAGTAGGAAACTTAATTCTCTACAAAAAAGGTCTCTTAACATTTTGCCATAGCTCGCTTCGTTTCCGAGATATTTGCAGATTTATCTCGAGGGAAGGGGCCTAACGGACATATTTCGAGATATTTCTTCTTCTTGATGTTCTTCTTCTGCACAGCTAAACTGGAAGTGGCATTTCCAGCTCGCAATAGTGCAGAGTTATCTCAAAGAAAGGGGCCACGGTGTTTCTGTATCTCTATTATGTTGGTGCGGCTTCGGAACTTTTAAATATCTTGATATATCTCGAGAACTACGCATCTGATCAAAAAATATCATAGAACATAAAAAGTAGGACACTTAATTCTCTACAAAAAAGGTCTCTTAACATTTTGCCATAGCTCGCTTCGTTTCCGAGATATTTGCAGATTTATCTCAAGGGAAGGGGCCTGACGGACATATTTCGAGATATTTCTTCTTCTTGTTGTTCTTCTTCTGCACAGCTAAGCTGGAAGTGGCATTTGCGGCTCGCACTAGTGCAGACTTATCTCAAAGAAAGGGGCCACGGTGTTTCTGTATCTCTATTATGTTGGTGCGGCTTCGGAACTTTTAAATATCTCGATATATCTCGAAAACTACGCTTCTGATCAAAAAATATCATAGAACATAAATTGTAGGAAACATAATTCTCTACAAAAAACGTATCTTAACATTTTGCCATAGCTCGCTTCGTTTCCGAGATATTTGCAGATTCAGCTCAAAGGAACGGGCCTGACGGACATATTTCGAGATACTTCTTCCTCTTGTTGTTCTTCCTCTGCACAGCTAAGCTGGAAGTGGCATTTGCAGCTCGCAATAGTGCAGAGTTATCTCAAAGAAAGGGGCCACGGTGTTTCTGTATCTCTATTATGTTGGTGCGGCTTCGGAACTTTTAAATATCTTGATATATCTCGAGAACTACGCATCTGATCAAAAAATATCATAGAAGATAAAAAGTAGGAAACTTAATTCTCTACAAAAAAGGTCTCTTAACATTTTGCCATAGCTCGCTTCGTTTCCGAGATATTTGCATATTTATCTCAAGGGAAGGGGCCTGACGGACATATTTCGAGATATTTGTTCTTCTTGTTGTTCTTCTTCTGCACAGCTAAGCTGGAAGTGGCATTTGCGGCTCGCACTAGTGCAGAGTTATCTCAAAGAAAGGGGCCACGGTGTTTCTGTATCTCTATTATGTTGGTGCGGCTTCGGAACTTTTAAATATCTCGATATATCTCGAAAACTACGCTTCTGATCAAAAAATGTCATAGAGCGTAAATTGTAGGAAACATTATTCTCTACAAAAAAGGTCTCTTAACATTTTGCCATAGCTCGCTTCGTTTCCGAGATATTTGCAGATTCATCTCAAGGGAAGGGGTCTGACGGACATATTTCGAGATATTTCTTCTTCTTGTTGTTCTTCTTCTGCACAGCTAAGCTGGAAGTGGCATTTGCAGCTCGCAATAGTGCAGAGTTATCCCAAAGAAAGGGGCCACGGTGTTTCTGTATCTCTATTATGTTGGTGCGGCTTCGGAACTTTTAAATATCTTGATATATCTCGAGAACTACGCATCTGATCAAAAAATATCATACTACATAAAAAGTAGGAAACTTAATTCTCTACAAGAAAGGTCTCTAAACATTTTGCCATAGCTCGCTTCGTTTCCGAGATATTTGCAGATTTATCTCAAGGGAAGGGGCCTGACGGACATATTTCGAGATATTTCTTCTTCTTGTTGTTCTTCTTCTGCACAGCTAAGCTGGAAGTGGCATTTGCGGCTCGCACTAGTGCAGAGTTATCTCAAAGAAAGGGGCCACGGTGTTTCTGTATCTCTATTATGTTGGTGCGGCTTCGGAACTTTTAAATATCTTGATATATCTCGAGAACTACGCATCTGATCAAAAAATATCATAGAACATAAAAAGTAGGAAACTTAATTCTCTACAAAAAAGGTCTCTTAACATTTTGCCATAGCTCGCTTCGTTTCCGAGATATTTGCATATTTATCTTAAGGGAAGGGGCCTGACGGACATATTTCGAGATATTTCTTCTTCTTGTTGTTCTTCTTCTGCACAGCTAAGCTGGAAGTGGCATTTGCGGCTCGCACTAGTGCAGAGTTATCTCAAAGAAAGGGGCCACGGTGTTTCTGTATCTCTATTATGTTGGTGCGGCTTCGGAACTTTTAAATATCTCGATATATCTCGAAAACTACGCTTCTGATCAAAAAATATCATAGAACATAAATTGTAGGAAACATAATTCTCTACAAAAAACGTCTCTTAACATTTTGCCATAGCTCGCTTCGTTTCCGAGATATTTGCAGATTTATCTCAAGGGAAGTGGCCTGACGGACATATTTCGAGATATTTCTTCTTCTTGTTGTTCTTCTTCTGCACAGCTAAGCTGGAAGTGGCATTTGCGGCTCGCACTAGTGCAGAGTTATCTCAAAGAAAGGGGCCACGGTGTTTCTGTATCCCTATTATGTTGGTGCGGCTTCGGAACTTTTAAATATCTCGATATATCTCGAAAACTACGCTTCTGATCAAAAAATATCATAGAACATAAATTGTAGGAAACATAATTCTCTACAAAAAACGTCTCTTAACATTTTGCCATAGCTCGCTTCGTTTCCGAGATATTTGCAGATTCAGCTCAAAGGAACTGGCCTGACGGACATATTTCGAGATATTTCTTCTTCTTGTTGTTCTTCCTCTGCACAGCTAAGCTGGAAGTGGCATTTGCAGCTCGCAATAGTGCAGAGTTATCTCAAAGAAAGGGGCCACGGTGTTTCTGTATCTCTATTATGTTGGTGCGGCTTCGGAACTTTTAAATATCTCGATATATCTCGAAAACTACGCTTCTGATCAAAAAATATCATAGAACATAAATTGTAGGAAACATAATTCTCTACAAAAAACGTCTCTTAACATTTTGCCATAGATCGCTTCGTTTCCGAGATATTTGCAGATTCAGCACAAAGGAACTGGCCTGACGGACATATTTCCAGATATTTCTTCTTCTTGTTGTTCTTCCTCTGCACAGCTAAGCTGGAAGTGGCATTTGCAGCTCGCAATAGTGCAGAGTTATCTCAAAGAAAGGGGCCACGGTGTTTCTGTATCTCTATTATGTTGGTGCGGCTTCGGAACTTTTAAATATCTTGATATATCTCGAGAACTACGCATCTGATCAAAAAATATCATGGAACATAAAAAGTAGGAAACTTAATTCTCTACAAAAAAGGTCTCTTAACATTTTGCCATAGCTCGCTTCGTTTCCGAGATATTTGCAGATTTATCTCAAGGGAAGTGGCCTGACGGACATATTTCGAGATATTTCTTCTTCTTGTTGTCCTTCTTCTGCACAGCTAAGCTGGAAGTGGCATTTGCGGCTCGCACTAGTGCAGAGTTATCTCAAAGAAAGGGGCCACGGTGTTTCTGTATCCCTATTATGTTGGTGCGGCTTCGGAACTTTTAAATATCTCGATATATCTCGAAAACTACACTTCTGATCAAAAAATATCATAGAACATAAATTGTAGGAAACATAATTCTCTACAAAAAAGGTCTCTTAACATTTTGCCATAGCTCGCTTCGTTTCCGAGATATTTGCATATTTATCTCAAGGGAAGGGGCCTGACGGACATATTTCGAGATATTTCTTCTTCTTGTTGTTCTTCTTCTGCACAGCTAAGCTGGAAGTGGCATTTGCGGCTCGCACTAGTGCAGAGTTATCTCAAAGAAAGGGGCCACGGTGTTTCTGTATCTCTATTATGTTGGTGCGGCTTCGGAACTTTTAAATATCTCGATATATCTCGAAAACTACGCTTCTGATCAAAAAATATCATAGAACCTAAATTGTAGGAAACATAATTCTCTACAAAAAGGGTCTCTTAACATTTTGCCATAGCTCGCTTCGTTTCCGAGATATTTGCAGATATATCTCAAGGGAAGGGGCCTGACGGACATATTTCGAGATATTTCTTCTTCTTGTTGTTCTTCTTCTGCACAGCTAAGCTGGAAGTGGCATTTGCAGCTCGCAATAGTGCAGAGTTATCTCAAAGAAAGAGGCCACGGTGTTTCTGTATCTCTATTATGTTGGTGCGGCTTCGGAACTTTTAAATATCTTGATATATCTCGAGAACTACGCGCCTGATCAAAAAATATCATAGAACATAAAAAGTAGGAAACATAATTCTCTACAAAAACGGTCTCTTAACATTTTGCCATAGCTCGCCTCGTTTCCGAGATATTTGCAGATATATCTCAAGGGAAGGGGCCTGACGGACATATTTCGAGATATTTCTTCTTCTTGTTGTTCTTCTTCTGCACAGCTAAGCTGGAAGTTGCATTTGCGGCTCGCACTAGTGCACAGTTATCTCAAAGAAAGGGGCCACGGTGTTTCTGTATCTCTATTATGTTGGTGCGTCTTCGGAACTTTTAAATATCTCGATATATCTCGAAAACTACGCTTCTGATCAAAAAATATCATAGAACATAAATTGTAGGAAACTTAATTCTCTACAAAAAAGGGCTCTTAACATTTTGCCATAGCTCGCTTCGTTTCCGAGATATTTGCAGATTTATCTCAAGGGAAGTGGCCTGACGGACATATTTCGAGATATTTCTTCTTCTTGTTGTTCTTCTTCTGCACAGCTAAGCTGGAAGTGGCATTTGCAGCTCGCAATAGTGCAGAGTTATCCCAAAGAAAAGGGCCACGGTGTTTCTGTATCTCTATTATGTTGGTGCGGCTTCGGAACTTTTAAATATCTCGATATATCTCGAAAACTACGCTTCTGATAAAAAATATCATACAACATAAAAAGTAGGAAACTTAATTCTCTACAAAAAAGGTCTCTTAACATTTCGCCATAGCTCACATCGTTTCCGAGATATTTGCAGATTTATCTCAAGGGAAGGGGCCTGTCGGACATATTTCGAGATATTTCTTCTTCTTGTTGCTCTTCTTCTGCACAGCTAAGCTGGAAGTGGCATTTGCGGCTCGCACTAGTGCAGAGTTATCTCAAAGAAAGGGGCCACGGTGTTTCTGTATCCCTATTATGTTGGTGCGGCTTCGGAACTTTTAAATATCTCGATATATCTCGAAAACTACGCTTCTGATCAAAAAATATCATAGAACATAAATTGTAGGAAACATAATTCTCTACAAAAAACGTCTCTTAACATTTTGCCATAGCTCGCTTCGTTTCCGAGATATTTGCAGATTCAGCTCAAAGGAACTGGCCTGACGGACATATTTCGAGATATTTCTTCTTCTTGTTGTTCTTCCTCTGCACAGCTAAGCTGGAAGTGGCATTTGCAGCTCGCAATAGTGCAGAGTTATCTCAAAGAAAGGGGCCACGGTGTTTCTGTATCTCTATTATGTTGGTGCGGCTTCGGAACTTTTAAATATCTTGATATATCTCGAGAACTACGCATCTGATCAAAAAATATCATAGAACATAAAAAGTAGGAAACTTAATTCTCTACAAAAAAGGTCTCTTAACATTTTGCCATAGCTCGCTTCGTTTCCGAGATATTTGCATATTTATCTCAAGGGAAGGGGCCTGACGGACATATTTCGAGATATTTCTTCTTCTTGTTGTTCTTCTTCTGCACAGCTAAGCTGGAAGTGGCATTTGCGGCTCGCACTAGTGCAGAGTTATCTCAAAGAAAGGGGCCACGGTGTTTCTGTATCTCTATTATGTTGGTGCGGCTTCAGAACTTTTAAATATCTCGATATATCTCGAAAACTACGCTTCTGATCAAAAAATATCATAGAACATAAATTGTAGGAAACATAATTCTCTACAAAAAAGGTCTCTTAACATTTTGCCATAGCTCGCTTCGTTTCCGAGATATTTGCAGATATATCTCAAGGGAAGGGGCCTGACGGACATATTTCGAGATATTTCTTCTTCTTGTTGTTCTTCTTCTGCACAGCTAAGCTGGAAGTGGCATTTGCGGCTCGCACTAGTGCAGAGTTATCTCAAAGAAAGGGGCCACGGTGTTTCTGTATCTCTATTATGTTGGTGCGGCTTCGGAACTTTTAAATATCTCGATATATCTCGAAAACTACGCTTCTGATCAAAAAATATCATAGAACATAAATTGTAGGAAACATAATTCTCTACAAAAAAGGTCTCTTAACATTTTGCCATAGCTCGCTTCGTTTCCGAGATATTTGCAGATATATCTCAAGGGAAGGGGCCTGACGGACATATTTCGAGATATTTCTTCTTCTTGTTGTTCTTCTTCTGCACAGCTAAGCTGGAAGTGGCATTTGCAGCTCGCAATAGTGCAGAGTTATCTCAAAGAGAGGGGCCGCGGTGTTTCTGTATCTCTATTATGTTGGTGCGGCTTCGGAACTTTTAAATATCTTGATATATCTCGAGAACTACGCATCTGATCAAAAAATATCATAGAAGATAAAAAGTAGGAAACTTAATTCTCTACAAAAAAGGTCTCTTAACATTTTGCCATAGCTCGCTTCGTTTCCGAGATATTTGCATATTTATCTCAAGGGAAGGGGCCTGACGGACATATTTCGAGATATTTCTTCTTCTTGTTGTTCTTCTTCTGCACAGCTAAGCTGGAAGTGGCATTTGCGGCTCGCACTAGTGCAGAGTTATCTCAAAGAAAGGGGCCACGGTGTTTCTGTATCTCTATTATGTTGGTGCGGCTTCGGAACTTTTAAATATCTCGATATATCTCGAAAACTACGCTTCTGATCAAAAAATATCATAGAACCTAAATTGTAGGAAACATAATTCTCTACAAAAAGGGTCTCTTAACATTTTGCCATAGCTCGCTTCGTTTCCGAGATATTTGCAGATATATCTCAAGGGAAGGGGCCTGACGGACATATTTCGAGATATTTCTTCTTCTTGTTGTTCTTCTTCTGCACAGCTAAGCTGGAAGTGGCATTTGCAGCTCGCAATAGTGCAGAGTTATCTCAAAGAAAGAGGCCACGGTGTTTCTGTATCTCTATTATGTTGGTGCGGCTTCGGAACTTTTAAATATCTTGATATATCTCGAGAACTACGCGCCTGATCAAAAAATATCATAGAACATAAAAAGTAGGAAACATAATTCTCTACAAAAACGGTCTCTTAACATTTTGCCATAGCTCGCTTCGTTTCCGAGATATTTGCAGATATATCTCAAGGGAAGGGGCCTGACGGACATATTTCGAGATATTTCTTCTTCTTGTTGTTCTTCTTCTGCACAGCTAAGCTGGAAGTTGCATTTGCGGCTCGCACTAGTGCACAGTTATCTCAAAGAAAGGGGCCACGGTGTTTCTGCATCTCTATTATGTTGGTGCGTCTTCGGAACTTTTAAATATCTCGATATATCTCGAAAACTACGCTTCTGATCAAAAAATATCATAGAACATAAATTGTAGGAAACATAATTCTCTACAAAAAACGTCTCTTAACATTTTGCCATAGTTCGCTTCGTTTCCGAGATATTTGCAGATTCATCTCAAGGGAAGGGGTCTGACGGACATATTTCGAGATATTTCTTCTTCTGCACAGCTAAGCTCGAAGTGGCATTTGCAGCTCGCAATAGTGCACAGTTATCTCAAAGAAAGAGGCCACGGTGTTCCTGTACCTCTATTATGTTGGTGCAGCTTCGGAACTTTTAAATATCTTGATATATCTCGAGAACTACGCATCTGATCAAAAAATATCATCGAACATAAAAAGTAGGAAACTTAATTCTCTACAAAAAAGGTCTCTTAACATTTTGCCATAGCTCGCTTCGTTTCCGAGATATTTGCAGATTCAGCTCAAAGGAACTGGCCTGACGGACATATTTCGAGATATTTCTTCTTCTTGTTGTTCTTCCTCTGCACAGCTAAGCTGGAAGTGGCATTTGCAGCTCGCAATAGTGCAGAGTGATCTCAAAGAAAGGGGCCACGGTGTTTCTGTATCTCTATTATGTTGGTGCGGCTTCGGAACTTTTAAATATCTCGATATATCTCGAAAACTACGCTTCTGATCAAAAAATATCATAGAACATAAATTGTAGGAAACATAATTCTCTACAAAAAACGTCTCTTAACATTTTGCCATAGCTCGCTTCGTTTCCGAGATATTTGCAGATTCAGCTCAAAGGAACTGGCCTGACGGACATATTTCGAGATATTTCTTCTTCTTGTTGTTCTTCCTCTGCACAGCTAAGCTGGAAGTGGCATTTGCAGCTCGCAATAGTGCAGAGTTATCTCAAAGAAAGGGGCCACGGTGTTTCTGTATCTCTATTATGTTGGTGCGGCTTCGGAACTTTTAAATATCTCGATATATCTCGAAAACTACGCTTCTGATCAAAAAATATCATAGAACATAAATTGTAGGAAACATAATTCTCTACAAAAAACGTCTCTTAACATTTTGCCATAGATCGCTTCGTTTCCGAGATATTTGCAGATTCAGCACAAAGGAACTGGCCTGACGGACATATTTCCAGATATTTCTTCTTCTTGTTGTTCTTCCTCTGCACAGCTAAGCTGGAAGTGGCATTTGCAGCTCGCAATAGTGCAGAGTTATCTCAAAGAAAGGGGCCACGGTGTTTCTGTATCTCTATTATGTTGGTGCGGCTTCGGAACTTTTAAATATCTTGATATATCTCGAGAACTACGCATCTGATCAAAAAATATCATAGAACATAAAAAGTAGGAAACTTAATTCTCTACAAAAAAGGTCTCTTAACATTTTGCCATAGCTCGCTTCGTTTCCGAGATATTTGCAGATTTATCTCAAGGGAAGGGGCCTGACGGACATATTTCGGGATATTTCTTCTTCTTGTTGTTCTTCTTCTGCACAGCTAAGCTGGAAGTGACATTTGCGGCTCGCACTAGTGCAGAGTTATCTCAACGAAAGGGGCCACGGTGTTTCTGTATCTCTATTATGTTGATGCGGCTTCGGAACTTTTAAATATCTCGATATATCTCGAAAACTACGCTTCTGATCAAAAAATATCATAGAACATAAATTGTAGGAAGCATAATTCTCTACAAAAAAGGTCTCTTAACATTTTGCCATAGCTCGCTTCGTTTCCGAGATATTTGCAGATATATCTCAAGGGAAGCGGCCTGACGGACATATTTCGAGATATTTCTTCTTCTTGTTGTTCTTCTTCTGCACAGCTAAGCTGGAAGTGGCATTTGCAGCTCGCAATAGTGCAGAGTTATCTCAAAGAAAGGGGCCACGGTGTTTCTGTATCTCTATTATGTTGGTGCGTCTTCGGAACTTTTAAATATCTCGATATATCTCGAAAACTACGCTTCTGATCAAAAAATATCATAGAACATAAATTGTAGGAAACATAATTCTCTACAAAAAACGTCTCTTAACATTTTGCCATAGCTCGCTTCGTTTCCGAGATATTTGCAGATTCAGCTCAAAGGAACTGGCCTGACGGACATATTTCGAGATATTTCTTCTTCTTGTTGTTCTTCCTCTGCACAGCTAAGCTGGAAGTGGCATTTGCAGCTCGCAATAGTGCAGAGTTATCTCAAAGAAAGGGGCCACGGTGTTTCTGTATCTCTATTATGTTGGTGCGGCTTCGGAACTTTTAAATATCTTGATATATCTCGAGAACTACGCATCTGATCAAAAAATATCATAGAACATAAAAAGTAGGAAACTTAATTCTCTACAAAAAAGGTCTCTTAACATTTTGCCATAGCTCGCTTCGTTTCCGAGATATTTGCATATTTATCTCAAGGGAAGGGGCCTGACGGACATATTTCGAGATATTTCTTCTTCTTGTTGTTCTTCTTCTGCACAGCTAAGCTGGAAGTGGCATTTGCGGCTCGCACTAGTGCAGAGTTATCTCAAAGAAAGGGGCCACGGTGTTTCTGTATCTCTATTATGTTGGTGCGGCTTCAGAACTTTTAAATATCTCGATATATCTCGAAAACTACGCTTCTGATCAAAAAATATCATAGAACATAAATTGTAGGAAACATAATTCTCTACAAAAAAGGTCTCTTAACATTTTGCCATAGCTCGCTTCGTTTCCGAGATATTTGCAGATATATCTCAAGGGAAGGGGCCTGACGGACATATTTCGAGATATTTCTTCTTCTTGTTGTTCTTCTTCTGCACAGCTAAGCTGGAAGTGGCATTTGCGGCTCGCACTAGTGCAGAGTTATCTCAAAGAAAGGGGCCACGGTGTTTCTGTATCTCTATTATGTTGGTGCGGCTTCGGAACTTTTAAATATCTCGATATATCTCGAAAACTACGCTTCTGATCAAAAAATATCATAGAACATAAATTGTAGGAAACATAATTCTCTACAAAAAAGGTCTCTTAACATTTTGCCATAGCTCGCTTCGTTTCCGAGATATTTGCAGATATATCTCAAGGGAAGGGGCCTGACGGACATATTTCGAGATATTTCTTCTTCTTGTTGTTCTTCTTCTGCACAGCTAAGCTGGAAGTGGCATTTGCAGCTCGCAATAGTGCAGAGTTATCTCAAAGAGAGGGGCCGCGGTGTTTCTGTATCTCTATTATGTTGGTGCGGCTTCGGAACTTTTAAATATCTTGATATATCTCGAGAACTACGCATCTGATCAAAAAATATCATAGAAGATAAAAAGTAGGAAACTTAATTCTCTACAAAAAAGGTCTCTTAACATTTTGCCATAGCTCGCTTCGTTTCCGAGATATTTGCATATTTATCTCAAGGGAAGGGGCCTGACGGACATATTTCGAGATATTTCTTCTTCTTGTTGTTCTTCTTCTGCACAGCTAAGCTGGAAGTGGCATTTGCGGCTCGCACTAGTGCAGAGTTATCTCAAAGAAAGGGGCCACGGTGTTTCTGTATCTCTATTATGTTGGTGCGGCTTCGGAACTTTTAAATATCTCGATATATCTCGAAAACTACGCTTCTGATCAAAAAATATCATAGAACATAAATTGTAGGAAACATAATTCTCTACAAAAAACGTATCTTAACATTTTGCCATAGCTCGCTTCGTTTCCGAGATATTTGCAGATTCAGCTCAAAGGAACGGGCCTGACGGACATATTTCGAGATACTTCTTCCTCTTGTTGTTCTTCCTCTGCACAGCTAAGCTGGAAGTGGCATTTGCAGCTCGCAATAGTGCAGAGTTATCTCAAAGAAAGGGGCCACGGTGTTTCTGTATCTCTATTATGTTGGTGCGGCTTCGGAACTTTTAAATATCTTGATATATCTCGAGAACTACGCATCTGATCAAAAAATATCATAGAAGATAAAAAGTAGGAAACTTAATTCTCTACAAAAAAGGTCTCTTAACATTTTGCCATAGCTCGCTTCGTTTCCGAGATATTTGCATATTTATCTCAAGGGAAGGGGCCTGACGGACATATTTCGAGATATTTGTTCTTCTTGTTGTTCTTCTTCTGCACAGCTAAGCTGGAAGTGGCATTTGCGGCTCGCACTAGTGCAGAGTTATCTCAAAGAAAGGGGCCACGGTGTTTCTGTATCTCTATTATGTTGGTGCGGCTTCGGAACTTTTAAATATCTCGATATATCTCGAAAACTACGCTTCTGATCAAAAAATATCATAGAACATAAATTGTAGGAAGCATAATTCTCTACAAAAAAGGTCTCTTAACATTTTGCCATAGCTCGCTTCGTTTTCGAGATATTTGCAGATATATCTCAAGGGAAGCGGCCTGACGGACATATTTCGAGATATTTCTTCTTCTTGTTGTTCTTCTTCTGCGCAGCTAAGCTGGAAGTGGCATTTGCAGCTCGCAATAGTGCAGAGTTATCTCAAAGAAAGGGGCCACGGTGTTTCTGTATCTCTATTATGTTGGTGCGGCTTCGGAACTTTTAAATATCTTGATATATCTCGAGAACTACGCATCTGATCAAAAAATATCATAGAACATAAAAAGTAGGAAACTTAATTCTCTACAAAAAAGGTCTCTTAACATTTTGCCATAGCTCGCTTCGTTTCCGAGATATTTGCATATTTATCTCAAGGGAAGGGGCCTGACGGACATATTTCGAGATATTTCTTCTTCTTGTTGTTCTTCTTCTGCACAGCTAAGCTGGAAGTTGCATTTGCGGCTCGCACTAGTGCACAGTTATCTCAAAGAAAGGGGCCACGGTGTTTCTGTATCTCTATTATGTTGGTGCGTCTTCGGAACTTTTAAATATCTCGATATATCTCGAAAACTACGCTTCTGATCAAAAAATATCATAGAACATAAATTGTAGGAAACTTAATTCTCTACAAAAAAGGGCTCTTAACATTTTGCCATAGCTCGCTTCGTTTCCGAGATATTTGCAGATTTATCTCAAGGGAAGTGGCCTGACGGACATATTTCGAGATATTTCTTCTTCTTGTTGTTCTTCTTCTGCACAGCTAAGCTGGAAGTGGCATTTGCAGCTCGCAATAGTGCAGAGTTATCCCAAAGAAAAGGGCCACGGTGTTTCTGTATCTCTATTATGTTGGTGCGGCTTCGGAACTTTTAAATATCTCGATATATCTCGAAAACTACGCTTCTGATAAAAAATATCATACAACATAAAAAGTAGGAAACTTAATTCTCTACAAAAAAGGTCTCTTAACATTTCGCCATAGCTCACATCGTTTCCGAGATATTTGCAGATTTATCTCAAGGGAAGGGGCCTGTCGGACATATTTCGAGATATTTCTTCTTCTTGTTGCTCTTCTTCTGCACAGCTAAGCTGGAAGTGGCATTTGCGGCTCGCACTAGTGCAGAGTTATCTCAAAGAAAGGGGCCACGGTGTTTCTGTATCCCTATTATGTTGGTGCGGCTTCGGAACTTTTAAATATCTCGATATATCTCGAAAACTACGCTTCTGATCAAAAAATATCATAGAACATAAATTGTAGGAAACATAATTCTCTACAAAAAACGTCTCTTAACATTTTGCCATAGCTCGCTTCGTTTCCGAGATATTTGCAGATTCAGCTCAAAGGAACTGGCCTGACGGACATATTTCGAGATATTTCTTCTTCTTGTTGTTCTTCCTCTGCACAGCTAAGCTGGAAGTGGCATTTGCAGCTCGCAATAGTGCAGAGTTATCTCAAAGAAAGGGGCCACGGTGTTTCTGTATCTCTATTATGTTGGTGCGGCTTCGGAACTTTTAAATATCTTGATATATCTCGAGAACTACGCATCTGATCAAAAAATATCATAGAACATAAAAAGTAGGAAACTTAATTCTCTACAAAAAAGGTCTCTTAACATTTTGCCATAGCTCGCTTCGTTTCCGAGATATTTGCATATTTATCTCAAGGGAAGGGGCCTGACGGACATATTTCGAGATATTTCTTCTTCTTGTTGTTCTTCTTCTGCACAGCTAAGCTGGAAGTGGCATTTGCGGCTCGCACTAGTGCAGAGTTATCTCAAAGAAAGGGGCCACGGTGTTTCTGTATCTCTATTATGTTGGTGCGGCTTCAGAACTTTTAAATATCTCGATATATCTCGAAAACTACGCTTCTGATCAAAAAATATCATAGAACATAAATTGTAGGAAACATAATTCTCTACAAAAAAGGTCTCTTAACATTTTGCCATAGCTCGCTTCGTTTCCGAGATATTTGCAGATATATCTCAAGGGAAGGGGCCTGACGGACATATTTCGAGATATTTCTTCTTCTTGTTGTTCTTCTTCTGCACAGCTAAGCTGGAAGTGGCATTTGCGGCTCGCACTAGTGCAGAGTTATCTCAAAGAAAGGGGCCACGGTGTTTCTGTATCTCTATTATGTTGGTGCGGCTTCGGAACTTTTAAATATCTCGATATATCTCGAAAACTACGCTTCTGATCAAAAAATATCATAGAACATAAATTGTAGGAAACATAATTCTCTACAAAAAAGGTCTCTTAACATTTTGCCATAGCTCGCTTCGTTTCCGAGATATTTGCAGATATATCTCAAGGGAAGGGGCCTGACGGACATATTTCGAGATATTTCTTCTTCTTGTTGTTCTTCTTCTGCACAGCTAAGCTGGAAGTGGCATTTGCAGCTCGCAATAGTGCAGAGTTATCTCAAAGAGAGGGGCCGCGGTGTTTCTGTATCTCTATTATGTTGGTGCGGCTTCGGAACTTTTAAATATCTTGATATATCTCGAGAACTACGCATCTGATCAAAAAATATCATAGAAGATAAAAAGTAGGAAACTTAATTCTCTACAAAAAAGGTCTCTTAACATTTTGCCATAGCTCGCTTCGTTTCCGAGATATTTGCATATTTATCTCAAGGGAAGGGGCCTGACGGACATATTTCGAGATATTTCTTCTTCTTGTTGTTCTTCTTCTGCACAGCTAAGCTGGAAGTGGCATTTGCGGCTCGCACTAGTGCAGAGTTATCTCAAAGAAAGGGGCCACGGTGTTTCTGTATCTCTATTATGTTGGTGCGGCTTCGGAACTTTTAAATATCTCGATATATCTCGAAAACTACGCTTCTGATCAAAAAATATCATAGAACCTAAATTGTAGGAAACATAATTCTCTACAAAAAGGGTCTCTTAACATTTTGCCATAGCTCGCTTCGTTTCCGAGATATTTGCAGATATATCTCAAGGGAAGGGGCCTGACGGACATATTTCGAGATATTTCTTCTTCTTGTTGTTCTTCTTCTGCACAGCTAAGCTGGAAGTGGCATTTGCAGCTCGCAATAGTGCAGAGTTATCTCAAAGAAAGAGGCCACGGTGTTTCTGTATCTCTATTATGTTGGTGCGGCTTCGGAACTTTTAAATATCTTGATATATCTCGAGAACTACGCGCCTGATCAAAAAATATCATAGAACATAAAAAGTAGGAAACATAATTCTCTACAAAAACGGTCTCTTAACATTTTGCCATAGCTCGCTTCGTTTCCGAGATATTTGCAGATATATCTCAAGGGAAGGGGCCTGACGGACATATTTCGAGATATTTCTTCTTCTTGTTGTTCTTCTTCTGCACAGCTAAGCTGGAAGTTGCATTTGCGGCTCGCACTAGTGCACAGTTATCTCAAAGAAAGGGGCCACGGTGTTTCTGCATCTCTATTATGTTGGTGCGTCTTCGGAACTTTTAAATATCTCGATATATCTCGAAAACTACGCTTCTGATCAAAAAATATCATAGAACATAAATTGTAGGAAACATAATTCTCTACAAAAAACGTCTCTTAACATTTTGCCATAGTTCGCTTCGTTTCCGAGATATTTGCAGATTCATCTCAAGGGAAGGGGTCTGACGGACATATTTCGAGATATTTCTTCTTCTGCACAGCTAAGCTCGAAGTGGCATTTGCAGCTCGCAATAGTGCACAGTTATCTCAAAGAAAGAGGCCACGGTGTTCCTGTACCTCTATTATGTTGGTGCAGCTTCGGAACTTTTAAATATCTTGATATATCTCGAGAACTACGCATCTGATCAAAAAATATCATCGAACATAAAAAGTAGGAAACTTAATTCTCTACAAAAAAGGTCTCTTAACATTTTGCCATAGCTCGCTTCGTTTCCGAGATATTTGCAGATTCAGCTCAAAGGAACTGGCCTGACGGACATATTTCGAGATATTTCTTCTTCTTGTTGTTCTTCCTCTGCACAGCTAAGCTGGAAGTGGCATTTGCAGCTCGCAATAGTGCAGAGTGATCTCAAAGAAAGGGGCCACGGTGTTTCTGTATCTCTATTATGTTGGTGCGGCTTCGGAACTTTTAAATATCTCGATATATCTCGAAAACTACGCTTCTGATCAAAAAATATCATAGAACATAAATTGTAGGAAACATAATTCTCTACAAAAAACGTCTCTTAACATTTTGCCATAGCTCGCTTCGTTTCCGAGATATTTGCAGATTCAGCTCAAAGGAACTGGCCTGACGGACATATTTCGAGATATTTCTTCTTCTTGTTGTTCTTCCTCTGCACAGCTAAGCTGGAAGTGGCATTTGCAGCTCGCAATAGTGCAGAGTTATCTCAAAGAAAGGGGCCACGGTGTTTCTGTATCTCTATTATGTTGGTGCGGCTTCGGAACTTTTAAATATCTCGATATATCTCGAAAACTACGCTTCTGATCAAAAAATATCATAGAACATAAATTGTAGGAAACATAATTCTCTACAAAAAACGTCTCTTAACATTTTGCCATAGATCGCTTCGTTTCCGAGATATTTGCAGATTCAGCACAAAGGAACTGGCCTGACGGACATATTTCCAGATATTTCTTCTTCTTGTTGTTCTTCCTCTGCACAGCTAAGCTGGAAGTGGCATTTGCAGCTCGCAATAGTGCAGAGTTATCTCAAAGAAAGGGGCCACGGTGTTTCTGTATCTCTATTATGTTGGTGCGGCTTCGGAACTTTTAAATATCTTGATATATCTCGAGAACTACGCATCTGATCAAAAAATATCATAGAACATAAAAAGTAGGAAACTTAATTCTCTACAAAAAAGGTCTCTTAACATTTTGCCATAGCTCGCTTCGTTTCCGAGATATTTGCAGATTTATCTCAAGGGAAGGGGCCTGACGGACATATTTCGGGATATTTCTTCTTCTTGTTGTTCTTCTTCTGCACAGCTAAGCTGGAAGTGACATTTGCGGCTCGCACTAGTGCAGAGTTATCTCAACGAAAGGGGCCACGGTGTTTCTGTATCTCTATTATGTTGATGCGGCTTCGGAACTTTTAAATATCTCGATATATCTCGAAAACTACGCTTCTGATCAAAAAATATCATAGAACATAAATTGTAGGAAGCATAATTCTCTACAAAAAAGGTCTCTTAACATTTTGCCATAGCTCGCTTCGTTTCCGAGATATTTGCAGATATATCTCAAGGGAAGCGGCCTGACGGACATATTTCGAGATATTTCTTCTTCTTGTTGTTCTTCTTCTGCACAGCTAAGCTGGAAGTGGCATTTGCAGCTCGCAATAGTGCAGAGTTATCTCAAAGAAAGGGGCCACGGTGTTTCTGTATCTCTATTATGTTGGTGCGTCTTCGGAACTTTTAAATATCTCGATATATCTCGAAAACTACGCTTCTCATCAAAAAATATCATAGAACATAAATTGTAGGAAACATAATTCTCTACAAAAAACGTCTCTTAACATTTTGCCATAGCTCGCTTCGTTTCCGAGATATTTGCAGATTCAGCTCAAAGGAACTGGCCTGACGGACATATTTCGAGATATTTCTTCTTCTTGTTGTTCTTCCTCTGCACAGCTAAGCTGGAAGTGGCATTTGCAGCTCGCAATAGTGCAGAGTTATCTCAAAGAAAGGGGCCACGGTGTTTCTGTATCTCTATTATGTTGGTGCGGCTTCGGAACTTTTAAATATCTTGATATATCTCGAGAACTACGCATCTGATCAAAAAATATCATAGAACATAAAAAGTAGGAAACTTAATTCTCTACAAAAAAGGTCTCTTAACATTTTGCCATAGCTCGCTTCGTTTCCGAGATATTTGCATATTTATCTCAAGGGAAGGGGCCTGACGGACATATTTCGAGATATTTCTTCTTCTTGTTGTTCTTCTTCTGCACAGCTAAGCTGGAAGTGGCATTTGCGGCTCGCACTAGTGCAGAGTTATCTCAAAGAAAGGGGCCACGGTGTTTCTGTATCTCTATTATGTTGGTGCGGCTTCAGAACTTTTAAATATCTCGATATATCTCGAAAACTACGCTTCTGATCAAAAAATATCATAGAACATAAATTGTAGGAAACATAATTCTCTACAAAAAAGGTCTCTTAACATTTTGCCATAGCTCGCTTCGTTTCCGAGATATTTGCAGATATATCTCAAGGGAAGGGGCCTGACGGACATATTTCGAGATATTTCTTCTTCTTGTTGTTCTTCTTCTGCACAGCTAAGCTGGAAGTGGCATTTGCGGCTCGCACTAGTGCAGAGTTATCTCAAAGAAAGGGGCCACGGTGTTTCTGTATCTCTATTATGTTGGTGCGGCTTCGGAACTTTTAAATATCTCGATATATCTCGAAAACTACGCTTCTGATCAAAAAATATCATAGAACATAAATTGTAGGAAACATAATTCTCTACAAAAAAGGTCTCTTAACATTTTGCCATAGCTCGCTTCGTTTCCGAGATATTTGCAGATATATCTCAAGGGAAGGGGCCTGACGGACATATTTCGAGATATTTCTTCTTCTTGTTGTTCTTCTTCTGCACAGCTAAGCTGGAAGTGGCATTTGCAGCTCGCAATAGTGCAGAGTTATCTCAAAGAGAGGGGCCGCGGTGTTTCTGTATCTCTATTATGTTGGTGCGGCTTCGGAACTTTTAAATATCTTGATATATCTCGAGAACTACGCATCTGATCAAAAAATATCATAGAAGATAAAAAGTAGGAAACTTAATTCTCTACAAAAAAGGTCTCTTAACATTTTGCCATAGCTCGCTTCGTTTCCGAGATATTTGCATATTTATCTCAAGGGAAGGGGCCTGACGGACATATTTCGAGATATTTCTTCTTCTTGTTGTTCTTCTTCTGCACAGCTAAGCTGGAAGTGGCATTTGCGGCTCGCACTAGTGCAGAGTTATCTCAAAGAAAGGGGCCACGGTGTTTCTGTATCTCTATTATGTTGGTGCGGCTTCGGAACTTTTAAATATCTCGATATATCTCGAAAACTACGCTTCTGATCAAAAAATATCATAGAACATAAATTGTAGGAAACATAATTCTCTACAAAAAACGTATCTTAACATTTTGCCATAGCTCGCTTCGTTTCCGAGATATTTGCAGATTCAGCTCAAAGGAACGGGCCTGACGGACATATTTCGAGATACTTCTTCCTCTTGTTGTTCTTCCTCTGCACAGCTAAGCTGGAAGTGGCATTTGCAGCTCGCAATAGTGCAGAGTTATCTCAAAGAAAGGGGCCACGGTGTTTCTGTATCTCTATTATGTTGGTGCGGCTTCGGAACTTTTAAATATCTTGATATATCTCGAGAACTACGCATCTGATCAAAAAATATCATAGAAGATAAAAAGTAGGAAACTTAATTCTCTACAAAAAAGGTCTCTTAACATTTTGCCATAGCTCGCTTCGTTTCCGAGATATTTGCATATTTATCTCAAGGGAAGGGGCCTGACGGACATATTTCGAGATATTTGTTCTTCTTGTTGTTCTTCTTCTGCACAGCTAAGCTGGAAGTGGCATTTGCGGCTCGCACTAGTGCAGAGTTATCTCAAAGAAAGGGGCCACGGTGTTTCTGTATCTCTATTATGTTGGTGCGGCTTCGGAACTTTTAAATATCTCGATATATCTCGAAAACTACGCTTCTGATCAAAAAATATCATAGAACATAAATTGTAGGAAGCATAATTCTCTACAAAAAAGGTCTCTTAACATTTTGCCATAGCTCGCTTCGTTTTCGAGATATTTGCAGATATATCTCAAGGGAAGCGGCCTGACGGACATATTTCGAGATATTTCTTCTTCTTGTTGTTCTTCTTCTGCGCAGCTAAGCTGGAAGTGGCATTTGCAGCTCGCAATAGTGCAGAGTTATCTCAAAGAAAGGGGCCACGGTGTTTCTGTATCTCTATTATGTTGGTGCGGCTTCGGAACTTTTAAATATCTTGATATATCTCGAGAACTACGCATCTGATCAAAAAATATCATAGAACATAAAAAGTAGGAAACTTAATTCTCTACAAAAAAGGTCTCTTAACATTTTGCCATAGCTCGCTTCGTTTCCGAGATATTTGCATATTTATCTCAAGGGAAGGGGCCTGACGGACATATTTCGAGATATTTCTTCTTCTTGTTGTTCTTCTTCTGCACAGCTAAGCTGGAAGTGGCATTTGCGGCTCGCACTAGTGCAGAGTTATCTCAAAGAAAGGGGCCACGGTGTTTCTGTATCTCTATTATGTTGGTGCGGCTTCGGAACTTTTAAATATCTCGATATATCTCGAAAACTACGCTTCTGATCAAAAAATATCATAGAACCTAAATTGTAGGAAACATAATTCTCTACAAAAAGGGTCTCTTAACATTTTGCCATAGCTCGCTTCGTTTCCGAGATATTTGCAGATATATCTCAAGGGAAGGGGCCTGACGGACATATTTCGAGATATTTCTTCTTCTTGTTGTTCTTCTTCTGCACAGCTAAGCTGGAAGTGGCATTTGCAGCTCGCAATAGTGCAGAGTTATCTCAAAGAAAGAGGCCACGGTGCTTCTGTATCTCTATTATGTTGGTGCGGCTTCGGAACTTTTAAATATCTTGATATATCTCGAGAACTACGCGCCTGATCAAAAAATATCATAGAACATAAAAAGTAGGAAACATAATTCTCTACAAAAACGGTCTCTTAACATTTTGCCATAGCTCGCTTCGTTTCCGAGATATTTGCAGATATATCTCAAGGGAAGGGGCCTGACGGACATATTTCGAGATATTTCTTCTTCTTGTTGCTCTTCTTCTGCACAGCTAAGCTGGAAGTGGCATTTGCGGCTCGCACTAGTGCAGAGTTATCTCAAAGAAAGGGGCCACGGTGTTTCTGTATCTCTATTATGTTGGTGCGGCTTCGGAACTTTTAAATATCTCGATATATCTCGAAAACTACGCTTCTGATCAAAAAATATCATAGAACATAAATTGTAGGAAACATAATTCTCTACAAAAAACGTCTCTTAACATTTTGCCATAGCTCGCTTCGTTTCCGAGATATTTGCAGATTTATCTCAAGGGAAGTGGCCTGACGGACATATTTCGAGATATTTCTTCTTCTTGTTGTTCTTCTTCTGCACAGCTAAGCTGGAAGTGGCATTTGCGGCTCGCACTAGTGCAGAGTTATCTCAAAGAAAGGGGCCACGGTGTTTCTGTATCCCTATTATGTTGGTGCGGCTTCGGAACTTTTAAATATCTCGATATATCTCGAAAACTACGCTTCTGATCAAAAAATATCATAGAACATAAATTGTAGGAAACATAATTCTCTACAAAAAACGTCTCTTAACATTTTGCCATAGCTCGCTTCGTTTCCGAGATATTTGCAGATTCAGCTCAAAGGAACTGGCCTGACGGACATATTTCGAGATATTTCTTCTTCTTGTTGTTCTTCCTCTGCACAGCTAAGCTGGAAGTGGCATTTGCAGCTCGCAATAGTGCAGAGTTATCTCAAAGAAAGGGGCCACGGTGTTTCTGTATCTCTATTATGTTGGTGCGGCTTCGGAACTTTTAAATATCTCGATATATCTCGAAAACTACGCTTCTGATCAAAAAATATCATAGAACATAAATTGTAGGAAACATAATTCTCTACAAAAAACGTCTCTTAACATTTTGCCATAGATCGCTTCGTTTCCGAGATATTTGCAGATTCAGCACAAAGGAACTGGCCTGACGGACATATTTCCAGATATTTCTTCTTCTTGTTGTTCTTCCTCTGCACAGCTAAGCTGGAAGTGGCATTTGCAGCTCGCAATAGTGCAGAGTTATCTCAAAGAAAGGGGCCACGGTGTTTCTGTATCTCTATTATGTTGGTGCGGCTTCGGAACTTTTAAATATCTTGATATATCTCGAGAACTACGCATCTGATCAAAAAATATCATAGAACATAAAAAGTAGGAAACTTAATTCTCTACAAAAAAGGTCTCTTAACATTTTGCCATAGCTCGCTTCGTTTCCGAGATATTTGCAGATTTATCTCAAGGGAAGGGGCCTGACGGACATATTTCGGGATATTTCTTCTTCTTGTTGTTCTTCTTCTGCACAGCTAAGCTGGAAGTGGCATTTGCGGCTCGCACTAGTGCAGAGTTATCTCAACGAAAGGGGCCACGGTGTTTCTGTATCTCTATTATGTTGGTGCGGCTTCGGAACTTTTAAATATCTCGATATATCTCGAAAACTACGCTTCTGATCAAAAAATATCATAGAACATAAATTGTAGGAAGCATAATTCTCTACAAAAAAGGTCTCTTAACATTTTGCCATAGCTCGCTTCGTTTCCGAGATATTTGCAGATATATCTCAAGGGAAGCGGCCTGACGGACATATTTCGAGATATTTCTTCTTCTTGTTGTTCTTCTTCTGCACAGCTAAGCTGGAAGTGGCATTTGCAGCTCGCAATAGTGCAGAGTTATCTCAAAGAAAGGGGCCACGGTGTTTCTGTATCTCTATTATGTTGGTGCGGCTTCGGAACTTTTAAATATCTCGATATATCTCGAAAACTACGCTTCTGATCAAAAAATATCATAGAACATGAAAAGTAGGAAACTTAATTCTCTACAAAAAAGGTCTCTTAACATTTTGCCATAGCTCTCTTCGTTTCCGAGATATTTGCAGATTTATCTCAAGGGAAGGGGCCTGACGGACATATTTCGAGATATTTCTTCTTCTTGTTGTTCTTCTTCTGCACAGCTAAGCTGGAAGTGGCATTTGCGGCTCGCACTAGTGCAGAGTTATCTCAAAGAAAGGGGCCACGGTGTTTCTGTATCTCTATTATGTTGGTGCGGCTTCGGAACTTTTAAATATCTCGATATATCTCGAAAACTACGCTTCTGATCAAAAAATGTCATAGAACATAAATTGTAGGAAACATAATTCTCTACAAAAAACGTCTCTTAACATTTGGCCATAGCTCGCTTCGTTTCCGAGATATTTGCAGATTTATCTCAAGGGAAGTGGCCTGACGGACATATTTCGAGATATTTCTTCTTCTTGTTGTCCTTCTTCTGCACAGCTAAGCTGGAAGTGGCATTTGCGGCTCGCACTAGTGCAGAGTTATCTCAAAGAAAGGGGCCACGGTGTTTCTGTATCCCTATTATGTTGGTGCGGCTTCGGAACTTTTAAATATCTCGATATATCTCGAAAACTACGCTTCTGATCAAAAAATATCATAGAACATAAATTGTAGGAAACATAATTCTCTACAAAAAAGGTCTCTTAACATTTTGCCATAGCTCGCTTCGTTTCCGAGATATTTGCATATTTATCTCAAGGGAAGGGGCCTGACGGACATATTTCGAGATATTTCTTCTTCTTGTTGTTCTTCTTCTGCACAGCTAAGCTGGAAGTGGCATTTGCGGCTCGCACTAGTGCAGAGTTATCTCAAAGAAAGGGGCCACGGTGTTTCTGTATCTCTATTATGTTGGTGCGGCTTCGGAACTTTTAAATATCTCGATATATCTCGAAAACTACGCTTCTGATCAAAAAATATCATAGAACCTAAATTGTAGGAAACATAATTCTCTACAAAAAGGGTCTCTTAACATTTTGCCATAGCTCGCTTCGTTTCCGAGATATTTGCAGATATATCTCAAGGGAAGGGGCCTGACGGACATATTTCGAGATATTTCTTCTTCTTGTTGTTCTTCTTCTGCACAGCTAAGCTGGAAGTGGCATTTGCAGCTCGCAATAGTGCAGAGTTATCTCAAAGAAAGAGGCCACGGTGTTTCTGTATCTCTATTATGTTGGTGCGGCTTCGGAACTTTTAAATATCTTGATATATCTCGAGAACTACGCGCCTGATCAAAAAATATCATAGAACATAAAAAGTAGGAAACATAATTCTCTACAAAAACGGTCTCTTAACATTTTGCCATAGCTCGCTTCGTTTCCGAGATATTTGCAGATATATCTCAAGGGAAGGGGCCTGATGGACATATTTCGAGATATTTCTTCTTCTTGTTGTTCTTCTTCTGCACAGCTAAGCTGGAAGTTGCATTTGCGGCTCGCACTAGTGCACAGTTATCTCAAAGAAAGGGGCCACGGTGTTTCTGCATCTCTATTATGTTGGTGCGTCTTCGGAACTTTTAAATATCTCGATATATCTCGAAAACTACGCTTCTGATCAAAAAATATCATAGAACATAAATTGTAGGAAACATAATTCTCTACAAAAAACGTCTCTTAACATTTTGCCATAGTTCGCTTCGTTTCCGAGATATATGCAGATTCATCTCAAGGGAAGGGGTCTGACGGACATATTTCGAGATATTTCTTCTTCTGCACAGCTAAGCTCGAAGTGGCATTTGCAGCTCGCAATAGTGCAGAGTTATCTCAAAGAAAGAGGCCACGGTGTTCCTGTACCTCTATTATGTTGGTGCAGCTTCGGAACTTTTAAATATCTTGATATATCTCGAGAACTACGCATCTGATCAAAAAATATCATCGAACATAAAAAGTAGGAAACTTAATTCTCTACAAAAAAGGTCTCTTAACATTTGGCCATAGCTCGCTTCGTTTCCGAGATATTTGCAGATTTATCTCAAGGGAAGTGGCCTGACGGACATATTTCGAGATATTTCTTCTTCTTGTTGTCCTTCTTCTGCACAGCTAAGCTGGAAGTGGCATTTGCGGCTCGCACTAGTGCAGAGTTATCTCAAAGAAAGGGGCCACGGTGTTTCTGTATCCCTATTATGTTGGTGCGGCTTCGGAACTTTTAAATATCTCGATATATCTCGAAAACTACGCTTCTGATCAAAAAATATCATAGAACATAAATTGTAGGAAACATAATTCTCTACAAAAAACGTCTCTTAACATTTTGCCATAGCTCGCTTCGTTTCCGAGATATTTGCAGATTCAGCTCAAAGGAACTGGCCTGACGGACATATTTCGAGATATTTCTTCTTCTTGTTGTTCTTCCTCTGCACAGCTAAGCTGGAAGTGGCATTTGCAGCTCGCAATAGTGCAGAGTTATCTCAAAGAAAGGGGCCACGGTGTTTCTGTATCTCTATTATGTTGGTGCGGCTTCGGAACTTTTAAATATCTTGATATATCTCGAGAACTACGCATCTGATCAAAAAATATCATAGAACATAAAAAGTAGGAAACTTAATTCTCTACAAAAAAGGTCTCTTAACATTTTGCCATAGCTCGCTTGGTTTCCGAGATATTTGCAGATTTATCTCAAGGGAAGGGGCCTGAAGGACATATTTCGGGATATTTCTTCTTCTTGTTGTTCTTCTTCTGCACAGCTAAGCTGGAAGTGGCATTTGCGGCTCGCACTAGTGCAGAGTTATCTCAACGAAAGGGGCCACGGTGTTTCTGTATCTCTATTATGTTGGTGCGGCTTCGGAACTTTTAAATATCTCGATATATCTCGAAAACTACGCTTCTGATCAAAAAATATCATAGAACATAAATTGTAGGAAGCATAATTCTCTACAAAAAAGGTCTCTTAACATTTTGCCATAGCTCGCTTCGTTTCCGAGATATTTGCAGATTTATCTCAAGGGAAGGGGCCTGACGGACATATTTCGAGATATTTCTTCTTCTTGTTGTTCTTCTTCTGCACAGCTAAGCTGGAAGTGGCATTTGCGGCTCGCACTAGTGCAGAGTTATCTCAAAGAAAGGGGCCACGGTGTTTCTGTATCCCTATTATGTTGGTGCGGCTTCGGAACTTTTAAATATCTCGATATATCTCGAAAACTACGCTTCTGATCAAAAAATATCATAGAACATAAATTGTAGGAAACATAATTCTCTACAAAAAACGTCTCTTAACATTTTGCCATAGATCGCTTCGTTTCCGAGATATTTGCAGATTCAGCTCAAAGGAACTGGCCTGACGGACATATTTCGAGATATTTCTTCTTCTTGTTGTTCTTCCTCTGCACAGCTAAGCTGGAAGTGGCATTTGCAGCTCGCAATAGTGCAGAGTTATCTCAAAGAAAGGGGCCACGGTGTTTCTGTATCTCTATTATGTTGGTGCGGCTTCGGAACTTCTAAATATCTTGATATATCTCGAGAACTACGCATCTGATCAAAAAATATCATAGAACATAAAAAGTAGGAAACTTAATTCTCTACAAAAAAGGTCTCTTAACATTTTGCCATAGTTCGCTTCGTTTCCGAGATATTTGCAGATTCATCTCAAGGGAAGGGGTCTGACGGACATATTTCGAGATATTTCTTCTTCTGCACAGCTAAGCTCGAAGTGGCATTTGCAGCTCGCAATAGTGCAGAGTTATCTCAAAGAAAGAGGCCACGGTGTTTCTGTACCTCTATTATGTTGGTGCAGCTTCGGAACTTTTAAATATCTTGATATATCTCGAGAACTACGCATCTGATCAAAAAATATCATCGAACATAAAAAGTAGGAAACTTAATTCTCTACGAAAAAGGTCTCTTAACATGTTGTCATAGCTCGCTTCGTTTCCGAGATATTTGCAGATTTATCTCAAGGGAAGTGGCCTGACGGACATATTTCGAGATATTTCTTCTTCTTGTTGTTCTTCTTCTGCACAGCTAAGCTGGAAGTGGCATTTGCAGCTCGCAATAGTGCAGAGTTATCCCAAAGAAAGGGGCCACGGTGTTTCTGTATCTCTATTATGTTGGTGCGGCTTCGGAACTTTTAAATATCTCGATATATCTCGAAAACTACGCTTCTGATAAAAAATATCATACAACATAAAAAGTAGGAAACTTAATTCTCTACAAAAAAGGTCTCTTAATGTTTTGCAATAGCTCGCTTCGTTTCCGAGATATTTGCAGATTTATCTCAAGGGAAGTGGCCTGACGGACATATTTCGAGATATTTCTTCTTCTTGTTGTTCTGCTTCTGCACAGCTAAGCTGGAAGTGGCATTTGCAGCTCGCAATAGTGCAGAGTTATCCCAAAGAAAGGGGCCACGGTGTTTCTGTATCTCTATTATGTTGGTGCGGCTTCGGAACTTTTAAATATCTCGATATATCTCGAAAACTACGCTTCTGATAAAAAATATCATAGAACATAAATTGTAGGAAACATAATTCTCTACAAAAAACGTCTCTTAACATTTTGCCATAGATCGCTTCGTTTCCGAGATATTTGCAGATTCAGCTCAAAGGAACTGGCCTGACGGACATATTTCGAGATATTTCTTCTTCTTGTTGTTCTTCCTCTGCACAGCTAAGCTGGAAGTGGCATTTGCAGCTCGCAATAGTGCAGAGTTATCTCAAAGAAAGGGGCGACGGTGTTTCTGTATCTCTATTATGTTGGTGCGGCTTCGGAACTTCTAAATATCTTGATATATCTCGAGAACTACGCATCTGATCAAAAAATATCATAGAACATAAAAAGTAGGAAACTTAATTCTCTACAAAAAAGGTCTCTTAACATTTTGCCATAGTTCGCTTCGTTTCCGAGATATTTGCAGATTCATCTCAAGGGAAGGGGTCTGACGGACATATTTCGAGATATTTCTTCTTCTGCACAGCTAAGCTCGAAGTGGCATTTGCAGCTCGCAATAGTGCAGAGTTATCTCAAAGAAAGAGGCCACGGTGTTTCTGTACCTCTATTATGTTGGTGCAGCTTCGGAACTTTTAAATATCTTGATATATCTCGAGAACTACGCATCTGATCAAAAAATATCATCGAACATAAAAAGTAGGAAACTTAATTCTCTACGAAAAAGGTCTCTTAACATGTTGTCATAGCTCGCTTCGTTTCCGAGATATTTGCAGATTTATCTCAAGGGAAGTGGCCTGACGGACATATTTCGAGATATTTCTTCTTCTTGTTGTTCTTCTTCTGCACAGCTAAGCTGGAAGTGGCATTTGCAGCTCGCAATAGTGCAGAGTTATCCCAAAGAAAGGGGCCACGGTGTTTCTGTATCTCTATTATGTTGGTGCGGCTTCGGAACTTTTAAATATCTCGATATATCTCGAAAACTACGCTTCTGATAAAAAATATCATACAACATAAAAAGTAGGAAACTTAATTCTCTACAAAAAAGGTCTCTTAATGTTTTGCAATAGCTCGCTTCGTTTCCGAGATATTTGCAGATTTATCTCAAGGGAAGTGGCCTGACGGACATATTTCGAGATATTTCTTCTTCTTGTTGTTCTTCTTCTGCACAGCTAAGCTGGAAGTGGCATTTGCAGCTCGCAATAGTGCAGAGTTATCCCAAAGAAAGGGGCCACGGTGTTTCTGTATCTCTATTATGTTGGTGCGGCTTCGGAACTTTTAAATATCTCGATATATCTCGAAAACTACGCTTCTGATAAAAAATATCATACAACATAAAAAGTAGGAAACTTAATTCTCTACAAAAAAGGTCTCTTAACGTTTTGCAATAGCTCGCTTCGTTTCCGAGATATTTGCAGATTTATCTCAAGGGAGGGCCCTGACGGACATATTTCGAGATATTTCTTCTTCTTGTTGTTCTTCTTCTGCACAGCTAAGCTGGAAGTGGCATTTACAGCTCGCAATAGTGCAGAGTTATCTCAAAGAACGGGGCCACGGTGTTTCTGTATCTCTATTATGTTGGTGCGGCTTCGGAACTTTTAAATATCTCGATATATCTCGAAAACTACGCTTCTGATAAAAAATATCATACAACATAAAAAGTAGGAAACTTAATTCTCTACAAAAAAGGTCTCTTAACGTTTTGCAATAGCTCGCTTCGTTTCCGAGATATTTGCAGATTTATCTCAAGGGAAGGGCCCTGACGGACATATTTCGAGATATTTCTTCTTCTTGTTGTTCTTCTTCTGCACAGCTAAGCTGGAAGTGGCATTTACAGCTCGCAATAGTGCAGAGTTATCTCAAAGAACGGGGCCACGGTGTTTCTGTATCTCTATTATGTTGGTGTGGCTTCGGAACTTTTAAATATCTTGATATATCTCGAGAACTACGCATCTGATCAAAAAATATCATAGAACATAAATTGTAGGAAACATAATTCTCTACAAAAAAGGTCTCTTAACATTTTGCCATAGCTCGCTTCGTTTCCGAGATATTTGCAGATTTATCTCAAGGGAAGGGGCCTGACGGACATATTTCGAGATATTTCTTCTTCTTGTTGTTCTTCTTCTGCACAGCTAAGCTGGAAGTGGCATTTGCGGCTCGCACTAGTGCAGAGTTATCTCAAAGAAAGGGGCCACGGTGTTTCTGTATCTCTATTATGTTGGTGCGGCTTCGGAACTTTTAAATATCTCGATATATCTCGAAAACTACGCTTCTGATCAAAAAATATCATAGAACATAAATTGTAGGAAACATAATTCTCTACAAAAAACGTCTCTTAACATTTTGCCATAGCTCGCTTCGTTTCCGAGATATTTGCAGATTCAGCTCAAAGGAACTGGCCTGACGGACATATTTCGAGATATTTCTTCTTCTTGTTGTTCTTCTTCTGCACAGCTAAGCTGGAAGTGGCATTTGCGGCTCGCACTAGTGCAGAGTTATCTCAAAGAAAGGGGCCACGGTGTTTCTGTATCTTTATTATGTTGGTGCGGCTTCGGAACTTTTAAATATCTCGATATATCTCGAAAACTACGCTTCTGATCAAAAAATATCATAGAACATAAAAAGTAGGAAACTTAATTCTCTACAAAAAAGGTCTCTTAACATTTTGCCATAGCTCGCTTCGTTTCCGAGATATTTGCAGATTTATCTCAAGGGAAGGGGCCTAACGGACATATTTCGAGATATTTCTTCTTCTTGTTGTTCTTCTTCTGCACAGCTAAACTGGAAGTGGCATTTCCAGCTCGCAATAGTGCAGAGTTATCTCAAAGAAAGGGGCCACGGTGTTTCTGTATCTCTATTATGTTGGTGCGGCTTCGGAACTTTTAAATATCTCGATATATCTCGAAAACTACGCTTCTGATCAAAAAATATCATAGAACGTAAATTGTAGGAAATATTATTCTCTACAAAAAAGGTCTCTTAACATTTTGCCATAGCTCGCTTCGTTTCCGAGATATTTGCAGATTTATCTCAAGGGAAGGGTCCTGATGGACATATTTCGAGATATTTCTTCTTCTTGTTGTTCTTCTTCTGCACAGCTAAACTGGAAGTGGCATTTCCAGCTCGCAATCGTGCAGAGTTATCTCAAAGAAAGGGGCCACGGTGTTTCTGTATCTCTATTATGTTGGTGCGGCTTCGGAACTTTTAAATATCTTGATATATCTCGAGAACTACGCCTCTGATCGAAAAATATCATAGAACATAAAAAGTAGGAAACTTAATTATCTACAAAAAAGGTCTCTTAACATTTTGCCATAGCTCGCTTCGTTTCCGAGATATTTGCAGATTTATCTCAAGGGAAGGGGCCTGACGGACATATTTCGAGATATTTCTTCTTCTTGTTGTTCTTCTTCTGCACAGCTAAGCTGGAAGTGGCATTTGCAGCTCGCACTAGTGCAGAGCTATCTCAAAGAAAGGGGCCACGGTGTTTCTGTATCTCTATTATGTTGGTGCGGCTTCGGAACTTTTAAATATCTCGATATATCTCGAAAACTACGCTTCTGATCAAAAAAGATCATAGAACATAAATTGTAGGAAACATAATTCTCTACAAAAAAGGTCTCTTAACATTTTGCCATAGCTCGCTTCGTTTCCGAGATATTTGCAGATATATCTCAAGGGAAGGGGCCTGACGGACATATTTCGAGATATTTCTTCTTCTTGTTGTTCTTCTTCTGCACAGCTAAGCTGGAAGTGGCATTTACAGCTCGCAATAGTGCAGAGTTATCTCAAAGAAAGGGGCCACGGTGTTTCTGTATCTCTATTATGTTGGTGCGGCTTCGGAACTTTTAAATATCTTGATATATCTCGAGAACTACGCATCTGATCAAAAAATATCATAGAACATAAAAAGTAGGAAACTTAATTCTCTACAAAAAAGGTCTCTTAACATTTTGCCATAGCTCGCTTCGTTTCCGAGATATTTGCAGATTTATCTCAAGGGAAGGGGCCTGACGGACATATTTCGAGATATTTCTTCTTCTTGTTGTTCTTCTTCTGCACAGCTAAGCTGGAAGTGGCATTTGCAGCTCGCAATAGTGCAGAGTTATCGCAAAGAAAGGGGCCACGGTGTTTCTGTATCTCTATTATGTTGGTGCGGCTTCGGAACTTTTAAATATCTTGTTATATCTCGAGAACTACCCATCTGATCAAAAAATATCATAGAACATAAAAAGTAGGAAACTTAATTCTCTACAAAAAAGGTCTCTTATCGTTTTGCAATAACTCGCTTCGTTTCCGAGATATTTGCAGATTTATCTCAAGGGAAGGGTCCTGACGGACATATTTCGAGATATTTCTTCTTCTTGTTGTTCTTCTTCTGCACAGCTAAACTGGAAGTGGCATTTCCAGCTCGCAATCATGCAGAGTTATCTCAAAGAGAGGGGCCACGGTGTTTCTGTATCTCTATTATGTTGGTGCGGCTTCGAAACTTTTAAATATCTTGATATATCTCGAGAACTACGCCTCTGATCGAAAAATATCATAGAACATAAAAAGTAGGAAACTTAATTCTCTACAAAAAAGGTCTCTTAACATTTTGCCATAGCTCGCTTCGTTTCCGAGATATTTGCAGATTTATCTCAAGGGAAGGGGCCTGACGGACATATTTCGAGATATTTCTTCTTCTTGTTGTTCTTCTTCTGCACAGCTAAGCTGGAAGTGGCATTTGCTGCGCGCAATAGTGCAGAGTTATCTCAAAGAAAGGGGCCACGGTGATTCTGTATCTCTATTATGTTGGTGCGGCTTCGGAACTTTTAAATATCTTGATATATCTCGAGAACTACGCATCTGATCAAGAAATATCATAAAACATAAAAAGTAGAAAACTTAATTCTCTACAAAAAAGGTCTCTTAACATTTTCCCATAGCTGGCATCGTTTCCGAGATATTTGCAGATTTAGCTCAAGGGAAGGGGCCTGACGGACATATTCCGAGATATTTCTTCTTCTTGTTGTTCCTCTTCTGCACAGCTAAGCTGGAAGTGGCATTTGCAGGTCGCAATAGTGCAGAGTTATCTCAAAGAAAGGGGCCACGGTGTTTCTGTATCTCTATTATGTTGGTGCGGCTTCGGAACTTTTAAATATCTCGGTATATCTCGAAAACTACGCTTCTGATCAAAAAATATCAGAGCACGTCAATTGTAGGAAACATAATTCTCCACAAAAAAGGTCTCTTAACATTTTGCCGTAGCTCGCTTCGTTTCCGAGATATTTGCAGATTTATCTCAAGGGAAGGGGCCTGACGGACATATTTCGAAATATTTCTTATTCTTGTTGTTCTTCTTCTGCACAGCTAAGCTGGAAGTGGCATTTGCAGCTCGCAATAGTGCAGAGTTATCTCAAAGAAAGGGGCCACGGTGTTTCTGTACCTCTATTATGTTGGTGCAGCTTCGGAGCTTTTAAATATCTTGATATATCTCGAGAACTACGCCTCTGATCGAAAAATATCATAGAACATAAAAAGTAGGAAACTTAATTCTCTACAAAAAAGGTCTCTTAACATTTTGCCATAGCTCGCTTCGTTTCCGAGATATTTGCAGATTTATCTCAAGGGAAGGGGCCTGACGGACATATTTCGAGATATTTCTTCTTCTTGTTGTTCTTCTTCTGCACAGCTAAGCTGGAAGTGGCATTTGCAGCTCGCAATAGTGCAGAGTTATCGCAAAGAAAGGGGCCACGGTGTTTCTGTATCTCTATTATGTTGGTGCGGCTTCGGAACTTTTAAATATCTTGATATATCTCGAGAACTACGCCTCTGATCGAAAAATATCATAGAACATAAAAAGTAGGAAACTTAATTATCTACAAAAAAGGTCTCTTAACATTTTGCCATAGCTCGCTTCGTTTCCGAGATATTTGCAGATTTATCTCAAGGGAAGGGGCCTGACGGACATATTTCGAGATATTTCTTCTTCTTGTTGTTCTTCTTCTGCACAGCTAAGCTGGAAGTGGCATTTGCAGCTCGCACTAGTGCAGAGCTATCTCAAAGAAAGGGGCCACGGTGTTTCTGTATCTCTATTATGTTGGTGCGGCTTCGGAACTTTTAAATATCTCGATATATCTCGAAAACTACGCTTCTGATCAAAAAAGATCATAGAACATAAATTGTAGGAAACATAATTCTCTACAAAAAAGGTCTCTTAACATTTTGCCATAGCTCGCTTCGTTTCCGAGATATTTGCAGATATATCTCAAGGGAAGGGGCCTGACGGACATATTTCGAGATATTTCTTCTTCTTGTTGTTCTTCTTCTGCACAGCTAAGCTGGAAGTGGCATTTATAGCTCGCAATAGTGCAGAGTTATCTCAAAGAAAGGGGCCACGGTGTTTCTGTATCTCTATTATGTTGGTGCGGCTTCGGAACTTTTAAATATCTTGATATATCTCGAGAACTACGCATCTGATCAAAAAATATCATAGAACATAAAAAGTAGGAAACTTAATTCTCTACAAAAAAGCTCTCTTAACATTTTGCCATAGCTCGCTTCGTTTCCGAGATATTTGCAGATTTATCTCAAGGGAAGGGGCCTGACGGACATATTTCGAGATATTTCTTCTTCTTGTTGTTCTTCTTCTGCACAGCTAAGCTGGAAGTGGCATTTGCAGCTCGCAATAGTGCAGAGTTATCGCAAAGAAAGGGGCCACGGTGTTTCTGTATCTCTATTATGTTGGTGCGGCTACGGAACTTTTAAATATCTTGATATATCTCGAGAACTACGCATCTGATCAAAAAATATCATAGAACATAAAAAGTAGGAAACTTAATTCTCTACAAAAAAGGTCTCTTAACGTTTTGCAATAGCTCGCTTCGTTTCCGAGATATTTGCAGATTTATCTCAAGGGAAGGGTCCTGACGGACATATTTCGAGATATTTCTTCTTCTTGTTGTTCTTCTTCTGCACAGCTAAACTGGAAGTGGCATTTCCAGCTCGCAATCATGCAGAGTTATCTCAAAGAGAGGGGCCACGGTGTTTCTGTATCTTTATTATGTTGGTGCGGCTTCGAAACTTTTAAATATCTTGATATATCTCGAGAACTACGCCTCTGATCGAAAAATATCATAGAACATAAAAAGTAGGAAACTTAATTCTCTACAAAAAAGGTCTCTTAACATTTTGCCATAGCTCGCTTCGTTTCCGAGATATTTGCAGATTTATCTCAAGGGAAGGGGCCTGACGGACATATTTCGAGATATTTCTTCTTCTTGTTGTTCTTCTTCTGCACAGCTAAGCTGGAAGTGGCATTTGCTGCGCGCAATAGTGCAGAGTTATCTCAAAGAAAGGGGCCACGGTGATTCTGTATCTCTATTATGTTGGTGCGGCTTCGGAACTTTTAAATATCTTGATATATCTCGAGAACTACGCATCTGATCAAGAAATATCATAAAACATAAAAAGTAGAAAACTTAATTCTCTACAAAAAAGGTCTCTTAACATTTTCCCATAGCTGGCATCGTTTCCGAGATATTTGCAGATTTAGCTCAAGGGAAGGGGCCTGACGGACATATTCCGAGATATTTCTTCTTCTTGTTGTTCCTCTTCTGCACAGCTAAGCTGGAAGTGGCATTTGCAGGTCGCAATAGTGCAGAGTTATCTCAAAGAAAGGGGCCACGGTGTTTCTGTATCTCTATTATGTTGGTGCGGCTTCGGAACTTTTAAATATCTCGGTATATCTCGAAAACTACGCTTCTGATCAAAAAATATCAGAGAACGTCAATTGTAGGAAACATAATTCTCCACAAAAAAGGTCTCTTAACATTTTGCCGTAGCTCGCTTCGTTTCCGAGATATTTGCAGATTTATCTCAAGGGAAGGGGCCTGACGGACATATTTCGAAATATTTCTTATTCTTGTTGTTCTTCTTCTGCACAGCTAAGCTGGAAGTGGCATTTGCAGCTCGCAATAGTGCAGAGTTATCTCAAAGAAAGGGGCCACGGTGTTTCTGTACCTCTATTATGTTGGTGCAGCTTCGGAGCTTTTAAATATCTTGATATATCTCGAGAACTACGCCTCTGATCGAAAAATATCATAGAACATAAAAAGTAGGAAACTTAATTCTCTACAAAAAAGGTCTCTTAACATTTTGCCATAGCTCGCTTCGTTTCCGAGATATTTGCAGATTTATCTCCAGGGAAGGGGCCTGACGGACATATTTCGAGATATTTCTTCTTCTTGTTGTTCTTCTTCTGCACAGCTAAGCTGGAAGTGGCATTTGCAGCTCGCAATAGTGCAGAGTTATCGCAAAGAAAGGGGCCACGGTGTTTCTGTATCTCTATTATGTTGGTGCGGCTTCGGAACTTTTAAATATCTTGATATATCTCGAGAACTACGCCTCTGATCGAAAAATATCATAGAACATAAAAAGTAGGAAACTTAATTATCTACAAAAAAGGTCTCTTAACATTTTGCCATAGCTCGCTTCGTTTCCGAGATATTTGCAGATTTATCTCAAGGGAAGGGGCCTGACGGACATATTTCGAGATATTTCTTCTTCTTGTTGTTCTTCTTCTGCACAGCTAAGCTGGAAGTGGCATTTGCAGCTCGCACTAGTGCAGAGTTATCTCAAAGAAAGGGGCCACGGTGTTTCTGTATCTCTATTATGTTGGTGCGGCTTCGGAACTTTTAAATATCTTGATATATCTCGAGAACTACGCATCTGATCAAAAAATATCATAGAACATAAAAAGTAGGAAACTTAATTCTCTACAAAAAAGGTCTCTTAACATTTTGCCATAGCTCGCTTCGTTTCCGAGATATTTGCAGATTTAGCTCAAGGGAAGGGGCCTGACGGACATATTCCGAGATATTTCTTCTTCTTGTTGTTCCTCTTCTGCACAGCTAAGCTGGAAGTGGCATTTGCAGGTCGCAATAGTGCAGAGTTATCTCAAAGAAAGGGGCCACGGTGTTTCTGTATCTCTATTATGTTGGTGCGGCTTCGGAACTTTTAAATATCTCGGTATATCTCGAAAACTACGCTTCTGATCAAAAAATATCAGAGAACGTCAATTGTAGGAAACATAATTCTCCACAAAAAAGGTCTCTTAACATTTTGCCGTAGCTCGCTTCGTTTCCGAGATATTTGCAGATTTATCTCAAGGGAAGGGGCCTGACGGACATATTTCGAAATATTTCTTATTCTTGTTGTTCTTCTTCTGCACAGCTAAGCTGGAAGTGGCATTTGCAGCTCGCAATAGTGCAGAGTTATCTCAAAGAAAGGGGCCACGGTGTTTCTGTACCTCTATTATGTTGGTGCAGCTTCGGAGCTTTTAAATATCTTGATATATCTCGAGAACTACGCCTCTGATCGAAAAATATCATAGAACATAAAAAGTAGGAAACTTAATTCTCTACAAAAAAGGTCTCTTAACATTTTGCCATAGCTCGCTTCGTTTCCGAGATATTTGCAGATTTATCTCAAGGGAAGGGGCCTGACGGACATATTTCGAGATATTTCTGCTTCTTGTTGTTCTTCTTCTGCACAGCTAAGCTGGAAGTGGCATTTGCAGCTCGCAATAGTGCAGAGTTATCGCAAAGGAAGGGGCCACGGTGTTTCTGTATCTCTATTATGTTGGTGCAGCTTCGGAGCTTTTAAATATCTTGATATATCTCGAGAACTACGCATCTGATCAAAAAATATCATAGAACATAAAAAGTAGGAAACTTAATTCTCTACAAAAAAGGTCTCTTAACATTTTGCCATAGCTCGCTTCGTTTCCGAGATATTTGCAGATTTATCTCAAGGGAAGGGGCCTGACGGACATATTTCGAGATATTTCTTCTTCTTGTTGTTCTTCTTCTGCACAGCTAAGCTGGAAGTGGCATTTGCAGCTCGCAATAGTGCAGAGTTATCGCAAAGAAAGGGGCCACGGTGTTTCTGTATCTCTATTATGTTGGTGCGGCTTCGGAACTTTTAAATATCTTGTTATATCTCGAGAACTACCCATCTGATCAAAAAATATCATAGAACATAAAAAGTAGGAAACTTAATTCTCTACAAAAAAGGTCTCTTATCGTTTTGCAATAGCTCGCTTCGTTTCCGAGATATTTGCAGATTTATCTCAAGGGAAGGGTCCTGACGGACATATTTCGAGATATTTCTTCTTCTTGTTGTTCTTCTTCTGCACAGCTAAACTGGAAGTGGCATTTCCAGCTCGCAATCATGCAGAGTTATCTCAAAGAGAGGGGCCACGGTGTTTCTGTATCTCTATTATGTTGGTGCGGCTTCGAAACTTTTAAATATCTTGATATATCTCGAGAACTACGCCTCTGATCGAAAAATATCATAGAACATAAAAAGTAGGAAACTTAATTCTCTACAAAAAAGGTCTCTTAACATTTTGCCATAGCTCGCTTCGTTTCCGAGATATTTGCAGATTTATCTCAAGGGAAGGGGCCTGACGGACATATTTCGAGATATTTCTTCTTCTTGTTGTTCTTCTTCTGCACAGCTAAGCTGGAAGTGGCATTTGCTGCGCGCAATAGTGCAGAGTTATCTCAAAGAAAGGGGCCACGGTGATTCTGTATCTCTATTATGTTGGTGCGGCTTCGGAACTTTTAAATATCTTGATATATCTCGAGAACTACGCATCTGATCAAGAAATATCATAAAACATAAAAAGTAGAAAACTTAATTCTCTACAAAAAAGGTCTCTTAACATTTTCCCATAGCTGGCATCGTTTCCGAGATATTTGCAGATTTAGCTCAAGGGAAGGGGCCTGACGGACATATTCCGAGATATTTCTTCTTCTTGTTGTTCCTCTTCTGCACAGCTAAGCTGGAAGTGGCATTTGCAGGTCGCAATAGTGCAGAGTTATCTCAAAGAAAGGGGCCACGGTGTTTCTGTATCTCTATTATGTTGGTGCGGCTTCGGAACTTTTAAATATCTCGGTATATCTCGAAAACTACGCTTCTGATCAAAAAATATCAGAGCACGTCAATTGTAGGAAACATAATTCTCCACAAAAAAGGTCTCTTAACATTTTGCCGTAGCTCGCTTCGTTTCCGAGATATTTGCAGATTTATCTCAAGGGAAGGGGCCTGACGGACATATTTCGAAATATTTCTTATTCTTGTTGTTCTTCTTCTGCACAGCTAAGCTGGAAGTGGCATTTGCAGCTCGCAATAGTGCAGAGTTATCTCAAAGAAAGGGGCCACGGTGTTTCTGTACCTCTATTATGTTGGTGCAGCTTCGGAGCTTTTAAATATCTTGATATATCTCGAGAACTACGCCTCTGATCGAAAAATATCATAGAACATAAAAAGTAGGAAACTTAATTCTCTACAAAAAAGGTCTCTTAACATTTTGCCATAGCTCGCTTCGTTTCCGAGATATTTGCAGATTTATCTCAAGGGAAGGGGCCTGACGGACATATTTCGAGATATTTCTTCTTCTTGTTGTTCTTCTTCTGCACAGCTAAGCTGGAAGTGGCATTTGCAGCTCGCAATAGTGCAGAGTTATCGCAAAGAAAGGGGCCACGGTGTTTCTGTATCTCTATTATGTTGGTGCGGCTTCGGAACTTTTAAATATCTTGATATATCTCGAGAACTACGCCTCTGATCGAAAAATATCATAGAACATAAAAAGTAGGAAACTTAATTATCTACAAAAAAGGTCTCTTAACATTTTGCCATAGCTCGCTTCGTTTCCGAGATATTTGCAGATTTATCTCAAGGGAAGGGGCCTGACGGACATATTTCGAGATATTTCTTCTTCTTGTTGTTCTTCTTCTGCACAGCTAAGCTGGAAGTGGCATTTGCAGCTCGCACTAGTGCAGAGCTATCTCAAAGAAAGGGGCCACGGTGTTTCTGTATCTCTATTATGTTGGTGCGGCTTCGGAACTTTTAAATATCTCGATATATCTCGAAAACTACGCTTCTGATCAAAAAAGATCATAGAACATAAATTGTAGGAAACATAATTCTCTACAAAAAAGGTCTCTTAACATTTTGCCATAGCTCGCTTCGTTTCCGAGATATTTGCAGATATATCTCAAGGGAAGGGGCCTGACGGACATATTTCGAGATATTTCTTCTTCTTGTTGTTCTTCTTCTGCACAGCTAAGCTGGAAGTGGCATTTATAGCTCGCAATAGTGCAGAGTTATCTCAAAGAAAGGGGCCACGGTGTTTCTGTATCTCTATTATGTTGTTGCGGCTTCGGAACTTTTAAATATCTTGATATATCTCGAGAACTACGCATCTGATCAAAAAATATCATAGAACATAAAAAGTAGGAAACTTAATTCTCTACAAAAAAGGTCTCTTAACGTTTTGCAATAGCTCGCTTCGTTTCCGAGATATTTGCAGATTTATCTCAAGGGAAGGGTCCTGACGGACATATTTCGAGATATTTCTTCTTCTTGTTGTTCTTCTTCTGCACAGCTAAACTGGAAGTGGCATTTCCAGCTCGCAATCATGCAGAGTTATCTCAAAGAGAGGGGCCACGGTGTTTCTGTATCTTTATTATGTTGGTGCGGCTTCGAAACTTTTAAATATCTTGATATATCTCGAGAACTACGCCTCTGATCGAAAAATATCATAGAACATAAAAAGTAGGAAACGTAATTCTCTACAAAAAAGGTCTCTTAACATTTTGCCATAGCTCGCTTCGTTTCCGAGATATTTGCAGATTTATCTCAAGGGAAGGGGCCTGACGGACATATTTCGAGATATTTCTTCTTCTTGTTGTTCTTCTTCTGCACAGCTAAGCTGGAAGTGGCATTTGCTGCGCGCAATAGTGCAGAGTTATCTCAAAGAAAGGGGCCACGGTGATTCTGTATCTCTATTATGTTGGTGCGGCTTCGGAACTTTTAAATATCTTGATATATCTCGAGAACTACGCATCTGATCAAGAAATATCATAAAACATAAAAAGTAGAAAACTTAATTCTCTACAAAAAAGGTCTCTTAACATTTTCCCATAGCTGGCATCGTTTCCGAGATATTTGCAGATTTAGCTCAAGGGAAGGGGCCTGACGGACATATTCCGAGATATTTCTTCTTCTTGTTGTTCCTCTTCTGCACAGCTAAGCTGGAAGTGGCATTTGCAGGTCGCAATAGTGCAGAGTTATCTCAAAGAAAGGGGCCACGGTGTTTCTGTATCTCTATTATGTTGGTGCGGCTTCGGAACTTTTAAATATCTCGGTATATCTCGAAAACTACGCTTCTGATCAAAAAATATCAGAGAACGTCAATTGTAGGAAACATAATTCTCCACAAAAAAGGTCTCTTAACATTTTGCCGTAGCTCGCTTCGTTTCCGAGATATTTGCAGATTTATCTCAAGGGAAGGGGCCTGACGGACATATTTCGAAATATTTCTTATTCTTGTTGTTCTTCTTCTGCACAGCTAAGCTGGAAGTGGCATTTGCAGCTCGCAATAGTGCAGAGTTATCTCAAAGAAAGGGGCCACGGTGTTTCTGTACCTCTATTATGTTGGTGCAGCTTCGGAGCTTTTAAATATCTTGATATATCTCGAGAACTACGCCTCTGATCGAAAAATATCATAGAACATAAAAAGTAGGAAACTTAATTCTCTACAAAAAAGGTCTCTTAACATTTTGCCATAGCTCGCTTCGTTTCCGAGATATTTGCAGATTTATCTCAAGGGAAGGGGCCTGACGGACATATTTCGAGATATTTCTTCTTCTTGTTGTTCTTCTTCTGCACAGCTAAGCTGGAAGTGGCATTTGCAGCTCGCAATAGTGCAGAGTTATCGCAAAGAAAGGGGCCACGGTGTTTCTGTATCTCTATTATGTTGGTGCGGCTTCGGAACTTTTAAATATCTTGATATATCTCGAGAACTACGCCTCTGATCGAAAAATATCATAGAACATAAAAAGTAGGAAACTTAATTATCTACAAAAAAGGTCTCTTAACATTTTGCCATAGCTCGCTTCGTTTCCGAGATATTTGCAGATTTATCTCAAGGGAAGGGGCCTGACGGACATATTTCGAGATATTTCTTCTTCTTGTTGTTCTTCTTCTGCACAGCTAAGCTGGAAGTGGCATTTGCAGCTCGCACTAGTGCAGAGTTATCTCAAAGAAAGGGGCCACGGTGTTTCTGTATCTCTATTATGTTGGTGCGGCTTCGGAACTTTTAAATATCTTGATATATCTCGAGAACTACGCATCTGATCAAAAAATATCATAGAACATAAAAAGTAGGAAACTTAATTCTCTACAAAAAAGGTCTCTTAACATTTTGCCATAGCTCGCTTCGTTTCCGAGATATTTGCAGATTTAGCTCAAGGGAAGGGGCCTGACGGACATATTCCGAGATATTTCTTCTTCTTGTTGTTCCTCTTCTGCACAGCTAAGCTGGAAGTGGCATTTGCAGGTCGCAATAGTGCAGAGTTATCTCAAAGAAAGGGGCCACGGTGTTTCTGTATCTCTATTATGTTGGTGCGGCTTCGGAACTTTTAAATATCTCGGTATATCTCGAAAACTACGCTTCTGATCAAAAAATATCAGAGAACGTCAATTGTAGGAAACATAATTCTCCACAAAAAAGGTCTCTTAACATTTTGCCGTAGCTCGCTTCGTTTCCGAGATATTTGCAGATTTATCTCAAGGGAAGGGGCCTGACGGACATATTTCGAAATATTTCTTATTCTTGTTGTTCTTCTTCTGCACAGCTAAGCTGGAAGTGGCATTTGCAGCTCGCAATAGTGCAGAGTTATCTCAAAGAAAGGGGCCACGGTGTTTCTGTACCTCTATTATGTTGGTGCAGCTTCGGAGCTTTTAAATATCTTGATATATCTCGAGAACTACGCCTCTGATCGAAAAATATCATAGAACATAAAAAGTAGGAAACTTAATTCTCTACAAAAAAGGTCTCTTAACATTTTGCCATAGCTCGCTTCGTTTCCGAGATATTTGCAGATTTATCTCAAGGGAAGGGGCCTGACGGACATATTTCGAGATATTTCTGCTTCTTGTTGTTCTTCTTCTGCACAGCTAAGCTGGAAGTGGCATTTGCAGCTCGCAATAGTGCAGAGTTATCGCAAAGGAAGGGGCCACGGTGTTTCTGTATCTCTATTATGTTGGTGCAGCTTCGGAGCTTTTAAATATCTTGATATATCTCGAGAACTACGCATCTGATCAAAAAATATCATAGAACATAAAAAGTAGGAAACTTAATTCTCTACAAAAAAGGTCTCTTAACATTTTGCCATAGCTCGCTTCGTTTCCGAGATATTTGCAGATTTATCTCAAGGGAAGGGGCCTGACGGACATATTTCGAGATATTTCTTCTTCTTGTTGTTCTTCTTCTGCACAGCTAAGCTGAAAGTGGCATTTGCAGCTCGCAATAGTGCAGAGTTATCGCAAAGAAAGGGGCCACGGTGTTTCTGTATCTCTATTATGTTGGTGCGGCTTCGGAACTTTTAAATATCTTGATATATCTCGAGAACTACGCATCTGATCAAAAAATATCATAGAACATAAAAAGTAGGAAACCTAATTTTCTACAAAAAAGGTCGCTTAACATTTTGCCGTAGCTCGCTTCGTTTCCGAGATATTTGCAGATTTATCTCAAGGGAAGGGGCCTGACGGACATATTTCGAGATATTTCTTCTTCTTGTTGTTCTTCTTCTGCACAGCTAAGCTGGAAGTGGCATTTGCAGCGCGCAATAGTGCAGAGTTATCTCAAAGAAAGGGGCCACGGTGTTTCTGTATCTCTATTATGTTGGTGCGGCTTCGGAACTTTTAAATATCTTGATATATCTCGAGAACTACGCATCTGATCAAAAAATATCATAGAACATAAAAAGTAGGAAACTTAACTCTCTACAAAAAAGGTCTCTTAACATTTTGCCATACCTCGCTTCGTTTCCGAGATATTTGCAGATTTATCTCAAGGGAAGGGGCCTGACGGACATATTTCGAGATATTTCTTCTTCTTGTTGTTCTTCTTCTGCACAGCTAAGCTGAAAGTGGCATTTGCAGCTCGCAATAGTGCAGAGTTATCGCAAAGAAAGGGGCCACGGTGTTTCTGTATCTCTATTATGTTGGTGCGGCTTCGGAACTTTTAAATATCTTGATATATCTCGAGAACTACGCATCTGATCAAAAAATATCATAGAACATAAAAAGTAGGAAACCTAATTTTCTACAAAAAAGGTCGCTTAACATTTTGCCGTAGCTCGCTTCGTTTCCGAGATATTTGCAGATTTATCTCAAGGGAAGGGGCCTGACGGACATATTTCGAGATATTTCTTCTTCTTGTTGTTCTTCTTCTGCACAGCTAAGCTGGAAGTGGCATTTGCAGCGCGCAATAGTGCAGAGTTATCTCAAAGAAAGGGGCCACGGTGTTTCTGTATCTCTATTATGTTGGTGCGGCTTCGGAACTTTTAAATATCTTGATATATCTCGAGAACTACGCATCTGATCAAAAAATATCATAGAACATAAAAAGTAGGAAACTTAATTCTCTACAAAAAAGGTCTCTTAACATTTTCCCATAACTGGCATCGTTTCCGAGATATTTGCAGATTTAGCTCAAGGGAAGGGGCCTGACGGACATATTCCGAGATATTTCTTCTTCTTGTTGTTCTTCTTCTGCACAGCTAAGCTGGAAGTGGCATTTGCAGCTCGCACTAGTGCAGAGCTATCTCAAAGAAAGGGGCCACGGTGTTTCTGTATCTCTATTATGTTGGTGCGGCTTCGGAACTTTTAAATATCTCGATATATCTCGAAAACTACGCTTCTGATCAAAAAAGATCATAGAACATAAATTGTAGGAAACATAATTCTCTACAAAAAAGGTCTCTTAACATTTTGCCATAGCTCGCTTCGTTTCCGAGATATTTGCAGATATATCTCAAGGGAAGGGGCCTGACGGACATATTTCGAGATATTTCTTCTTCTTGTTGTTCTTCTTCTGCACAGCTAAGCTGGAAGTGGCATTTACAGCTCGCAATAGTGCAGAGTTATCTCAAAGAAAGGGGCCACGGTGTTTCTGTATCTCTATTATGTTGGTGCGGCTTCGGAACTTTTAAATATCTTGATATATCTCGAGAACTACGCATCTGATCAAAAAATATCATAGAACATAAAAAGTAGGAAACTTAATTCTCTACAAAAAAGGTCTCTTAACATTTTGCCATAGCTCGCTTCGTTTCCGAGATATTTGCAGATTTATCTCAAGGGAAGGGGCCTGACGGACATATTTCGAGATATTTCTTCTTCTTGTTGTTCTTCTTCAGCACAGCTAAGCTGGAAGTGGCATTTGCGGCTCGCACTAGTGCAGAGTTATCTCAAAGAAAGGGGCCACGGTGTTTCTGTATCTCTATTATGTTGGTGCGGCTTCGGAACTTTTAAATATCTCGGTATATCTCGAAAACTACGCTTCTGATCAAAAAATATCAGAGAACGTCAATGGTAGGAAACATAATTCTCCACAAAAAAGGTCTCTTAACATTTTGCCGTAGCTCGCTTCGTTTCCGAGATATTTGCAGATTTATCTCAAGGGAAGGGGCCTGACGGACATATTTCGAAATATTTCTTATTCTTGTTGTTCTTCTTCTGCACAGCTAAGCTGGAAGTGGCATTTGCAGCTCGCAATAGTGCAGAGTTATCTCAAAGAAAGGGGCCACGGTGTTTCTGTACCTCTATTATGTTGGTGCAGCTTCGGAGCTTTTAAATATCTTGATATATCTCGAGAACTACGCCTCTGATCGAAAAATATCATAGAACATAAAAAGTAGGAAACTTAATTCTCTACAAAAAAGGTCTCTTAACATTTTGCCATAGCTCGCTTCGTTTCCGAGATATTTGCAGATTTATCTCAAGGGAAGGGGCCTGACGGACATATTTCGAGATATTTCTTCTTCTTGTTGTTCTTCTTCTGCACAGCTAAGCTGGAAGTGGCATTTGCAGCTCGCAATAGTGCAGAGTTATCGCAAAGAAAGGGGCCACGGTGTTTCTGTATCTCTATTATGTTGGTGCGGCTTCGGAACTTTTAAATATCTTGATATATCTCGAGAACTACGCATCTGATCAAAAAATATCATAGAACATAAAAAGTAGCAAACCTAATTTTCTACAAAAAAGGTCTCTTAACATTTTGCCGTAGCTCGCTTCGTTTCCGAGATATTTGCAGATTTATCTCAAGGGAAGGGGCCTGACGGACATATTTCGAGATATTTCTTCTTCTTGTTGTTCTTCTTCTGCACAGCTAAGCTGGAAGTGGCATTTGCAGCGCGCAATAGTGCAGAGTTATCTCAAAGAAAGGGGCCACGGTGTTTCTGTATCTCTATTATGTTGGTGCGGCTTCGGAACTTTTAAATATCTTGATATATCTCGAGAACTACGCATCTGTTCAAAAAATATCATAGAACATAAATTGTAGGAAACATAATTCTCTACAAAAAACGTCTCTCAACATTTTGCCATAGCTCGCTTCGTTTCCGAGATATTTGCAGATTCAGCTCAAAGGAACTGGCCTGACGGACATATTTCGAGATATTTCTTCTTCTTGTTGTTCTTCTTCTGCACAGCTAAACTGGAAGTGGCATTTCCAGCTCGCAATCATGCAGAGTTATCGCAAAGAAAGAGGCCACGGTGTTTCTGTATCTCTATTATGTTGGTGCAGCTTCGGAGCTTTTAAATATCTTGATATATCTCGAGAACTACGCATCTGATCAAAAAATATCATAGAACATAAAAAGTAGGAAACTTAATTCTCTACAAAAAAGGTCTCTTAACATTTTGCCATAGCTCGCTTCGTTTCCGAGATATTTGCAGATTTATCTCAAGGGAAGGGGCCTGACGGACATATTTCGAGATATTTCTTCTTCTTGTTGTTCTTCTTCTGCACAGCTAAGCTGAAAGTGGCATTTGCAGCTCGCAATAGTGCAGAGTTACCTCAAAGAAAGGGGCCACGGTGTTTCTGTATCTCTATTATGTTGGTGCGGCTTCAGAACTTTTAAATATCTTGATATATCTCGAGAACTACGCATCTGATCAAAAAATATCATAGAACATAAAAAGTAGGAAACCTAATTTTCTACAAAAAAGGTCGCTTAACATTTTGCCGTAGCTCGCTTCGTTTCCGAGATATTTGCAGATTTATCTCAAGGGAAGGGGCCTGACGGACATATTTCGAGATATTTCTTCTTCTTGTTGTTCTTCTTCTGCACAGCTAAGCTGGAAGTGGCATTTGCAGCGCGCAATAGTGCAGAGTTATCTCAAAGAAAGGGGCCACGGTGTTTCTGTATCTCTATTATGTTGGTGCGGCTTCGGAACTTTTAAATATCTTGATATATCTCGAGAACTACGCATCTGATCAAAAAATATCATAGAACATAAAAAGTAGGAAACTTAATTCTCTACAAAAAAGGTCTCTTAACATTTTGCCATAGCTCGCTTCGTTTCCGAGATATTTGCAGATTTATCTCAAGGGAAGGGGCCTGACGGACATATTTCGAGATATTTCTTCTTCTTGTTGTTCTTCTTCTGCACAGCTAAGCTGAAAGTGGCATTTGCAGCTCGCAATAGTGCAGAGTTATCGCAAAGAAAGGGGCCACGGTGTTTCTGTACCTCTATTATGTTGGTGCGGCTTCGGAACTTTTAAATATCTTGATATATCTCGAGAACTACGCATCTGATCAAAAAATATCATAGAACATAAAAAGTAGGAAACCTAATTTTCTACAAAAAAGGTCGCTTAACATTTTGCCGTAGCTCGCTTCGTTTCCGAGATATTTGCAGATTTATCTCAAGGGAAGGGGCCTGACGGACATATTTCGAGATATTTCTTCTTCTTGTTGTTCTTCTTCTGCACAGCTAAGCTGGAAGTGGCATTTGCAGCGCGCAATAGTGCAGAGTTATCTCAAAGAAAGGGGCCACGGTGTTTCTGTATCTCTATTATGTTGGTGCGGCTTCGGAACTTTTAAATATCTTGATATATCTCGAGAACTACGCATCTGATCAAAAAATATCATAGAACATAAAAAGTAGGAAACTTAATTCTCTACAAAAAAGGTCTCTTAACATTTTCCCATAACTGGCATCGTTTCCGAGATATTTGCAGATTTAGCTCAAGGGAAGGGGCCTGACGGACATATTCCGAGATATTTCTTCTTCTTGTTGTTCCTCTTCTGCACAGCTAAGCTGGAAGTGGCATTTGCAGCTCGCAATAGTGCAGAGTTATCTCAAAGAAAGGGGCCACGGTGTTTCTGTATCTCTATTATGTTGGTGCGGCTTCGGAACTTTTAAATATCTCGATATATCTCGAAAACTACGCTTCTGATCAAAAAATATCATAGAACATAAATTGTAGGAAACATAATTCTCTACAAAAAAGGTCTCTTAACATTTTGCCATAGCTCGCTTCGTTTCCGAGATATTTGCAGATTTATCTCAAGGGAAGGGTCCTGATGGACATATTTCGAGATATTTCTTCTTCTTGTTGTTCTTCTTCTGCACAGCTAAGCTGGAAGTGGCATTTGCAGCTCGCAATAGTGCAGAGTTATCTCAAAGAAAGGGGCCACGGTGTTTCTGTACCTCTATTATGTTGGTGCAGCTTCGGAGCTTTTAAATATCTTGATATATCTCGAGAACTACGCCTCTGATCGAAAAATATCATAGAACATAAAAAGTAGGAAACTTAATTCTCTACAAAAAAGGTCTCTTAACATTTTGCCATAGCTCGCTTCGTTTCCGAGATATTTGCAGATTTATCTCAAGGGAAGGGGCCTGACGGACATATTTCGAGATATTTCTTCTTCTTGTTGTTCTTCTTCTGCACAGCTAAGCTGGAAGTGGCATTTGCAGCTCGCAATAGTGCAGAGTTATCGCAAAGAAAGGGGCCACGGTGTTTCTGTATCTCTATTATGTTGGTGCGGCTTCGGAACTTTTAAATATCTTGATATATCTCGAGAACTACGCATCTGATCAAAAAATATCATAGAACATAAAAAGTAGGAAACCTAATTTTCTACAAAAAAGGTCTCTTAACATTTTGCCGTAGCTCGCTTCGTTTCCGAGATATTTGCAGATTTATCTCAAGGGAAGGGGCCTGACGGACATATTTCGAGATATTTCTTCTTCTTGTTGTTCTTCTTCTGCACAGCTAAGCTGGAAGTGGCATTTGCAGCGCGCAATAGTGCAGAGTTATCTCAAAGAAAGGGGCCACGGTGTTTCTGTATCTCTATTATGTTGGTGCGGCTTCGGAACTTTTAAATATCTTGATATATCTCGAGAACTACGCATCTGATCAAAAAATATCATAGAACATAAAAAGTAGGAAACTTAATTCTCTACAAAAAAGGTCTCTTAACATTTTCCCATAACTGGCATCGTTTCCGAGATATTTGCAGATTTAGCTCAAGGGAAGGGGCCTGACGGACATATTCCGAGATATTTCTTCTTCTTGTTGTTCCTCTTCTGCACAGCTAAGCTGGAAGTGGCATTTGCAGCTCGCAATAGTGCAGAGTTATCTCAAAGAAAGGGGCCACGGTGTTTCTGTATCTCTATTATGTTGGTGCGGCTTCGGAACTTTTAAATATCTTGATATATCTCGAGAACTACGCCTCTGATCGAAAAATATCATAGAACATAAAAAGTAGGAAACTTAATTCTCTACAAAAAAGGTCTCTTAACATTTTGCCATAGCTCGCTTCGTTTCCGAGATATTTGCAGATTTATCTCAAGGGAAGGGGCCTGACGGACATATTTCGAGATATTTCTTCTTCTTGTTGTTCTTCTTCTGCACAGCTAAGCTGGAAGTGGCATTTGCAGCGCGCCATAGTGCAGAGTTATCTCAAAGAAAGGGGCCACGGTGTTTCTGTATCTCTATTATGTTGGTGCGGCTTCGGAACTTTTAAATATCTTGATATATCTCGAGAACTACGCATCTGTTCAAAAAATATCATAGAACATAAAAAGTAGGAATCCTAATTTTCTACAAAAAAGGTCTGTTAACATTTTGCCGTAGCTCGCTTCGTTTCCGAGATATTTGCAGATTTATCTCAAGGGAAGGGGCCTGACGGACATATTTCCAGATATTTCTTCTTCTTGTTGTTCTTCTTCTGCACAGCTAAGCTGGAAGTGGCATTTGCAGCGCGCAATAGTGCAGAGTTATCTCAAAGAAAGGGGCCACGGTGTTTCTGTATCTCTATTATGTTGGTGCGGCTTCGGAACTTTTAAATATCTTGATATATCTCGAGAACTACGCATCTGTTCAAAAAATATCATAGAACATAAAAAGTAGGAATCCTAATTTTCTACAAAAAAGGTCTGTTAACATTTTGCCGTAGCTCGCTTCGTTTCCGAGATATTTGCAGATTTATCTCAAGGGAAGGGGCCTGACGGACATATTTCCAGATATTTCTTCTTCTTGTTGTTCTTCTTCTGCACAGCTAATCTGGAAGTGGCATTTGCAGCTCGCAATAGTGCAGAGTTATCTCAAAGAAAGGGGCCACGGTGTTTCTGTATCTCTATTATGTTGGTGCGGCTTCGGAACTTTCAAATATCTTGATATATCTCGAGAACTACGCATCTGATCAAAAAATATCATAGAACATAAAAAGTAGGAAACCTAATTTTCTACAAAAAAGGTCTCTTAACATTTTGCCGTAGCTCGCTTCGTTTCCGAGATATTTGCAGATTTATCTCAAGGGAAGGGGCCTGACGGACATATTTCGAAATATTTCTTATTCTTGTTGTTCTTCTTCTGCACAGCTAAGCTGGAAGTGGCATTTGCAGCTCGCAATAGTGCAGAGTTATCTCAAAGAAAGGGGCCACGGTGTTTCTGTATCTCTATTATGTTGGTGCGGCTTCGAAACTTTTAAATATCTTGATATATCTCGAGAACTACGCCTCTGATCGAAAAATATCATAGAACATAAAAAGTAGGAAACTTAATTCTCTACAAAAAAGGTCTCTTAACATTTTCCCATAGCTGGCATCGTTTCCGAGATATTTGCAGATTTAGCTCAAGGGAAGGGGCCTGACGGACATATTCCGAGATATTTCTTCTTCTTGTTGTTCCTCTTCTGCACAGCTAAGCTGGAAGTGGCATTTGCAGCTCGCAATAGTGCAGAGTTATCTCAAAGAAAGGGGCCACGGTGTTTCTTTATCTCTATTATGTTGTTGCGGCTTCGGAACGTTTAAATATCTTGATATATCTCGAGAACTACGCATCTGATCAAAAAATATCATAGAACATAAAAAGTAGGAAACCTAATTTTCTACAAAAAAGGTCTCTTAACATTTTGCAGTAGCTCGCTTCGTTTCCGAGATATTTGCAGATTTATCTCAAGGGAAGGGGCCTGACGGACATATTTCGAGATATTTCTTCCTCTTGTTGTTCTTCTTCTGCACAGCTAAGCTGGAAGTGGCATTTGCAGCTCGCAATAGTGCAGAGTTATCGCAAAGAAAGGGGCCACGGTGTTTCTGTATCTCTATTATGTTGGTGCGGCTTCGGAACTTTTAAATATCTTGATATATCTCGAGAACTACGCATCTGATCAAAAAATATCAAAGAACATAAAAAGTAGGAAACTAATTTTCTACAAAAAAGGTCTCTTAACATTTTGCCGTAGCTCGCTTCGTTTCCGAGATATTTGCAGATTTAGCTCAAGGGAAGGGGCCTGACGGACATATTCCGAGATATTTCTTCTTCTTGTTGTTCCTCTTCTGCACAGCTAAGCTGGAAGTGGCATTTGCAGGTCGCAATAGTGCAGAGTTATCTCAAAGAAAGGGGCCACGGTGTTTCTGTATCTCTATTATGTTGGTGCGGCTTCGGAACTTTTAAATATCTCGATATATCTCGAAAACTACGCTTCTGATCAAAAAATATCAGAGAACGTAAATTGTAGGAAACATAATTCTCTACAAAAAAGGTCTCTTAACATTTTGCCATAGCTCGCTTCGTTTCCGAGATATTTGCAGATTTATCTCAAGGGAAGGGGCCTGACGGACATATTTCGAGATATTTCTTCTTCTTGTTGTTCTTCTTCTGCACAGCTAAGCTGGAAGTGGCATTTCCAGCTCGCAATCATGCAGAGTTATCTCAAAGAGAGGGGCCACGGTGTTTCTGTATCTCTATTATGTTGGTGCGGCTTCGAAACTTTTAAATATCTTGATATATCTCGAGAACTACGCCTCTGATCGAAAAATATCATAGAACATAAAAAGTAGGAAACTTAATTCTCTACAAAAAAGGTCTCTTAACATTTTCCCATAGCTGGCATCGTTTCCGAGATATTTGCAGATTTAGCTCAAGGGAAGGGGCCTGACGGACATATTCCGAGATATTTCTTCTTCTTGTTGTTCCTCTTCTGCACAGCTAAGCTGGAAGTGGCATTTGCAGCTCGCAATAGTGCAGAGTTATCTCAAAGAAAGGGGCCACGGTGTTTCTTTATCTCTATTATGTTGGTGCGGCTTCGGAACGTTTAAATATCTTGATATATCTCGAGAACTACGCATCTGATCAAAAAATATCATAGAACATAAAAAGTAGGAAACCTAATTTTCTACAAAAAAGGTCTCTTAACATTTTGCAGTAGCTCGCTTCGTTTCCGAGATATTTGCAGATTTATCTCAAGGGAAGGGGCCTGACGGACATATTTCGAGATATTTCTTCCTCTTGTTGTTCTTCTTCTGCACAGCTAAGCTGGAAGTGGCATTTGCAGCTCGCAATAGTGCAGAGTTATCGCAAAGAAAGGGGCCACGGTGTTTCTGTATCTCTATTATGTTGGTGCGGCTTCGGAACTTTTAAATATCTTGATATATCTCGAGAACTACGCATCTGATCAAAAAATATCAAAGAACATAAAAAGTAGGAAACTAATTTTCTACAAAAAAGGTCTCTTAACATTTTGCCGTAGCTCGCTTCGTTTCCGAGATATTTGCAGATTTAGCTCAAGGGAAGGGGCCTGACGGACATATTCCGAGATATTTCTTCTTCTTGTTGTTCCTCTTCTGCACAGCTAAGCTGGAAGTGGCATTTGCAGGTCGCAATAGTGCAGAGTTATCTCAAAGAAAGGGGCCACGGTGTTTCTGTATCTCTATTATGTTGGTGCGGCTTCGGAACTTTTAAATATCTCGATATATCTCGAAAACTACGCTTCTGATCAAAAAATATCAGAGAACGTAAATTGTAGGAAACATAATTCTCTACAAAAAAGGTCTCTTAACATTTTGCCATAGCTCGCTTCGTTTCCGAGATATTTGCAGATTTATCTCAAGGGAAGGGGCCTGACGGACATATTTCAAGATATTTCTTCTTCTTGTTGTTCTTCTTCTGCACAGCTAAGCTGGAAGTGGCATTTGCAGCTCGCAATAGTGCAGAGTTATCGCAAAGAAAGGGGCCACGGTGTTTCTGTATCTCTATTATGTTGGTGCAGCTTCGGAGCTTTTAAATATCTTGATATATCTCGAGAACTACGCATCTGATCAAGAAATATCATAAAACATAAAAAGTAGAAAACTTAATTCTCTACAAAAAAGGTCTCTTAACATTTTCCCATAGCTGGCATCGTTTCCGAGATATTTGCAGATTTAGCTCAAGGGAAGGGGCCTGACGGACATATTCCGAGATATTTCTTCTTCTTGTTGTTCCTCTTCTGCACAGCTAAGCTGGAAGTGGCATTTGCAGCTCGCAATAGTGCAGAGTTATCTCAAAGAAAGGGGCCACGGTGTTTCTGTATCTCTATTATGTTGGTGCGGCTTCGGAACGTTTAAATATCTTGATATATCTCGAGAACTACGCATCTGATCAAAAAATATCATAGAACATAAAAAGTAGGAAACCTAATTTTCTACAAAAAAGGTCTCTTAACATTTTGCAGTAGCTCGCTTCGTTTCCGAGATATTTGCAGATTTATCTCAAGGGAAGGGGCCTGACGGACATATTTCGAGATATATCTTCTTCTTGTTGTTCTTCTTCTGCACAGCTAAACTGGAAGTGGCATTTCCAGCTCGCAATCGTGCAGAGTTATCTCAAAGAGAGGGGCCACGGTGTTTCTGTATCTCTATTATGTTGGTGCGGCTTCGGAACTTTTAAATATCTTGATATATCTCGAGAACTACGCATCTGATCGAAAAATATGATAGAACATAAAAAGTAGCAAACTTAATTCTCTACAAAAAAGGTCTCTTAACATTTCGCCATAGCTCGCTTCGTTTCCGAGATATTTGCAGATTTATCTCAAGGGAAGGGGCGAGACGGACATATTTCGAGATATTTCTTCTTCTTGTTGTTCTTCTTCTGCACAGCTAAGCTGGAAGTGGCATTTGCAGCTCGCAATAGTGCAGAGTTATCGCAAAGAAAGGGGCCACGGTGTTTCTGTATCTCTATTATGTTGGTGCGGCTTCGGAACTTTTAAATATCTTGATATATCTCGAGAACTACGCATCTGATCAAAAAATATCAAAGAACATAAAAAGTAGGAAACCTAATTTTCTACAAAAAAGGTCTCTTAACATTTTGCCGTAGCTCGCTTCGTTTCCGAGATATTTGCAGATTTATCTCAAGGGAAGGGGCCTGACGGACATATTTCGAAATATTTCTTATTCTTGTTGTTCTTCTTCTGCACAGCTAAGCTGGAAGTGGCATTTGCAGCTCGCAATAGTGCAGAGTTATCTCAAAGAAAGGGGCCACGGTGTTTCTGTACCTCTATTATGTTGGTGCAGCTTCGGAGCTTTTAAATATCTTGATATATCTCGAGAACTACGCATCTGATCAAAAAATATCGGAGAACGTAAATTGTAGGAAACATAATTCTCTACAAAAAAGGTCTCTTAACATTTTGCCATAGCTCGCTTCGTTTCCGAGATATTTGCAGATTTATCTCAAGGGAAGGGGCCTGACGGACATATTTCGAGATATTCCTTCTTCTTGTTGTTCTTCTTCTGCACAGCTAAGCTGGAAGTGGCATTTGCAGCTCGCAATAGTGCAGAGTTACCTCAAAGAAAGGGGCCACGGTGTTTCTGTATCTCTATTATGTTGGTGCCGCTTCGGAACTTTTAAATATCAGGATATATCTCGAGAACCACGCATCTGATCAAAAAATATCATAGAACATAAAAAGTAGGAAACTTAATTCTCTACAAAAATGGTCTCTTAACATTTTGCCATAGCTCGCTTCGTTTCCGAGATATTTGCAGATTTATCTCAAGGGAAGGGGCCTGACGGACATATTTCGAGATATTTCTTCTTCTTGTTGTTCTTCTTCTGCACAGCTAAGCTGGAAGTGGCATTTGCAGCTCGCAGTAGTGCAGAGTTATCTCAAAGAAAGGGGCCACGGTGTTTCGGTATCTCTATTATGTTGGTGCGGCTTCGGAACTTTTAAATATCTTGATATATCTCGAGAACTACGCATCTGATCAGAAAATATCATAGAACATAAAAAGTAGGAAACTTAATTCTCTACAAAAAAGGTCTACAAAAAAGGTCTCTTAACATTTTGCCATAGCTCGCTTCGTTTCCGAGATATTTGCAGATTTATCTCCAGGGAAGGGGCCTGACGGACATATTTCGAGATATTTCTTCTTCTTGTTGTTCTTCTTCTGCACAGCTAAGCTGGAAGTGGCATTTGCAGCGCGCAATAGTGCAGAGTTATCTCAAAGAAAGGGGCCACGGTGTTTCTGTATCTCTATTATGTTGGTGCGGCTTCGGAACTTTTAAATATCTTGATATATCTCGAGAACTACGCATCTGATCGAAAAATATGATAGAACATAAAAAGTAGGAAACTTAATTCTCTACAAAAGAGGTCTCTTAAGATTTTGCCATAGCTCGCTTCGTTTCCGAGATATTTGCAGATTTATCTCAAGGGAAGGGGCCTGACGGACATATTTCGAGATATTTCTTCTTTTTGTTGTTCTTCTTCTGCACAGCTAAGCTGGAAGTGGCATTTGCAGCTCGCAATAGTGCAGAGTTATCTCAGAGAAAGGGGCCACTGTGTTTCTGTATCTCTATTACGTTGGTGCGGCTTCGGAACTTTTAAATATCTTGATATATCTCGAGAACTACGCATCTGATCAAAAAATATCATAGAACATAAAAAGTAGGAATCCCAATTTTCTACAAAAAAGGTCTCTTAACATTTTGCCGTAGCTCGCTTTGTTTCCGAGATATTTGCAGATTTATCTCAAGGGAAGGGGCCTGACGGACATATTTCGAGATATTTCTTCTTCTTGTTGTTCTTCTTCTGCACAGCTAAGCTGGAAGCGGCATTTGCGGCTCGCAATCGTGCAAAGTTATCTCAAAGAGAGGGGCCACGGTGTTTCTGTATCTCTATTATGTTGGTGCGGCTTCGGAACTTTTAAATATCTTGATATATCTCGAGAACTACGCCTCTGATCGAAAAATATCATAGAACATAAAAAGTAGCAAACTTAATTCTCTACAAAAAAGGTCTCTTAACATTTTGCCATAGCTCGCTTCGTTTCCGAGATATTTGCAGATTTATCTCAAGGGAAGGGGCGAGACGGACATATTTCGAGATATTTCTTCTTCTTGTTGTTCTTCTTCTGCACAGCTAAGCTGGAAGTGGCATTTGCAGCTCGCAATAGTGCAGAGTTATCTCAAAGAAAGGGGCCACGGTGTTTCTGTATCTCTATTATGTTGGTGCGGCTTCGGAACTTTTAAATATCTTGATATATCTCGAGAACTACGCCTCTGATCGAAAAATATCATAGAACATAAAAAGTAGGAAACCTAATTATCTACAAAAAAGGTCTCTTAACATTTTGCCATAGCTCGCTTCGTTTCCGAGATATTTGCAGATTTATCTCAAGGGAAGGGGCCTGACGGACATATTTCGAGATATTTCTTCTTCTTGTTGTTCTTCTTCTCCACAGCTAAGCTGGAAGTGGCATTTGCGGCTCGCACTAGTGCAGAGTTATCTCAAAGAAAGGGGCCACGGTGTTTCTGTATCCCTATTATGTTGGTGCGGCTTCGGAACTTTTAAATATCTCGATATATCTCGAAAACTACGCTTCTGATCAAAAAATATCATAGAACATAAATTGTAGGAAACATAATTCTCTACAAAAAACGTCTCTTAACATTTTGCCATAGCTCGCTTCGTTTCCGAGATATTTGCAGATTCAGCTCAAAGGAACTGGCCTGACGGACATATTTCGAGATATTTCTTCTTCTTGTTGTTCTTCCTCTGCACAGCTAAGCTGGAAGTGGCATTTGCAGCTCGCAGTAGTGCAGAGTTATCTCAAAGAAAGGGGCCACTGTGTTTCTGTATCTCTATTACGTTGGTGCGGCTTCGGAACTTTTAAATATCTTGATATATCTCGAGAACTACGCATCTGATCAAAAAATATCATAGAACATAAAAAGTAGGAAACTTAATTCTCTACAAAAAAGGTCGCTTAACATTTTGCCATAGCTCGCTTCGTTTCCGAGATATTTGCAGATATATCTCAAGGGCAGGGGCCTGACGGACATATTTCGAGATATTTCTTCTTCTTGTTGTTCTTCTTCTGCACAGCTAAGCTGGAAGTGGCATTTGCGGCTCGCACTAGTGCAGAGTTATCTCAAAGAAAGGGGCCACGGTGTTTCTGTATCTCTATTATGTTGGTGCGGCTTCGGAACTTTTAAATATTTTGATATATCTCGAGAACTACGCATCTGATCAAAAAATATCATAGAACATAAAAAGTAGGAAACTTAATTCTCTACAAAAAAGGTCTCTTAACATTTTGCCATAGCTCGCTTCGTTTCCGAGATATTTGCAGATTTATCTCAAGGGAAGGGGCCTGACGGACATATTTCGAGATATTTCTTCTTCTTGTTGTTCTTCTTCTGCACAGCTAAGCTGGAAGTGGCATTTGCGGCTCGCACTTGTGCAGAGTTATCTCAAAGAAAGGGGCCACGGTGTTTCTGTATCTCCATTATGTTGGTGCGGCTTCGGAACTTTTAAATATCTCGATATATCTCGAAAACTACGCTTCTGATCAAAAAATATCATAGAACAAAAATTGTAGGAAACATAATTCTCCACAAAAAAGGTCTCTTAACATTTTGCCATAGCTCGCTTCATTTCCGAGATATTTGCAGATATATCTCAAGGGCAGGGGCCTGACGGACATATTTCGAGATATTTCTTCTTCTTGTTGTTCTTCTTCTGCACAGCGAAGCTGGAAGTGGCATTTACAGCTCGCAATAGTGCAGAGTTATCTCAAAGAAAGGGGCCACGGTGTTTCTGTATCTCTATTATGTTGGTGCGGCTTCGGAACTTTTAAATATCTTGATATATCTCGAGAACTACGCATCTGATCAAAAAATATCATAGAACATAAAAAGTAGGAAACGTAATTCTCTACAAAAAAGGTCTCTTAACATTTTGCCATAGCCGGCATCGTTTCCGAGATATTTGCAGATATAGCTCAAGGGAAGGGGCCTGACGGACATATTCCGAGATATTTCTTGTTCTTGTTGTGCTTCTTCCGCACAGCTAACCTGCAACTGGCATTTGCAGCTCGCAATAGTGCAGAGTTATGTCACAGAAAGGGGCCACGGTGTTTCTGTATCTCTATTATGTTGGTGCGGCTTCGGAACTTTTAAATATCATGATATATCTCGAAAACTACGCATCTGATCAAAAAATATCATAGATCATAAATAGTAGGAAACTTAATTTCCTACAAAAAAGGTCTCTCAACATTTTGCCATAGCTCGCATCGTTTCCAAGATATTTGCAGATTTAGCTCAAAGGAAGGGGCCTGACGGACATATTTCGAGATATTTCTTCTTCTTGTTGTTCCTCTTCTGCACAGCTAAGCTGGAAGTGGCATTTGCAGCTCGCAATAGTGCAGAGTTATCTCAGAGAAAGAGGCCACGGTGTTTCTGTACCTCTATCATGTTGGTGCAGCTTCGGAACTGTTAAATATCTTGATATATCTCGAGAACTACGCACCTGATCAAAAAATATCATAGAACATAAAGAGTAGGAAACTTAATTCTCTACAAAAAAGGTCTCTTAACATTTTGCCATAGCTCGCTTCGTTTCCGAAATATTTGCAGATTTATCTCAAGGGAAGGGGCCTGACGGACATATTTCGAGATATTTCTTCTTCTTGTTGTTCTTCTTCTGCACAGCTAAGCGGGAAGTGGCATTTGCAGCTCGCAATAGTGCAGAGTTATCTCAAAGAAAGGGTCCACGGTGTTTCTGTATCTCTATTACGTTGGTGCGGCTTCGGAATGTTTAAATATCTTGATATATCTCGAGAACTACGCATCTGCTCAAAAAATATCATACAACATAAAAAATAGGAAACTTAATTCTCTACAAAAAAGGTCTCTTAACATTTTGCCTTAGCTCGCTTCGTTTCCGAGATATTTGCAGATTTATCTCAAGGGAAGGTGCCTGACGGACATATTTCGAGATATTTCTTCTTCTTGTTGTTCTTCTTCTGCACAGCTAAGCGGGAAGTGGCATTTGCAGCTCGCAATAGTGCAGAGTTATCTCAAAGAAAGGGGCCACGGTGTTTCTGTTTCTCTATTATGTTGGTGCGGCTTCGGAACTTTTAAATATCTTGATATATCTCGAGAACTACGCATCTGATCAAAAAATATTATACGACATAAAAATTAGGAAACGTAATTCTCTACAAAAAAGGTCTCTTAACATTTTGCCATAGCTCGCTTCGTTTCCGAGATATTTGCAGATTTATCTCAAGGGAAGGGGCCTGACGGACATATTTCGAGATATTTCTTCTTCTTCATGTTCTTCTTCGGCACAGCTAAGCTGGAAGTGGTATTTGCAGCTCGGAATAGTGCAGAGTTATTTCAAAGAAAGAGGCCACGGTGTTTGTGTATCTTTATTGTGTTGGTGCGGCTTCGGAACTTTTAAATATCTCGATATATCTCGAAAACCACGCATCTGATCAAAAAATATCATAGAACGTAAATTGTAGGAAACATAATTCTCTACAAAAAAGGTATCTTAACATTTTGCTATAGCTCGCTTCGTTTCCAAGATATTTGCAGATTTATCACAAGGCAAGGGGCCTGACGGACATATTTCGAGATATTTCTTCTTCTTGTTGTTCTTCTTCTGCACAGCTAAGCGGGAAGTGGCATTTGCAGCTCGCAATAGTGCAGAGTTATCTCAAAGAAAGGGGCCACGGTGTTTCTGTATCTCTATTATGTTGGTGCGGCTTCGGAACTTTTAAATATCTTGATATATCTCGAGATCTACGCATCTGATCGAAAAATATCATAGAACATAAAAAGTAGGAAACTTAATTCTCTACAAAAAAGGTATCTTAACATTTTGCCATAGCTCGCTTCGTTTCCGAGATATTTGCAGATTTATCTCAAGGGAAGGGGCCTGACGGACATATTTCGAGATATTTCTTCTTCTTGTTGTTCTTCTTCTGCACAGCTAAGCTGGAAGTGGCATTTGCAGCTCGCAATAGTGCAGAGTTATCTCAAAGAAAGGGGCCACGGTGTTTCTGTATCTCTATTATGTTGGTGCGGCTTCGGATCTTTTGAATATCTCGATATATCTCGAAAACTACGCTTCTGATCAAAAAATATCATAGAACATAAATTGTAGGAAACATAATTCTCTACAAAAAAGGTCTCTTAACATTTTGCCATAGCTCGTTTCGTTTCCGAGATATTTGCAGATATATCTCAAGGGAAGGGGCCTGACGTACATATTCCGAGATATTTCTTGATCTTGTTGTGCTTCTTCTGCACAGCTAAGCTGGAACTGGCATTTGCTGCTCGCAATAGTGCAGAGTTATCTCACAGAAATGGGCCACGGTGTTTCTGTATCTCTATTATGTTGGTGCGGCTATGGAACTTTTAAATATCTTGATATATCTCGAGAACTACGCATCTGATCAAAAAATATCATACAACATCAGAAGTAGGAAACTTAATTCTCTACAAAAAAGGTCTCTTAACATTTTGCCTTAGCTCGCTTCGTTTCCGAGATATTTGCAGATTTATCTCAAGGGAAGGTGCCTGACGGACATATTTCGAGATATTTCTTCTTCTTGTTGTTCTTCTTCTGCACAGCTAAGCTGGAAGTGGCATTTGCAGCTCGCAATAGTGCAGAGTTATCTCAGAGAAAGAGGCCACGGTGTTTCTGTACCTCTATTATGTTGGTGCGGCTTCGGAACTTTTAAATATCTTGATATATCTCGAGATCTACGCATCTGATCAAAAAATATCATAGAACATAAAAGGTAGGAAACTTAATTCTCTACAAAAAAGGTATCTTAACATTTTGCCATAGCTCGCTTCGTTTCCGAGATATTTGCAGATATATCTCAAGGGAAGGGGCCTGACGGACATATTTCGAGATATTTCTTCTTCTTGTTGTTCTTCTTCTGCACAGCTAAGCTGGAAGTGGCATTTGCAGCTCGCAATAGTGCAGAGTTATCTCAAAGAAAGGGGCCACGGTGTTTCTGTATCTCTATTATGTTGGTGCGGCTTCGGATCTTTTGAATATCTCGATATATCTCGAAAACTACGCTTCTGATCAAAAAATATCATAGAACATAAATTGTAGGAAACATAATTCTCTACAAAAAAGGTCTCTTAACATTTTGCCATAGCTCGTTTCCTTTCCGAGATATTTGCAGATATATCTCAAGGGAAGGGGCCTGACGTACATATTCCGAGATATTTCTTGATCTTGTTGTTCTTCTTCTGCACAGCTAAGCTGGAACTGGCATTTGCTGCTCGCAATAGTGCAGAGTTATCTCACAGAAATGGGCCACGGTGTTTCTGTATCTCTATTATGTTGGTGCGGCTATGGAACTTTTAAATATCTTGATATATCTCGAGAACTACGCATCTGATCAAAAAATATCATACAACATCAAAAGTAGGAAACTTAATTCTCTACAAAAAAGGTCTCTTAACATTTTGCCTTAGCTCGCTTCGTTTCCGAGATATTTGCAGATTTATCTCAAGGGAAGGTGCCTGACGGACATATTTCGAGATATTTCTTCTTCTTGTTGTTCTTCTTCTGCACAGCTAAGCTGGAAGTGGCATTTGCAGCTCGCAATAGTGCAGAGTTATCTCAGAGAAAGAGGCCACGGTGTTTCTGTACCTCTATTATGTTGGTGCAGCTTCGGAACTTTTAAATATCTTGATATATCTCGAGAACTACGCATCTGATCAAAAAATATCATAGAACGTAAAACTAGGAAACTTAATTCTCTACAAAAAAGGTATCTTAACATTTTGCCATAGCTCGCTTCGTTTCCGAGATATTTGCAGATTTATCTCAAGGGAAGGGGTCTGACGGACATATTTCGAGATATTTCTTCTTCTTGTTGTTCTTCTTCTGCACAGCTAAGCTCGAAGTGGCATTTGCAGCTCGCAATAATGCAAAGTTATCTCAAAGAAAGGGGCCACGGTGTTTCTGTATCTCTATAATGTTGGTGCGGCTTCGGAACTTTTAAATATCTTGATATATCTCGAGAACTACGCATCTGATCAAAAAATATCATAGAATATAAAAAGTAGGAAACTTAATTCTCTACAAAAAAGGTCTCTTAACATTTTGCCATAGCTCGCTTCGTTTCCGAGATATTTGCAGATTTATCTCAAGGGAAGGGGCCTGACGGACATATTTCGAGATATTTCTTCTTCTTGTTGTTCTTCTTCTGCACAGCTAAGCTGGAAGTGGCATTTGCAGCTCGCAATAGTGCAGAGTTATCTCACAGAAATGGGCCACGGTGTTTCTGTACCTCTATCATGTTGGTGCAGCTTCGGAACTGTTAAATATCATAGAACATAAAGAGTAGGAAACTTAATTCTCTACAAAAAAGGTCTGTTAACATTTTGCCATAGCTCGCTTCGTTTCCGAGATATTTGCAGATTTATCTCAAGGGAAGGGGCCTGACGGACATATTTCGAGATATTTCTTCTTCTTGTTGTTCTTCTTCTGCACAGCTAAGCTGGAAGTGGCATTTGCAGCTCGCAATAGTGCAGAGTTATCTCACTGAAAGGGGCCACGGTGTTTGTGTATCTTTATTGTGTTGGTGCGGCTTCGGAACTTTTAAATATCTCGATATATCTCGAAAACCACGCATCTGATCAAAAAATATCATATAACGTAAATTGTAGGAAACATAATTCTCTACAAAAAAGGTATCTTAACATTTTGCTATAGCTCGCTTCGTTTCCGAGATATTTGCAGATTTATCTCAAGGGAAGGTGCCTGACGGACATATTTCGAGATATTTCTTCTTCTTGTTGTTCTTCTTCTGCACAGCTAAGCTGGAAGTGGCATTTGCAGCTCGCAATAGTGCAGAGTTATCTCAGAGAAAGAGGCCACGGTGTTTCTGTATCTCTATTATGTTGGTGCGGCTATGGAACTTTTAAATATCTTGATATATTTCGAGAACTACGCATCCGATCAAAAAATATCATACGACATAAAAAGTAGGAAACTTAATTCTCTACAAAAAAGGTCTCTTAACATTTTGCCTTAGCTCGCTTCGTTTCCGAGATATTTGCAGATTTATCTCAAGGGAAGGTGCCTGACGGACATATTTCGAGATATTTCTTCTCCTTGTTGTTCTTCTTCTGCACAGCTAAGCTGGAAGTGGCATTTGCAGCTCGCAGTAGTGCAGAGTTATCTCAAAGAAAGGGGCCACGGTGTTTCTCTATCTCTATTATGTTGGTGCGGCTTCGGATCTTTTGAATATCTCGATATATCTCGAGAACTACGCATCTGATCAAAAAATATCATACAACATAAAAAGTAGGAAACTTAATTCTCTACAAAAAAGGTCTCTTAACATTTTGCCATAGCTCGCTTCGTTTCCGAGATATTTGCAGATTTAGCTCAAGGGAAGGGGCTTGACGGACATATTCCGAGATATTTCTCGTTCTTGTTGTGCTTCTTCTGCACAGCTAAGCTGGAACTGGCATTTGCAGCTCGCAATAGTGCAGAGTTATCTCAGAGAAAGAGGCCACGGTGTTTCTGTACCTCTATTATGTTGGTGCGGCTTCGGAACTTTTAAATATCTTGATATATCTCGAGATCTACGCATCTGATCAAAAAATATCATAGAACATAAAAAGTAGGAAACTTAATTCTCTACAAAAAAGGTATCTTAACATTTTGCCATAGCTCGCTTCGTTTCCGAGATATTTGCAGATTTATCTCAAGGGAAGGGGCCTGACGGACATATTTCGAGATATTTCTTCTTCTTGTTGTTCTTCTTCTGCACAGCTAAGCTGGAAGTGGCATTTGCAGCTCGCAATAGTGCAGAGTTATCTCAAAGAAAGGGGCCACGGTGTTTCTGTATCTCTATTATGTTGGTGCGGCTTCGGATCTTTTGAATATCTCGATATATCTCGAAAACTACGCTTCTGATCAAAAAATATCATAGAACATAAATTGTAGGAAACATAATTCTCTACAAAAAAGGTCTCTTAACATTTTGCCATAGCTCGTTTCGTTTCCGAGATATTTGCAGATATATCTCAAGGGAAGGGGCCTGACGTACATATTCCGAGATATTTCTTGATCTTGTTGTGCTTCTTCTGCACAGCTAAGCTGGAACTGGCATTTGCTGCTCGCAATAGTGCAGAGTTATCTCACAGAAATGGGCCACCGTGTTTCTGTATCTCTATTATGTTGGTGCGGCTATGGAACTTTTAAATATCTTGATATATCTCGAGAACTACGCATCTGATCAAAAAATATCATACAACATCAAAAGTAGGAAACTTAATTCTCTACAAAAAAGGTCTCTTAACATTTTGCCTTAGCTCGCTTCGTTTCCGAGATATTTGCAGATTTATCTCAAGGGAAGGTGCCTGACGGACATATTTCGAGATATTTCTTCTTCTTGTTGTTCTTCTTCTGCACAGCTAAGCTGGAAGTGGCATTTGCAGCTCGCAATAGTGCAGAGTTATCTCAGAGAAAGAGGCCACGGTGTTTCTGTACCTCTATTATGTTGGTGCAGCTTCGGAACTTTTAAATATCTTGATATATCTCGAGAACTACGCATCTGATCAAAAAATATCATAGAACGTAAAACTAGGAAACTTAATTCTCTACAAAAAAGGTATCTTAACATTTTGCCATAGCTCGCTTCGTTTCCGAGATATTTGCAGATTTATCTCAAGGGAAGGGGTCTGACGGACATATTTCGAGATATTTCTTCTTCTTGTTGTTCTTCTTCTGCACAGCTAAGCTCGAAGTGGCATTTGCAGCTCGCAATAATGCAAAGTTATCTCAAAGAAAGGGGCCACGGTGTTTCTGTATCTCTATAATGTTGGTGCGGCTTCGGAACTTTTAAATATCATGATATATCTCGAAAACTAAGCATCTGATCAAAAAAACCTCATACAACATGAATAGTAGGAAACTTAATTCTCTACAAAAAAGGTCTCTTAAGATTTTGCCATAGCTCGCATCGTTTCCGAGATATTTGCAGATATAGCTCAAGGGAAGGGGCCTGACGGACATATTTCGAGATATTTCTTCTTCTTGCTGTTCTTCTTCTGCACAGCTAAGCTGGAAGTGGCATTTGCAGCTCGGAATAGTGCAGAGTTATTTCAAAGAAAGAGGCCACGGTGTTTGTGTATCTTTATTGTGTTGGTGCGGCTTCGGAACTTTTAAATATCTCGATATATCTCGAAAACCACGCATCTGATCAAAAAATATCATATAACGTAAATTGTAGGAAACATAATTCTCTACAAAAAAGGTATCTTAACATTTTGCTATAGCTCGCTTCGTTTCCGAGATATTTGCAGATTTATCTCAAGGGAAGGTGCCTGACGGACATATTTCGAGATATTTCTTCTTCTTGTTGTTCTTCTTCTGCACAGCTAAGCTGGAAGTGGCATTTGCAGCTCGCAATAGTGCAGAGTTATCTCAGAGAAAGAGGCCACGGTGTTTCTGTACCTCTATTATGTTGGTGCAGCTTCGGAACTTTTAAATATCTTGATATATCTCGAGAACTACGCATCTGATCAAAAAATATCATAGAACGTAAAACTAGGAAACTTAATTCTCTACAAAAAAGGTATCTTAACATTTTGCCATAGCTCGCTTCGTTTCCGAGATATTTGCAGATTTATCTCAAGGGAAGGGGTCTGACGGACATATTTCGAGATATTTCTTCTTCTTGTTGTTCTTCTTCTGCACAGCTAAGCTCGAAGTGGCATTTGCAGCTCGCAATAGTGCAGAGTTATCTCAAAGAAAGGGGCTACGGTGTTTCTGTATCTCTATAATGTTGGTGCGGCTTCGGAACTTTTAAATATCTTGATATATTTCGAGAACTACGCATCCGATCAAAAAATATCATACGACATAAAAAGTAGGAAACTTAATTCTCTACAAAAAAGGTCTCTTAACATTTTGCCTTAGCTCGCTTCGTTTCCGAGATATTTGCAGATTTATCTCAAGGGAAGGTGCCTGACGGACATATTTCGAGATATTTCTTCTCCTTGTTGTTCTTCTTCTGCACAGCTAAGCTGGAAGTGGCATTTGCAGCTCGCAGTAGTGCAGAGTTATCTCAAAGAAAGGGGCCACGGTGTTTCTGTATCTCTATTATGTTGGTGCGGCTTCGGATCTTTTGAATATCTCGATATATCTCGAGAACTACGCATCTGATCAAAAAATATCATACAACATAAAAAGTAGGAAACTTAATTCTCTACAAAAAAGGTCTCTTAACATTTTGCCATAGCTCGCTTCGTTTCCGAGATATTTGCAGATTTAGCTCAAGGGAAGGGGCTTGACGGACATATTCCGAGATATTTCTCGTTCTTGTTGTGCTTCTTCTGCACAGCTAAGCTGGAACTGGCATTTGCAGCTCGCAATAGTGCAGAGTTATCTCACAGAAAGGGGCGACGGTGTTTCTGTATGTCTATTATGCTGGTGCGGCTTCGGAACTTTTAAATATCATGATATATCTCGAAAACTAAGCATCTGATCAAAAAAACCTCATACAACATGAATAGTAGGAAACTTAATTCTCTACAAAAAAGGTCTCTTAAGATTTTGCCATAGCTCGCATCGTTTCCGAGATATTTGCAGATATAGCTCAAGGGAAGGTGCCTGACGGACATATTTCGAGATATTTCTTCTTCTTGTTGTTCTTCTGCTGCACAGCTAAGCTGGAAGTGGCATTTGCAGCTCGCAATAGTGCAGAGTTATCTCAGAGAAAGAGGCCACGGTGTTTCTGTACCTCTATTATGTTGGTGCAGCTTCGGAACTTTTAAATATCTTGATATATCTCGAGAACTACGCATCTGATCAAAAAATATCATAGAACGTAAAACTAGGAAACTTAATTCTCTACAAAAAAGGTATCTTAACATTTTGCCATAGCTCGCTTCGTTTCCGAGATATTTGCAGATTTAGCTCAAGGGAAGGGGCCTGACGGACATATTCCGAGATATTTCTCGTTCTTGTTGTGCTTCTTCTGCACAGCTAAGCTGGAACTGGCATTTGCAGCTCGCAATAGTGCAGAGTTATCTCACAGAAATGGGCCACGGTGTTTCTGTATCTCTATTATGTTGGTGCGGCTTCGGAACTTTTAAATATCTTGATATATCTCGAGAACTACGCATCTGATCAAAAAATATCATACAGCATAAAAAGTAGGAAACTTAATTCTCTACAAAAAAGGTCTCTTAACATTTTGCCATGGCTCGCTTCGTTTCCGAGATATTTGCAGATTTAGCTCAAGGGAAGGGGCCTGACGGACATATTCCGAGATATTTCTCGTTCTTGTTGTGCTTCTTCTGCACAGCTAAGCTGGAACTGGCATTTGCAGCTCGCAATAGTGCAGAGTTATCTCACAGAAAGGGGCGACGGTGTTTCTGTATCTCTATTATGTTGGTGCGGCTTCGGAACTTTTAAATATCATGATATATCTCGAAAACTAAGCATCTGATCAAAAAAACCTCATACAACATGAATAGTAGGAAAGTTAATTCTCTACAAAAAAGGTCTCTTAAGATTTTGCCATAGCTCGCATCGTTTCCGAGATATTTGCAGATATAGCTCAAGGGAAGGGGACTGACGGACATATTTCGAGATATTTCTTCTTCTTGTTGTTCTTCTTCTGCACAGCTAAGCGGGAAGTGGCATTTGCAGCTCGGAATAGTGCAGAGTTATCTCAAAGAAAGGGGCCACGGTGTTTCTGTATCTCTATTATGTTGGTGCGGCTTCGGAACTTTTGAATATCTTGATATATCTCGAGAACTACGCATCTGCTCAAAAAATATCATACAACATATAAAGTAGGAAACTTAATTCTCTACAAAAAAGGTCTCTTAACATTTTGCCTTAGCTCGCTTCGTTTCCGAGGTATTTGCAGATTTATCTCAAGGGAAGGGGCCTGACGGACATATTTCGAGATATTTCTTCTTCGTCTTGTTCTTCTTCTGCACAGCTAAGCTGGAAGTGGTATTTGCAGCTCGCAATAGTGCAGAGTTATCTCAAAGAAAGAGGCCACGATGTTTCTGTACCTCTATCATGTTGGTGCAGCTTCGGAACTGTTAAATATCTTGATATATCTCGAGAACTACGCACCTGATCAAAAAATATCATAGAACATAAAGAGTAGCAAACTTAATTCTCTACAAAAAAGGTCTCTTAACATTTTGCCATAGCTCGCTTCGTTTCCGAGATATTTGCAGATTTATCTCAAGGGAAGGGGCCTGACGGACATATTTCGAGATATTTCTTCTTCTTGTTGTTCTTCTTCTGCACAGCTAAGCGGGAAGTGGCATTTGCAGCTCGCAATAGTGCAGAGTTATCTCAAAGAAAGGGGCCACGGTGTTTCTGTATCTCTATTATGTTGGTGCGGCTTCGGAACTTTTAAATATCTTGATATATCTCGAGAACTACGCATCTGCTCGAAAAATATCATACAACATAAAAAGTAGGAAACTTAATTCTCTACAAAAAAGGTCTCTTAACATTTTGCCTTAGCTCGCTTCGTTTCCGAGATATTTGCAGATTTATCTCAAGGGAAGGTGCCTGACGGACATATTTCGAGATATTTCTTCTTCTTGTTGTTCTTCTTCTGCACAGCCAAGCTGGAAGTGGCATTTGCGGCTCGCACTAGTGCAGAGTTATCTCAAAGAAAGGGGCCACGGTGTTTCTGTATCTCTATTATGTTGGTGCGGCTTCGGAACTTTTAAATATCTCGATATATCTCGAAAACTACGCTTCTGATCAAAAAATAACATAGAACATAAATTGTAGGAAACATAATTCTCTACAAAAAACGTCTCTTAACATTTTGCCATAGCTCGCTTCGTTTCCGAGATATTTGCAGATTCAGCTCAAAGGAACGGGCCTGACGGACATATTTCGAGATATTTCTTCTTCTTGTTGTTCTTCTTCTGCACAGCTAAACTGGAAGTGGCATTTCCAGCTCGCAATAGTGTAGAGTTATCTCAAAGAAAGGGGCCACGGTGTTTCTGTATCTCTATTATGTTGGTGCGGCTTCGGAACTTTTAAATATCTTGATATATCTCGAGAACTACGCATCTGATCAAAAAATATCATAGAACATAAAAAGTAGGAAACTTAATTCTCTACAAAAAAGGTCTCTTAACATTTTGCCATACCTCGCTTCGTTTCCGAGATATTTGCAGATTTATCTCAAGGGAAGGGGCCTAACGGACATATTTCGAGATATTTCTTCTTCTTGTTGTTCTTCTTCTGCACAGCGAAGCTGGAAGTGGCATTTGCAGCTCGCAATAGTGCAGAGTTATCTCAAGGAAAGGGGCCACGGTGTTTCTGTATCTCTATTATGTTGGTGCGGCTTCGGAACTTTTAAATATCTTGATATATCTCGAGAACTACGCATCTGTTCAAAAAATATCATAGAACATAAAAAGTAGGAAACGTAATTCTCTACAAATAAGGTCTCCTAACATTTTGCCATAGCCCGCTTCGTTTCCGAGATATTTGCAGATTTATCTCAAGGGAAGGGTCCTGACGGACATATTTCGAGATATTTCTTCTTCTTGTTGTTCTTCTTCTGCACAGCTAAACTGGAAGTGGCATTTGCAGCTCGCAATAGTGCAGAGTTATCGCAAAGAAAGGGGCCACGGTGTTTCTGTACCTCTATTATGTTGGTGCGGCTTCGGAACTTTTAAATATCTTGATATATCTCGAGAACTACGCATCTGATCAAAAAATATCATAGAACATAAAAAGTACGAAACTTAATTCTCTACAAGAAAGGTCTCTTAACGTTTTGCCATAGCTCGCTTCGTTTCCGAGATATTTGCAGATTTATCTCAAGGGATGGGGCCTGACGGACATATTTCGAGATATTTCTTCTTCTTGTTGTTCCTCTTCTGCACGGCGAAGCTGGAATGGCATTTGCAGCTCGCAATAGTGCAGTGTTATCGCAAAGAAAGGGGCCACGGTGTTTCTGTATCTCTATTATGTTGGTGCGGCTTCGGAACTTTTAAATATCTCGATGTATCTCGAAAACTACGCTTCTGATCAAAAAATATCATAGAACATAAATTGTAGGAAACATAATTCCCTACAAAAAACGTGTCTTAACGTTTTGCCATAGCTAGCTTCGTTTCCGAGATATTTGCAGATTTATCTCAAGGGAAGGGTCCTGACGGACATATTTCGAGATATTTCTTCTTCTTGTTGTTCTTCTTCTGCACAGCTAAGCTGGAATGGCATTTGCAGCTCGCAATAGTGCAGTGTTATCGCAAAGAAAGGGGCCACGGTGTTTCTGTATCTCTATTATGTTGGTGCGGCTTCGGAACTTTTAAATATCTTGATATATCTCGAGAACTACGCATCTGATCAAAAAATATCATGGAAGATAAAAAGTAGGAAACTTAATTCTCTACAAGAAAGGTCTCTTAACGTTTTGCCATAGCTCGCTTCGTTTCCGAGATATTTGCAGATTTATCTCAAGGGATGGGGCCTGACGGACATATTTCGAGATATTTCTTCTTCTTGTTGTTCTTCTTCTGCACAGCTAAGCTGGAAGTGGCATTTGCAGCTCGCAATAGTGCAGAGTTATCTCAAAGAAAGAGGCCACGGTGTTTCTGTACCTCTATTATGTTGGTGCAGCTTCGGAACTTTTAAATATCTTGATATATCTCGAGAACTACGCATCTGATCAAAAAATATCATAGAACATAAAAAGTAGGAAACTTAATTCTCTACAAGAAAGGTCTCTTAACATTTTGCCATAGCGCGCTTCGTTTCCGAGATATTCGCAGATATATCTCAAGGGAAGGGGCCTGACGGACATATTTCGAGATATTTCTTCTTCTTGTTGTTCTTCTTCTGCACAGCTAAGCTGGAAGTGGCATTTGCAGCTCGCAATTGTGCAGAGTTATCTCAAAGGGAGGGGCCACGGTGTTTCTGTATCTCTATTATGTTGGTTCGGCTTCGGAACTTTTAAATATCTTGATATATCTCGAGAACTACGCATCTGATCAAAAAATATCATAGAAGATAAAAAGTAGGAAACTTAAGTCTCTACAAGAAAGGTCTCTTAACGTTTTGCCATAGCTCGCTTCGTTTCCGAGATATTTGCAGATTTATCTCAAGGGATGGGGCCTGACGGACATATTTCGAGACATTTCTTCTTCTTGTTGTTCTTCTTCTGCACAGCTAAGCTGGAAGTGGCATTTGCAGCTCGCAATAGTGCAGAGTTATCTCAAAGAAAGAGGCCACGGTGTTTCTGTACCTCTATTATGTTGGTGCAGCTTCGGAACTTTTAAATATCTTGATATATCTCGAGAACTACGCATCTGATCCAAAAATATCATAGAACATAAAAAGTAGGAAACTTAATTCTCTACAAGAAAGGTCTCTTAACGTTTTGCCATAGCTGGCTTCGTTTCCGAGATATTTGCAGATTTATCTCAAGGGATGGGGCCTGACGGACATATTTCGAGATATTTCTTCTTCTTGTTGTTCTTCTTCTGCACAGCTAAGCTGGAAGCGGCATTTGCAGCTCGCAATAGTGCAGAGTTATCTCAAAGAAAGGGGCCACGGTGTTTCTGCATCTCTATTATGTTGGTGCGGCTTCGGAACTTTTAAATATCTTGATATATCTCGAGAACTACGTATCTGATCAAAAAATATCATAGAAGATAAAAAGTAGGAAACTTAATTCTCTACAAAAAAGGTCTCTTAACATTTTGCCATAGCTCGCTTCGTTTCCGAGATATTTGCAGATGTATCTCAAGGGAAGGGGCCTAACGGACATATTTCGAGATATTTCTTCTTCTTGTTGTTCTTCTTCTGCACAGCTAAGCTGGAAGTGGCATTTGCAGCCTGCAATAGTGCATAGTTATCTCAAAGAAAGGGGCCACGGTGTTTCTGTATCTCTCTTATGTTGGTGCGGCTTCGGAACTTTTAAATATCTTGATATATCTCGAGAACTACGCATCTGATCAAAAAATATCATAGAACATAAAAAGTAGGAAACTGAATTCTCTACAAAAAAGGTCTCCTAACATTTTGCCATAGCTCGCTTCGTTTCCGCGATATTTGCAGATTTATCTCAAGGGAAGGGGCCTGACGGACATATTTCGAGATATTTCTTCTTCTTGTTGTTCTTCTTCTGCACAGCTAAGCTGGAAGTGGCATTTGCGGCTCGCAATAGTGCAGAGTTATATCAAAGAAGGGGGCCACAGTGTTTCTGTATCTCTATTATGTTGGTGCAGCTTCGGAACTTTTAAATATCTTGATATATCTCGAGAACTACGCATCTGATCAAAAAATATCGTAGAAGATAAAAAGTAGGAAACTTAAGTCTCTACAAGAAAGGTCTCTTAACGTTTTGCCATAGCTCGCTTCGTTTCCGAGATATTTGCAGATTTATCTCAAGGGATGGGGCCTGACGGACATATTTCGAGACATTTCTTCTTCTTGTTGTTCTTCTTCTGCACAGCTAAGCTGGAAGTGGCATTTGCAGCTCGCAATAGTGCAGAGTTATCTCAAAGAAAGAGGCCACGGTGTTTCTGTACCTCTATTATGTTGGTGCAGCTTCGGAACTTTTAAATATCTTGATATATCTCGAGAACTACGCATCTGATCCAAAAATATCATAGAACATAAAAAGTAGGAAACTTAATTCTCTACAAGAAAGGTCTCTTAACGTTTTGCCATAGCTGGCTTCGTTTCCGAGATATTTGCAGATTTATCTCAAGGGATGGGGCCTGACGGACATATTTCGAGATATTTCTTCTTCTTGTTGTTCTTCTTCTGCACAGCTAAGCTGGAAGCGGCATTTGCAGCTCGCAATAGTGCAGAGTTATCTCAAAGAAAGGGGCCACGGTGTTTCTGCATCTCTATTATGTTGGTGCGGCTTCGGAACTTTTAAATATCTTGATATATCTCGAGAACTACGTATCTGATCAAAAAATATCATAGAAGATAAAAAGTAGGAAACTTAATTCTCTACAAAAAAGGTCTCTTAACATTTTGCCATAGCTCGCTTCGTTTCCGAGATATTTGCAGATGTATCTCAAGGGAAGGGGCCTAACGGACATATTTCGAGATATTTCTTCTTCTTGTTGTTCTTCTTCTGCACAGCTAAGCTGGAAGTGGCATTTGCAGCCTGCAATAGTGCATAGTTATCTCAAAGAAAGGGGCCACGGTGTTTCTGTATCTCTCTTATGTTGGTGCGGCTTCGGAACTTTTAAATATCTTGATATATCTCGAGAACTACGCATCTGATCAAAAAATATCATAGAACATAAAAAGTAGGAAACTGAATTCTCTACAAAAAAGGTCTCCTAACATTTTGCCATAGCTCGCTTCGTTTCCGCGATATTTGCAGATTTATCTCAAGGGAAGGGGCCTGACGGACATATTTCGAGATATTTCTTCTTCTTGTTGTTCTTCTTCTGCACAGCTAAGCTGGAAGTGGCATTTGCGGCTCGCAATAGTGCAGAGTTATATCAAAGAAGGGGGCCACAGTGTTTCTGTATCTCTATTATGTTGGTGCAGCTTCGGAACTTTTAAATATCTTGATATATCTCGAGAACTACGCATCTGATCAAAAAATATCATAGAACATAAAAAGTAGGAAACTTAATTCTCTACACGAAAGGTCTCTTAACATTTTGCCATAGCTCGCTTCGTTTCCGAGATATTCGCAGATATATCTCAAGGGAAGGGGCCTGACGGACATATTTCGAGATATTTCTTCTTCTTGTTGTTCTTCTTCTGCACAGCTAAGCTGGAAGTGGCATTTGCAGCTCGCAATAGTGCAGAGTTATCTCAAACAAAGGGGCCACGGTGTTTCTGTATCTCTATTATGTTGGTGCGGCTTCGGAACTTTTAAATATCTCGATGTATCTCGAAAACTACGCTTCTGATCAAAAAATATCATAGAACATAAATTGTAGGAAACATAATTCTCTACAAAAAACGTGTCTTAACGTTTTGCCATAGCTCGCTTCGTTTCCGAGATATTTGCAGATTTATCTCAAGGGAAGGGTCCTGACGGACATATTTCGAGATATTTCTTCTTCTTGTTGTTCTTCTTCTGCACAGCTAAGCTGGAATGGCATTTGCAGCTCGCAATAGTGCAGTGTTATCGCAAAGAAAGGGGCCACGGTGTTTCTGTATCTCTATTATGTTGGTGCGGCTTCGGAACTTTTAAATATCTTGATATATCTCGAGAACTACGCATCTGATCAAAAAATATCATAGAAGATAAAAAGTAGGAAACTTAATTCTCTACAAGAAATTTCTCTTAACGTTTTGCCATAGCTCGCTTCGTTTCCGAGATATTTGCAGATTTATCTCAAGGGATGGGGCCTGACGGACATATTTCGAGATATTTCTTCTTCTTGTTGTTCTTCTTCTGCACAGCTAAGCTGGAAGTGGCATTTGCAGCTCGCAATAGTGCAGAGTTATCTCAAAGAAAGAGGCCACGGTGTTTCTGTACCTCTATTATGTTGGTGCAGCTTCGGAACTTTTAAATATCTTGATATATCTCGAGAACTACGCATCTGATCAAAAAATATCATAGAACATAAAAAGTAGAAAACTTAATTCTCTACAAGAAAGGTGTCTTAATATTTTGCCATAGCTCGCTTCGTTTCCGAGATATTCGCAGATATATCTCAAGGGAAGGGGCCTGACGGACATATTTCGAGATATTTCTTCTTCTTGTTGTTCTTCTTCTGCACAGCTAAGCTGGAAGTGGCATTTGCAGCTCGCAATTGTGCAGAGTTATCTCAAAGGGAGGGGCCACGGTGTTTCTGTATCTCTATTATGTTGGTGCGGCTTCGGAACTTTTAAATATCTTGATATATCTCGAGAACTACGCATCTGATCAAAAAATATCATAGAAGATAAAAAGTAGGAAACTTAATTCTCTACAAGAAAGGTCTCTTAACGTTTTGCCATAGCTCGCTTCGTTTCCGAGATATTTGCAGATTTATCTCAAGGGATGGGGCCTGACGGACATATTTCGAGATATTTCTTCTTCTTGTTGTTCTTCTTCTGCACAGCTAAGCTGGAAGTGGCAGTTGCAGCTCGCAATAGTGCAGAGTTATCTCAAAGAAAGAGGCCACGGTGTTTCTGTACCTCTATTATGTTGGTGCAGCTTCGGAACTTTTAAATATCTTGATATATCTCGAGAACTACGCATCTGATCAAAAAATATCATAGAACATAAAAAGTAGGAAACTTAATTCTCTACAAGAAAGGTCTCTTAACGTTTTGCCATAGCTCGCTTCGTTTCCGAGATATTTGCAGATTTATCTCAAGGGAAGGGGCCTAACGGACATATTTCGAGATATTTCTTCTTCTTGTTGTTCTTCTTCTGCACAGCTAAGCTGGAAGTGGCATTTGCAGCTCGCAATAGTGCATAGTTATCTCAAAGAAAGGGGCCATGGTGTTTCTGTATCTCTCTTATGTTGGTGCGGCTTCGGAACTTTTAAATATCTTGATATATCTCGAGAACTACGCATCTGATCAAAAAATATCATACAACATAAAAAGTAGGAAACTGAATTCTCTACAAAAAAGGTCTCCTAACATTTTGCCATAGCTCGCTTCGTTTCTGAGATATTTGCAGATTTATCTCAAGGGAAGGGGCCTGACGGACATATTTCGAGATATTTCTTCTTCTTGTTGTTCTTCTTCTGCACAGCTAAGCTGGAAGTGGCATTTGCGGCTCGCAATAGTGCAGAGTTATATCAAAGAAGGGGGCCACAGTGTTTCTGTATCTCTATTATGTTGGTGCGGCTTCGGAACTTTTAAATATCTTGATATATCTCGAGAACTACGCATCTGATCAAAAAATATCATAGAACATAAAAAGTAGGAAACTTAATTCTCTACAGAAAAGGTCTCTTAACATTTTGCCATAGCTCGCTTCGTTTCCGAGATATTTGCAGATATATCTCAAGGGAAGGGGCCTGACGGACATATTTCGAGATATTTCTTCTTCTTGTTGTTCTTCTTCTGCACAGCTAAGCTGGAAGTGGCATTTGCAGCTCGCAATTGTGCAGAGTTATCTCAAAGGGAGGGGCCACGGTGTTTCTGTATCTCTATTATGTTGGTGCGGCTTCGGAACTTTTAAATATCTTGATATATCTCGAGAACTACGCATCTGATCAAAAAATATCATAGAAGATAAAAAGTAGGAAACTTAATTCTCTACAGGAAAGGTCTCTTAACGTTTTGCCATAGCTCGCTTCGTTTCCGAGATATTTGCAGATTTATCTCAAGGGATGGGGCCTGACGGACATATTTCGAGATATTTCTTCTTCTTGTTGTTCTTCTTCTGCACAGCTAAGCTGGAAGTGGCATTTGCAGCTCGCAATAGTGCAGAGTTATCTCAAAGAAAGAGGCCACGGTGTTTCTGTACCTCTATTATGTTGGTGCAGCTTCGGAACTATCAAATATCTTGATATATCTCGAGAACTACGCATCTGATCAAAAAATATCATAGAACATAAAAAGTAGGAAACTTAATTCTCTACAAAAAAGGTCTCTTAACATTTTGCCATAGCTCGCTTCGTTTCCGAGATATTTGCAGATGTATCTCAAGGGAAGGGGCCTAACGGACATATTTCGAGATATTTCTTCTTCTTGTTGTTCTTCTTCTGCACAGCTAAGCTGGAAGTGGCATTTGCAGCTCGCAATAGTGCAGAGTTATCTCAAAGAAAGAGGCCACGGTGTTTCTGTACCTCTATTATGTTGGTGCAGCTTCGGAACTTTTAAATATCTTGATATATCTCGAGAACTACGCATCTGACCAAAAAATATCATAGAACATAAAAAGTAGAAAACTTAATTCTCTACAAGAAAGGTCTCTTAATATTTTGCCATAGCTCGCTTCGTTTCCGAGATATTCGCAGATATATCTCAAGGGAAGGGGCCTGACGGACATATTTCGAGATATTTCTTCTTCTTGTTGTTCTTCTTCTGCACAGCTAAGCTGGAAGTGGCATTTGCAGCTCGCAATTGTGCAGAGTTATCTCAAAGGGAGGGGCCACGGTGTTTCTGTATCTCTATTATGTTGGTGCGGCTTCGGAACTTTTAAATATCTTGATATATCTCGAGAACTACGCATCTGATCAAAAAATATCATAGAAGATAAAAAGTAGGAAACTTAATTCTCTACAAGAAAGGTCTCTTAACGTTTTGCCATAGCTCGCTTCGTTTCCGAGATATTTGCAGATTTATCTCAAGGGATGGGGCCTGACGGACATATTTCGAGATATTTCTTCTTCTTGTTGTTCTTCTTCTGCACAGCTAAGCTGGAAGTGGCAGTTGCAGCTCGCAATAGTGCAGAGTTATCTCAAAGAAAGAGGCCACGGTGTTTCTGTACCTCTATTATGTTGGTGCAGCTTCGGAACTTTTAAATATCTTGATATATCTCGAGAACTACGCATCTGATCAAAAAATATCATAGAACATAAAAAGTAGGAAACTTAATTCTCTACAAGAAAGGTCTCTTAACGTTTTGCCATAGCTGGCTTCGTTTCCGAGATATTTGCAGATTTATCTCAAGGGAAGGGGCCTAACGGACATATTTCGAGATATTTCTTCTTCTTGTTGTTCTTCTTCTGCACAGCTAAGCTGGAAGTGGCATTTGCAGCTCGCAATAGTGCATAGTTATCTCAAAGAAAGGGGCCATGGTGTTTCTGTATCTCTCTTATGTTGGTGCGGCTTCGGAACTTTTAAATATCTTGATATATCTCGAGAACTACGCATCTGATCAAAAAATATCATACAACATAAAAAGTAGGAAACTGAATTCTCTACAAAAAAGGTCTCCTGACATTTTGCCATAGCTCGCTTCGTTTCCGAGATATTTGCAGATTTATCTCAAGGGAAGGGGCCTGACGGACATATTTCGAGATATTTCTTCTTCTTGTTGTTCTTCTTCTGCACAGCTAAGCTGGAAGTGGCATTTGCGGCTCGCAATAGTGCAGAGTTATATCAAAGAAGGGGGCCACAGTGTTTCTGTATCTCTATTATGTTGGTGCGGCTTCGGAACTTTTAAATATCTTGATATATCTCGAGAACTACGCATCTGATCAAAAAATATCATAGAACATAAAAAGTAGGAAACTTAATGCTCTACAGAAAAGGTCTCTTAACATTTTGCCATAGCTCGCTTCGTTTCCGAGATATTTGCAGATATATCTCAAGGGAAGGGGCCTGACGGACATATTTCGAGATATTTCTTCTTCTTGTTGTTCTTCTTCTGCACAGCTAAGCTGGAAGTGGCATTTGCAGCTCGCAATAGTGCAGAGTTATCTCAAAGAAAGAGGCCACGGTGTTTCTGTACCTCTATTATGTTGGTGCAGCTTCGGAACTTTTAAATATCTTGATATATCTCGAGAACTACGCATCTGATCAAAAAATATCATAGAACATAAAAAGTAGAAAACTTAATTCTCTACAAGAAAGGTCTCTTAATATTTTGCCATAGCTCGCTTCGTTTCCGAGATATTCGCAGATATATCTCAAGGGAAGGGGCCTGACGGACATATTTCGAGATATTTCTTCTTCTTGTTGTTCTTCTTCTGCACAGCTAAGCTGGAAGTGGCATTTGCAGCTCGCAATTGTGCAGAGTTATCTCAAAGGGAGGGGCCACGGTGTTTCTGTATCTCTATTATGTTGGTGCGGCTTCGGAACTTTTAAATATCTTGATATATCTCGAGAACTACGCATCTGATCAAAAAATATCATAGAAGATAAAAAGTAGGAAACTTAATTCTCTACAAGAAAGGTCTCTTAACGTTTTGCCATAGCTCGCTTCGTTTCCGAGATATTTGCAGATTTATCTCAAGGGATGGGGCCTGACGGACATATTTCGAGATATTTCTTCTTCTTGTTGTTCTTCTTCTGCACAGCTAAGCTGGAAGTGGCAGTTGCAGCTCGCAATAGTGCAGAGTTATCTCAAAGAAAGAGGCCACGGTGTTTCTGTACCTCTATTATGTTGGTGCAGCTTCGGAACTTTTAAATATCTTGATATATCTCGAGAACTACGCATCTGATCAAAAAATATCATAGAACATAAAAAGTAGGAAACTTAATTCTCTACAAGAAAGGTCTCTTAACGTTTTGCCATAGCTGGCTTCGTTTCCGAGATATTTGCAGATTTATCTCAAGGGAAGGGGCCTAACGGACATATTTCGAGATATTTCTTCTTCTTGTTGTTCTTCTTCTGCACAGCTAAGCTGGAAGTGGCATTTGCAGCTCGCAATAGTGCATAGTTATCTCAAAGAAAGGGGCCATGGTGTTTCTGTATCTCTCTTATGTTGGTGCGGCTTCGGAACTTTTAAATATCTTGATATATCTCGAGAACTACGCATCTGATCAAAAAATATCATACAACATAAAAAGTAGGAAACTGAATTCTCTACAAAAAAGGTCTCCTAACATTTTGCCATAGCTCGCTTCGTTTCCGAGATATTTGCAGATTTATCTCAAGGGAAGGGGCCTGACGGACATATTTCGAGATATTTCTTCTTCTTGTTGTTCTTCTTCTGCACAGCTAAGCTGGAAGTGGCATTTGCGGCTCGCAATAGTGCAGAGTTATATCAAAGAAGGGGGCCACAGTGTTTCTGTATCTCTATTATGTTGGTGCGGCTTCGGAACTTTTAAATATCTTGATATATCTCGAGAACTACGCATCTGATCAAAAAATATCATAGAACATAAAAAGTAGGAAACTTAATTCTCTACAGAAAAGGTCTCTTAACATTTTGCCATAGCTCGCTTCGTTTCCGAGATATTTGCAGATATATCTCAAGGGAAGGGGCCTGACGGACATATTTCGAGATATTTCTTCTTCTTGTTGTTCTTCTTCTGCACAGCTAAGCTGGAAGTGGCATTTGCAGCTCGCAATTGTGCAGAGTTATCTCAAAGGGAGGGGCCACGGTGTTTCTGTATCTCTATTATGTTGGTGCGGCTTCGGAACTTTTAAATATCTTGATATATCTCGAGAACTACGCATCTGATCAAAAAATATCATAGAAGATAAAAAGTAGGAAACTTAATTCTCTACAAGAAAGGTCTCTTAACGTTTTGCCATAGCTCGCTTCGTTTCCGAGATATTTGCAGATTTATCTCAAGGGATGGGGCCTGACGGACATATTTCGAGATATTTCTTCTTCTTGTTGTTCTTCTTCTGCACAGCTAAGCTGGAAGTGGCATTTGCGGCTCGCAATAGTGCAGAGTTATATCAAAGAAGGGGGCCACAGTGTTTCTGTATCTCTATTATGTTGGTGCGGCTTCGGAACTTTTAAATATCTTGATATATCTCGAGAACTACGCATCTGATCAAAAAATATCATAGAACATAAAAAGTAGGAAACTTAATTCTCTACAGAAAAGGTCTCTTAACATTTTGCCATAGCTCGCTTCGTTTCCGAGATATTTGCAGATATATCTCAAGGGAAGGGGCCTGACGGACATATTTCGAGATATTTCTTCTTCTTGTTGTTCTTCTTCTACACAGCTAAGCTGGAAGTGGCATTTGCAGCTCGCAATTGTGCAGAGTTATCTCAAAGGGAGGGGCCACGGTGTTTCTGTATCTCTATTATGTTGGTGCGGCTTCGGAACTTTTAAATATCTTGATATATCTCGAGAACTACGCATCTGATCAAAAAATATCATAGAAGATAAAAAGTAGGAAACTTAATTCTCTACAAGAAAGGTCTCTTAACGTTTTGCCATAGCTCGCTTCGTTTCCGAGATATTTGCAGATTTATCTCAAGGGATGGGGCCTGACGGACATATTTCGAGATATTTCTTCTTCTTGTTGTTCTTCTTCTGCACAGCTAAGCTGGAAGTGGCATTTGCAGCTCGCAATAGTGCAGAGTTATCTCAAAGAAAGAGGCCACGGTGTTTCTGTACCTCTATTATGTTGGTGCAGCTTCGGAACTATCAAATATCTTGATATATCTCGAGAACTACGCATCTGATCAAAAAATATCATAGAACATAAAAAGTAGGAAACTTAATTCTCTACAAAAAAGGTCTCTTAACATTTTGCCATAGCTCGCTTCGTTTCCGAGATATTTGCAGATGTATCTCAAGGGAAGGGGCCTAACGGACATATTTCGAGATATTTCTTCTTCTTGTTGTTCTTCTTCTGCACAGCTAAGCTGGAAGTGGCATTTGCAGCTCGCAATAGTGCATAGTTATCTCAAAGAAAGGGGCCACGGTGTTTCTGTATCTCTCTTATGTTGGTGCGGCTTCGGAACTTTTAAATATCTTGATATATCTCGAGAACTACGCATCTGATCAAAAAATATCATAGAAGATAAAAAGTAGGAAACTTAATTCTCTACAAAAAAGGTCTCTTAACGTTTTGCCATAGCTCGCTTCGTTTCCGCGATATTTGCAGATTTATCTCAAGGGAAGGGGCCTGACGGACATATTTCGAGATATTTCTTCTTCTTGTTGTTCTTCTTCTGCACAGCTAAGCTGGAAGTGGCATTTGCAGCTCGCAATAGTGCAGTTATCTCAAAGAAAGGGGCCACGGTGTTTCTGTATCTCTATTATGTTGGTGCGGCTTCGGCACTTTTAAATATCTTGATATATCTCGAGATCTACGCATCTGATCAAAAAATATCGTAAAACATAAAAAGTAGGAAACTTAATTCTCTACAGAAAAGGTCTCTTAACATTTTGCCATAGCTCGCTTCGTTTCCGAGATATTTGCAGATATATCTCAAGGGAAGGGGCCTGACGGACATATTTCGAGATATTTCTTCTTCTTGTTGTTCTTCTTCTGCACAGCTAAGCTGGAAGTGGCATTTGCAGCTCGCAATAGTGCATAGTTATCTCAAAGAAAGGGGCCACGGTGTTTCTGTATCTCTCTTATGTTGGTGCGGCTTCGGAACTTTTAAATATCTTGATATATCTCGAGAACTACGCATCTGATCAAAAAATATCATAGAACATAAAAAGTAGGAAACTTAATTCTCCACAAGAAAGGTCTCTTAACGTTTTGCCATAGCTCGCTTCGTTTCCGAGATATTTGCAGATTTATCTCAAGGGAAGGGGCCTGACGGACATATTTCGAGATATTTCTTCTTCTTGTTGTTCTTCTTCTGCACAGCTAACCTGGAAGTGGCATTTGCAGCTCGCAATAGTGCAGAGTTATCTCAAAGAAAGGGGCCACGGTGTTTCTGTATCTCTATTAGGTTGGTGCGGCTTCGGAACTTTTAAATACCTCGATATATCTCGAAAACTACGCTTCTGATCAAAAAATATCATAGAACATAAATTGTAGGAAACATAATTCTCTACAAAAAAGGTCTCTTAACATTTTGCCATAGCTCGCTTCGTTTCCGAAATATTTGCAGATTTATCTCAAGGGAAGGGGCCTGACGGACATATTTCGAGATATTTCTTCTTCTTGTTGTTCTTCTTCTGCACAGCTAAGCTGGAAGTGGCATTTGCAGCTCGCAATAGTGCAGAGTTATCTCAAAGAAAGGGGCCACGGTGTTTCTGTATCTCTATTATGTTGGTGCGGCTTCGGAACTTTTAAATATCTTGATATATCTCGAGATCTACGCATCTGATCAAAAAATATCATAGAACATAAAAAGCAGGAAACTTAATTGTCTACATAAAAGGTCTCTTAACATTTTGCCATAGCTCGCTTCGTTTCCGAGATATTTGCAGATTTATCTCAAGGGAAGGGGCCTGACGGACATATTTCGAGATATTTCTTCTTCTTGTTGTTCTTCTTCTGCACAGCTAAGCTGGAAGTGGCATTTGCAGCTCGCAATAGTGCAGAGTTATCTCAAAGAAAGGGGCCACGGTGTTTCTGTATCTCTATTATGTTGGTGCGGCTTCGGCACTTTTAAATATCTTGATATATCTCGAGAACTACGCATCTGATCAAAAAATATCATAGAACATAAAAAGTAGGAAACTTAATTCTCTACAAAAAAGGTCTCTTAACGTTTTGCCATAGCTCGCTTCGTTTCCGAGATACTTGCAGATTTATCTCAAGGGAAGGGGCCTGACGGACATATTTCGAGAGATTTCTTCTTCTTGTTGTTCTTCTTCTGCACAGCTAAGCTGGAAGTGGCATTTGCAGCTCGCAATAGTGCAGAGTTATCGCAAAGAAAGGGGCCACGGTGTTTCTGTATCTCTATTATGTTGGTGCGGCTTCGGAACTTTTAAATATCTTGATATATCTCGAGAACTACGCATCTGATCAAAAAATATCATAGAACATAAAAAGTACGAAACTTAATTCTCTACAAGAAAGGTCTCTTAACGTTTTGCCATAGCTCGCTTCGTTTCCGAGATATTTGCAGATTTATCTCAAGGGATGGGGCCTGACGGACATATTTCGAGATATTTCTTCTTCTTGTTGTTCTTCTTCTGCACAGCTAAGCTGGAAGTGGCATTTGCAGCTCGCAATAGTGCATAGTTATCTCAAAGAAAGGGGCCACGGTGTTTCTGTATCTCTCTTATGTTGGTGCGGCTTCGGAACTTTTAAATATCTTGATATATCTCGAGAACTACGCATCTGATCAAAAAATATCATAGAACATAAAAAGTAGGAAACTTAATTCTCCACAAGAAAGGTCTCTTAACGTTTTGCCATAGCTCGCTTCGTTTCCGAGATATTTGCAGATTTATCTCAAGGGATGGGGCCTGACGGACATATTTCGAGATATTTCTTCTTCTTGTTGTTCTTCTTCTGCACAGCTAAGCTGGAAGTGGCATTTGCAGCTCGCAATAGTGCAGAGTTATCTCAAAGAAAGAGGCCACGGTGTTTCTGTACCTCTATTATGTTGGTGCAGCTTCGGAACTTTTAAATATCTTGATATATCTCGAGAACTACGCATCTGATCAAAAAATATCATAGAACATAAAAAGTAGGAAACTTAATTCTCTACAAGAAAGGTCTCTTAACGTTTTGCCATAGCTGGCTTCGTTTCCGAGATATTTGCAGATTTATCTCAAGGGATGGGGCCTGACGGACATATTTCGAGATATTTCTTCTTCTTGTTGTTCTTCTTCTGCACAGCTAAGCTGGAAGCGGCATTTGCAGCTCGCAATAGTGCAGAGTTATCTCAAAGAAAGGGGCCACGGTGTTTCTGCATCTCTATTATGTTGGTGCGGCTTCGGAACTTTTAAATATCTTGATATATCTCGAGAACTACGTATCTGATCAAAAAATATCATAGAAGATAAAAAGTAGGAAACTTAATTCTCTACAAAAAAGGTCTCTTAACATTTTGCCATAGCTCGCTTCGTTTCCGAGATATTTGCAGATGTATCTCAAGGGAAGGGGCCTAACGGACATATTTCGAGATATTTCTTCTTCTTGTTGTTCTTCTTCTGCACAGCTAAGCTGGAAGTGGCATTTGCAGCTCGCAATAGTGCATAGTTATCTCAAAGAAAGGGGCCACGGTGTTTCTGTATCTCTCTTATGTTGGTGCGGCTTCGGAACTTTTAAATATCTTGATATATCTCGAGAACTACGCATCTGATCAAAAAATATCATAGAACATAAAAAGTAGGAAACTGAATTCTCTACAAAAAAGGTCTCCTAACATTTTGCCATAGCTCGCTTCGTTTCCGCGATATTTGCAGATTTATCTCAAGGGAAGGGGCCTGACGGACATATTTCGAGATATTTCTTCTTCTTGTTGTTCTTCTTCTGCACAGCTAAGCTGGAAGTGGCATTTGCAGCTCGCAATAGTGCAGTTATCTCAAAGAAAGGGGCCACGGTGTTTCTGTATCTCTATTATGTTGGTGCGGCTTCGGCACTTTTAAATATCTTGATATATCTCGAGATCTACGCATCTGATCAAAAAATATCGTAAAACATAAAAAGTAGGAAACTTAATTCTCTACAGAAAAGGTCTCTTAACATTTTGCCATAGCTCGCTTCGTTTCCGAGATATTTGCAGATATATCTCAAGGGAAGGGGCCTGACGGACATATTTCGAGATATTTCTTCTTCTTGTTGTTCTTCTTCTGCACAGCTAAGCTGGAAGTGGCATTTGCAGCTCGCAATAGTGCATAGTTATCTCAAAGAAAGGGGCCACGGTGTTTCTGTATCTCTATTATGTTGGTGCGGCTTCGGCACTTTTAAATATCTTGATATATCTCGAGAACTACGCATCTGATCAAAAAATATCATAGAACATAAAAAGTAGGAAACTTAATTCTCTACAAAAAAGGTCTCTTAACGTTTTGCCATAGCTCGCTTCGTTTCCGAGATACTTGCAGATTTATCTCAAGGGAAGGGGCCTGACGGACATATTTCGAGAGATTTCTTCTTCTTGTTGTTCTTCTTCTGCACAGCTAAGCTGGAAGTGGCATTTGCAGTTCGCAATAGTGCAGAGTTATCGCAAAGAAAGGGGCCACGGTGTTTCTGTATCTCTATTATGTTGGTGCGGCTTCGGAACTTTTAAATATCTTGATATATCTCGAGAACTACGCATCTGATCAAAAAATATCATAGAACATAAAAAGTACGAAACTTAATTCTCTACAAGAAAGGTCTCTTAACGTTTTGCCATAGCTCGCTTCGTTTCCGAGATATTTGCAGATTTATCTCAAGGGATGGGGCCTGACGGACATATTTCGAGATATTTCTTCTTCTTGTTGTTCTTCTTCTGCACAGCTAAGCTGGAAGTGGCATTTGCAGCTCGCAATAGTGCATAGTTATCTCAAAGAAAGGGGCCACGGTGTTTCTGTATCTCTCTTATGTTGGTGCGGCTTCGGAACTTTTAAATATCTTGATATATCTCGAGAACTACGCATCTGATCAAAAAATATCATAGAACATAAAAAGTAGGAAACTTAATTCTCCACAAGAAAGGTCTCTTAACGTTTTGCCATAGCTCGCTTCGTTTCCGAGATATTTGCAGATTTATCTCAAGGGATGGGGCCTGACGGACATATTTCGAGATATTTCTTCTTCTTGTTGTTCTTCTTCTGCACAGCTAAGCTGGAAGTGGCATTTGCAGCTCGCAATAGTGCAGAGTTATCTCAAAGAAAGAGGCCACGGTGTTTCTGTACCTCTATTATGTTGGTGCAGCTTCGGAACTTTTAAATATCTTGATATATCTCGAGAACTACGCATCTGATCAAAAAATATCATAGAACATAAAAAGTAGGAAACCTAATTCTCTACAAAAAAGGTCTCTTAACATTTTGCCATAGCTCGCTTCGTTTCCGAGATATTTGCAGATGTATCTCAAGGGAAGGGTCCTAACGGACATATTTCGAGATATTTCTTCTTCTTGTTGTTCTTCTTCTGCACAGCTAAACTGGAAGTGGCATTTCCAGCTCGCAATAGTGCAGAGTTATCTCAAAGAAAGGGGCCACGGTGTTTCTGTATCTCTATTATGTTGGTGCGGCTTCGGAACTTTTAAATATCTTGATATATCTCGAGAACTACGCATCTGTTCAAAAAATATCATAGAACATAAAAAGTAGCAAACGTAATTCTCTACAAATAAGGTCTCCTAACATTTTGCCATAGCTCGCTTCGTTTCCGAGATATTTGCAGATTTATCTCAAGGGAAGGGTCCTGACGGACATATTTCGAGATATTTCTTCTTCTTGTTGTTCTTCTTCTGCACAGCTAAACTGGAAGTGGCATTTCCAGCTCGCAATAGTGCAGAGTTATCCCAAAGAAAGGGGCCACGGTGTTTCTGTATCTCTATTATGTTGGTGCGGCTTCGGAACTTTTAAATATCTTGATATATCTCGAGAACTACGCATCTGATCAAAAAATATCATAGAACATAAAAAGTAGGAAACTTAATTCTCCACAAGAAAGGTCTCTTAACGTTTTGCCATAGCTCGCTTCGTTTCCGAGATATTTGCAGATTTATCTCAAGGGATGGGGCCTGACGGACATATTTCGAGATATTTCTTCTTCTTGTTGTTCTTCTTCTGCACAGCTAAGCTGGAAGTGGCATTTGCAGCTCGCAATAGTGCAGAGTTATCTCAAAGAAAGAGGCCACGGTGTTTCTGTACCTCTATTATGTTGGTGCAGCTTCGGAACTTTTAAATATCTTGATATATCTCGAGAACTACGCATCTGATCAAAAAATATCATAGAACATAAAAAGTAGGAAACTTAATTCTCTACACGAAAGGTCTCTTAACATTTTGCCATAGCTCGCTTCGTTTCCGAGATATTCGCAGATATATCTCAAGGGAAGGGGCCTGACGGACATATTTCGAGATATTTCTTCTTCTTGTTGTTCTTCTTCTGCACAGCTAAGCTGGAAGTGGCATTTGCAGCTCGCAATAGTGCAGAGTTATCTCAAACAAAGGGGCCACGGTGTTTCTGTATCTCTATTATGTTGGTGCGGCTTCGGAACTTTTAAATATCTCGATGTATCTCGAAAACTACGCTTCTGATCAAAAAATATCATAGAACATAAATTGTAGGAAACATAATTCTCTACAAAAAACGTGTCTTAACGTTTTGCCATAGCTCGCTTCGTTTCCGAGATATTTGCAGATTTATCTCAAGGGAAGGGTCCTGACGGACATATTTCGAGATATTTCTTCTTCTTGTTGTTCTTCTTCTGCACAGCTAAGCTGGAATGGCATTTGCAGCTCGCAATAGTGCAGTGTTATCGCAAAGAAAGGGGCCACGGTGTTTCTGTATCTCTATTATGTTGGTGCGGCTTCGGAACTTTTAAATATCTTGATATATCTCGAGAACTACGCATCTGATCAAAAAATATCATAGAAGATAAAAAGTAGGAAACTTAATTCTCTACAAGAAAGGTCTCTTAACGTTTTGCCATAGCTCGCTTCGTTTCCGAGATATTTGCAGATTTATCTCAAGGGATGGGGCCTGACGGACATATTTCGAGATATTTCTTCTTCTTGTTGTTCTTCTTCTGCACAGCTAAGCTGGAAGTGGCATTTGCAGCTCGCAATAGTGCAGAGTTATCTCAAAGAAAGAGGCCACGGTGTTTCTGTACCGCTATTATGTTGGTGCAGCTTCGGAACTTTTAAATATCTTGATATATCTCGAGAACTACGCATCTGATCAAAAAATATCATAGAACATAAAAAGTAGGAAACTTAATTCTCTACAAGAAAGGTCTCTTAATATTTTGCCATAGCTCGCTTCGTTTCCGAGATATTCGCAGATATATCTCAAGGGAAGGGGCCTGACGGACATATTTCGAGATATTTCTTCTTCTTGTTGTTCTTCTTCTGCACAGCTAAGCTGGAAGTGGCATTTGCAGCTCGCAATTGTGCAGAGTTATCTCAAAGGGAGGGGCCACGGTGTTTCTGTATCTCTATTATGTTGGTGCGGCTTCGGAACTTTTAAATATCTTGATATATCTCGAGAACTACGCATCTGATCAAAAAATATCATAGAACATAAAAAGTAGGAAACCTAATTCTCTACAAAAAAGGTCTCTTAACATTTTGCCATAGCTCGCTTCGTTTCCGAGATATTTGCAGATGTATCTCAAGGGAAGGGGCCTAACGGACATATTTCGAGATATTTCTTCTTCTTGTTGTTCTTCTTCTGCACAGCTAAACTGGAAGTGGCATTTCCAGCTCGCAATAGTGCAGAGTTATCTCAAAGAAAGGGGCCACGGTGTTTCTGTATCTCTATTATGTTGGTGCGGCTTCGGAACTTTTAAATATCTTGATATATCTCGAGAACTACGCATCTGTTCAAAAAATATCATAGAACATAAAAAGTAGGAAACGTAATTCTCTACAAATAAGGTCTCCTAACATTTTGCCATAGCTCGCTTCGTTTCCGAGATATTTGCAGATTTATCTCAAGGGAAGGGTCCTGACGGACATATTTCGAGATATTTCTTCTTCTTGTTGTTCTTCTTCTGCACAGCTAAGCTGGAAGTGGCATTTGCAGCTCGCAATAGTGCAGAGTTATCGCAAAGAAAGGGGCCACGGTGTTTCTGTATCGCTATTATGTTGGTGCGGCTTCGGAACTTTTAAATATCTTGATATATCTCGAGAACTACGCATCTGATCAAAAAATATCATAGAACATAAAAAGTACGAAACTTAATTCTCTACAAGAAAGGTCTCTTAACGTTTTGCCATAGCTCGCTTCGTTTCCGAGATATTTGCAGATTTATCTCAAGGGATGGGGCCTGACGGACATATTTCGAGATATTTCTTCTTCTTGTTGTTCTTCTTCTGCACAGCTAAGCTGGAAGTGGCATTTGCAGCTCGCAATAGTGCATAGTTATCTCAAAGAAAGGGGCCACGGTGTTTCTGTATCTCTCTTATGTTGGTGCGGCTTCGGGACTTTTAAATATCTTGATATATCTCGAGAACTACGCATCTGATCAAAAAATATCATAGAACATAAAAAGTAGGAAACTTAATTCTCCACAAGAAAGGTCTCTTAACGTTTTGCCATAGCTCGCTTCGTTTCCGAGATATTTGCAGATTTATCTCAAGGGATGGGGCCTGACGGACATATTTCGAGATATTTCTTCTTCTTGTTGTTCTTCTTCTGCACAGCTAAGCTGGAAGTGGCATTTGCAGCTCGCAATAGTGCAGAGTTATCTCAAAGAAAGAGGCCACGGTGTTTCTGTACCTCTATTATGTTGGTGCAGCTTCGGAACTTTTAAATATCTTGATATATCTCGAGAACTACGCATCTGATCAAAAAATATCATAGAACATAAAAAGTAGGAAACCTAATTCTCTACAAAAAAGGTCTCTTAACATTTTGCCATAGCTCGCTTCGTTTCCGAGATATTTGCAGATGTATCTCAAGGGAAGGGGCCTAACGGACATATTTCGAGATATTTCTTCTTCTTGTTGTTCTTCTTCTGCACAGCTAAACTGGAAGTGGCATTTCCAGCTCGCAATAGTGCAGAGCTATCTCAAAGAAAGGGGCCACGGTGTTTCTGTATCTCTATTATGTTGGTGCGGCTTCGGAACTTTTAAATATCTTGATATATCTCGAGAACTACGCATCTGTTCAAAAAATATCATAGAACATAAAAAGTAGGAAACGTAATTCTCTACAAATAAGGTCTCCTAACATTTTGCCATAGCTCGCTTCGTTTCCGAGATATTTGCAGATTTATCTCAAGGGAAGGGTCCTGACCGACATATTTCGAGATATTTCTTCTTCTTGTTGTTCTTCTTCTGCACAGCTAAACTGGAAGTGGCATTTCCAGCTCGCAATAGTGCAGAGTTATCCCAAAGAAAGGGGCCACGGTGTTTCTGTATCTCTATTATGTTGGTGCGGCTTCGGAACTTTTAAATATCTTGATATATCTCGAGAACTACGCATCTGATCAAAAAATATCATAGAACATAAAAAGTAGGAAACTTAATTCTCCACAAGAAAGGTCTCTTAACGTTTTGCCATAGCTCGCTTCGTTTCCGAGATATTTGCAGATTTATCTCAAGGGATGGGGCCTGACGGACATATTTCGAGATATTTCTTCTTCTTGTTGTTCTTCTTCTGCACAGCTAAGCTGGAAGTGGCATTTGCAGCTCGCAATAGTGCAGAGTTATCTCAAAGAAAGAGGCCACGGTGTTTCTGTACCTCTATTATGTTGGTGCAGCTTCGGAACTTTTAAATATCTTGATATATCTCGAGAACTACGCATCTGATCAAAAAATATCATAGAACAAAAAAAGTAGGAAACTTAATTCTCTACACGAAAGGTCTCTTAACATTTTGCCATAGCTCGCTTCGTTTCCGAGATATTCGCAGATATATGTCAAGGGAAGGGGCCTGACGGACATATTTCGAGATATTTCTTCTTCTTGTTGTTCTTCTTCTGCACAGCTAAGCTGGAAGTGGCATTTGCAGCTCGCAATAGTGCAGAGTTATCTCAAACAAAGGGGCCACGGTGTTTCTGTATCTCTATTATGTTGGTGCGGCTTCGGAACTTTTAAATATCTCGATGTATCTCGAAAACTACGCTTCTGATCAAAAAATATCATAGAACATAAATTGTAGGAAACATAATTCTCTACAAAAAACGTGTCTTAACGTTTTGCCATAGCTCGCTTCGTTTCCGAGATATTTGCAGATTTATCTCAAGGGAAGGGTCCTGACGGACATATTTCGAGATATTTCTTCTTCTTGTTGTTCTTCTTCTGCACAGCTAAGCTGGAATGGCATTTGCAGCTCGCAATAGTGCAGTGTTATCGCAAAGAAAGGGGCCACGGTGTTTCTGTATCTCTATTATGTTGGTGCGGCTTCGGAACTTTTAAATATCTTGATATATCTCGAGAACTACGCATCTGATCAAAAAATATCATAGAAGATAAAAAGTAGGAAACTTAATTCTCTACAAGAAAGGTCTCTTAACGTTTTGCCATAGCTCGCTTCGTTTCCGAGATATTTGCAGATTTATCTCAAGGGAAGGGTCCTGACCGACATATTTCGAGATATTTCTTCTTCTTGTTGTTCTTCTTCTGCACAGCTAAACTGGAAGTGGCATTTCCAGCTCGCAATAGTGCAGAGTTATCCCAAAGAAAGGGGCCACGGTGTTTCTGTATCTCTATTATGTTGGTGCGGCTTCGGAACTTTTAAATATCTTGATATATCTCGAGAACTACGCATCTGATCAAAAAATATCATAGAACATAAAAAGTAGGAAACTTAATTCTCCACAAGAAAGGTCTCTTAACGTTTTGCCATAGCTCGCTTCGTTTCCGAGATATTTGCAGATTTATCTCAAGGGATGGGGCCTGACGGACATATTTCGAGATATTTCTTCTTCTTGTTGTTCTTCTTCTGCACAGCTAAGCTGGAAGTGGCATTTGCAGCTCGCAATAGTGCAGAGTTATCTCAAAGAAAGAGGCCACGGTGTTTCTGTACCTCTATTATGTTGGTGCAGCTTCGGAACTTTTAAATATCTTGATATATCTCGAGAACTACGCATCTGATCGAAAAATATCATAGAACATAAAAAGTAGGAAACTTAATTCTCTACAAGAAAGGTCTCTTAACGTTTTGCCATAGCTGGCTTCGTTTCCGAGATATTTGCAGATTTATCTCAAGGGAAGGGGCCTAACGGACATATTTCGAGATATTTCTTCTTCTTGTTGTTCTTCTTCTGCACAGCTAAGCTGGAAGTGGCATTTGCAGCTCGCAATAGTGCATAGTTATCTCAAAGAAAGGGGCCATGGTGTTTCTGTATCTCTCTTATGTTGGTGCGGCTTCGGAACTTTTAAATATCTTGATATATCTCGAGAACTACGCATCTGATCAAAAAATATCATACAACATAAAAAGTAGGAAACTGAATTCTCTACAAAAAAGGTCTCCTAACATTTTGCCATAGCTCGCTTCGTTTCCGAGATATTTGCAGATTTATCTCAAGGGAAGGGGCCTGACGGACATATTTCGAGATATTTCTTCTTCTTGTTGTTCTTCTTCTGCACAGCTAAGCTGGAAGTGGCATTTGCGGCTCGCAATAGTGCAGAGTTATATCAAAGAAGGGGGCCACAGTGTTTCTGTATCTCTATTATGTTGGTGCGGCTTCGGAACTTTTAAATATCTTGATATATCTCGAGAACTACGCATCTGATCAAAAAATATCGTAGAACATAAAAAGTAGGAAACTTAATTCTCTACAGAAAAGGTCTCTTAACATTTTGCCATAGCTCGCTTCGTTTCCGAGATATTTGCAGATATATCTCAAGGGAAGGGGCCTGACGGACATATTTCGAGATATTTCTTCTTCTTGTTGTTCTTCTTCTGCACAGCTAAGCTGGAAGTGGCATTTGCAGCTCGCAATTGTGCAGAGTTATCTCAAAGGGAGGGGCCACGGTGTTTCTGTATCTCTATTATGTTGGTGCGGCTTCGGAACTTTTAAATATCTTGATATATCTCGAGAACTACGCATCTGATCAAAAAATATCATAGAAGATAAAAAGTAGGAAACTTAATTCTCTACAAAAAAGGTCTCTTAACATTTTGCCATAGCTCGCTTCGTTTCCGAGATATTTGCAGATGTATCTCAAGGGAAGGGGCCTAACCGACATATTTCGAGATATTTCTTCTTCTTGTTGTTCTTCTTCTGCACAGCTAAGCTGGAAGTGGCATTTGCAGCTCGCAATAGTGCATAGTTATCTCAAAGAAAGGGGCCACGGTGTTTCTGTATCTCTCTTATGTTGGTGCGGCTTCGGAACTTTTAAATATCTTGATATATCTCGAGAACTACGCATCTGATCAAAAAATATCATAGAAGATAAAAAGTAGGAAACTTAATTCTCTACAAAAAAGGTCTCTTAAGATATTGCGATAGCTCGCTTCGTTTCCGAGATATTTGTAGATTTATCTCAAGGGAAGGGGCCTGACGGACATATTTCGAGATATTTCTTCTTCTTGTTGTTCTTCTTCTGCACAGCTAAGCTGGAAGTGGCATTTGCGGCTCGCAATAGTGCAGAGTTATATCAAAGAAGGGGGCCACAGTGTTTCTGTATCTCTATTATGTTGGTGCGGCTTCGGAGCTTTTAAATATCTTGATATATCTCGAGAACTACGCATCTGATCAAAAAATATCATAGAACATAAAAAGTAGGAAACTTAATTCTCTACAGAAATGGTCTCTAAACATTTTGCCATAGCTCGCTTCATTTCCGAGATATTTGCAGATTTATCTCAAGGGAAGGGGCCTGACGGACATATTTCGAGATAATTCTTCTTCTTGTTGTTCTTCTTCTGCACAGCTAAGCTGGAAGTGGCATTTGCAGCTCGCAATAGTGCAGAGTTATCTCAAAGAAAGGGGCCACGGTGTTTCTGTATCTCTATTATGTTGGTGCGGCTTCGGAACTTTTAAATATCTTGATATATCTCGAGATCTACGCATCTGATCAAAAAATATCATAGAACATAAAAAGCAGGAAACTTAATTGTCTACAAAAAAGGTCTCTTAACATTTTGCCATAGCTCGCTTCGTTTCCGAGATATTTGCAGATATATCTCAAGGGAAGGGGCCTGACGGACATATTTCGAGATAATTCTTCTTCTTGTTGTTCTTCTTCTGCACAGCTAAGCTGGAAGTGGCATTTGCAGCTCGCAATAGTGCAGAGTTATCTCAAAGAAAGGGGCCACGGTGTTTCTGTATCTCTATTATGTTGGTGCGGCTTCGGAACTTTTAAATATCTTGATATATCTCGAGAGCTACGCATCTGATCAAAAAATATCATAGAACATAAAAAGTAGGAATCTTAATTCTCTACAAAAAAGGTCTCTTAACATTTTGCCATAGCTCGCTTCGTTTCAGAGATATTTGCAGATTTATCTCAAGGGAAGGGGCCTGACTGACATATTTCGAGATATTTCTTCTTCTTGTTGTTCTTCTTCTGCACAGCTAAGCTGGAAGTGGCATTTACAGCTCGCAGTAGTGCAGAGATATCTCAAAGAAAGGGGCCACGGTGTTTCTGTATCTCTATTATGTTGGTGCGGCTTCGGAACTTTTAAATATCTTGATATATCTCGAGAACTACGCATCTAATCAAAAAATATCATAGAACATAAAAAGTAGGAAACTTAATTCTCTACAGAAAAGGTCTCTTAACATTTTGCCATAGCTCGCTTCGTTTCCGAGATATTTGCTGATTTATCTCAAGGGAAGGGGCCTGACGGACATATTTCGAGATATTTCTTCTTCTTGTTGTTCTTCTTCTGCACAGCTAAGCTGGAAGTGGCATTTGCGGCTCGCACTAGCGCAGAGTTATCTCAAAGAAAGGGGCCACGGTGTTTCTGTATCTCTATTATGTTGGTGCGGCTTCGGAACTTTTAAATATCTTGATATATCTCGAGAACTACGCATCTGATCAAAAAATATCATACTACATAAAAAGTAGGAAACTTAATTCTCTACAAAAAAGGTCTCTTAACATTTTGCCATAGCTCGCTGCGTTTCCGAGATATTTGCAGATTTATCTCAAGGGACGGGGCCTGACGGACATATTTCGAGATATTTCTTCTTCTTGTTGTTGTTCTTCTGCACAGCTAAGCTGGAAGTGTCATTTGCAGCTCGCAATAGTGCAGAGTTATCTCAAAGAAAGGGGCCACGGTGTTTCTGTATCTCTATTATGTTGGTGCGGCTTGGGAACTTTTAAATATCTTGATATATCTCGAGAACTACGCATCTGATCAAAAAATATCATAGAACATAAAAAGTAGGAAACTTAATTCTCTACAAACAAGGTCTCTTAACATTTTGCCATAGCTCGCTTCGTTTCCGAGATATTTGCAGATTTATCTCAAGGGAAGGGGCCTGACGGACATATTTCGAGATATTTCTTCTTCGTGTTGTTCTTCTTCTGCACAGCTAAGCTGGAAGTGGCATTTACAGCTCGCAATAGTGCAGAGTTATTTCAAAGAAAGAGGCCACGGTGTTTCTGTATCTCTATTATGTTGGTGCGGCTTCGGAACTTTTAAATATCTTGATATATCTCGAGAACTCCGCATCCGATCAAAAAATATCATAGAACACAAAAAGTAGGTAACTTAATTCTCTACAAAAAAGGTCTCTTAACATTTTGCCATAGCTCGCTTCGTTTCCGAGATATTTGCAGATTTATCTCAAGGGAAGGGGCCCGACGGACATATTTCGAGATATTTCTTCTTCTTGTTGTTCTTCTTCTGCACAGCTAAGCTGGAAGTGGCATTTGCGGCTCGCACTAGTGCAGAGTTATCTCAAAGAAAGGGGCCACGGTGTTTCTGTATCTCTATTATGTTGGTGCGGCTTCGGAACTTTTAAATATCTCGATATATCTAGAAAACTACGCTTCTGATCAAAAAATATCATAGAACATAAATTGTAGGAAACATAATTCTCTACAAAAAAGGTCTCTTAACATTTTGCCATAGCTCGCTTCGTTTCCGAGATATTTGCAGATTTATCTCAAGGGAAGGGGCCTGACGGACATATTTCGAGATATTTCTTCTTCTTGTTGTTCTTCTTCTGCACAGCTAACCTGGAAGTGGCATTTGCAGCTCGCAATAGTGCAGAGTTATCTCAAAGAGAGGGGCCACGGTGTTTCTGTATCTCTATTATGTTGGTGCGGCTTCGGAACTTTTAAATATCTTGATATATCTCGAGAACTACGCATCTGATCAAAAAATATCATACAAGATAAAAAGTAGGAAACTTAATTCTCTACAAAAAAGGTCTCTTAACATTTTGCCATAGCTCGCTTCATTTCCGAGATATTTGCAGATTTATCTCAAGGGAAGGGGCCTGACGGACATATTTCGAGATAATTCTTCTTCTTGTTGTTCTTCTTCTGCACAGCTAAGCTGGAAGTGGCATTTGCAGCTCGCAATAGTGCAGAGTTATCTCAAAGAAAGGGGCCACGGTGTTTCTGTATCTCTATTTTGTTGGTGCGGCTTCGGAACTTTTAAATATCTTGATATATCTCGAGAGCTACGCATCTGATCAAAAAATATCATAGAACATAAAAAGTAGGAATCTTAATTCTCTACAAAAAAGGTCTCTTAACATTTTGCCATAGCTCGCTTCGTTTCAGAGATATTTGCTGATTTATCTCAAGGGAAGGGGCCTGACGGACATATTTCGAGATATTTCTTCTTCTTGTTGTTCTTCTTCTGCACAGCTAAGCTGGAAGTGGCATTTGCGGCTCGCACTAGCGCAGAGTTATCTCAAAGAAAGGGGCCACGGTGTTTCTGTATCTCTATTATGTTGGTGAGGCTTCGGAACTTTTAAATATCTTGATATATCTCGAGAACTACGCATCTGATCAAAAAATCTCATACTACATAAAAAGTAGGAAACTTAATTCTCTACAAAAAAGGTCTCTTAACATTTTGCCATAGCTCGCTGCGTTTCCGAGATATTTGCAGATTTATCTCAAGGGACGGGGCCTGACGGACATATTTCGAGATATTTCTTCTTCTTGTTGTTGTTCTTCTGCACAGCTAAGCTGGAAGTGGCATTTGCAGCTCGCAATAGTGCAGAGTTATCTCAAAGAAAGGGGCCACGGTGTTTCTGTATCTCTATTATGTTGGTGCGGCTTGGGAACTTTTAAATATCTTGATATATCTCGAGAACTACGCATCTGATCAAAAAATATCATAGAACATAAAAAGTAGGAAACTTAATTCTCTACAAACAAGGTCTCTTAACATTTTGCCATAGCTCGCTTCGTTTCCGAGATATTTGCAGATTTATCTCAAGGGAAGGTGCCTGACGGACATATTTCGAGATATTTCTTCTTCGTGTTGTTCTTCTTCTGCACAGCTAAGCTGGAAGTGGCATTTACAGCTCGCAATAGTGCAGAGTTATTTCAAAGAAAGGGGCCACGGTGTTTCTGTATCTCTATTATGTTGGTGCGGCTTCGGAACTTTTAAATATCTCGATATATCTCGAAAACTACGCTTCTGATCAAAAAATATCATAGAACATAAATTGTAGGAAATATAATTCTCTACAAAAAAGGTCTCTTAACATTTTGCCATAGCTCGCTTCGTTTCCGAGATATTTGCAGATTTATCTCAAGGGAAGGGGCCTGACGGACATATTTCGAGATATTTCTTCTTCTTGTTGTTCTTCTTCTGCACAGCTAACCTGGAAGTGGCATTTGCAGCTCGCAATAGTGCAGAGTTATCTCAAAGAGAGGGGCCACGGTGTTTCTGTATCTCTATTATGTTGGTGCGGCTTCGGAACTTTTAAATATCTTGATATATCTCGAGAACTACGCATCTGATCAAAAAATATCATACAAGATAAAAAGTAGGAAACTTAATTCTCTACAAAAAAGGTCTCTTAACATTTTGCCATAGCTCGATTCGTTTCCGAGATATTTGCAGATTTATCTCAAGGGAAGGGGCCTGACGGACATATTTCGAGATATTTCTTCTTCTTGTTGTTCTTCTTCTGCACAGCTAAGCTGGAAGTGGCATTTGCGGCTCGCATTAGTGCAGAGTTATATCAAAGAAGGGGGCCACAGTGTTTCTGTATCTCTATTATGTTGGTGCGGCTTCGGAACTTTTAAATATCTTGATATATCTCGAGAACTACGCATCTGATCAAAAAATATCATAGAACATAAAAAGTAGGAAACTTAATTCTCTACAGAAAAGGTCTCTAAACATTTTGCCATAGCTCGCTTCATTTCCGAGATATTTGCAGATTTATCTCAAGGGAAGGGGCCTGACGGACATATTTCGAGATAATTCTTCTTCTTGTTGTTCTTCTTCTGCACAGCTAAGCTGGAAGTGGCATTCGCAGCTCGCAATAGTGCAGAGTTATCTCAAAGAAAGGGGCCACGGTGTTTCTGTATCTCTATTATGTTGGTGCGGCTTCGGAACTTTTAAATATCTTGATATATCTCGAGATCTACGCATCTGATCAAAAAATATCATAGAACATAAAAAGCAGGAAACTTAATTGTCTACAAAAAAGGTCTCTTAACATTTTGCCATAGCTCGCTTCGTTTCCGAGATATTTGCAGATATATCTCAAGGGAAGGGGCCTGACGGACATATTTCGAGATAATTCTTCTTCTTGTTGTTCTTCTTCTGCACAGCTAAGCTGGAAGTGGCATTTGCAGCTCGCAATAGTGCAGAGTTATCTCAAAGAAAGGGGCCACGGTGTTTCTGTATCTCTATTATGTTGGTGCGGCTTCGGAACTTTTAAATATCTTGATATATCTCGAGAGCTACGCATCTGATCAAAAAATATCATAGAACATAAAAAGTAGGAATCTTAATTCTCTACAAAAAAGGTCTCTTAACATTTTGCCATAGCTCGCTTCGTTTCAGAGATATTTGCAGATTTATCTCAAGGGAAGGGGCCTGACTGACATATTTCGAGATATTTCTTCTTCTTGTTGTTCTTCTTCTGGACAGCTAAGCTGGAAGTGGCATTTACAGCTCGCAGTAGTGCAGAGATATCTCAAAGAAAGGGGCCACGGTGTTTCTGTATCTCTATTATGTTGGTGCGGCTTCGGAACTTTTAAATATCTTGATATATCTCGAGAACTACGCATCTGATCAAAAAATATCATAGAACATAAAAAGTAGGAAACTTAATTCTCTACAAAAAAGGTCTCTTAACATTTTGCCATAGCTCGCTTCGTTTCCGAGATATTTGCAGATTTATCTCAAGGGAAGGGGCCTGACGGACATATTTCGAGATATTTCTTCTTCTTGTTGTTCTTCTTCTGCACAGCTAAGCTGGAAGTGGCATTTGCAGCTCGCAATAGTGCAGAGTTATCTCAAAGAAAGGGGCCACGGTGTTTCTGTATCTCTATTATGTTGGTGCGGCTTCGGCACTTTTAAATATCTTGATATATCTCGAGAACGACGCATCTGATCAAAAAATATCATAGAACATAAAAAGTAGGAAACTTAATTCTCTACAAAAAAGGTCTCTTAACATTTTGCCATAGCTCGCTTCGTTTCCGTGATATTTGCAGATATATCTCAAGGGAAGGGGCCTGACGGACATATTTCGAGATAATTCTTCTTCTTGTTGTTCTTCTTCTGCACAGCTAAGCTGGAAGTGGCATTTGCAGCTCGCAATAGTGCAGAGTTATCTCAAAGAAAGGGGCCACGGTGTTTCTGTATCTCTATTATGTTGGTGCGGCTTCGGAACTTTTAAATATCTCGATATATCTCGAAAACTACGCTTCTGATCAAAAAATATCATAGAACATAAATTGTAGGAAACATAATTCTCTACAAAAAAGGTCTCTTAACATTTTGCCATAGCTCGCTTCGTTTCCGAGATATTTGCAGATATATCTCAAGGGAAGGGGCCTGACGGACATATTTCGAGATATTTCTTCTTCTTGTTGTTCTTCTTCTGCACGGCTAAGCTGGAAGTGGCATTTGCGGCTCGCACTAGTGCAGAGTTATCTCAAAGAAAGGGGCCACGGTGTTTCTGAATCTCTATTATGTTGGTGCGGCTTCGGAACTTTTAAATATCTCGATATATCTCGAAAACTACGCTTCTGATCAAAAAATATCATAGATCATAAATGGTAGGAAACATAATTCTCTACAAAAAAGGTCTCTTAACATTTTGCCATAGCTCGCTTCGTTTCCGAGATATTTGCAGATTTATCTCAAGGGACGGGGCCTGACGGACATATTTCGAGATATTTCTTCTTCTTGTTGTTGTTCTTCTGCACAGCTAAGCTGGAAGTGGCATTTGCAGCTCGCAATAGTGCAGAGTTATCTCAAAGAAAGGGGCCACGGTGTTTCTGTATCTCTATTATGTTGGTGCGGCTTGGGAACTTTTAAATATCTTGATATATCTCGAGAACTACGCATCTGATCAAAAAATATCATAGAACATAAAAAGTAGGAAACTTAATTCTCTACAAACAAGGTCTCTAAACATTTTGCCATAGCTCGCTTCATTTCCGAGATATTTGCAGATTTATCTCAAGGGAAGGGGCCTGACGGACATATTTCGAGATAATTCTTCTTCTTGTTGTTCTTCTTCTGCACAGCTAAGCTGGAAGTGGCATTTGCAGCTCGCAATAGTGCAGAGTTATCTCAAAGAAAGGGGCCACGGTGTTTCTGTATCTCTATTATGTTGGTGCGGCTTCGGAACTTTTAAATATCTTGATATATCTCGAGATCTACGCATCTGATCAAAAAATATCATAGAACATAAAAAGTAGGAAACTTAATTCTCTACAGAAAAGGTCTCTAAACATTTTGCCATAGCTCGCTTCATTTCCGAGATATTTGCAGATTTATCTCAAGGGAAGGGGCCTGACGGACATATTTCGAGATAATTCTTCTTCTTGTTGTTCTTCTTCTGCACAGCTAAGCTGGAAGTGGCATTTGCAGCTCGCAATAGTGCAGAGTTATCTCAAAGAAAGGGGCCACGGTGTTTCTGTATCTCTATTATGTTGGTGCGGCTTCGGAACTTTTAAATATCTTGATATATCTCGAGATCTACGCATCTGATCAAAAAATATCATAGAACATAAAAAGCAGGAAACTTAATTGTCTACAAAAAAGGTCTCTTAACATTTTGCCATAGCTCGCTTCGTTTCCGAGATATTTGCAGATATATCTCAAGGGAAGGGGCCTGACGGACATATTTCGAGATAATTCTTCTTCTTGTTGTTCTTCTTCTGCACAGCTAAGCTGGAAGTGGCATTTGCAGCTCGCAATAGTGCAGAGTTATCTCAAAGAAAGGGGCCACGGTGTTTCTGTATCTCTATTATGTTGGTGCGGCTTCGGAACTTTTAAATATCTTGATATATCTCGAGAGCTACGCATCTGATCAAAAAATATCATAGAACATAAAAAGTAGGAATCTTAATTCTCTACAAAAAAGGTCTCTTAACATTTTGCCATAGCTCGCTTCGTTTCAGAGATATTTGCAGATTTATCTCAAGGGAAGGGGCCTGACTGACATATTTCGAGATATTTCTTCTTCTTGTTGTTCTTCTTCTGCACAGCTAAGCTGGAAGTGGCATTTACAGCTCGCAGTAGTGCAGAGATATCTCAAAGAAAGGGGCCACGGTGTTTCTGTATCTCTATTATGTTGGTGCGGCTTCGGAACTTTTAAATATCTTGATATATCTCGAGAACTACGCATCTGATCAAAAAATATCATAGAACATAAAAAGTAGGAAACTTAATTCTCTACAAAAAAGGTCTCTTAACATTTTGCCATAGCTCGCTTCGTTTCCGAGATATTTGCAGATTTATCTCAAGGGAAGGGGCCTGACAGACATGTTTCGAGATATTTCTTCTTCTTGTTGTTCTTCTTCTGCACAGCTAAGCTGGAAGTGGCATTTGCGGCTCGCACTAGTGCAGAGTTATCTCGAAGAAAGGGGCCACGGTGTTTCTGTATCTCTATTATGTTGGTGCGGCTTCGGAACTTTTAAATACCTCGATATATCTCGAAAACTACGCTTCTGATCAAAAAATATCATAGAACATAAATAGTAGGAAACATAATTCTCTACAAAAAAGGTCTCTTAACATTTTGCCATAGCTCGCTTCGTTTCCGAGATATTTGCAGATATATCTCAAGGGAAGGGGCCTGACGGACATATTTCGAGATATTTCTTCTTCTTGTTGTTCTTCTTCTGCACAGCTAAGCTGGAAGTGGCATTTGCAGCTCGCAATAGTGCAGAGTTATCTCAAAGAAAGGGGCCACGGTGTTTCTGTATCTCTATTATGTTGGTGCGGCTTCGGCACTTTTAAATATCTTGATATATCTCGAGAACGACGCATCTGATCAAAAAATATCATAGAACATAAAAAGTAGGAAACTTAATTCTCTACAAAAAAGGTCTCTTAACATTTTGCCATAGCTCTCTTCGTTTCCGAGATATTTGCAGATATATCTCAAGGGAAGGGGCCTGACGGACATATTTCGAGATAATTCTTCTTCTTGTTGTTCTTCTTCTGCACAGCTAAGCTGGAAGTGGCATTTGCAGCTCGCAATAGTGCAGAGTTATCTCAAAGAAAGGGGCCACGGTGTTTCTGTATCTCTATTATGTTGGTGCGGCTTCGGAACTTTTAAATATCTCGATATATCTCGAAAACTACGCTTCTGATCAAAAAATATCATAGAACATAAATTGTAGGAAACATAATTCTCTACAAAAAAGGTCTCTTAACATTTTGCCATAGCTCGCTTCGTTTCCGAGATATTTGCAGATATATCTCAAGGGAAGGGGCCTGACGGACATATTTCGAGATATTTTTTCTTCTTGTTGTTCTTCTTCTGCACGGCTAAGCTGGAAGTGGCATTTGCGGCTCGCACTAGTGCAGAGTTATCTCAAAGAAAGGGGCCACGGTGTTTCTGAATCTCTATTATGTTGGTGCGGCTTCGGAACTTTTAAATATCTCGATATATCTCGAAAACTACGCTTCTGATCAAAAAATATCATAGATCATAAATGGTAGGAAACATAATTCTCTACAAAAAAGGTCTCTTAACATTTTGCCATAGCTCGCTTCGTTTCCGAGATATTTGCAGATTTATCTCAAGGGAAGGGGCCTGACGGACATGTTTCGAGATATTTCTTCTTCTTGTTGTTCTTCTTCTGCACAGCTAAGCTGGGAGTGGCATCTGCGGCTCGCACTAGTGCAGAGTTATCTCGAAGAAAGGGGCCACGGTGTTTCTGTATCTCTATTATGTTGGTGCGGCTTCGGAACTTTTAAATACCTCGATATATCTCGAAAACTACGCTTCTGATCAAAAAATATCATAGAACATAAATTGTAGGAAACATAATTCTCTACAAAAAAGGTCTCTTAACATTTTGCCATAGCTCGCTTCGTTTCCGAGATATTTGCAGATATATCTGAAGGGAAGGGGCCTGACGGACATATTTCGAGATATTTCTTCTTCTTGTTGTTCTTCTTCTGCACAGCTAAGCTGGAAGTGGCATTTGCAGCTCGCAATAGTGCAGAGTTATCTCAAAGAAAGGGGCCACGGTGTTTCTGTATCTCTATTATGTTGGTGCGGCTTCGGCACTTTTAAATATCTCGATATATCTCGAAAACTACGCTTCTGATCAAAAAATATCATAGATCATAAATGGTAGGAAACTTAATTCTCTACAGAAAAGGTCTCTTAACATTTTGCCATAGCTCGCTTCGTTTCCGAGATATTTGCTGATTTATCTCAAGGGAAGGGGCCTGACGGACATATTTCGAGATATTTCTTCTTCTTGTTGTTCTTCTTCTGCACAGCTAAGCTGGAAGTGGCATTTGCGGCTCGCACTAGCGCAGAGTTATCTCAAAGAAAGGGGCCACGGTGTTTCTGTATCTCTATTATGTTGGTGCGGCTTCGGAACTTTTAAATATCTTGATATATCTCGAGAACTACGCATCTGATCAAAAAATATCATAGAACATAAAAAGTAGGAAACTTAATTCTCTACAGAAAAGGTCTCTTAACATTTTGCCATAGCTCGCTTCATTTCCGAGATATTTGCAGATTTATCTCAAGGGAAGGGGCCTAACGGACATATTTCGAGATATTTCTTCTTCTTGTTGTTCTTCTTCTGCACGGCTAAGCTGGAAGTGGCATTTGCGGCTCGCACTAGTGCAGAGTTATCTCAAAGAAAGGGGCCACGGTGTTTCTGAATCTCTATTATGTTGGTGCGGCTTCGGAACTTTTAAATATCTCGATATATCTCGAAAACTACGCTTCTGATCAAAAAATATCATAGATCATAAATTGTAGGAAACATAATTCTCTACAAAAAAGGTCTCTTAACATTTTGCCATAGCTCGCTTAGTTTCCGAGATATTTGCAGATTTATCTCAAGGGAAGGGGCCTGACGGACATGTTTCGAGATATTTCTTCTTCTTGTTGTTCTTCTTCTGCACAGCTAAGCTGGAAGTGGCATTTGCGGCTCGCACTAGTGCAGAGTTATCTCGAAGAAAGGGGCCACGGTGTTTCTGTATCTCTATTATGTTGGTGCGGCTTCGGAACTTTTAAATACCTCGATATATCTCGAAAACTACGCTTCTGATCAAAAAATATCAGAGAACATAAATTGTAGGAAACATAATTCTCTACAAAAAAGGTCTCTTAACATTTTGCCATAGCTCGCTTCGTTTCCGAGATATTTGCAGATATATCTCAAGGGAAGGGGCCTGACGGACATATTTCGAGATATTTCTTCTTCTTGTTGTTCTTCTTCTGCACAGCTAAGCTGGAAGTGGCATTTGCAGCTCGCAATAGTGCAGAGTTATCTCAAAGAAAGGGGCCACGGTGTTTCTGTATCTCTATTATGTTGGTGCGGCTTCGGCACTTTTAAATATCTTGATATATCTCGAGAACGACGCATCTGATCAAAAAATATCATAGAACATAAAAAGTAGGAAACTTAATTCTCTACAAAAAAGGTCTCTTAACATTTTGCCATAGCTCGCTTCGTTTCCGAGATATTTGCAGATATATCTCAAGGGAAGGGGCCTGACGGACATATTTCGAGATAATTCTTCTTCTTGTTGTTCTTCTTCTGCACAGCTAAGCTGGAAGTGGCATTTGCAGCTCGCAATAGTGCAGAGTTATCTCAAAGAAAGGGGCCACGGTGTTTCTGTATCTCTATTATGTTGGTGCGGCTTCGGAACTTTTAAATATCTCGATATATCTCGAAAACTACGCTTCTGATCAAAAAATATCATAGAACATAAATTGTAGGAAACATAATTCTCTACAAAAAAGGTCTCTTAACATTTTGCCATAGCTCGCTTCGTTTCCGAGATATTTGCAGATATATCTCAAGGGAAGGGGCCTGACGGACATATTTCGAGATATTTCTTCTTCTTGTTGTTCTTCTTCTGCACGGCTAAGCTGGAAGTGGCATTTGCGGCTCGCACTAGTGCAGAGTTATCTCGAAGAAAGGGGCCACGGTGTTTCTGTATCTCTATTATGTTGGTGCGGGTTCGGAACTTTTAAATACCTCGATATATCTCGAAAACTACGCTTCTGATCAAAAAATATCATAGAACATAAATTGTAGGAAACATAATTCTCTACAAAAAAGGTCTCTTAACATTTTGCCATAGCTCGCTTCGTTTCCGAGATATTTGCAGATATATCTCAAGGGAAGGGGCCTGACGGACATATTTCGAGATATTTCTTCTTCTTGTTGTTCTTCTTCTACACAGCTAAGCTGGAAGTGGCATTTGCAGCTCGCAATAGTGCAGAGTTATCTCAAAGAAAGGGGCCACGGTGTTTCTGTATCTCTATTATGTTGGTGCGGCTTCGGCACTTTTAAATATCTTGATATATCTCGAGAACGACGCATCTGATCAAAAAATATCATAGAACATAAAAAGTAGGAAACCTAATTCTCTACAAAAAAGGTCTCTTAACATTTTGCCATAGCTCGCTTCGTTTCCGAGATATTTGCAGATATATCTCAAGGGAAGGGGCCTGACGGACATATTTCGAGATAATTCTTCTTCTTGTTGTTCTTCTTCTGCACAGCTAAGCTGGAAGTGGCATTTGCAGCTCGCAATAGTGCAGAGTTATCTCAAAGAAAGGGGCCACGGTGTTTCTGTATCTCTATTATGTTGGTGCGGCTTCGGAACTTTTAAATATCTCGATATATCTCGAAAACTACGCTTCTGATCAAAAAATATCATAGAACATAAATTGTAGGAAACATAATTCTCTACAAAAAAGGTCTCTTAACATTTTGCCATAACTCGCTTCGTTTCCGAGATATTTGCAGATATATCTCAAGGGAAGGGGCCTGACGGACATATTTCGAGATATTTCTTCTTCTTGTTGTTCTTCTTCTGCACGGCTAAGCTGGAAGTGGCATTTGCGGCTCGCACTAGTGCAGAGTTATCTCAAAGAAAGGGGCCACGGTGTTTCTGAATCTCTATTATGTTGGTGCGGCTTCGGAACTTTTAAATATCTCGATATATCTCGAAAACTACGCTTCTGATCAAAAAATATCATAGATCATAAATGGTAGGAAACATAATTCTCTACAAAAAAGGTCTCTTAACATTTTGCCATAGCTCGCTTCGTTTCCGAGATATTTGCAGATTTATCTCAAGGGAAGGGGCCTGACGGACATGTTTCGAGATATTTCTTCTTCTTGTTGTTCTTCTTCTGCACAGCTAAGCTGGGAGTGGCATCTGCGGCTCGCACTAGTGCAGAGTTATCTCGAAGAAAGGGGCCACGGTGTTTCTGTATCTCTATTATGTTGGTGCGGCTTCGGAACTTTTAAATACCTCGATATATCTCGAAAACTACACTTCTGATCAAAAAATATCATAGAACATAAATTGTAGGAAACATAATTCTCTACAAAAAAGGTCTCTTAACATTTTGCCATAGCTCGCTTCGTTTCCGAGATATTTGCAGATATATCTCAAGGGAAGGGGCCTGACGGACATATTTCGAGATATTTCTTCTTCTTGTTGTTCTTCTTCTGCACAGCTAAGCTGGAAGTGGCATTTGCAGCTCGCAATAGTGCAGAGTTATCTCAAAGAAAGGGGCCACGGTGTTTCTGTATCTCTATTATGTTGGTGCGGCTTCGGCACTTTTAAATATCTTGATATATCTCGAGAACGACGCATCTGATCAAAAAATATCATAGAACATAAAAAGTAGGAAACTTAATTCTCTACAAAAAAGGTCTCTTAACATTTTGCCATAGCTCGCTTCGTTTCCGAGATATTTGCAGATATATCTCAAGGGAAGGGGCCTGACGGACATATTTCGAGATAATTCTTCTTCTTGTTGTTCTTCTTCTGCACAGCTAAGCTGGAAGTGGCATTTGCAGCTCGCAATAGTGCAGAGTTATCTCAAAGAAAGGGGCCACGGTGTTTCTGTATCTCTATTATGTTGGTGCGGGTTCGGAACTTTTAAATACCTCGATATATCTCGAAAACTACGCTTCTGATCAAAAAATATCATAGAACATAAATTGTAGGAAACATAATTCTCTACAAAAAAGGTCTCTTAACATTTTGCCATAGCTCGCTTCGTTTCCGAGATATTTGCAGATATATCTCAAGGGAAGGGGCCTGACGGACATATTTCGAGATATTTCTTCTTCTTGTTGTTCTTCTTCTACACAGCTAAGCTGGAAGTGGCATTTGCAGCTCGCAATAGTGCAGAGTTATCTCAAAGAAAGGGGCCACGGTGTTTCTGTATCTCTATTATGTTGGTGCGGCTTCGGCACTTTTAAATATCTTGATATATCTCGAGAACGACGCATCTGATCAAAAAATATCATAGAACATAAAAAGTAGGAAACCTAATTCTCTACAAAAAAGGTCTCTTAACATTTTGCCATAGCTCGCTTCGTTTCCGAGATATTTGCAGATATATCTCAAGGGAAGGGGCCTGACGGACATATTTCGAGATAATTCTTCTTCTTGTTGTTCTTCTTCTGCACAGCTAAGCTGGAAGTGGCATTTGCAGCTCGCAATAGTGCAGAGTTATCTCAAAGAAAGGGGCCACGGTGTTTCTGTATCTCTATTATGTTGGTGCGGCTTCGGAACTTTTAAATATCTCGATATATCTCGAAAACTACGCTTCTGATCAAAAAATATCATAGAACATAAATTGTAGGAAACATAATTCTCTACAAAAAAGGTCTCTTAACATTTTGCCATAACTCGCTTCGTTTCCGAGATATTTGCAGATATATCTCAAGGGAAGGGGCCTGACGGACATATTTCGAGATATTTCTTCTTCTTGTTGTTCTTCTTCTGCACGGCTAAGCTGGAAGTGGCATTTGCGGCTCGCACTAGTGCAGAGTTATCTCAAAGAAAGGGGCCACGGTGTTTCTGAATCTCTATTATGTTGGTGCGGCTTCGGAACTTTTAAATATCTCGATATATCTCGAAAACTACGCTTCTGATCAAAAAATATCATAGATCATAAATGGTAGGAAACATAATTCTCTACAAAAAAGGTCTCTTAACATTTTGCCATAGCTCGCTTCGTTTCCGAGATATTTGCAGATTTATCTCAAGGGAAGGGGCCTGACGGACATGTTTCGAGATATTTCTTCTTCTTGTTGTTCTTCTTCTGCACAGCTAAGCTGGGAGTGGCATCTGCGGCTCGCACTAGTGCAGAGTTATCTCGAAGAAAGGGGCCACGGTGTTTCTGTATCTCTATTATGTTGGTGCGGCTTCGGAACTTTTAAATACCTCGATATATCTCGAAAACTACACTTCTGATCAAAAAATATCATAGAACATAAATTGTAGGAAACATAATTCTCTACAAAAAAGGTCTCTTAACATTTTGCCATAGCTCGCTTCGTTTCCGAGATATTTGCAGATATATCTCAAGGGAAGGGGCCTGACGGACATATTTCGAGATATTTCTTCTTCTTGTTGTTCTTCTTCTGCACAGCTAAGCTGGAAGTGGCATTTGCAGCTCGCAATAGTGCAGAGTTATCTCAAAGAAAGGGGCCACGGTGTTTCTGTATCTCTATTATGTTGGTGCGGCTTCGGCACTTTTAAATATCTTGATATATCTCGAGAACGACGCATCTGATCAAAAAATATCATAGAACATAAAAAGTAGGAAACTTAATTCTCTACAAAAAAGGTCTCTTAACATTTTGCCATAGCTCGCTTCGTTTCCGAGATATTTGCAGATATATCTCAAGGGAAGGGGCCTGACGGACATATTTCGAGATAATTCTTCTTCTTGTTGTTCTTCTTCTGCACAGCTAAGCTGGAAGTGGCATTTGCAGCTCGCAATAGTGCAGAGTTATCTCAAAGAAAGGGGCCACGGTGTTTCTGTATCTCTATTATGTTGGTGCGGCTTCGGAACTTTTAAATATCTCGATATATCTCGAAAACTACGCTTCTGATCAAAAAATATCATAGAACATAAATTGTAGGAAACATAATTCTCTACAAAAAAGGTCTCTTAACATTTTGCCATAGCTCGCTTCGTTTCCGAGATATTTGCAGATATATCTCAAGGGAAGGGGCCTGACGGACATATTTCGAGATATTTCTTCTTCTTGTTGTTCTTCTTCTGCACAGCTAACCTGGAAGTGGCATTTGCAGCTCGCAATAGTGCAGAGTTATCTCAAAGAGAGGGGCCACGGTGTTTCTGTATCTCTATTATGTTGGTGCGGCTTCGGAACTTTTAAATATCTTGATATATCTCGAGAACTACGCATCTGATCAAAAAATATCATAGAAGATAAAAAGTAGGAAACTTAATTCTCTACAAAAAAGGTCTCTTAACATTTTGCCATAGCTCGCTTCGTTTCCGAGATATTTGCAGATATATCTCAAGGGAAGGGGCCTGACGGACATATTTCGAGATATTTCTTCTTCTTGTTGTTCTTCTTCTGCACAGCTAAGCTGGAAGTGGCATTTGCAGCTCGCAATAGTGCAGAGTTATCTCAAAGAAAGGGGCCACGGTGTTTCTGTATCTCTATTATGTTGGTGCGGCTTCGGCACTTTTAAATATCTCGATATATCTCGAAAACTACGCTTCTGATCAAAAAATATCATAGATCATAAATGGTAGGAAACATAATTCTCTACAAAAAAGGTCTCTTAACATTTTGCCATAGCTCGCTTCGTTTCCGAGATATTTGCAGATTTATCTCAAGGGAAGGGGCCTGACGGACATGTTTCGAGATATTTCTTCTTCTTGTTGTTCTTCTTCTGCACAGCTAAGCTGGGAGTGGCATCTGCGGCTCGCACTAGTGCAGAGTTATCTCGAAGAAAGGGGCCACGGTGTTTCTGTATCTCTATTATGTTGGTGCGGCTTCGGAACTTTTAAATATCTTGATATATCTCGAGAACTACGCATCTGATCAAAAAATATCATAGAAGATAAAAAGTAGGAAACTTAATTCTCTACAAAAAAGGTCTCTTAACATTTTGCCATAGCTCGCTTCGTTTCCGAGATATTTGCAGATTTATCTCAAGGGAAGGGGCCTGACGGACATATTTCGAGATATTTCTTCTTCTTGTTGTTCTTCTTCTGCACAGCTAAGCTGCAGGTGGCATTTGCGGCTCGCACTATTGCAGAGTTATCTCAAAGAAAGGGGCCACGGTGTTTCTGAATCTCTATTATGTTGGTGCGGCTTCGGAACTTTTAAATATCTCGATATATCTCGAAAACTACGCTTCTGATCAAAAAATATCATAGATCGTAAATTGTAGGAAACATAATTCTCTACAAAAAAGGTCTCTTAACATTTTGCCATAGCTCGCTTCGTTTCCGAGATATTTGCAGATTTATCTCAAGGGAAGGGGCCTGACGGACATGTTTCGAGATATTTCTTCTTCTTGTTGTTCTTCTTCTGCACAGCTAAGCTGGAAGTGGCATTTGCAGCTCGCAATAGCGCAGAGTTATCTCAAAGAAAGGGGCCACGGTGTTTCTGTATCTCTATTATGTTGGTGCGGCTTCGGAACTTTTAAATATCTCGATATATCTCGAAAACTACGCTTCTGATCAAAAAATATCATAGAACATAAATTGTAGGAAACATAATTCTCTACAAAAAACGTCTCTTAACATTCTGCCATAGCTCGCTTCGTTTCCGAGATATTTGCAGATTCATCTCAAGGGAAGGGGCCTGACGGACATATTTCGAGATATTTCTTCTTCTTGTTGTTCTTCTTCTGCACAGCTAAGCTGCAGGTGGCATTTGCGGCTCGCACTATTGCAGAGTTATCTCAAAGAGAGGGGCCACGGTGTTTCTGTATCTCTATTATGTTGGTGCGGCTTCGGAACTTTTAAATATCTTGATATATCTCGAGATCTACGCATCTGATCAAAAAATATCATAGAACATAAAAAGTAGGAAACTTAATTGTCTACAAAAAAGGTCTCTTAACATTTTCCATAGCTCGCTTCGTTTCCGAGATATTTGCAGATTCAGCTCAAAGGAACGGGCCTGACGGACATATTTCGAGATATTTCTTCTTCTTGTTGTTCTTCTTCTGCACAGCTAAGCTGGAAGTGGCATTTGCGGCTCGCACTAGTGCACAGTTATCTCAAAGAAAGGGGCCACGGTGTTTCTGTATCTCTATTATGTTGGTGCGTCTTCGGAACTTTTAAATATCTCGATATATCTCGAAAACTACGCTTCTGATCAAAAAATATCATAGAACATAAAAAGTAGGAAACTTAATTCTCTACAAAAAAGGTCTCTTAGCATTTTGCCATAGCTCGCTTCGTTTCCGAGATATTTGCAGATTTATCTCAAGGGAAGGGGCCTAACGGACATATTTCGAGATATTTCTTCTTCTTGTTGTTCTTCTTCTGCACAGCTAAGCTGGAAGTGGCATTTGCGGCTCGCACTAGTGCAGAGTTATCTCAAAGAAAGGGGCCACGGTGTTTCTGTATCTCTATTATGTTGGTGCGGTTTCGGAACTTTTAAATATCTTGATATATCTCGAGAACTACGCATCTGATCAAAAAATATCATAGAACATAAAAAGTAGGAAACTTAATTCTCTACAAATAAGGTCTCTTAACATTTTGCCATAGCTCGCTTCGTTTCCGAGATATTTGCAGATTTATCTCAAGGGAAGGGGCCTCACGGACATATTTCGAGATATTTCTTCTTCTTGTTGTTCTTCTTCTGCACAGCTAAGCTGGAAGTGGCATTTGCAGCCCGCAATAGTGCAGAGATATCTCAAAGAAAGGGGCCACGGTGTTTCTGTATCTCTATTATGTTGGTGCGGCTTCGGAACTTTTAAATATCTTGATATATCTCGAGAACTACGCGTCTGATCAAAAAATATCATAGAACATAAAAAGTAGGAAACATAATTCTCTACAAAAAAGGTCTCTTAACATTTTGCCATAGCTCGCTTCGTTTCCGAGATATTTGCAGATTTATCTCAAGGGAAGGGGCCTGACGGACATATTTCGAGATATTTCTTCTTCTTGTTGTTCTTCTTCTGCACAGCTAAGCTGGAAGTGGCATTTGCGGCTCGCACTAGTGCACAGTTATCTCAAAGAAAGGGGCCACGGTGTTTCTGTATCTCTATTATGTTGGTGCGGCTTCGGAACTTTTAAGTATCTCGATATATCTCGAAAACTACGCTTCTGATCAAAAAATATCATAGAACATAAAAAGTAGGAAACTTAATTCTCTACAAAAAAGGTCTCTTAACATTTTGCCATAGCTCTCTTCGTTTCCGAGATATTTGCAGATTTATCTCAAGAGAAGGGGCCTGACGGACATATTTCGAGATATTTCTTCTTCTTGTTGTTCTTCTTCTGCACAGCTAAGCTGGAAGTGGCATTTGCAGCTCGCAATAGTGCAGAGTTATCTCAAAGAAAGAGGCCACGGTGTTTCTGTATCTCTATTATGTTGGTGCGGCTTCGGAACTTTTAAATATCTTGATATATCTCGAGAACTACGCCTCTGATCAAAAAATATCATAGAACATAAAAAGTAGGAAACATAATTCTCTACAAAAACGGTCTCTCAACATTTTGCCATAGCTCGCTTCGTTTCCGAGATATTTGCAGATATATCTCAAGGGAAGGGGCCTGACGGACATATTTCGAGATATTTCTTCTTCTTGTTGTTCTTCTTCTGCACAGCTAAGCTGGAAGTGGCATTTGCGACTCGCACTAGTGCACAGTTATCTCAAAGAAAGGGGCCACGGTGTTTCTGTATCTCTATTATGTTGGTGCGTCTTCGGAACTTTTACATATCTCGATATATCTCGAAAACTACGCTTCTGATCAAAAAATATCATAGAACATAAATTGTAGGAAACATAATTCTCTACAAAAAACGTCTCTTAACATTTTGCCATAGCTCGCTTCGTTTCCGAGATATTTGCAGATTTATCTCAAGGGAAGGGGCCTAACGGACATATTTCGAGATATTTCTTCTTCTTGTTGTTCTTCTTCTGCACAGCTAAGCTGGAAGTGGCATTTGCAGCTCGCAATAGTGCAGAGATATCTCAAAGAAAGGGGCCACGGTGTTTCTGTATCTCTATTATGTTGGTGCGGCTTCGGAACTTTTAAATATCTTGATATATCTCGAGAACTACGCGTCTGATCAAAAAATATCATAGAACATAAAAAGTAGGAAACATAATTCTCTACAAAAAAGGTCTCTTAACATTTTGCCATAGCTCGCTTCGTTTCCGAGATATTTGCAGATTTATCTCAAGGGAAGGGGCCTGACGGACATATTTCGAGATATTTCTTCTTCTTGTTGTTCTTCTTCTGCACAGCTAAGCTGGAAGTGGCATTTGCGGCTCGCACTAGTGCACAGTTATCTCAAAGAAAGGGGCCACGGTGTTTCTGTATCTCTATTATGTTGGTGCGGCTTCGGAACTTTTAAGTATCTCGATATATCTCGAAACCTACGCTTCTGATCAAAAAATATCATAGAACATAAATTGTAGGAAACATAATTCTCTACAAAAAACGTCTCTTAACATTTTGCCATAGCTCGCTTCGTTTCCGAGATATTTGCAGATTTATCTCAAGGGAAGGGGCCTGACGGACATATTTCGAGATATTTCTTCTTCTTGTTGTTCTTCTTCTGCACAGCTAAGCTGGAAGTGGCATTTGCGGCTCGCACTAGTGCACAGTTATCTCAAAGAAAGGGGCCACGGTGTTTCTGTATCTCTATTATGTTGGTGCGGCTTCGGAACTTTTAAGTATCTCGATATATCTCGAAACCTACGCTTCTGATCAAAAAATATCATAGAACATAAATTGTAGGAAACATAATTCTCTACAAAAGACGTCTCTTAACATTTTGCCATAGCTCGCTTCGTTTCCGAGATATTTGCAGATTTATCTCAAGGGAAGGGGCCTGACGGACATATTTCGAGATATTTCTTCTTCTTGTTGTTCTTCTTCTGCACAGCTAAGCTGGAAGTGGCATTTGCGGCTCGCACTAGTGCACAGTTATCTCAAAGAAAGGGGCCACGGTGTTTCTGTATCTCTATTATGTTGGTGCGTCTTCGGAACTTTTAAATATCTCGATATATCTCGAAAACTACGCTTCTGATCAAAAAATATCATAGAACATAAAAAGTAGGAAACTTAATTCTCTACAAAAAAGGTCTCTTAACATTTTGCCATAGCTCGCTTTGTTTCCGAGATATTTGCAGATTTATCTCAAGGGAAGGGGCCTAACGGACATATTTCGAGATATTTCTTCTTCTTGTTGTTCTTCTTCTGCACAGCTAAGCTGGAAGTGGCATTTGCGGCTCGCACTAGTGCACAGTTATCTCAAAGAAAGGGGCCACGGTGTTTCTGTATCTCTATTATGTTGGTGCGTCTTCGGAACTTTTAAATATCTTGATATATCTCGAGAACTACGCGTCTGATCAAAAAATATCATAGAACATAAAAAGTAGGAAACATAATTCTCTACAAAAACGGTCTCTCAACATTTTGCCATAGCTCGCTTCGTTTCCGAGATATTTGCAGATATATCTCAAGGGAAGGGGCCTGACGGACATATTTCGAGATATTTCTTCTTCTTGTTGTTCTTCTTCTGCACAGCTAAGCTGGAAGTGGCATTTGCGGCTCGCACTAGTGCACAGTTATCTCAAAGAAAGGGGCCACGGTGTTTCTGTATCTCTATTATGTTGGTGCGTCTTCGGAACTTTTACATATCTCGATATATCTCGAAAACTACGCTTCTGATCAAAAAATATCATAGAACATAAATTATAGGAAACATAATTCTCTACAAAAAACGTCTCTTAACATTTTGCCATAGCTCGCTTCGTTTCCGAGATATTTGCAGATTTATCTCAAGGGAAGGGGCCTAACGGACATATTTCGAGATATTTCTTCTTCTTGTTGTTCTTCTTCTGCACAGCTAAGCTGGAAGTGGCATTTGCGGCTCGCACTAGTGCACAGTTATCTCAAAGAAAGGGGCCACGGTGTTTCTGTATCTCTATTATGTTGGTGCGTCTTCGGAACTTTTACATATCTCGATATATCTCGAAAACTACGCTTCTGATCAAAAAATATCATAGAACATAAATTGTAGGAAACATAATTCTCTACAAAAAACGTCTCTTAACATTTTGCCATAGCTCGCTTCGTTTCCGAGATATTTGCAGATTTATCTCAAGGGAAGGGGCCTAACGGACATATTTCGAGATATTTCTTCTTCTTGTTGTTCTTCTTCTGCACAGCTAAGCTGGAAGTGGCATTTGCAGCTCGCAATAGTGCAGAGATATCTCAAAGAAAGGGGCCACGGTGTTTCTGTATCTCTATTATGTTGGTGCGGCTTCGGAACTTTTAAATATCTTGATATATCTCGAGAACTACGCGTCTGATCAAAAAATATCATAGAACATAAAAAGTAGGAAACATAATTCTCTACAAAAAAGGTCTCTTAACATTTTGCCATAGCTCGCTTCGTTTCCGAGATATTTGCAGATTTATCTCAAGGGAAGGGGCCTGACGGACATATTTCGAGATATTTCTTCTTCTTGTTGTTCTTCTTCTGCACAGCTAAGCTGGAAGTGGCATTTGCGGCTCGCACTAGTGCACAGTTATCTCAAAGAAAGGGGCCACGGTGTTTCTGTATCTCTATTATGTTGGTGCGGCTTCGGAACTTTTAAGTATCTCGATATATCTCGAAACCTACGCTTCTGATCAAAAAATATCATAGAACATAAAAAGTAGGAAACATAATTCTCTACAAAAACGGTCTCTCAACATTTTGCCATAGCTCGCTTCGTTTCCGAGATATTTGCAGATATATCTCAAGGGAAGGGGCCTGACGGACATATTTCGAGATATTTCTTCTTCTTGTTGTTCTTCTTCTGCACAGCTAAGCTGGAAGTGGCATTTGCGGCTCGCACTAGTGCACAGTTATCTCAAAGAAAGGGGCCACGGTGTTTCTGTATCTCTATTATGTTGGTGCGTCTTCGGAACTTTTACATATCTCGATATATCTCGAAAACTACGCTTCTGATCAAAAAATATCATAGAACATAAATTATAGGAAACATAATTCTCTACAAAAAACGTCTCTTAACATTTTGCCATAGCTCGCTTCGTTTCCGAGATATTTGCAGATTTATCTCAAGGGAAGGGGCCTAACGGACATATTTCGAGATATTTCTTCTTCTTGTTGTTCTTCTTCTGCACAGCTAAGCTGGAAGTGGCATTTGCGGCTCGCACTAGTGCACAGTTATCTCAAAGAAAGGGGCCACGGTGTTTCTGTATCTCTATTATGTTGGTGCGTCTTCGGAACTTTTACATATCTCGATATATCTCGAAAACTACGCTTCTGATCAAAAAATATCATAGAACATAAAAAGTAGGAAACTTAATTCTCTACAAAAAAGGTCTCTTAACATTTTGCCATAGCTCGCTTTGTTTCCGAGATATTTGCAGATTTATCTCAAGGGAAGGGGCCTAACGGACATATTTCGAGATATTTCTTCTTCTTGTTGTTCTTCTTCTGCACAGCTAAGCTGGAAGTGGCATTTGCGGCTCGCACTAGTGCAGAGTTATCTCAAAGAAAGGGGCCACGGTGTTTCTGTATCTCTATTATGTTGGTGCGGTTTCGGAACTTTTAAATATCTTGATATATCTCGAGAACTACGCATCTGATCAAAAAATATCATAGAACATAAAAAGTAGGAAACTTAATTCTCTACAAATAAGGTCTCTTAACATTTTGCCATAGCTCGCTTCGTTTCCGAGATATTTGCAGATTTATCTCAAGGGAAGGGGCCTCACGGACATATTTCGAGATATTTCTTCTTCTTGTTGTTCTTCTTCTGCACAGCTAAGCTGGAAGTGGCATTTGCAGCTCGCAATAGTGCAGAGATATCTCAAAGAAAGGGGCCACGGTGTTTCTGTATCTCTATTATGTTGGTGCGGCTTCGGAACTTTTAAATATCTTGATATATCTCGAGAACTACGCGTCTGATCAAAAAATATCATAGAACATAAAATGTAGGAAACATAATTCTCTACAAAAAAGGTCTCTTAACATTTTGCCATAGCTCGCTTCGTTTCCGAGATATTTGCAGATTTATCTCAAGGGAAGGGGCCTGACGGACATATTTCGAGATATTTCTTCTTCTTGTTGTTCTTCTTCTGCACAGCTAAGCTGGAAGTGGGATTTGCGGCTCGCACTAGTGCACAGTTATCTCAAAGAAAGGGGCCACGGTGTTTCTGTATCTCTATTATGTTGGTGCGTCTTCGGAACTTTTACATATCTCGATATATCTCGAAAACTACGCTTCTGATCAAAAAATATCATAGAACATAAATTGTAGGAAACATAATTCTCTACAAAAAACGTCTCTTAAGATTTTGCCATAGCTCGCTTCGTTTCCGAGATATTTGCAGATTTATCTCAAGGGAAGGGGCCTAACGGACATATTTCGAGATATTTCTTCTTCTTGTTGTTCTTCTTCTGCACAGCTAAGCTGGAAGTGGCATTTGCAGCTCGCAATAGTGCAGAGATATCTCAAAGAAAGGGGCCACGGTGTTTCTGTATCTCTATTATGTTGATGCGGCTTCGGAACTTTTAAATATCTTGATATATCTCGAGAACTACGCGTCTGATCAAAAAATATCATAGAACATAAAAAGTAGGAAACATAATTCTCTACAAAAAAGGTCTCTTAACATTTTGCCATAGCTCGCTTCGTTTCCGAGATATTTGCAGATTTATCTCAAGGGAAGGGGCCTGACGGACATATTTCGAGATATTTCTTCTTCTTGTTGTTCTTCTTCTGCACAGCTAAGCTGGAAGTGGCATTTGCGGCTCGCACTAGTGCACAGTTATCTCAAAGAAAGGGGCCACGGTGTTTCTGTATCTCTATTATGTTGGTGCGGCTTCGGAACTTTTAAGTATCTCGATATATCTCGAAAACTACGCTTCTGATCAAAAAATATCATAGAACATAAATTGTAGGAAACATAATTCTCTACAAAAAACGTCTCTTAACATTTTGCCATAGCTCGCTCCGTTTCCGAGATATTTGCAGATTCAGCTCAAAGGAACTGGCCTGACGGACATATTTCGAGATATTTCTTCTTCTTGTTGTTCTTCCTCTGCACAGCTAAGCTGGAAGTGGCATTTGCAGCTCGCAATAGTGCAGAGTTATCTCAAAGAAAGGGGCCACGGTGTTTCTGTATCTCTATTATGTTGGTGCGGCTCCGGAACTTTTAAATATCTTGATATATCTCGAGAACTACGCATCTGATCAAAAAATATCATAGAACATAAAAAGTAGGAAACTTAATTCTCTACAAAAAAGGTCTCTTAACATTTTGCCATAGCTCGCTTCGTTTCCGAGATATTTGCATATTTATCTCAAGGGAAGGGGCCTGACGGACATATTTCGAGATATTTCTTCTTCTTGTTGTTCTTCTTCTGCACAGCTAAGCTGGAAGTGGCATTTGCGGCTCGCACTATTGCAGAGTTATCTCAAAGAAAGGGGCCACGGTGTTTCCGTATCTCTATTATGTTGGTGCGGCTTCGGAACTTTTAAATATCTCGATATATCTCGAAAACTACGCTTCTGATCAAAAAATATCATAGAACATAAATTGTAGGAAACATAATTCTCTACAAAAAAGGTCTCTTAACATTTTGCCAGAGCTCGCTTCGTTTCCGAGATATTTGCAGATATATCTCAAGGGAAGGGGCCTGACGGACATATTTCGAGATATTTCTTCTTCTTGTTGTTCTTCTTCTGCACAGCTAAGCTGGAAGTGGCATTTACAGCTCGCAATAGTGCAGATTTATCTCAAAGAAAGGGGCCACGGTGTTTCTGTATCTCTATTACGTTGGTGCGGCTTCGGAACTTTTAAATATCTTGATATATCTCGAGAACTACGCATCTGATCAAAAAATATCATAGAACATAAAAAGTAGGAAACTTAATTCTCTACAAAAAAGGTCTCTCAACATTTTGCCATAGCTCGCTTCGTTTCCGAGATATTTGCATATTTATTTCAAGGGAAGGGGCCTGACGGACATATTTCGAGATATTTCTTCTTCTTGTTGTTCTTCTTCTGCACAGCTAAGCTGGAAGTGGCATTTGCAGCTCGCAATAGTGCAGAGATATCTCAAAGAAAGGGGCCACGGTGTTTCTGTATCTCTATTATGTTGGTGCGGCTTCGGAACTTTTAAATATCTTGATATATCTCGAGAACTACGCATCTGATCAAAAAATATCATAGAACATGAAAAGTAGGAAACTTAATTCTCTACAAAAAAGGTCTCTTAACATTTTGCCATAGCTCTCTTCGTTTCCGAGATATTTGCAGATTTATCTCAAGAGAAGGGGCCTGACGGACATATTTCGAGATATTTCTTCTTCTTGTTGTTCTTCTTCTGCACAGCTAAGCTGGAAGTGGCATTTGCAGCTCGCAATAGTGCAGAGTTATCTCAAAGAAAGAGGCCACGGTGTTTCTGTATCTCTATTATGTTGGTGCGGCTTCGGAACTTTTAAATATCTTGATATATCTCGAGAACTACGCGTCTGATCAAAAAATATCATAGAACATAAAAAGTAGGAAACATAATTCTCTACAAAAACGGTCTCTTAACATTTTGCCATAGCTCGCTTCGTTTCCGAGATATTTGCAGATATATCTCAAGGGAAGGGGCCTGACGGACATATTTCGAGATATTTCTTCTTCTTGTTGTTCTTCTTCTGCACAGCTAAGCTGGAAGTGGCATTTGCGGCTCGCACTAGTGCACAGTTATCTCAAAGAAAGGGGCCACGGTGTTTCTGTATCTCTATTATGTTGGTGCGTCTTCGGAACTTTTAAATATCTTGATATATCTCGAGAACTACGCGTCTGATCAAAAAATATCATAGAACATAAAAAGTAGGAAACATAATTCTCTACAAAAACGGTCTCTCAACATTTTGCCATAGCTCGCTTCGTTTCCGAGATATTTGCAGATATATCTCAAGGGAAGGGGCCTGACGGACATATTTCGAGATATTTCTTCTTCTTGTTGTTCTTCTTCTGCACAGCTAAGCTGGAAGTGGCATTTGCGGCTCGCACTAGTGCACAGTTATCTCAAAGAAAGGGGCCACGGTGTTTCTGTATCTCTATTATGTTGGTGCGTCTTCGGAACTTTTACATATCTCGATATATCTCGAAAACTACGCTTCTGATCAAAAAATATCATAGAACATAAATTGTAGGAAACATAATTCTCTACAAAAAACGTCTCTTAACATTTTGCCATAGCTCGCATCGTCTCCGAGATATTTGCAGATTTATCTCAAGGGAAGGGGCCTAACGGACATATTTCGAGATATTTCTTCTTCTTGTTGTTCTTCTTCTGCACAGCTAAGCTGGAAGTGGCATTTGCGGCTCGCACTAGTGCACAGTTATCTCAAAGAAAGGGGCCACGGTGTTTCTGTATCTCTATTATGTTGGTGCGTCTTCGGAACTTTTACATATCTCGATATATCTCGAAAACTACGCTTCTGATCAAAAAATATCATAGAAGATAAATTGTAGGAAACATAATTCTCTACAAAAAACGTCTCTTAACATTTTGCCATAGCTCGCTTCGTTTCCGAGATATTTGCAGATTTATCTCAAGGGAAGGGGCCTAACGGACATATTTCGAGATATTTCTTCTTCTTGTTGTTCTTCTTCTGCACAGCTAAGCTGGAAGTGGCATTTGCAGCTCGCAATAGTGCAGAGATATCTCAAAGAAAGGGGCCACGGTGTTTCTGTATCTCTATTATGTTGGTGCGGCTTCGGAACTTTTAAATATCTTGATATATCTCGAGAACTACGCGTCTGAACAAAAAATATCATAGAACATAAAAAGTAGGAAACATAATTCTCTACAAAAAAGGTCTCTTAACATTTTGCCATAGCTCGCTTCGTTTCCGAGATATTTGCAGATTTATCTCAAGGGAAGGGGCCTGACGGACATATTTCGAGATATTTCTTCTTCTTGTTGTTCTTCCTCTGCACAGCTAAGCTGGAAGTGGCATTTGCAGCTCGCAATAGTGCAGAGTTATCTCAAAGAAAGAGGCCACGGTGTTTCTGTATCTCTATTATGTTGGTGCGGCTCCGGAACTTTTAAATATCTTGATATATCTGGAGAACTACGCGTCTGATCAAAAAATATCATAGAACATAAAAAGTAGGAAACATAATTCTCTACAAAAACGGTCTCTTAACATTTTGCCATAGCTCGCTTCGTTTCCGAGATATTTGCAGATATATCTCAAGGGAAGGGGCCTGACGGACATATTTCGAGATATTTCTTCTTCTTGTTGTTCTTCTTCTGCACAGCTAAGCTGGAAGTGGCATTTGCGGCTCGCACTAGTGCACAGTTATCTCAAAGAAAGGGGCCACGGTGTTTCTGTATCTCTATTATGTTGGTGCGGCTTCGGAACTTTTAAATATCTTGATATATCTCGAAAACTACGCTTCTGATCAAAAAATATCATAGAACATAAATTGTAGGAAACATAATTCTCTACAAAAAACGTCTCTTAACATTTTGCCATAGCTCGCATCGTCTCCGAGATATTTGCAGATTTATCTCAAGGGAAGGGGCCTAACGGACATATTTCGAGATATTTCTTCTTCTTGTTGTTCTTCTTCTGCACAGCTAAGCTGGAAGTGGCATTTGCGGCTCGCACTAGTGCACAGTTATCTCAAAGAAAGGGGCCACGGTGTTTCTGTATCTCTATTATGTTGGTGCGTCTTCGGAACTTTTACATATCTCGATATATCTCGAAAACTACGCTTCTGATCAAAAAATATCATAGAACATAAATTGTAGGAAACATAATTCTCTACAAAAAACGTCTCTTAACATTTTGCCATAGCTCGCTTCGTTTCCGAGATATTTGCAGATTTATCTCAAGGGAAGGGGCCTAACGGACATATTTCGAGATATTTCTTCTTCTTGTTGTTCTTCTTCTGCACAGCTAAGCTGGAAGTGGCATTTGCAGCTCGCAATAGTGCAGAGATATCTCAAAGAAAGGGGCCACGGTGTTTCTGTATCTCTATTATGTTGGTGCGGCTTCGGAACTTTTAAATATCTTGATATATCTCGAGAACTACGCGTCTGAACAAAAAATATCATAGAACATAAAAAGTAGGAAACATAATTCTCTACAAAAAAGGTCTCTTAACATTTTGCCATAGCTCGCTTCGTTTCCGAGATATTTGCAGATTTATCTCAAGGGAAGGGGCCTGACGGACATATTTCGAGCTATTTCTTCTTCTTGTTGTTCTTCCTCTGCACAGCTAAGCTGGAAGTGGCATTTGCAGCTCGCAATAGTGCAGAGTTATCTCAAAGAAAGAGGCCACGGTGTTTCTGTATCTCTATTATGTTGGTGCGGCTTCGGAACTTTTAAATATCTTGATATATCTGGAGAACTACGCGTCTGATCAAAAAATATCATAGAACATAAAAAGTAGGAAACATAATTCTCTACAAAAACGGTCTCTTAACATTTTGCCATAGCTCGCTTCGTTTCCGAGATATTTGCAGATATATCTCAAGGGAAGGGGCCTGACGGACATATTTCGAGATATTTCTTCTTCTTGTTGTTCTTCTTCTGCACAGCTAAGCTGGAAGTGGCATTTGCGGCTCGCACTAGTGCACAGTTATCTCAAAGAAAGGGGCCACGGTGTTTCTGTATCTCTATTATGTTGGTGCGTCTTCGGAACTTTTAAATATCTCGATATATCTCGAAAACTACGCTTCTGATCAAAAAATATCATAGAACATAAAAAGTAGGAAACTTAATTCTCTACAAAAAAGGTCTCTTAACATTTTGCCATAGCTCGCTTTGTTTCCGAGATATTTGCAGATTTATCTCAAGGGAAGGGGCCTAACGGACATATTTCGAGATATTTCTTCTTCTTGTTGTTCTTCTTCTGCACAGCTAAGCTGGAAGTGGCATTTGCGGCTCGCACTAGTGCAGAGTTATCTCAAAGAAAGGGGCCACGGTGTTTCTGTATCTCTATTATGTTGGTGCGGTTTCGGAACTTTTAAATATCTTGATATATCTCGAGAACTACGCATCTGATCAAAAAATATCATAGAACATAAAAAGTAGGAAACTTAATTCTCTACAAATAAGGTCTCTTAACATTTTGCCATAGCTCGCTTCGTTTCCGAGATATTTGCAGATTTATCTCAAGGGAAGGGGCCTCACGGACATATTTCGAGATATTTCTTCTTCTTGTTGTTCTTCTTCTGCACAGCTAAGCTGGAAGTGGCATTTGCAGCTCGCAATAGTGCAGAGATATCTCAAAGAAAGGGGCCACGGTGTTTCTGTATCTCTATTATGTTGGTGCGGCTTCGGAACTTTTAAATATCTTGATATATCTCGAGAACTACGCATCTGATCAAAAAATATCATAGAACATAAAAAGTAGGAAACTTAATTCTCTACAAAAAACGTCTCTTAACATTTTGCCATAGCTCGCTTCGTTTCCGAGATATTTGCAGATTCAGCTCAAAGGAACGGGCCTGACGGACATATTTCGAGATACTTCTTCTTCTTGTTGTTCTTCTTCTGCACAGCTAAGCTGGAAGTGGCATTTGCGGCTCGCACTAGTGCAGAGTTATCTCAAAGAAAGGGGCCACGGTGTTTCTGTATCTCTATTATGTTGGTGCGGCTTCGGAACTTTTAAATATCTCGATATATCTCGAAAACTACGCTTCTGATCAAAAAATATCATAGAACATAAATTGTAGGAAACATAATTCTCTACAAAAAACGTCTCTCAACATTTTGCCATAGCTCGCTTCGTTTCCGAGATATTTGCAGATTCAGCTCAAAGGAACGGGCCTGACGGACATATTTCGAGGTACTTCTTCTTCTTGTTGTTCTTCTTCTGCACAGCTAAGCTGGAAGTGGCATTTGCGGCTCGCACTAGTGCAGAGTTATCTCAAAGAAAGGGGCCACGGTGTTTCTGTATCTCTATTATGTTGGTGCGGCTTCGGAACTTTTAAATATCTCGATATATCTCGAAAACTACGCTTCTGATCAAATAATATCATAGAACATAAATTGTAGGAAACATAATTCTCTACAAAAAACGTCTCTTAACATTTTGCCATAGCTCGCTTCGTTTCCGAGATATTTGCAGATTCAGCTCAAGGGAAGGGGCCTGACGGACATATTTCGAGATATTTCTTCTTCTTGTTGTTCTTCTTCTGCACAGCTAAGCTGGAAGTGGCATTTGCGGCTCGCACTAGTGCAGAGTTATCTCAACGAAAGGGGCCACGGTGTTTCTGTATCTCTATTATGTTGGTGCGGCTTCGGAACTTTTAAATATCTCGATATATCTCGAAAACTACGCTTCTGATCAAAAAATATGATAGAACATAAATTGTAGGAAGCATAATTCTCTACAAAAAAAGGTCTCTTAACATTTTGCCATAGCTCGCTTCGTTTCCGAGATATTTGCAGATATATCTCAAGGGAAGGGGCCTGACGGACATATTTCGAGATATTTCTTCTTCTTGTTGTTCTTCTTCTGCACAGCTAAGCTGGAAGTGGCATTTACAGCTCGCAATAGTGCAGAGTTATCTCAAAGAAAGGGGCCACGGTGTTTCTGTATCTCTATTATGTTGATGCGGCTTCGGAACTTTTAAATATCTTGATATATCTCGAGAACTACGCATCTGATCAAAAAATATCATCGAACATAAAAAGTAGGAAACTTAATTCTCTACAAAAAAGGTCTCTTAACATTTTGCCATAGCTCGCTTCGTTTCCGAGATATTTGCAGATTTATCTCAAGGGAAGGGGCCTGACGGACATATTTCGAGATATTTCTTCTTCTTGTTGTTCTTCTTCTGCACAGCTGAGCTGGAAGTGGCATTTGCAGGTCGCAATAGTGCAGAGTTATCTCAAAGAAAGGGGCCACGGTGTTTCTGTATCTCTATTATGTTGGTGCGGCTTCGGAACTTTTAAATATCTCGATATATCTCGAAAACTACGCTTCTGATCAAAAAATATCATAGAACATAAATTGTAGGAAACATAATTCTCTACAAAAAACGTCTCTTAACATTTTGCCATAGCTCGCTTCGTTTCCGAGATATTTGCAGATTCAGCTCAAGGGAAGGGGCCTGACGGACATATTTCGAGATATTTCTTCTTCTTGTTGTTCTTCTTCTGCACAGCTAAGCTGGAAGTGGCATTTGCGGCTCGCACTAGTGCAGAGTTATCTCAACGAAAGGGGCCACGGTGTTTCTGTATCTCTATTATGTTGGTGCGGCTTCGGAACTTTTAAATATCTCGATATATCTCGAAAACTACGCTTCTGATCAAAAAATATCATAGAACATAAATTGTAGGAAGCATAATTCTCTACAAAAAAGGTCTCTTAACATTTTGCCATAGCTCGCTTCGTTTCCGAGATATTTGCAGATATATCTCAAGGGAAGGGGCCTGACGGACATATTTCGAGATATTTCTTCTTCTTGTTGTTCTTCTTCTGCACAGCTAAGCTGGAAGTGGCATTTACAGCTCGCACTAGTGCAGAGTTATCTCAAAGAAAGGGGCCACGGTGTTTCTGTATCTCTATTATGTTGGTGCGGCTTCGGAACTTTTAAGTATCTCGATATATCTCGAAAACTACGCTTCTGATCAAAAAATATCATAGAACATAAATTGTAGGAAACATAATTCTCTACAAAAAACGTCTCTTAACATTTTGCCATAGCTCGCTCCGTTTCCGAGATATTTGCAGATTCAGCTCAAAGGAACTGGCCTGACGGACATATTTCGAGATATTTCTTCTTCTTGTTGTTCTTCCTCTGCACAGCTAAGCTGGAAGTGGCATTTGCGGCTCTCACTAGTGCAGAGTTATCTCAAAGAAAGGGGCCACGGTGTTTCTGTATCTCTATTATGTTGGTGCGGCTTCGGAACTTTTAAATATCTCGATATATCTCGAAAACTACGCTTCTGATCAAAAAATATCATAGAACATAAATTGTAGGAAACATAATTCTCTACAAAAAAGGTCTCCTAACATTTTGCCATAGCTCGCTTCGTTTCCGAGATATTTGCAGATATATCTCAAGGGAAGGGGCCTCACGGACATATTTCGAGATATTTCTTCTTCTTGTTGTTCTTCTTCTGCACAGCTAAGCTGGAAGTGGCATTTACAGCTCGCAATAGTGCAGAGTTATCTCATACAAAGGGGCCACGGTGTTTCTGTATCTCTATTATGTTGGTGCGGCTTCGGAACTTTTAAATATCTTGATATATCTCGAGAACTACGCATCTGATCAAAAAATATCATAGAACATGAAAAGTAGGAAACTTAATTCTCTACAAAAAAGGTCTCTTAACATTTTGCCATAGCTCGCTTCGTTTCCGAGATATTTGCAGATTTATCTCAAGGGAAGGGGCCTAACGGACATATTTCGAGATATTTCTTCTTCTTGTTGTTCTTCTTCTGCACAGCTAAACTGGAAGTGGCATTTTCAGCTCGCAATAGTGCAGAGTTATCTCAAAGAAAGGGGTCACGGTGTTTCTGTATCTCTATTATGTTGGTGCGGCTTCGGAACTTTTAAATATCTCGATATATCTCGAAAACTACGCTTCTGATCAAAAAATATCATAGAACGTAAATTGTAGGAAACATTATTCTCTACAAAAAAGGTCTCTTAACATTTTGCCATAGCTCGCTTCGTTTCCGAGATATTTGCAGATTCAGCTCAAAGGAACGGGCCTGACGGACATATTTCGAGATATTTCTTCTTCTTGTTGTTCTTCTTCTGCACAGCTAAGCTGGAAGTGGCATTTACAGCTCGCAATAGTGCAGAGTTATCTCAAAGAAAGGGGCCACGGTGTTTCTGTATCTCTATTATGTTGGTGCGGCTTCGGAACTTTTAAATATCTTGATATATCTCGAGAACTACGCATCTGATCAAAAAATATCATACAACATAAAAAGTAGGAAACTTAATTCTCTACAGAAAAGGTCTCTTAACATTTTGCCATAGCTCGCTTCGTTTCCGAGATATTTGCAGATATATCTCAAGGGAAGGGGCCTGACGGACATATTTCGAGATATTTCTTCTTCTTGTTGTTCTTCTTCTGCACAGCTAAGCTGGAAGTGGCATTTACAGCTCGCAATAGTGCAGAGTTATCTCAAAGAAAGGGGCCACTGTGTTTCTGTATCTCTATTATGTTGGTGCGGCTTCGGAACTTTTAAATATCTTGATATATCTCGAGAACTACGCATCTGATCAAAAAATATCATAGAACCTGAAAAGTAGGAAACTTAATTCTCTACAAAAAAGGTCTCTTAACATTTTGCCATAGCTCTCTTCGTTTCCGAGATATTTGCAGATTTATCTCAAGAGAAGGGGCCTGACGGACATATTTCGAGATATTTCTTCTTCTTGTTGTTCTTCTTCTGCACAGCTAAGCTGCAAGTGGCATTTGCAGGTCGCAATAGTGCAGAGTTATCTCAAAGAAAGAGGCCACGGTGTTTCTGTATCTATTATGTTGGTGCGGCTTCGGAACTTTTAAATATCTTGATATATCTCGAGAACTACGCGTCTGATCAAAAAATATCATAGAACATAAAAAGTAGGAAACATAATTCTCTACAAAAACGGTCTCTTAACATTTTGCCATAGCTCGCTTCGTTTCCGAGATATTTGCAGATATATCTCAAGGGAAGGGGCCTGACGGACATATTTCGAGATATTTCTTCTTCTTGTTGTTCTTCTTCTGCACAGCTATGCTGGAAGTGGCATTTGCGGCTCGCACTAGTGCACAGTTATCTCAAAGAAAGGGGCCACGGTGTTTCTGTATCTCTATTATGTTGGTGCGTCTTCGGAACTTTTACATATCTCGATATATCTCGAAAACTACGCTTCTGATCAAAAAATATCATAGAACATAAATTGTAGGAAACATAATTCTCTACAAAAAACGTCTCTTAACATTTTGCCATAGCTCGCTTCGTTTCCGAGATATTTGCAGATTTATCTCAAGGGAAGGGGCCTAACGGACATATTTCGAGATATTTCTTCTTCTTGTTGTTCTTCTTCTGCACAGCTAAGCTGGAAGTGGCATTTGCGGCTCGCACTAGTGCACAGTTATCTCAAAGAAAGGGGCCACGGTGTTTCTGTATCTCTATTATGTTGGTGCGTCTTCGGAACTTTTACATATCTCGATATATCTCGAAAACTACGCTTCTGATCAAAAAATATCATAGAACATAAATTGTAGGAACCATAATTCTCTACAAAAAACGTCTCTTAACATTTTGCCATAGCTCGCTTCGTTTCCGAGATATTTGCAGATTTATCTCAAGGGAAGGGGCCTAACGGACATATTTCGAGATATTTCTTCTTCTTGTTGTTCTTCTTCTGCACAGCTAAGCTGGAAGTGGCATTTGCAGCTCGCAATAGTGCAGAGATATCTCAAAGAAAGGAGCCACGGTGTTTCTGTATCTCTATTATGTTGGTGCGGCTTCGGAACTTTTAAATATCTTGATATATCTCGAGAACTACGCATCTGATCAAAAAATATCATACTACATAAAAAGTAGGAAACTTAATTCTCTACAAGAAAGGTCTCTAAACATTTTGCCATAGCTCGCTTCGTTTCCGAGATATTTGCAGATTTATCTCAAGGGAAGGGGCCTGACGGACATATTTCGAGATATTTCTTCTTCTTGTTGTTCTTCTTCTGCACAGCTAAGCTGGAATGGCATTTGCAGCTCGCAATAGTGCAGAGTTATCTCAAAGAAAGGAGCCACGGTGTTTCTGTATCTCTATTATGTTGGTGCGGCTTCGGAACTTTTAAATATCTTGATATATCTCGAGAACTACGCATCTGATCAAAAAATATCATACTACATAAAAAGTAGGAAACTTAATTCTCTACAAAAAAGGTCTCTTAACATTTTGCCATAGCTCGCTTCGTTTCCGAGATATTTGCATATTTATCTCAAGGGAAGGGGCCTGACGGACATATTTCGAGATATTTCTTCTTCTTGTTGTTCTTCTTCTGCACAGCTAAGCTGGAAGTGGCATTTGCGGCTCTCACTAGTGCAGAGTTATCTCAGAGAAAGGGGCACGGTGTTTCTGTATCTCTATTATGTTGGTGCGGCTTCGGAACTTTTAAATATCTCGATATATCTCGAAAACTACGCTTCTGATCAAAAAATATCATAGAACATAAATTGTAGGAAATATAATTCTCTACAAAAAAGGTCTCTTAACATTTTGCCATAGCTCGCTTCGTTTCCGAGATATTTGCAGATATATCTCAAGGGAAGGGGCCTCACGGACATATTTCGAGATATTTCTTCTTCTTGTTGTTCTTCTTCTGCACAGCTAAGCTGGAAGTGGCATTTACAGCTCGCAATAGTGCAGAGTTATCTCAAAGAAAGGGGCCACGGTGTTTCTGTATCTCTATTATGTTGGTGCGGCTTCGGAACTTTTAAATATCTTGATATATCTCGAGAACTACGCATCTGATCAAAAAATATCATAGAACCTGAAAAGTAGGAAACTTAATTCTCTACAAAAAAGGTCTCTTAACATTTTGCCATAGCTCGCTTCGTTTCCGAGATATTTGCAGATTTATCTCAAGGGAAGGGGCCTGACGGACATATTTCGAGATATTTCGTCTTCTTGTTGTTCTTCTTCTGCACAGCTAAGCTGGAAGTGGCATTTGCGGCTCGCACTAGTGCAGAGTTATCTCAAAGAAAGGGGCCACGGTGTTTCTGTATCTCTATTATGTTGGTGCGTCTTCGGAACTTTTAAATATCTCGATATATCTCGAAAACTACGCTTCTGATCAAAAAATATCATAGAACATAAATTGTAGGAAACATAATTCTCTACAAAAAACGTCTCTTAACATTTTGCCATAGCTCGCTTCGTTTCCGAGATATTTGCAGATTCAGCTCAAAGGAACGGGCCTGACGGACATATTTCGAGATACTTCTTCTTCTTGTTGTTCTTCCTCTGCACAGCTAAGCTGGAAGTGGCATTTACAGCTCGCAATAGTGCAGAGTTATCTCAAAGAAAGGGGCCACGGTGTTTCTGTATCTCTATTATGTTGGTGCGGCTTCGGAACTTTTAAATATCTTGATATATCTCGAGAACTACGCATCTGATCAAAAAATATCATAGAACATAAAAAGTAGGAAACTTAATTCTCTACAAAAAAGGTCTCTCAACATTTTGCCATAGCTCGCTTCGGTTCCGAGATATTTGCAGATTTATCTCAAGGGAAGGGGCCTGACGGACATATTTCGAGATATTTCTTCTTCTTGTTGTTCTTCTTCTGCACAGCTAAGCTGGAAGTGGCATTTGCGGCTCGCACTAGTGCAGAGTTATCTCAACGAAAGGGGCCACGGTGTTTCTGTATCTCTATTATGTTGGTGCGGCTTCGGAACTTTTAAATATCTTGATATATCTCGAGAACTACGCGTCTGATCAAAAAATATCATAGAACATAAAAAGTAGGAAACATAATTCTCTACAAAAACGGTCTCTTAACATTTTGCCATAGCTCGCTTCGTTTCCGAGATATTTGCAGATATATCTCAAGGGAAGGGGCCTGACGGACATATTTCGAGATATTTCTTCTTCTTGTTGTTCTTCTTCTGCACAGCTATGCTGGAAGTGGCATTTGCGGCTCGCACTAGTGCACAGTTATCTCAAAGAAAGGGGCCACGGTGTTTCTGTATCTCTATTATGTTGGTGCGTCTTCGGAACTTTTACATATCTCGATATATCTCGAAAACTACGCTTCTGATCAAAAAATATCATAGAACATAAATTGTAGGAAACATAATTCTCTACAAAAAACGTCTCTTAACATTTTGCCATAGCTCGCTTCGTTTCCGAGATATTTGCAGATTTATCTCAAGGGAAGGGGCCTAACGGACATATTTCGAGATATTTCTTCTTCTTGTTGTTCTTCTTCTGCACAGCTAAGCTGGAAGTGGCATTTGCGGCTCGCACTAGTGCACAGTTATCTCAAAGAAAGGGGCCACGGTGTTTCTGTATCTCTATTATGTTGGTGCGTCTTCGGAACTTTTACATATCTCGATATATCTCGAAAACTACGCTTCTGATCAAAAAATATCATAGAACATAAATTGTAGGAACCATAATTCTCTACAAAAAACGTCTCTTAACATTTTGCCATAGCTCGCTTCGTTTCCGAGATATTTGCAGATTTATCTCAAGGGAAGGGGCCTAACGGACATATTTCGAGATATTTCTTCTTCTTGTTGTTCTTCCTCTGCACAGCTAAGCTGGAAGTGGCATTTGCAGCTCGCAATAGTGCAGAGATATCTCAAAGAAAGGAGCCACGGTGTTTCTGTATCTCTATTATGTTGGTGCGGCTTCGGAACTTTTAAATATCTTGATATATCTCGAGAACTACGCATCTGATCAAAAAATATCATACTACATAAAAAGTAGGAAACTTAATTCTCTACAAGAAAGGTCTCTAAACATTTTGCCATAGCTCGCTTCGTTTCCGAGATATTTGCAGATTTATCTCAAGGGAAGGGGCCTGACGGACATATTTCGAGATATTTCTTCTTCTTGTTGTTCTTCTTCTGCACAGCTAAGCTGGAAGTGGCATTTGCAGCTCGCAATAGTGCAGAGTTATCTCAAAGAGAGGGGCCACGGTGTTTCTGTATCTCTATTATGTTGTTGCGGCTTCGGAACTTTTAAATATCTTGATATATCTCGAGAACTACGCATCTGATCAAAAAATATCATAGAAGATAAATTGTAGGAAACATAATTCTCTACAAAAAACGTCTCTTAACAGTTTGCCATAGCTAGCTTCTTTTCCGAGATATTTGCAGATTCAGCTCAAAGGAACTGGCCTGACGGACATATTTCGAGATATTTCTTCTTCTTGTTGTTCTTCCTCTGCACAGCTAAGCTGGAATGGCATTTGCAGCTCGCAATAGTGCAGAGTTATCTCAAAGAAAGGGGCCACGGTGTTTCTGTATCTCTATTATGTTGGTGCGGCTTCGGAACTTTTAAATATCTTGATATATCTCGAGAACTACGCATCTGATCAAAAAATATCGTAGAACATGAAAAGTAGGAAACTTAATTCTCTACAAAAAAGGTCTCTTAACATTTTGCCATAGCTCTCTTCGTTTCCGAGATATTTGCAGATTTATCTCAAGGGAAGGGGCCTGACGGACATATTTCGAGATATTTCTTCATCTTGTTGTTCTTCTTCTGCACAGCTAAGCTGGAAGTGGCATTTGCAGCTCGGAATAGTGCAGAGTTATCTCAAAGAAAGGGGCCACGGTGTTTCTGTATCTCTATTATGTTGGTGCGGCTTCGGAACTTTTAAATATCTCGATATATCTCGAAAACTACGCTTCTGATCAAAAAATATCATAGAACTTAAATTGTAGGAAACATTATTCTCTACAAAAAAGGTCTCTTAACATTTTGCCATAGCTCGCTTCGTTTCCGAGATATTTGCAGATTCAGCTCAAAGGAACGGGCCTGACGGACATATTTCGAGATACTTCTTCTTCTTGTTGTTCTTCTTCTGCACAGCTAAGCTGGAAGTGGCATTTGCAGCTCGCACTAGTGCAGAGTTATCTCAAAGAAAGGGGCCACGGTGTTTCTGTATCTCTATTATGTTGGTGCGGCTTCGGAACTTTTAAATATCTCGATATATCTCGAAAACTACGCTTCTGATCAAAAAATATCATAGAACATAAATTGTAGGAAACATAATTCTCTACAAAAAAGGTCTCTTAACATTTTGCCATAGCTCGCTTCGTTTCCGAGATATTTGCAGATTCAGCTCAAAGGAACGGGCCTGACGGACATATTTCGAGATACTTCTTCTTCTTGTTGTTCTTCTTCTGCACAGCTAAGCTGGAAGTGGCATTTGCAGCTCGCACTAGTGCAGAGTTATCTCAAAGAAAGGGGCCACGGTGTTTCTGTATCTCTATTATGTTGGTGCGGCTTCGGAACTTTTAAATATCTCGATATATCTCGAAAACTACGCTTCTGATCAAAAAATATCATAGAACATAAATTGTAGAAAACATAATTCTCTACAAAAAAGGTCTCTTAACATTTTGCCATAGCTCGCTTCGTTTCCGAGATATTTGCAGATTTATCTCAAGGGAAGGGGCCTGACGGACATATTTCGAGATATTTCTTCTTCTTGTTGTTCTTCTTCTGCACAGCTAAGCTGGAAGTGGCATTTACGGCTCGCACTAGTGCAGAGTTATCTCAAAGAAAGGGGCCACGGTGTTTCTGTATCTCTATTATGTTGGTGCGGCTTCGGAACTTTTAAATATCTCGATATATCTCGAAAACTACGCTTCTGATCAAAAAATATCATAGAACATAAATTGTAGGAAACATAATTCTCTACAAAAAAGGTCTCTTAACATTTTGCCATAGCTCGCTTCGTTTCCGAGATATTTGCAGATATATCTCAAGGGAAGGGGCCTGACGGACATATTTCGAGATATTTCTTCTTCTTGTTGTTCTTCTTCTGCACAGCTAAGCTGGAAGTGGCATTTACAGCTCGCAATAGTGCAGAGTTATCTCAAAGAAAGGGGCCACGGTGTTTCTGTATCTCTATTATGTTGGTGCGGCTTCGGAACTTTTAAATATCTTGATATATCTCGAGAACTACGCATCTGATCAAAAAATATCGTAGAACATGAAAAGTAGGAAACTTAATTCTCTACAAAAAAGGTCTCTTAACATTTTGCCATAGCTCTCTTCGTTTCCGAGATATTTGCAGATTTATCTCAAGGGAAGGGGCCTGACGGACATATTTCGAGATATTTCTTCATCTTGTTGTTCTTCTTCTGCACAGCTAAGCTGGAAGTGGCATTTGCAGCTCGGAATAGTGCAGAGTTATCTCAAAGAAAGGGGCCACGGTGTTTCTGTATCTCTATTATGTTGGTGCGGCTTCGGAACTTTTAAATATCTCGATATATCTCGAAAACTACGCTTCTGATCAAAAAATATCATAGAACTTAAATTGTAGGAAACATTATTCTCTACAAAAAAGGTCTCTTAACATTTTGCCATAGCTCGCTTCGTTTCCGAGATATTTGCAGATTCAGCTCAAAGGAACGGGCCTGACGGACATATTTCGAGATACTTCTTCTTCTTGTTGTTCTTCTTCTGCACAGCTAAGCTGGAAGTGGCATTTGCAGCTCGCACTAGTGCAGAGTTATCTCAAAGAAAGGGGCCACGGTGTTTCTGTATCTCTATTATGTTGGTGCGGCTTCGGAACTTTTAAATATCTTGATATATCTCGAGAACTACGCATCTGATCAAAAAATATCATAGAACATAAAAAGTAGGAAACATAATTCTCTACAAAAAAGGTCTCTTAACATTTTGCCATAGCTCGCTTCGTTTCCGAGATATTTGCAGATTTATCTCAAGGGAAGGGGCCTGACGGACATATTTCGAGATATTTCTTCTTCTTGTTGTTCTTCTTCTGCACAGCTAAGCTGGAAGTGGCATTTGCGGCTCTCACTAGTGCAGAGTTATGTCAGAGAAAGGGGCACGGTGTTTCTGTATCTCTATTATTTTGGTGCGGCTTCGGAACTTTTAAATATCTCGATATATCTCGAAAACTACGCTTCTGATCAAATAATATCATAGAACATAAAAAGTAGGAAACTTAATTCTCTACAAAAAAGGTCTCTTAACATTTTGCCATAGCTCGCTTCGTTTCCGAGATATTTGCAGATTCAGCTCAAAGGAACGGGCCTGACGGACATATTTCGAGATACTTCTTCTTCTTGTTGTTCTTCTTCTGCACAGCTAAGCTGGAAGTGGCATTTGCAGCTCGCACTAGTGCAGAGTTATCTCAAAGAAAGGGGCCACGGTGTTTCTGTATCTCTATTATGTTGGTGCGGCTTCGGAACTTTTAAATATCTCGATATATCTCGAAAACTACGCTTCTGATCAAAAAATATCATAGAACATAAATTGTAGGAAACATAATTCTCTACAAAAAAGGTCTCTTAACATTTTGCCATAGCTCGCTTCGTTTCCGAGATATTTGCAGATATATCTCAAGGGAAGGGGCCTGACGGACATATTTCGAGATATTTCTTCTTCTTGTTGTTCTTCTTCTGCACAGCTAAGCTGGAAGTGGCATTTACAGCTCGCAATAGTGCAGAGTTATCTCAAAGAAAGGGGCCACGGTGTTTCTGTATCTCTATTATGTTGGTGCGGCTTCGGAACTTTTAAATATCTTGATATATCTCGAGAACTACGCATCTGATCAAAAAATATCATAGAACATAAAAAGTAGGAAACATAATTCTCTACAAAAAAGGTCTCTTAACATTTTGCCATAGCTCGCTTCGTTTCCGAGATATTTGCAGATTTATCTCAAGGGAAGGGGCCTGACGGACATATTTCGAGATATTTCTTCTTCTTGTTGTTCTTCTTCTGCACAGCTAAGCTGGAAGTGGCATTTGCGGCTCTCACTAGTGCAGAGTTATGTCAGAGAAAGGGGCACGGTGTCTCTGTATCTCTATTATGTTGGTGCGGCTTCGGAACTTTTAAATATCTCGATATATCTCGAAAACTACGCTTCTGATCAAATAATATCATAGAACATAAAAAGTAGGAAACTTAATTCTCTACAAAAAAGGTCTCTTAACATTTTGCCATAGCTCGCTTCGTTTCCGAGATATTTGCAGATTCAGCTCAAAGGAACGGGCCTGACGGACATATTTCGAGATACTTCTTCTTCTTGTTGTTCTTCTTCTGCACAGCTAAGCTGGAAGTGGCATTTGCAGCTCGCACTAGTGCAGAGTTATCTCAAAGAAAGGGGCCACGGTGTTTCTGTATCTCTATTATGTTGGTGCGGCTTCGGAACTTTTAAATATCTCGATATATCTCGAAAACTACGCTTCTGATCAAAAAATATCATAGAACATAAATTGTAGGAAACATAATTCTCTACAAAAAAGGTCTCTTAACATTTTGCCATAGCTCGCTTCGTTTCCGAGATATTTGCAGATTTATCTCAAGGGAAGGGGCCTGACGGACATATTTCGAGATATTTCGTCTTCTTGTTGTTCTTCTTCTGCACAGCTAAGCTGGAAGTGGCATTTGCAGCTCGGAATAGTGCAGAGTTATCTCAAAGAAAGGGGCCACGGTGTTTCTGTATCTCTATTATGTTGGTGCGGCTTCGGAACTTTTAAATATCTCGATATATCTCGAAAACTACGCTTCTGATCAAAAAATATCATAGAACTTAAATTGTAGGAAACATTATTCTCTACAAAAAAGGTCTCTTAACATTTTGCCATGGCTCGCTTCGTTTCCGAGATATTTGCAGATTCAGCTCAAAGGAACGGGCCTGACGGACATATTTCGAGATACTTCTTCTTCTTGTTGTTCTTCTTCTGCACAGCTAAGCTGGAAGTGGCATTTGCAGCTCGCACTAGTGCAGAGTTATCTCAAAGAAAGGGGCCACGGTGTTTCTGTATCTCTATTATGTTGGTGCGGCTTCGGAACTTTTAAATATCTCGATATATCTCGAAAACTACGCTTCTGATCAAAAAATATCATAGAACATAAATTGTGGGAAACATAATTCTCTACAAAAAAGGTCTCTTAACATTTTGCCACAGCTCGCTTCGTTTCCGAGATATTTGCAGATATATCTCAAGGGAAGGGGCCTGACGGACATATTTCGAGATATTTCTTCTTCTTGTTGTTCTTCTTCTGCACAGCTAAGCTGGAAGTGGCATTTGCAGCTCGCAATAGTGCAGAGTTATCTCAAAGAAAGGGGCCACGGTGTTTCTGTATCTCTATTATGTTGGTGCGGCTTCGGAACTTTTAAATATCTTGATATATCTCGAGAACTACGCATCTGATCAAAAAATATCGTAGAACATGAAAAGTAGGAAACTTAATTCTCTACAAAAAAGGTCTCTTAACATTTTGCCATAGCTCTCTTCGTTTCCGAGATATTTGCAGATTTATCTCAAGGGAAGGGGCCTGACGGACATATTTCGAGATATTTCTTCTTCTTGTTGTTCTTCTTCTGCACAGCTAAGCTGGAAGTGGCATTTGCAGCTCGGAATAGTGCAGAGTTATCTCAAAGAAAGGGGCCACGGTGTTTCTGTATCTCTATTATGTTGGTGCGGCTTCGGAACTTTTAAATATCTCGATATATCTCGAAAACTACGCTTCTGATCAAAAAATATCATAGAACGTAAATTGTAGGAAACATTATTCTCTACAGAAAAGGTCTCTTAACATTTTGCCGTAGCTCGCTTCGTTTCCGAGATATTTGCAGATTCAGCTCAAAGGAACGGGCCTGACGGACATATTTCGAGATACTTCTTCTTCTTGTTGTTCTTCTTCTGCACGGCTAAGCTGGAAGTGGCATTTGCAGCTCGCACTAGTGCAGAGTTATCTCAAAGAAAGGGGCCACGGTGTTTCTGTATCTCTATTATGTTGGTGCGGCTTCGGAACTTTTAAATATCTCGATATATCTCGAAAACTACGCTTCTGATCAAAAAATATCATAGAACCTAAATTGTAGGAAACATAATTCTCTACAAAAAAGGTCTCTTAACATTTTGCCATAGCTCGCTTCGTTTCCGAGATATTTGCAGATTTATCTCAAGGGAAGGGGCCTGACGGACATATTTCGAGATATTTCTTCTTCTTGTTGTTCTTCTTCTGCACAGCTAAGCTGGAAGTGGCATTTGCGGCTCGCACTAGTGCAGAGTTATCTCAAAGAAAGGGGCCACGGTGTTTCTGTATCTCTATTATGTTGGTGCGGCTTCGGAACTTTTAAATATCTCGATATATCTCGAAAACTACGCTTCTGATCAAAAAATATCATAGAACATAAATTGTAGGAAACATAATTCTCTACAAAAAAGGTCTCTTAACATTTTGCCATAGCTCGCTTCGTTTCCGAGATATTTGCAGATATATCTCAAGGGAAGGGGCCTGACGGACATATTTCGAGATATTTCTTCTTCTGCACAGCTAAGCTGGAAGTGGCATTTGCGGCTCGCACTAGTGCAGAGTTATCTCAACGAAAGGGGCCACGGTGTTTCTGTATCTCTATTATGTTGGTGCGGCTTCGGAACTTTTAAATATCTCGATATATCTCGAAAACTACGCTTCTGATCAAAAAATATCATAGAACATAAATTGTAGGAAGCATAATTCTCTACAAAAAAGGCCTCTTAACATTTTGCCATAGCTCGCTTCGTTTCCGAGATATTTGCAGATATATCTCAAGGGAAGGGGCCTGACGGACATATTTCGAGATATTTCTTCTTCTTGTTGTTCTTCTTCTGCACAGCTAAGCTGGAAGTGGCATTTACAGCTCGCAATAGTGCAGAGTTATCTCAAAGAAAGGGGCCACGGTGTTTCTGTATCTCTATTATGTTGGTGCGGCTTCGGAACTTTTAAATATCTTGATATATCTCGAGAACTACGCATCTGATCAAAAAATATCGTACAACATGAAAAGTAGGAAACTTAATTCTCTACAAAAAAGGTCTCTTAACATTTTGCCATAGCTCTCTTCATTTCCGAGATATTTGCAGATTTATCTCAAGGGAAGGGGCCTGACGGACATATTTCGAGATATTTCTTCTTCTTGTTGTTCTTGTTCTGCACAGCTAAGCTGGAAGTGGCATTTGCGGCTCGCACTAGTGCAGAGTTATCTCAAAGAAAGGGGCCACGGTGTTTCTGTATCTCTATTATGTTGGTGCGTCTTCGGAACTTTTAAATATCTCGATATATCTCGAAAACTACGCTTCTGATCAAAAAATATCATAGAACATAAATTGTAGGAAACATAATTCTCTACAAAAAACGTCTCATAACATTTTGCCATAGCTCGCTTCGTTTCCGAGATATTTGCAGATTCAGCTCAAAGGAACTGGCCTGACGGACATATTTCGAGATATTTCTTCTTCTTGTTGTTCTTCCTCTGCACAGCTAAGCTGGAAGTGGCATTTGCAGCTCGCAATAGTGCAGAGTTATCTCAAAGAAAGGGGCCGCGGTGTTTCTGTATCTCTATTATGTTGGTGCGGCTTCGGAACTTTTAAATATCTTGATATATCTCGAGAACGACGCATCTGATCAAAAAATATCATAGAACATAAAAAGTAGGAAACTTAATTCTCTACAAAAAAGGTCTCTTAACATTTTGCCATAGCTCGCTTCGTTTCCGAGATATTTGCATATTTATCTCAAGGGAAGGGGCCTGACGGACATATTTCGAGATATTTCTTCTTCTTGTTGTTCTTCTTCTGCACAGCTAAGCTGGAAGTGGCATTTGCGGCTCGCACTAGTGCAGAGTTATCTCAACGAAAGGGGCCACGGTGTTTCTGTATCTCTAATATGTTGGTGCGGCTTCGGAACTTTTAAATATCTCGATATATCTCGAAAACTACGCTTCTGATCAAAAAATGTCATAGAACTTAAATTGTAGGAAACATTATTCTCTACAAAAAAGGTCTCTTAACATTTTGCCATAGCTCGCTTCGTTTCCGAGATATTTGCAGATTTATCTCAAGGGAAGGGGCCTGACGGACATATTTCGAGATATTTCTTCTTCTTGTTGCTCTTCTTCTGCACAGCTAAGCTGGAAGTGGCATTTGCGGCTCGCACTAGTGCAGAGTTATCTCAAAGAAAGGGGCCACGGTGTTTCTGTATCTCTATTATGTTGGTGCGGCTTCGGAACTTTTAAATATCTCGATATATCTCGAAAACTACGCTTCTGATCAAAAAATATCATAGAACATAAATTGTAGGAAACATAATTCTCTACAAAAAACGTCTCTTAACATTTTGCCATAGCTCGCTTCGTTTCCGAGATATTTGCAGATTCAGCTCAAAGGAACGGGCCTGACGGACATATTTCGAGATACTTCTTCTTCTTGTTGTTCTTCCTCTGCACAGCTAAGCTGGAAGTGGCATTTGCGGCTCTCACTAGTGCAGAGTTATCTCAGAGAAAGGGGCACGGTGTTTCTGTATCTCTATTATGTTGGTGCGGCTTCGGAACTTTTAAATATCTCGATATATCTCGAGAACTACGCCTCTGATCAAAAAATATCATAGAACATGAAAAGTAGGAAACTTAATTCTCTACAAAAAAGGTCTCTTAACATTTTGCCATAGCTCGCTTCGTTTCCGAGATATTTGCAGATTTATCTCAAGGGAAGGGGCCTAACGGACATATTTCGAGATATTTCTTCTTCTTGTTGTTCTTCTTCTGCACAGCTAAACTGGAAGTGGCATTTCCAGCTCGCAATAGTGCAGAGTTATCTCAAAGAAAGGGGTCACGGTGTTTCTGTATCTCTATTATGTTGGTGCGGCTTCGGAACTTTTAAATATCTCGATATATCTCGAATACTACGCTTCTGATCAAAAAATATCATAGAACGTAAATTGTAGGAAACATTATTCTCTACAAAAAAGGTCTCTTAACATTTTGCCATAGCTCGCTTCGTTTCCGAGATATTTGCAGATTCAGCTCAAAGGAACGGGCCTGACGGACATATTTCGAGATATTTCGTCTTCTTGTTGTTCTTCTTCTGCACAGCTAAGCTGGAAGTGGCATTTGCGGCTCGCACTAGTGCAGAGTTATCTCAAAGAAAGGGGCCACGGTGTTTCTGTATCTCTATTATGTTGGTGCGGCTTCGGAACTTTTAAATATCTCGATATATCTCGAAAACTACGCTTCTGATCAAAAAATATCATAGAACATAAATTGTAGGAAACATAATTCTCTACAAAAAACGTCTCTTACCATTTTGCCATAGCTCGCTTCGTTTCCGAGATATTTGCAGATTCAGCTCAAAGGAACGGGCCTGACGGACATATTTCGAGATACTTCTTCTTCTTGTTGTTCTTCCTCTGCACAGCTAAGCTGGAAGTGGCATTTACAGCTCGCAATAGTGCAGAGTTATCTCAAAGAAAGGGGCCACGGTGTTTCTGTATCTCTATTATGTTGGTGCGGCTTCGGAACTTTTAAATATCTTGATATATCTCGAGAACTACGCATCTGATCAAAAAATATCATAGAACATAAAAAGTAGGAAACTTAATTCTCTACAAAAAAGGTCTCTCAACATTTTGCCATAGCTCGCTTCGTTTCCGAGATATTTGCAGATTTATCTCAAGGGAAGGGGCCTGACGGACATATTTCGAGATATTTCTTCTTCTTGTTGTTCTTCTTCTGCACAGCTAAGCTGGAAGTGGCATTTGCGGCTCGCACTAGTGCAGAGTTATCTCAACGAAAGGGGCCACGGTGTTTCTGTATCTCTATTATGTTGGTGCGGCTTCGGAACTTTTAAATATCTCGATATATCTCGAAAACTACGCTTCTGATCAAAAAATATCATAGAACATAAATTGTAGGAAGCATAATTCTCTACAAAAAAGGCCTCTTAACATTTTGCCATAGCTCGCTTCGTTTCCGAGATATTTGCAGATATATCTCAAGGGAAGGGGCCTGACGGACATATTTCGAGATATTTCTTCTTCTTGTTGTTCTTCTTCTGCACAGCTAAGCTGGAAGTGGCATTTACAGCTCGCAATAGTGCAGAGTTATCTCAAAGAAAGGGGCCACGGTGTTTCTGTATCTCTATTATGTTGGTGCGGCTTCGGAACTTTTAAATATCTTGATATATCTCGAGAACTACGCATCTGATCAAAAAATATCGTACAACATGAAAAGTAGGAAACTTAATTCTCTACAAAAAAGGTCTCTTAACATTTTGCCATAGCTCTCTTCATTTCCGAGATATTTGCAGATTTATCTCAAGGGAAGGGGCCTGACGGACATATTTCGAGATATTTCTTCTTCTTGTTGTTCTTGTTCTGCACAGCTAAGCTGGAAGTGGCATTTGCGGCTCGCACTAGTGCAGAGTTATCTCAAAGAAAGGGGCCACGGTGTTTCTGTATCTCTATTATGTTGGTGCGTCTTCGGAACTTTTAAATATCTCGATATATCTCGAAAACTACGCTTCTGATCAAAAAATATCATAGAACATAAATTGTAGGAAACATAATTCTCTACAAAAAACGTCTCATAACATTTTGCCATAGCTCGCTTCGTTTCCGAGATATTTGCAGATTCAGCTCAAAGGAACTGGCCTGACGGACATATTTCGAGATATTTCTTCTTCTTGTTGTTCTTCCTCTGCACAGCTAAGCTGGAAGTGGCATTTGCAGCTCGCAATAGTGCAGAGTTATCTCAAAGAAAGGGGCCGCGGTGTTTCTGTATCTCTATTATGTTGGTGCGGCTTCGGAACTTTTAAATATCTTGATATATCTCGAGAACGACGCATCTGATCAAAAAATATCATAGAACATAAAAAGTAGGAAACTTAATTCTCTACAAAAAAGGTCTCTTAACATTTTGCCATAGCTCGCTTCGTTTCCGAGATATTTGCATATTTATCTCAAGGGAAGGGGCCTGACGGACATATTTCGAGATATTTCTTCTTCTTGTTGTTCTTCTTCTGCACAGCTAAGCTGGAAGTGGCATTTGCGGCTCGCACTAGTGCAGAGTTATCTCAACGAAAGGGGCCACGGTGTTTCTGTATCTCTAATATGTTGGTGCGGCTTCGGAACTTTTAAATATCTCGATATATCTCGAAAACTACGCTTCTGATCAAAAAATGTCATAGAACTTAAATTGTAGGAAACATTATTCTCTACAAAAAAGGTCTCTTAACATTTTGCCATAGCTCGCTTCGTTTCCGAGATATTTGCAGATTTATCTCAAGGGAAGGGGCCTGACGGACATATTTCGAGATATTTCTTCTTCTTGTTGCTCTTCTTCTGCACAGCTAAGCTGGAAGTGGCATTTGCGGCTCGCACTAGTGCAGAGTTATCTCAAAGAAAGGGGCCACGGTGTTTCTGTATCTCTATTATGTTGGTGCGGCTTCGGAACTTTTAAATATCTCGATATATCTCGAAAACTACGCTTCTGATCAAAAAATATCATAGAACATAAATTGTAGGAAACATAATTCTCTACAAAAAACGTCTCTTACCATTTTGCCATAGCTCGCTTCGTTTCCGAGATATTTGCAGATTCAGCTCAAAGGAACGGGCCTGACGGACATATTTCGAGATACTTCTTCTTCTTGTTGATCTTCCTCTGCACAGCTAAGCTGGAAGTGGCATTTGCAGCTCGCAATAGTGCAGAGTTATCTCAAAGAAAGGGGCCACGGTGTTTCTGTATCTCTATTATGTTGGTGCGGCTTCGGAACTTTTAAATATCTCGATATATCTCGAAAACTACGCTTCTGATCAAAAAATATCATAGAACATAAATTGTAGGAAACATAATTCTCTACAAAAAACGTCTCTTAACATTTTGCCATAGCTCGCTTCGTTTCCGAGATATTTGCAGATTCAGCTCAAAGGAACGGGCCTGACGGACATATTTCGAGATACTTCTTCTTCTTGTTGTTCTTCCTCTGCACAGCTAAGCTGGAAGTGGCATTTGCGGCTCTCACTAGTGCAGAGTTATCTCAGAGAAAGGGGCACGGTGTTTCTGTATCTCTATTATGTTGGTGCGGCTTCGGAACTTTTAAATATCTCGATATATCTCGAAAACTACGCTTCTGATCAAAAAATATCATAGAACATAAATTGTAGGAAACATAATTCTCTACAAAAAAGGTCTCTTAACATTTTGCCATAGCTCGCTTCGTTTCCGAGATATTTGCAGATATATCTCAAAGGAAGGGGCCTCACGGACATATTTCGAGATATTTCTTCTTCTTGTTGTTCTTCTTCTGCACAGCTAAGCTGGAAGTGGCATTTACAGCTCGCAATAGTGCAGAGTTATCTCAAAGAAAGGGGCCACGGTGTTTCTGTATCTCTATTATGTTGGTGCGGCTTCGGAACTTTTAAATATCTTGATATATCTCGAGAACTACGCCTCTGATCAAAAAATATCATAGAACATGAAAAGTAGGAAACTTAATTCTCTACAAAAAAGGTCTCTTAACATTTTGCCATAGCTCGCTTCGTTTCCGAGATATTTGCAGATTTATCTCAAGGGAAGGGGCCTAACGGACATATTTCGAGATATTTCTTCTTCTTGTTGTTCTTCTTCTGCACAGCTAAACTGGAAGTGGCATTTCCAGCTCGCAATAGTGCAGAGTTATCTCAAAGAAAGGGGTCACGGTGTTTCTGTATCTCTATTATGTTGGTGCGGCTTCGGAACTTTTAAATATCTCGATATATCTCGAATACTACGCTTCTGATCAAAAAATATCATAGAACGTAAATTGTAGGAAACATTATTCTCTACAAAAAAGGTCTCTTAACATTTTGCCATAGCTCGCTTCGTTTCCGAGATATTTGCAGATTCAGCTCAAAGGAACGGGCCTGACGGACATATTTCGAGATATTTCGTCTTCTTGTTGTTCTTCTTCTGCACAGCTAAGCTGGAAGTGGCATTTGCGGCTCGCACTAGTGCAGAGTTATCTCAAAGAAAGGGGCCACGGTGTTTCTGTATCTCTATTATGTTGGTGCGGCTTCGGAACTTTTAAATATCTCGATATATCTCGAAAACTACGCTTCTGATCAAAAAATATCATAGAACATAAATTGTAGGAAACATAATTCTCTACAAAAAACGTCTCTTACCATTTTGCCATAGCTCGCTTCGTTTCCGAGATATTTGCAGATTCAGCTCAAAGGAACGGGCCTGACGGACATATTTCGAGATACTTCTTCTTCTTGTTGTTCTTCCTCTGCACAGCTAAGCTGGAAGTGGCATTTACAGCTCGCAATAGTGCAGAGTTATCTCAAAGAAAGGGGCCACGGTGTTTCTGTATCTCTATTATGTTGGTGCGGCTTCGGAACTTTTAAATATCTTGATATATCTCGAGAACTACGCATCTGATCAAAAAATATCATAGAACATAAAAAGTAGGAAACTTAATTCTCTACAAAAAAGGTCTCTCAACATTTTGCCATAGCTCGCTTCGTTTCCGAGATATTTGCAGATTTATCTCAAGGGAAGGGGCCTGACGGACATATTTCGAGATATTTCTTCTTCTTGTTGTTCTTCTTCTGCACAGCTAAGCTGGAAGTGGCATTTGCGGCTCGCACTAGTGCAGAGTTATCTCAACGAAAGGGGCCACGGTGTTTCTGTATCTCTATTATGTTGGTGCGGCTTCGGAACTTTTAAATATCTCGATATATCTCGAAAACTACGCTTCTGATCAAAAAATATCATAGAACATAAATTGTAGGAAGCATAATTCTCTACAAAAAAGGTCTCTTAACATTTTGCCATAGCTCGCTTCGTTTCCGAGATATTTGCAGATATATCTCAAGGGAAGGGGCCTGACGGACATATTTCGAGATATTTCTTCTTCTTGTTGTTCTTCTTCTGCACAGCTAAGCTGGAAGTGGCATTGACAGCTCGCAATAGTGCAGAGTTATCTCAAAGAAAGGGGCCACGGTGTTTCTGTATCTCTATTATGTTGGTGCGGCTTCGGAACTTTTAAATATCTTGATATATCTCGAGAACTACGCATCTGATCAAAAAATATCGTAGAACATGAAAAGTAGGAAACTTAATTCTCTACAAAAAAGGTCTCTTAACATTTTGCCATAGCTCTCTTCGTTTCCGAGATATTTGCAGATTTATCTCAAGGGAAGGGGCCTGACGGACATATTTCGAGATATTTCTTCATCTTGTTGTTCTTCTTCTGCACAGCTAAGCTGGAAGTGGCATTTGCAGCTCGGAATAGTGCAGAGTTATCTCAAAGAAAGGGGCCATGGTGTTTCTGTATCTCTATTATGTTGGTGCGGCTTCGGAACTTTTAAATATCTCGATATATCTCGAAAACTACGCTTCTGATCAAAAAATATCATAGAACTTAAATTGTAGGAAACATTATTCTCTACAAAAAAGGTCTCTTAACATTTTGCCATAGCTCGCTTCGTTTCCGAGATATTTGCAGATTCAGCTCAAAGGAACGGGCCTGACGGACATATTTCGAGATACTTCTTCTTCTTGTTGTTCTTCTTCTGCACAGCTAAGCTGGAAGTGGCATTTGCAGCTCGCACTAGTGCAGAGTTATCTCAAAGAAAGGGGCCACGGTGTTTCTGTATCTCTATTATGTTGGTGCGGCTTCGGAACTTTTAAATATCTCGATATATCTCGAAAACTACGCTTCTGATCAAAAAATATCATAGAACATAAATTGTAGGAAACATAATTCTCTACAAAAAAGGTCTCTTAACATTTTGCCACAGCTCGCTTCGTTTCCGAGATATTTGCAGATATATCTCAAGGGAAGGGGCCTGACGGACATATTTCGAGATATTTCTTCTTCATGTTGTTCTTCTTCTGCACAGCTAAGCTGGAAGTGGCATTTACAGCTCGCAATAGTGCAGAGTTATCTCAAAGAAAGGGGCCACGGTGTTTCTGTATCTCTATTATGTTGGTGCGGCTTCGGAACTTTTAAATATCTCGATATATCTCGAAAACTACGCTTCTGATCAAAAAATATCATAGAACATAAATTGTAGGAAACATAATTCTCTACAAAAAAGGTCTCTTAACATTTTGCCATAGCTCGCTTCGTTTCCGAGATATTTGCAGATTTATCTCAAGGGAAGGGGCCTGACGGACATATTTCGAGATATTTCTTCTTCTTGTTGTTCTTCTTCTGCACAGCTAAGCTGGAAGTGGCATTTGCGGCTCGCACTAGTGCAGAGTTATCTCAAAGAAAGGGGCCACGTTGTTTCTGTATCTCTATTATGTTGGTGCGGCTTCGGAACTTTTAAATATCTCGATATATCTCGAAAACTACGCTTCTGATCAAAAAATATCATAGAACATACATTGTAGGAAACATAATTCTCTACAAAAAACGTCTCTTACCATTTTGCCATAGCTCGCTTCGTTTCCGAGATATTTGCAGATTTATCTCAAGGGAAGGGGCCTGACGGACATATTTCGAGATATTTCTTCATCTTGTTGTTCTTCTTCTGCACAGCTAAGCTGGAAGTGGCATTTGCAGCTCGGAATAGTGCAGAGTTATCTCAAAGAAAGGGGCCACGGTGTTTCTGTATCTCTATTATGTTGGTGCGGCTTCGGAACTTTTAAATATCTCGATATATCTCGAAAACTACGCTTCTGATCAAAAAATATCATAGAACTTAAATTGTAGAAAACATTATTCTCTACAAAAAAGGTCTCTTAACATTTTGCCATAGCTCGCTTCGTTTCCGAGATATTTGCAGATTCAGCTCAAAGGAACGGGCCTGACGGACATATTTCGAGATACTTCTTCTTCTTGTTGTTCTTCTTCTGCACAGCTAAGCTGGAAGTGGCATTTGCAGCTCGCACTAGTGCAGAGTTATCTCAAAGAAAGGGGCCACGGTGTTTCTGTATCTCTATTATGTTGGTGCGGCTTCGGAACTTTTAAATATCTCGATATATCTCGAAAACTACGCTTCTGATCAAAAAATATCATAGAACATAAATTGTAGGAAACATAATTCTCTACAAAAAAGGTCTCTTAACATTTTGCCACAGCTCGCTTCGTTTCCGAGATATTTGCAGATATATCTCAAGGGAAGGGGCCTGACGGACATATTTCGAGATATTTCTTCTTCATGTTGTTCTTCTTCTGCACAGCTAAGCTGGAAGTGGCATTTACAGCTCGCAATAGTGCAGAGTTATCTCAAAGAAAGGGGCCACGGTGTTTCTGTATCTCTATTATGTTGGTGCGGCTTCGGAACTTTTAAATATCTCGATATATCTCGAAAACTACGCTTCTGATCAAAAAATATCATAGAACATAAATTGTAGGAAACATAATTCTCTACAAAAAAGGTCTCTTAACATTTTGCCATAGCTCGCTTCGTTTCCGAGATATTTGCAGATTTATCTCAAGGGAAGGGGCCTGACGGACATATTTCGAGATATTTCTTCTTCTTGTTGTTCTTCTTCTGCACAGCTAAGCTGGAAGTGGCATTTGCGGCTCGCACTAGTGCAGAGTTATCTCAAAGAAAGGGGCCACGTTGTTTCTGTATCTCTATTATGATGGTGCGGCTTCGGAACTTTTAAATATCTCGATATATCTCGAAAACTACGCTTCTGATCAAAAAATATCATAGAACATACATTGTAGGAAACATAATTCTCTACAAAAAACGTCTCTTACCATTTTGCCATAGCTCGCTTCGTTTCCGAGATATTTGCAGATTCAGCTCAAAGGAACGGGCCTGACGGACATATTTCGAGATACTTCTTCTTCTTGTTGATCTTCCTCTGCACAGCTAAGCTGAAAGTGGCATTTGCAGCTCGCAATAGTGCAGAGTTATCTCAAAGAAAGGGGCCACGGTGTTTCTGTATCTCTATTATGTTGGTGCGGCTTCGGAACTTTTAAATATCTCGATATATCTCGAAAACTACGCTTCTGATCAAAAAATATCATAGAACATAAATTGTAGGAAACATAATTCTCTACAAAAAACGTCTCTTAACATTTTGCCATAGCTCGCTTCGTTTCCGAGATATTTGCAGATTCAGCTCAAAGGAACGGGCCTGACGGACATATTTCGAGATACTTCTTCTTCTTGTTGTTCTTCCTCTGCACAGCTAAGCTGGAAGTGGCATTTACAGCTCGCAATAGTGCAGAGTTATCTCAAAGAAAGGGGCCACGGTGTTTCTGTATCTCTATTATGTTGGTGCGGCTTCGGAACTTTTAAATATCTTGATATATCTCGAGAACTACGCATCTGATCAAAAAATATCATAGAACATAAAAAGTAGGAAACTTAATTCTCTACAAAAAAGGTCTCTTAACATTTTGCCATAGCTCGCTTCGTTTCCGAGATATTTGCAGATTTATCTCAAGGGAAGGGGCCTGACGGACATATTTCGAGATATTTCTTCTTCTTGTTGTTCTTCTTCTGCACAGCTAAGCTGGAAGTGGCATTTGCGGCTCGCACTAGTGCAGAGTTATCTCAACGAAAGGGGCCACGGTGTTTCTGTATCTCTATTATGTTGGTGCGGCTTCGGAACTTTTAAATATCTCGATATATCTCGAAAACTACGCTTCTGATCAAAAAATATCATAGAACATAAATTGTAGGAAGCATAATTCTCTACAAAAAAGGTCTCTTAACATTTTGCCATAGCTCGCTTCGTTTCCGAGATATTTGCAGATATATCTCAAGGGAAGGGGCCTGACGGACATATTTCGAGATATTTCTTCTTCTTGTTGTTCTTCTTCTGCACAGCTAAGCTGGAAGTGGCATTTACAGCTCGCAATAGTGCAGAGTTATCTCAAAGAAAGGGGCCACGGTGTTTCTGTATCTCTATTATGTTGGTGCGGCTTCGGAACTTTTAAATATCTTCATATATCTCGAGAACTACGCATCTGATCAAAAAATATCGTAGAACATGAAAAGTAGGAAACTTAATTCTCTACAAAAAAGGTCTCTTAACATTTTGCCATAGCTCTCTTCATTTCCGAGATATTTGCAGATTTATCTCAAGGGAAGGGGCCTGACGGACATATTTCGAGATATTTCTTCTTCTTGTTGTTCTTCTTCTGCACAGCTAAGCTGGAAGTGGCATTTGCGGCTCGCACTAGTGCAGAGTTATCTCAAAGAAAGGGGCCACGGTGTTTCTGTATCTCTATTATGTTGGTGCGGCTTCGGAACTTTTAAATATCTCGATATATCTCGAAAACTACGCTTCTGATCAAAAAATATCATAGAACATAAATTGTAGGAAACATAATTCTCTACAAAAAAGGTCTCTGAACATTTTGCCATAGCTCGCTTCGTTTCCGAGATATTTGCAGATTTATCTCAAGGGAAGTGGCCTGACGGACATATTTCGAGATATTTCTTCTTCTTGTTGTTCTTCTTCTGCACAGCTAAGCTGGAAGTGGCATTTGCAGCTCGCAATAGTGCAGAGTTATCCCAAAGAAAGGGGCCACGGTGTTTCTGTATCTCTATTATGTTGGTGCGGCTTCGGAACTTTTAAATATCTCGATATATCTCGAAAACTACGCTTCTGATCAAAAAATATCATAGAACATAGATTGTAGGAAACATAATTCTCTACAAAAAAGTTCTCTTAACATTTTGCCATAGCTCGCTTCGTTTCCGAGATATTTGCAGATTTATCTCAAGGGAAGGGTCCTGATGGATATATTTCGAGATATTTCTTCTTCTTGTTGTTCTTCTTCTGCACAGCTAAACTGGAAGTGGCATTTCCAGCTCGCAATCGTGCAGAGTTATCTCAAAGAAAGGGGCCACGGTGTTTCTGTATCTCTATTATGTTGGTGCGGCTTCGGAACTTTTAAATATCTTGATATATCTCGAGAACTACGCCTCTGATCGAAAAATATCATAGAACATAAAAAGTAGGAAACTTAATTATCTACAAAAAAGGTCTCTTAACATTTTGCCATAGCTCGCTTCGTTTCCGAGATATTTGCAGATTTATCTCAAGGGAAGGGGCCTGACGGACATATTTCGAGATATTTCTTCTTCTTGTTGTTCTTCTTCTGCACAGCTAAGCTGGAAGTGGCATTTGCAGCGCGCAATAGTGCAGAGTTATCTCAAAGAAAGGGGCCACGGGGTTTCTGTATCTCTATTATGTTGATGCGGCTTCGGAACTTTTAAATATCTCGATATATCTCGAAAACTACGCTTCTGATCAAAAAATATCATAGAACCTAAATTGTAGGAAACATAATTCTCTACAAAAAAGCTCTCTTAACATTTGGCCATAGCTCGCTTCGTTTCCGAGATATTTGCAGATATATCTCAAGGGAAGGGGCCTGACGGACATATTTCGAGATATTTCTTCTTCTTGTTGTTCTTCTTCTGCACAGCTAAGCTGGAAGTGGCATTTGCAGCTCGCAATAGTGCAGAGTTATCTCAAAGAAAGGGGCCACGGTGTTTCTGTATCTCTATTATGTTGGTGCGGCTCCGGAACTTTTAAATATCTTGATATATCTCGAGAACTACGCATCTGATCAAAAAATATCATAGAACATAAAAAGTAGGAAACTTAATTCTCTACAAAAAAGGTCTCTTAACATTTTGCCATAGCTCGCTTCGTTTCCGAGATATTTGCATATTTATCTCAAGGGAAGGGGCCTGACGGACATATTTCGAGATATTTCTTCTTCTTGTTGTTCTTCTTCTGCACAGCTAAGCTGGAAGTGGCATTTGCGGCTCGCACTAGTGCACAGTTATCTCAAAGAGAGGGGCCACGGTGTTTCTGTATCTCTATTATGTTGGTGCGGCTTCGGAACGTTTAAGTATCCCGATATATCTCGAAAACTACGCTTCTGATCAAAAAATATCATAGAACATAAATTGTAGGAAACATAATTCTCTACAAAAAACGTCTCTTAACATTTTGCCATAGCTCGCTTCGTTTCCGAGATATTTGCAGATATATCTCAAGGGAAGGGGCCTGACGGACATATTTCGAGATATTTCTTCTTCTTGTTGTTCTTCTTCTGCACAGCTAAGCTGGAAGTGGCATTTGCAGCTCGCAATAGTGCAGAGTTATCTCAAAGAAAGGGGCCACGGTGTTTCTGTATCTCTATTATGTTGGTGCGGCTTCGGAACTTTTAAATATCTTGATATATCTCGAGAACTACGCATCTGATCAAAAAATATCATAGAACATAAAAAGTAGGAAACTTAATTCTCTACAAAAAAGGTCTCTTAACATTTTGCCATAGCTCGCTTCGTTTCCGAGATATTTGCAGATTTATCTCAAGGGAAGGGGCCTGACGGACATATTTCGAGATATTTCTTCTTCTTGTTGTTCTTCTTCTGCACAGCTAAGCTGGAAGTGGCATTTGCGGCTCGCACTAGTGCACAGTTATCTCAAAGAGAGGGGCCACGGTGTTTCTGTATCTCTATTATGTTGGTGCGGCTTCGGAACGTTTAAGTATCCCGATATATCTCGAAAACTACGCTTCTGATCAAAAAATATCATAGAACATAAATTGTAGGAAACATAATTCTCTACAAAAAACGTCTCTTAACATTTTGCCATAGCTCGCTTCGTTTCCGAGATATTTGCAGATTCAGCTCAAAGGAACTGGCCTGACGGACATATTTCGAGATATTTCTTCTTCTTGTTGTTCTTCCTCTGCACAGCTAAGCTGGAAGTGGCATTTACAGCTCGCAATAGTGCAGAGTTATCTCAAAGAAAGGGGCCACGGTGTTTCTGTATCTCTATTATGTTGGTGCGGCTTCGGAACTTTTAAATATCTTGATATATCTCGAGAACTCCGCATCTGATCAAAAAATATCATAGAACATGAAAAGTAGGAAACTTAATTCTCTACAAAAAAGGTCTCTTAACATTTTGCCATAGCTCTCTTCATTTCCGAGATATTTGCAGATTTATCTCAAGGGAAGGGGCCTGACGGACATATTTCGAGATATTTCTTCTTCTTGTTGTTCTTCTTCTGCACAGCTAAGCTGGAAGTGGCATTTGCGGCTCCCACTAGTGCACAGTTATCTCAAAGAAAGGGGCCACGGTGTTTCTGTATCTCTATTATGTTGGTGCGTCTTCGGAACTTTTAAATATCTCGATATATCTCGAAAACTACGCTTCTGATCAAAAAATATCATAGAACATAAATTGTAGGAAACATAATTCTCTACAAAAAACGTCTCATAACGTTTTGCCATAGCTCGCTTCGTTTCCGAGATATTTGCAGATTCAGCTCAAAGGAACTGGCCTGACGGACATATTTCGAGATATTTCTTCTTCTTGTTGTTCTTCCTCTGCACAGCTAAGCTGGAAGTGGCATTTGCAGCTCGCAATAGTGCAGAGTTATCTGAAAGAAAGGGGCCACGGTGTTTCTGTATCTCTATTATGTTGGTGCGGCTTCGGAACTTTTAAATATCTTGATATATCTCGAGAACTACGCATCTGATCAAAAAATATCATAGAACATAAAAAGTAGGAAACTTAATTCTCTACAAAAAAGGTCTCTTAACATTTTGCCATAGCTCGCTTCGTTTCCGAGATATTTGCATATTTATCTCAAGGGAAGGGGCCTGACGGACATATTTCGAGATATTTCTTCTTCTTGTTGTTCTTCTTCTGCACAGCTAAGCTGGAAGTGGCATTTGCGGCTCGCACTAGTGCAGAGTTATCCCAAAGAAAGGGGCCACGGTGTTTCTGTATCTCTATTATGTTGGTGCGGCTTCGGAACTTTTAAATATCTCGATATATCTCGAAAACTACGCTTCTGATCAAAAAATATCATAGAACATAGATTGTAGGAAACATAATTCTCTACAAAAAAGTTCTCTTAACATTTTGCCATAGCTCGCTTCGTTTCCGAGATATTTGCAGATTTATCTCAAGGGAAGGGTCCTGATGGACATATTTCGAGATATTTCTTCTTCTTGTTGTTCTTCTTCTGCACAGCTAAGCTGGAAGTGGCATTTACAGCTCGCAATAGTGCAGAGTTATCTCAAAGAAAGGGGCCACGGTGTTTCTGTATCTCTATTATGTTGGTGCGGCTTCGGAACTTTTAAATATCTTGATATATCTCGAGAACTACGCGTCTGATCAAAAAATATCATAGAACATAAAAAGTAGGAAACATAATTCTCTACAAAAACGGTCTCTTAACATTTTGCCATAGCTCGCTTCGTTTCCGAGATATTTGCAGATATATCTCAAGGGAAGGGGCCTGACGGACATATTTCGAGATATTTCTTCTTCTTGTTGTTCTTCTTCTGCACAGCTAAGCTGGAAGTGGCATTTGCGGCTCGCACTAGTGCACAGTTATCTCAAAGAAAGGGGCCACGGTGTTTCTGTATCTCTATTATGTTGGTGCGGCTTCGGAACTTTTAAGTATCTCGATATATCTCGAAAACTACGCTTCTGATCAAAAAATATCATAGAACATAAATTGTAGGAAACATAATTCTCTACAAAAAACGTCTCTTAACATTTTGCCATAGCTCGCTTCGTTTCCGAGATATTTGCAGATTCAGCTCAAAGGAACTGGCCTGACGGACATATTTCGAGATATTTCTTCTTCTTGTTGTTCTTCCTCTGCACAGCTAAGCTGGAAGTGGCATTTGCAGCTCGCAATAGTGCAGAGTTATCTCAAAGAAAGGGGCCACGGTGTTTCTGTATCTCTATTATGATGGTGCGGCTTCGGAACTTTTAAATATCTTGATATATCTCGAGAACTACGCATCTGATCAAAAAATATCATAGAACATAAAAAGTAGGAAACGTAATTCTCTACAAAAAAGGTTTCTTAACATTTTGCCATAGCTCGCTTCGTTTCCGAGATATTTGCATATTTATCTCAAGGGAAGGGGCCTGACGGACATATTTCGAGATATTTCTTCTTCTTGTTGTTCTTCTTCTGCACAGCTAAGCTGGAAGTGGCATTTGCAGCTCGCAATAGTGCAGAGTTATCTCAAAGAAAGGGGCCACGGTGTTTCTGTATCTCTATTATGTTGGTGCGGCTTCGGAACTTTTAAATATCTTGATATATCTCGAGAACTACGCGTCTGATCAAAAAATATCATAGAACATAAAAAGTAGGAAACATAATTCTCTACAAAAACGGTCTCTTAACATTTTGCCATAGCTCGCTTCGTTTCCGAGATATTTGCAGATATATCTCAAGGGAAGGGGCCTGACGGACATATTTCGAGATATTTCTTCTTCTTGTTGTTCTTCTTCTGCACAGCTAAGCTGGAAGTGGCATTTGCAGCTCGCAATAGTGCAGAGTTATCTCAAAGAAAGGGGCCACGGTGTTTCTGTATCTCTATTATGTTGGTGCGGCTTCGGAACTTTTAAATATCTTGATATATCTCGAGAACTACGCATCTGATCAAAAAATATCATAGAACATAAAAAGTAGGAAACTTAATTCTCTACAAAAAAGGTCTCTTAACATTTTGCCATAGCTCGCTTCGTTTCCGAGATATTTGCATATTTATCTCAAGGGAAGGGGCCTGACGGACATATTTCGAGATATTTCTTCTTCTTGTTGTTCTTCTTCTGCACAGCTAAGCTGGAAGTGGCATTTACAGCTTGCAATAGTGCAGAGTTATCTCAAAGAAAGGGGCCACGGTGTTTCTGTATCTCTATTATGTTGGTGCGGCTTCGGAACTTTTAAATATCTCGATATATCTCGAAAACTACGCTTCTGATCAAAAAATATCATAGAACATAAAAAGTAGGAAACTTAATTCTCTACAAAAAAGGTCTCTTAACATTTTGCCATAGCTCGCTTCGTTTCCGAGATATTTGCATATTTATCTCAAGGGAAGGGGCCTGACGGACATATTTCGAGATATTTCTTCTTCTTGTTGTTCTTCTTCTGCACAGCTAAGCTGGAAGTGGCATTTGCGGCTCGCACTAGTGCAGAGTTATCTCAAAGAAAGGGGCCACGGTGTTTCTGTATCTCTATTATGTTGGTGCGGCTTCGGAACTTTTAAATATCTTGATATATCTCGAGAACTACGCGTCTGATCAAAAAATATCATAGAACATAAAAAGTAGGAAACATAATTCTCTACAAAAACGGTCTCTTAACATTTTGCCATAGCTCGCTTCGTTTCCGAGATATTTGCAGATATATCTCAAGGGAAGGGGCCTGACGGACATATTTCGAGATATTTCTTCTTCTTGTTGTTCTTCTTCTGCACAGCTAAGCTGGAAGTGGCATTTGCGGCTCGCACTAGTGCACAGTTATCTCAAAGAAAGGGGCCACGGTGTTTCTGTATCTCTATTATGTTGGTGCGGCTTCGGAACTTTTAAGTATCTCGATATATCTCGAAAACTACGCTTCTGATCAAAAAATATCATAGAACATAAATTGTAGGAAACATAATTCTCTACAAAAAACGTCTCTTAACATTTTGCCATAGCTCGCTTCGTTTCCGAGATATTTGCAGATTCAGCTCAAAGGAACTGGCCTGACGGACATATTTCGAGATATTTCTTCTTCTTGTTGTTCTTCCTCTGCACAGCTAAGCTGGAAGTGGCATTTGCAGCTCGCAATAGTGCAGAGTTATCTCAAAGAAAGGGGCCACGGTGTTTCTGTATCTCTATTATGATGGTGCGGCTTCGGAACTTTTAAATATCTTGATATATCTCGAGAACTACGCATCTGATCAAAAAATATCATAGAACATAAAAAGTAGGAAACGTAATTCTCTACAAAAAAGGTTTCTTAACATTTTGCCATAGCTCGCTTCGTTTCCGAGATATTTGCATATTTATCTCAAGGGAAGGGGCCTGACGGACATATTTCGAGATATTTCTTCTTCTTGTTGTTCTTCTTCTGCACAGCTAAGCTGGAAGTGGCATTTGCAGCTCGCAATAGTGCAGAGTTATCTCAAAGAAAGGGGCCACGGTGTTTCTGTATCTCTATTATGTTGGTGCGGCTTCGGAACTTTTAAATATCTTGATATATCTCGAGAACTACGCGTCTGATCAAAAAATATCATAGAACATAAAAAGTAGGAAACATAATTCTCTACAAAAACGGTCTCTTAACATTTTGCCATAGCTCGCTTCGTTTCCGAGATATTTGCAGATATATCTCAAGGGAAGGGGCCTGACGGACATATTTCGAGATATTTCTTCTTCTTGTTGTTCTTCTTCTGCACAGCTAAGCTGGAAGTGGCATTTGCAGCTCGCAATAGTGCAGAGTTATCTCAAAGAAAGGGGCCACGGTGTTTCTGTATCTCTATTATGTTGGTGCGGCTTCGGAACTTTTAAATATCTTGATATATCTCGAGAACTACGCATCTGATCAAAAAATATCATAGAACATAAAAAGTAGGAAACTTAATTCTCTACAAAAAAGGTCTCTTAACATTTTGCCATAGCTCGCTTCGTTTCCGAGATATTTGCATATTTATCTCAAGGGAAGGGGCCTGACGGACATATTTCGAGATATTTCTTCTTCTTGTTGTTCTTCTTCTGCACAGCTAAGCTGGAAGTGGCATTTACAGCTTGCAATAGTGCAGAGTTATCTCAAAGAAAGGGGCCACGGTGTTTCTGTATCTCTATTATGTTGGTGCGGCTTCGGAACTTTTAAATATCTCGATATATCTCGAAAACTACGCTTCTGATCAAAAAATATCATAGAACATAAAAAGTAGGAAACTTAATTCTCTACAAAAAAGGTCTCTTAACATTTTGCCATAGCTCGCTTCGTTTCCGAGATATTTGCATATTTATCTCAAGGGAAGGGGCCTGACGGACATATTTCGAGATATTTCTTCTTCTTGTTGTTCTTCTTCTGCACAGCTAAGCTGGAAGTGGCATTTGCGGCTCGCACTAGTGCAGAGTTATCTCAAAGAAAGGGGCCACGGTGTTTCTGTATCTTTATTATGTTGGTGCGGCTTCGGAACTTTTAAATATCTCGATATATCTCGAAAACTACGCTTCTGATCAAAAAATATCATAGAACATAAAAAGTAGGAAACTTAATTCTCTACAAAAAAGGTCTCTTAACATTTTGCCATAGCTCGCTTCATTTCCGAGATATTTGCAGATTTATCTCAAGGGAAGCGGCCTAACGGACATATTTCGAGATATTTCTTCTTCTTGTTGTTCTTCTTCTGCACAGCTAAACTGGAAGTGGCATTTCCAGCTCGCAATAGTGCAGAGTTATCTCAAAGAAAGGGGCCACGGTGTTTCTGTATCTCTATTATGTTGGTGCGGCTTCGGAACTTTTAAATATCTTGATATATCTCGAGAACTACGCATCTGATCAAAAAATATCATAGAACATAAAAAGTAGGAAACTTAATTCTCTACAAAAAAGGTCTCTTAACATTTTGCCATAGCTCGCTTCGTTTCCGAGATATTTGCAGATTCATCTCAAGGGAAGGGGTCTGACGGACATATTTCGAGATATTTCTTCTTCTTGTTGTTCTTCTTCTGCACAGCTAAGCTCGAAGTGGCATTTGCAGCTCGCAATAGTGCAGAGTTATCTCAAAGAAAGAGGCCACGGTGTTTCTGTACCTCTATTATGTTGGTGCAGCTTCGGAACTTTTAAATATCTTGATATATCTCGAGAACTACGCATCTGATCAAAAAATATCATCGAACATAAAAAGTAGGAAACATAATTCTCTACAAAAAAGGTCTCTTAACATTTTGCCATAGCTCGCTTCGTTTCCGAGATATTTGCAGATTTATCTCAAGGGAAGGGTCCTGATGGATATATTTCGAGATATTTCTTCTTCTTGTTGTTCTTCTTCTGCACAGCTAAGCTGGAAGTGGCATTTGCAGCTCGCAATAGTGCAGAGTTATCTCAAAGAGAGGGGCCACGGTGTTTCTGTATCTCTATTATGTTTGGTGCGGCTTCGGAACTTTTAAGTATCTTGATCTATCTCGAGAACTACGCTTCTGATCAAAAAATATCATAGAACATAAATTGTAGGAAATATAATTCTCTACAAAAAACGTCTCTTAATATTTTGCCATAGCTCGCTTCGTTTCCGAGATATTTGCAGATTTATCTCAAGGGAAGTGGCCTGACGGACATATTTCGAGATATTTCTTCTTCTTGTTGTTCTTCTTCTGCACAGCTAAGCTGGAAGTGGCATTTGCAGCTCGCAATAGTGCAGAGTTATCTCAAAGAGAGGGGCCACGGTGTTTCTGTATCTCTATTATGTTTGGTGCGGCTTCGGAACTTTTAAGTATCTTGATCTATCTCGAAAACTACGCTTCTGATCAAAAAATATCATAGAACATAAATTGTAGGAAACATAATTCTCTACAAAAAACGTCTCTTAACATTTTGCCATAGCTCGCTTCGTTTCCGAGATATTTGCAGATTTATCTCAAGGGAAGGGGCCTGACGGACATATTTCGAGATATTTCTTCTTCTTGTTGTTCTTCTTCTGCACAGCTAAGCTGGAAGTGGCATTTGCGGCTCGCACTAATGCAGAGTTATCTCAAAGAAAGGGGCCACGGTGTTTCTGTATCCCTATTATGTTGGTGCGGCTTCGGAACTTTTAAATATCTCGATATATCTCGAAAACTACGCTTCTGATCAAAAAATATCATAGAACATAAATTGTAGGAAACATAATTCTCTACAAAAAACGTCTCTTAACATTTTGCCATAGCTCGCTTCGTTTCCGAGATATTTGCAGATTCAGCTCAAAGGAACTGGCCTGACGGACATATTTCGAGATATTTCTTCTTCTTGTTGTTCTTCCTCTGCACAGCTAAGCTGGAAGTGGCATTTGCAGCTCGCAATAGTGCAGAGTTATCTCAAAGAGAGGGGCCACGGTGTTTCTGTATCTCTATTATGTTGGTGCGGCTTCGAAACTTTTAAATATCTTGATATATCTCGAGAACTACGCCTCTGATCGAAAAATATCATAGAACATAAAAAGTAGGAAACTTAATTCTCTACAAAAAAGGTCTCTTAACATTTTGCCATAGCTCGCTTCGTTTCCGAGATATTTGCAGATTTATCTCAAGGGAAGGGGCCTGACGGACATATTTCGAGATATTTCTTCTTCTTGTTGTTCTTCTTCTGCACAGCTAAGCTGGAAGTGGCATTTGCAGCTCGCAATAGTGCAGAGTTATCGCAAAGAAAGGGGCCACGGTGTTTCTGTATCTCTATTATGTTGGTGCGGCTTCGGAACTTTTAAATATCTTGATATATCTCGAGAACTACGCATCTGATCAAAAAATATCATAGAACATAAAAAGTAGGAAACTTAATTCTCTACAAAAAAGGTCTCTTAACGTTTTGCAATAGCTCGCTTCGTTTCCGAGATATTTGCAGATTTATCTCAAGGGAAGGGTCCTGACGGACATATTTCGAGATATTTCTTCTTCTTGTTGTTCTTCTTCTGCACAGCTAAACTGGAAGTGGCATTTCCAGCTCGCAATCATGCAGAGTTATCTCAAAGAGAGGGGCCACGGTGTTTCTGTATCTCTATTATGTTGGTGCGGCTTCGAAACTTTTAAATATCTTGATATATCTCGAGAACTACGCCTCTGATCGAAAAATATCATAGAACATAAAAAGTAAGAAACTTAATTCTCTACAAAGAAGGTCTCTTAACATTTTGCCATAGCTCGCTTCGTTTCCGAGATATTTGCAGATTTATCTCAAGGGAAGGGGCCTGACGGACATATTTCGAGATATTTCTTCTTCTTGTTGTTCTTCTTCTGCACAGCTAAGCTGGAAGTGGCATTTGCAGCTCGCAATAGTGCAGAGTTATCGCAAAGAAAGGGGCCACGGTGTTTCTGTATCTCTATTAGGTTGGTGCAGCTTCGGAGCTTTTAAATATCTTGATATATCTCGAGAACTACGCATCTGATCAAAAAATATCATAGAACATAAAAAGTAGGAAACTTAATTCTCTACAAAAAAGGTCTCTTAACATTTTGCCATAGCTCGCTTCGTTTCCGAGATATTTGCAGATTTATCTCAAGGGAAGGGGCCTGACGGACATATTTCGAGATATTTCTTCTTCTTGTTGTTCTTCTTCTGCACAGCTAAGCTGGAAGTGGCATTTGCTGCGCGCAATAGTGCAGAGTTATCTCAAAGAAAGGGGCCACGGTGATTCTGTATCTCTATTATGTTGGTGCGGCATCGGAACTTTTAAATATCTTGATATATCTCGAGAACTACGCATCTGATCAAGAAATATCATAAAACATAAAAAGTAGAAAACTTAATTCTCTACAAAAAAGGTCTCTTAACATTTTCCCATAGCTGGCATCGTTTCCGAGATATTTGCAGATTTAGCTCAAGGGATGGGGCCTGACGGACATATTCCGAGATATTTCTTCTTCTTGTTGTTCCTCTTCTGCACAGCTAAGCTGGAAGTGGCATTTGCAGGTCGCAATAGTGCAGAGTTATCTCAAAGAAAGGGGCCACGGTGTTTCTGTATCTCTATTATGTTGGTGCGGCTTCGGAACTTTTAAATATCTCGGTATATCTCGAAAACTACGCTTCTGATCAAAAAATATCAGAGAACGTAAATTGTAGGAAACATAATTCTCTACAAAAAAGGTCTGTTAACATTTTGCCGTAGCTCGCTTCGTTTCCGAGATATTTGCAGATTTATCTCGAGGGAAGGGGCCTGACGGACATATTTCGAGATATTTCTTCTTCTTGTTGTTCTTCTTCTGCACAGCTAAGCTGGAAGTGGCATTTACAGCTCGCAATAGTGCAGAGTTATCTCAAAGAAAGGGGCCACGGTGTTTCTGTATCTCTATTATGTTGGTGCGGCTTCGGAACTTTTAAATATCTTGATATATCTCGAGAACTACCCATCTGATCAAAAAATATCATAGAACATGAAAAGTAGGAAACTTAATTCTCTACAAAAAAGGTCTCTTAACATTTTGCCATAGCTCTCTTCGTTTCCGAGATATTTGCAGATTTATCTCAAGGGAAGGGGCCTGACGGTCATATTTCGAGATATTTCTTCTTCTTGTTGTTCTTCTTCTGCACAGCTAAGCTGGAAGTGGCATTTGCAGCTCGCAATAGTGCAGAGTTATCTCAAAGAAAGGGGCCACGGTGTTTCTGTATCTCTATTATGTTGGTGCGGCTTCGGAACTTTTAAATATCTTGATATATCTCGAGAACTACGCCTCTGATCGAAAAATATCATAGAACATAAAAAGTATGAAACCTAATTATCTACAAAAAAGGTCTCTTAACATTTTGCCATAGCTCGCTTCGTTTCCGAGATATTTGCAGATTTATCTCAAGGGAAGGGGCCTGACGGACATATTTCGAGATATTTCTTCTTCTTGTTGTTCTTCTTCTCCACAGCTAAGCTGGAAGTGGCATTTGCGGCTCGCACTAGTGCAGAGTTATCTCAATGAAAGGGGCCACGGTGTTTCTGTATCCCTATTATGTTGGTGCGGCTTCGGAACTTTTAAATATCTCGACATATCTCGAAAACTACGCTTCTGATCAAAAAATATCATAGAACATAAATTGTAGGAAACATAATTCTCTACAAAAAAGGTCTCTTAACATTTTGCCACAGCTCGCTTCGTTTCCGAGATATTTGCAGATATATCTCAAGGGCAGGGGCCTGACGGACATATATCGAGATATTTCTCCTTCTTGTTGTTCTTCTTCTGCACAGCTAAGCTGGAAGTGGCATTTACAGCTCGCAATAGTGCAGAGTTATCTCAAAGAAAGGGGCCACGGTGTTTCTGTATCTCTATTATGTTGGTGCGGCTTCGGAACTTTTAAATATCTTGATATATCTGGAGAACTACGCATCTGATCAAAAAATGTCATAGAACATAAAAAGTAGGAAACTTAATTCTCTACAAATAAGGTCTCTTAACATTTTGCCATAGCTCGCTTCGTTTCCGAGATATTTGCAGATTTATCTCAAGGGAAGGGGGCCTCACGGACATATTTCGAGATATTTCTTCTTCTTGTTGTTCTTCTTCTGCACAGCTAAGCTGGAAGTGGCATTTGCAGCTCGCAATAGTGCAGAGATATCTCAAAGAAAGGGGTCACGGTGTTTCTGTATCTCTATTATGTTGGTGCGGCTTCGGAACTTTTAAATATCTTGATATATCTCGAGAACTACGCATCCGATCAAAAAATATCATAGAACATGAAAAGTAGGAAACTTAATTCTCTACAAAAAAGGTCTCTTAACATTTTGCCATAGCTCTCTTCGTTTCCGAGATATTTGCAGATATATCTCAAGGGAAGGGGCCTGACGGACATATTTTGAGATATTTCTTCTTCTTGTTGTTCTTCTTCTGCACAGCTAAGCTGGAAGTGGCATTTGCGGCTCGCACTAGTGCAGAGTTATCTCAAAGAAAGGGGCCACGGTGTTTCTGTATCTCTATTATGTTGGTGCGTCTTCGGAACTTTTAAATATCTCGATATATCTCGAAAACTACGCTTCTGATCAAAAAATATCATAGAACATAAATTGTAGGAAACATAATTCTCTACAAGAAACGTCTCTTAGCATTTTGCCATAGCTCGCTTCGTTTCCGAGATATTTGCAGATTCAGCTCAAAGGAACGGGCCTGACGGACATATTTCGAGATACTTCTTCTTCTTGTTGTTCTTCCTCTGCACAGCTAAGCTGGAAGTGGCATTTGCAGCTCGCAATAGTGCAGAGTTATCTCAAAGAAAGGGGCCACGGTGTTTCTGTATCTCTATTATCTTGGTGCGGCTTCGGAACTTTTAAATATCTTGATATATCTCGAGAACTACGCATCTGATCAAAAAATATCATAGAACATAAAATGTAGGAAACTTAATTCTCTACAAAAAAGGTCTCTTAACATTTTGCCATAGCTCGCTTCGTTTCCGAGATATTTGCATATTTATCTCAAGGGAAGGGGCCTGACGGACATATTTCGAGATATTTCTTCTTCTTGTTGTTCTTCTTCTGCACAGCTAAGCTGGAAGTGGCATTTACAGCTCGCAATAGTGCAGAGTTATCTCAAAGAAAGGGGCCACGGTGTTTCTGTATCTCTATTATGTTGGTGCAGCTTCGGAACTTTTAAATATCTTGATATATCTCGAGAACTACGCATCTGATCATAAAATATCATCGAACATAAAAAGTAGGAAACATAATTCTCTACAAAAAAGGTCTATTAACATTTTGCCATAGCACGCTTCGTTTCCGAGATATTTGCAGATTTATCTCAAGGGAAGGGGCCTGACGGACATATTTCGAGAGATTTCTTCTTCTTGTTGTTCTTCTTCTGCACAGCTAAGCTGGAAGTGGCATTTGCGGCTCGCACTAGTGCAGAGTTATCTCAAAGAAAGGAGCCACGGTGATTCTGTATCTCTATTATGTTGGTGCGGCTTCGGAACTTTTAAATATCTCGATATATCTCGAAAACTACGCTTCTGATCAAAAAATATCATAGAACATAAATTGTAGGAAACATAATTCTCTACAAGAAACGTCTCTTAGCATTTTGCCATAGCTCGCTTCGTTTCCGAGATATTTGCAGATTCAGCTCAAAGGAACGGGCCTGACGGACATATTTCGAGATATTTCTTCTTCTTGTTGTTCTTCTTCTGCACAGCTAAGCTGGAAGTGGCATTTGCGGCTCGCACTAGTGCAGAGTTATCTCAAAGAAAGAGGCCACGGTGTTTCTGTATCCCTATTATGTTGGTGCGGCTTCTGAACTTTTAAATATCTCGATATATCTCGAAAACTACGCTTCTGATCAAAAAATATCATAGAACATAAATTGTAGGAAACAGAATTCTCTACAAAAAACGTCTCTTAACATTTTGCCATAGCTCGCTTCGTTTCCGAGATATTTGCAGATTCAGCTCAAAGGAACTGGCCTGACGGACATATTTCGAGATATTTCTTCTTCTTGTTGTTCTTCCTCTGCACAGCTAAGCTGGAAGTGGCATTTGCAGCTCGCAATAGTGCAGAGTTATCTCAAAGAAAGGGGCCACGGTGTTTCTGTATCTCTATTATGTTGGTGCGGCTTCGGAACTTTTAAATATCTCGATATATCTCGAAAACTACGCTTCTGATCAAAGAATATCATAGAACATAAATTGTAGGAAGCATAATTCTCTACAAAAAAGGTCTCTTAACATTTTGCCATAGCTCGCTTCGTTTCCGAGATATCTGCAGATATATCTCAAGGGAAGGGGCCTGACGGACATATTTCGAGATATTTCTTCTTCTTGTTGTTCTTCTTCTGCACAGCTAAGCTGGAAGTGGCATTTACAGCTCGCAATAGTGCAGAGTTATCTCAAAGAAAGGGGCCACGGTGTTTCTGTATCTCTATTATGTTGGTGCGGCTTCGGAACTTTTAAATATCTCGATATATCTCGAAAACTACGCTTCTGATCAAAAAATATCATAGAACATAAATTGTAGCAAACATAATTATCTACAAAAAACGTCTCTTAACATTTTGCCATAGCTCGCTTCGTTTCCGAGATATTTGCAGATTCATCTCAAAGGAACGGGCCTGACGGACATATTTCGAGATACTTCTTCTTCTTGTTGTTCTTCTTCTGCACAGCTAAGCTGGAAGTGGCATTTGCAGCTCGCACTAGTGCAGAGTTATCTCAAAGAAAGGGGCCACGGTGTTTCTGTATCTCTATTATGTTGGTGCGGCTTCGGGACTTTTAAATATCTCGATATATCTCGAAAACTACGCTTCTGATGAAAAAATATCATAGAACATAAATTGTAGGAAACATAATTCTCTACAAAAAAGGTATCTTAACATTTTGCCATAGCTCGCTTCGTTTCCGAGATATTTGCAGATATATCTCAAGGGAAGGGGCCTGCCGGACATATTTCGAGATATTTCTTCTTCTTGTTGTTCTTCTTCTGCACAGCTAAGCTGGAAGTGGCATTTCCAGCTCGCAATAGTGCAGAGTTATCTCAAAGAGAGGGGCCACGGTGTTTCTGTATCTCTATTATGTTGGTGCGGCTTCGGAACTTTTAAATATCTTGATATATCTCGAGAACTACGCATCTGATCAAAAAATATCATAGAAGATAAAAAGTAGGAAACTTAATTCTCTACAAAAAAGGTCTCTTAACATTTTGCCATAGCTCGCTTCGTTTCCGAGATATTTGCAGATTTATCTCAAGGGAAGGGGCCTGACGGACATATTTCGAGATATTTCTTCTTCTTGTTGTTCTTCTTCTGCACAGCTAAGCTGGAAGTGGCATTTGCGGCTCGCACTAGTGCAGAGTTATCTCAAAGAAAGGGGCCACGGTGTTTCTGTATCTCTATTATGCTGGTGCGGCTTCGGAACTTTTAAATATCTTGATATATCTCGAGAACTACGCATCTGATCAAAAAATATCATAGAACATAAAAAGTAGGAAACTTAATTCTCTACAAAAAAGGTCTCTTAACATTTTGCCATAGCTCTCTTTGTTTCCGAGATATTTGCAGATTTATCTCAAGGGAAGGGGCCTGACGGACATATTTCGAGATATTTCTTCTTCTTGTTGTTCTTCTTCTGCACAGCTAAGCTGGAAGTGGCATTTACAGCTCGCAATAGTGCAGAGTTATCTCAAAGAAAGGGGCCACGGTGTTTCTGTATCTCTATTATGTTGGTGCGGCTTCGGAACTTTTAAATATCTTGATATATCTCGAGAACTACGCATCTGATCAAAAAATATCATAGAACATAAAAAGTAGGAAACTTAATTCTCTACAAGAAAGGTCTCTTAACATTTTGCCATAGCTCGCTTCGTTTCCGAGATATTTGCAGATTTATCTCAAGGGAAGGGGCCTGACGGACATATTTCGAGATATTTCTTCTTCTTGTTGTTCTTCTTCTGCACAGCTAAGCTGGAAGTGGCATTTGCGGCTCGCACTAGTGCAGAGTTATCTCAAAGAAAGGGGCCACGGTGTTTCTGTATCTCTATTATGTTGGTGCGGCTTCGGAACTTTTAAATATCTCGATGTATCTCGAAAACTACGCTTCTGATCAAAAAATATCATAGAACATAAATTGTAGGAAACATAATTCTCTATAAAAAACGTCTCTTAACATTTTGCCATAGCTCGCTTCGTTTCCGAGATATTTGCAGATTCATCTCAAAGGAACTGGCCTGACGGACATATTTCGAGATATTTCTTCTTCTTGTTGTTCTTCCTCTGCACAGCTAAGCTGGAAGTGGCATTTGCAGCTCGCAATAGTGCAGAGTTATCTCAAAGAAAGGGGCCACGGCGTTTCTGTATCTCTATTATGTTGATGCGGCTTCGGAACTTTTAAATATCTTGATATATCTCGAGAACTACGCATCTGATCAAAAAATATCATAGAACATAAAAAGTAGGAAACTTAATTCTCTACAAAAAAGGTCTCTTAACATTTTGCCATAGCTCGCTTCGTTTCCGAGATATTTGCAGATTTATCTCAAGGGAAGGGGCCTGACGGACATATTTCGAGATATTTCTTCTTCTTGTTGTTCTTCTTCTGCACAGCTAAGCTGGAAGTGGCATTTGCGGCTCGCACTAGTGCAGAGTTATCTCAAAGAAAGGGGCCACGGTGTTTCTGTATCTCTATTATGTTGGTGCGGCTTCGGAACTTTTAAATATCTCGATATATCTCGAAAACTACGCTTCTGATCAAAAAATATCATAGAACATAAATTGTAGGAAACAGAATTCTCTACAAAAAACGTCTCTTAACATTTTGCCATAGCTCGCTTCGTTTCCGAGATATTTGCAGATTCAGCTCAAAGGAACTGGCCTGACGGACATATTTCGAGATATTTCTTCTTCTTGTTGTTCTTCCTCTGCACAGCTAAGCTGGAAGTGGCATTTGCAGCTCGCAATAGTGCAGAGTTATCTCAAAGAAAGGGGCCACGGTGTTTCTGTATCTCTATTATGTTGGTGCGGCTTCGGAACTTTTAAATATCTCGATATATCTCGAAAACTACGCTTCTGATCAAAGAATATCATAGAACATAAATTGTAGGAAGCATAATTCTCTACAAAAAAGGTCTCTTAACATTTTGCCATAGCTCGCTTCGTTTCCGAGATATCTGCAGATATATCTCAAGGGAAGGGGCCTGACGGACATATTTCGAGATATTTCTTCTTCTTGTTGTTCTTCTTCTGCACACCTAAGCTGGAAGTGGCATTTACAGCTCGCAATAGTGCAGAGTTATCTCAAAGAAAGGGGCCACGGTGTTTCTGTATCTCTATTATGTTGGTGCGGCTTCGGAACTTTTAAATATCTCGATATATCTCGAAAACTACGCTTCTGATCAAAAAATATCATAGAACATAAATTGTAGCAAACATAATTATCTACAAAAAACGTCTCTTAACATTTTGCCATAGCTCGCTTCGTTTCCGAGATATTTGCAGATTCATCTCAAAGGAACGGGCCTGACGGACATATTTCGAGATACTTCTTCTTCTTGTTGTTCTTCTTCTGCACAGCTAAGCTGGAAGTGGCATTTGCAGCTCGCACTAGTGCAGAGTTATCTCAAAGAAAGGGGCCACGGTGTTTCTGTATCTCTATTATGTTGGTGCGGCTTCGGAACTTTTAAATATCTCGATATATCTCGAAAACTACGCTTCTGATGAAAAAATATCATAGAACATAAATTGTAGGAAACATAATTCTCTACAAAAAAGGTATCTTAACATTTTGCCATAGCTCGCTTCGTTTCCGAGATATTTGCAGATATATCTCAAGGGAAGGGGCCTGCCGGACATATTTCGAGATATTTCTTCTTCTTGTTGTTCTTCTTCTGCACAGCTAAGCTGGAAGTGGCATTTCCAGCTCGCAATAGTGCAGAGTCACCTCAAAGAGAGGGGCCACGGTGTTTCTGTATCTCTATTATGTTGGTGCGGCTTCGGAACTTTTAAATATCTTGATATATCTCGAGAACTACGCATCTGATCAAAAAATATCATAGAAGATAAAAAGTAGGAAACTTAATTCTCTACAAAAAAGGTCTCTTAACATTTTGCCATAGCTCGCTTCGTTTCCGAGATATTTGCAGATTTATCTCAAGGGAAGGGGCCTGACGGACATATTTCGAGATATTTCTTCTTCTTGTTGTTCTTCTTCTGCACAGCTAAGCTGGAAGTGGCATTTGCGGCTCGCACTAGTGCAGAGTTATCTCAACGAAAGGGGCCACGGTGTTTCTGTATCTCTATTATGTTGGTGCGGCTTCGGAACTTTTAAATACCTCGATATATCTCGAAAACTACGCATCTGATCAAAAAATATCATAGAACATGAATTGTAGGAAACATAATTCTCTACAAAAAAGGTATCTCAACATTTTGCCATAGCTCGCTTCGTTTCCGAGATATTTGCAGATATATCTCAAGGGAAGGGGCCTGACGGACATATTTCGAGATATTTCTTCTTCTTGTTGTTCTTCTTCTGCACAGCTAAGCTGGAAGTGGCATTTACAGCTCGCAATAGTGCAGAGTTATCTCAAAGAAAGGGGCCACGGTGTTTCTGTATCTCTATTATGTTGGTGCGGCTCCGGAACTTTTAAATATCTTGATATATCTCGAGAACTACGCATCTGATCAAAAAATATCATAGAACATAAAAAGTAGGAAACTTAATTCTCTACAAAAAAGGTCTCTTAACATTTTGCCATAGCTCTCTTCGTTTCCGAGATATTTGCAGATTTATCTCAAGGGAAGGGGCCTGACGGACATATTTCGAGATATTTCTTCTTCTTGTTGTTCTTCTTCTGCACAGCTAAGCTGGAAGTGGCATTTACAGCTCGCAATAGTGCAGAGTTATCTCAAAGAAAGGGGCCACGGTGTTTCTGTATCTCTATTATGTTGGTGCGGCTTCGGAACTTTTAAATATCTCGATATATCTCGAAAACTACGCTTCTGATCAAAAAATATCATAGAACATAAATTGTAGCAAACATAATTATCTACAAAAAACGTCTCTTAACATTTTGCCATAGCTCGCCTCGTTTCCGAGATATTTGCAGATTCATCTCAAAGGAACGGGCCTGACGGACATATTTCGAGATACTTCTTCTTCTTGTTGTTCTTCTTCTGCACAGCTAAGCTGGAAGTGGCATTTGCAGCTCGCACTAGTGCCGAGTTATCTCAAAGAAAGGGGCCACGGTGTTTCTGTATCTCTATTATGTTGGTGCGGCTTCGGAACTTTTAAATATCTCGATATATCTCGAAAACTACGCTTCTGATGAAAAAATATCATAGAGCATAAATTGTAGGAAACATAATTCTCTACAAAAAAGGTATCTTAACATTTTGCCATAGCTCGCTTCGTTTCCGAGATATTTGCAGATATATCTCAAGGGAAGGGGCCTGCCGGACATATTTCGAGATATTTCTTCTTCTTGTTGTTCTTCTTCTGCACAGCTAAGCTGGAAGTGGCATTTCCAGCTCGCAATAGTGCAGAGTTATCTCAAAGAGAGGGGCCACGGTGTTTCTGTATCTCTATTATGTTGGTGCGGCTTCGGAACTTTTAAATATCTTGATATATCTCGAGAACTACGCATCTGATCAAAAAATATCATAGAAGATAAAAAGTAGGAAACTTAATTCTCTACAAAAAAGGTCTCTTAACATTTTGCCATAGCTCGCTTCGTTTCCGAGATATTTGCAGATTTATCTCAAGGGAAGGGGCCTGACGGACATATTTCGAGATATTTCTTCTTCTTGTTGTTCTTCTTCTGCACAGCTAAGCTGGAAGTGGCATTTGCGGCTCGCACTAGTGCAGAGTTATCTCAACGAAAGGGGCCACGGTGTTTCTGTATCTCTATTATGTTGGTGCGGCTTCGGAACTTTTAAATACCTCGATATATCTCGAAAACTACGCATCTGATCAAAAAATATCATAGAACATGAATTGTAGGAAACATAATTCTCTACAAAAAAGGTATCTCAACATTTTGCCATAGCTCGCTTCGTTTCCGAGATATTTGCAGATATATCTCAAGGGAAGGGGCCTGACGGACATATTTCGAGATATTTCTTCTTCTTGTTGTTCTTCTTCTGCACAGCTAAGCTGGAAGTGGCATTTACAGCTCGCAATAGTGCAGAGTTATCTCAAAGAAAGGGGCCACGGTGTTTCTGTATCTCTATTATGTTGGTGCGGCTTCGGAACTTTTAAATATCTTGATATATCTCGAGAACTACGCATCTGATCAAAAAATATCATAGAACATAAAAAGTAGGAAACTTAATTCTCTACAAAAAAGGTCTCTTAACTTTTTGCCATAGCTCTCTTTGTTTCCGAGATATTTGCAGATTTATCTCAAGGGAAGGGGCCTGACGGACATATTTCGAGATATTTCTTCTTCTTGTTGTTCTTCTTCTGCACAGCTAAGCTGGAAGTGGCATTTACAGCTCGCAATAGTGCAGAGTTATCTCAAAGAAAGGGGCCACGGTGTTTCTGTATCTCTATTATGTTGGTGCGGCTTCGGAACTTTTAAATATCTTGATATATCTCGAGAACTACGCATCTGATCAAAAAATATCATAGAACATAAAAAGTAGGAAACTTAATTCTCTACAAGAAAGGTCTCTTAACATTTTGCCATAGCTCGCTTCGTTTCCGAGATATTTGCAGATTTATCTCAAGGGAAGGGGCCTGACGGACATATTTCGAGATATTTCTTCTTCTTGTTGTTCTTCTTCTGCACAGCTAAGCTGGAAGTGGCATTTGCGGCTCGCACTAGTGCAGAGTTATCTCAAAGAAAGGGGCCACGGTGTTTCTGTATCTCTATTATGTTGGTGCGGCTTCGGAACTTTTAAATATCTCGATGTATCTCGAAAACTACGCTTCTGATCAAAAAATATCATAGAACATAAATTGTAGGAAACATAATTCTCTATAAAAAACGTCTCTTAACATTTTGCCATAGCTCGCTTCGTTTCCGAGATATTTGCAGATTCATCTCAAAGGAACTGGCCTGACGGACATATTTCGAGATATTTCTTCTTCTTGTTGTTCTTCCTCTGCACAGCTAAGCTGGAAGTGGCATTTGCAGCTCGCAATAGTGCAGAGTTATCTCAAAGAAAGGGGCCACGGCGTTTCTGTATCTCTATTATGTTGATGCGGCTTCGGAACTTTTAAATATCTTGATATATCTCGAGAACTACGCATCTGATCAAAAAATATCATAGAACATAAAAAGTAGGAAACTTAATTCTCTACAAAAAAGGTCTCTTAACATTTTGCCATAGCTCGCTTCGTTTCCGAGATATTTGCAGATTTATCTCAAGGGAAGGGGCCTGACGGACATATTTCGAGATATTTCTTCTTCTTGTTGTTCTTCTTCTGCACAGCTAAGCTGGAAGTGGCATTTGCGGCTCGCACTAGTGCAGAGTTATCTCAAAGAAAGGGGCCACGGTGTTTCTGTATCTCTATTATGTTGGTGCGGCTTCGGAACTTTTAAATATCTCGATATATCTCGAAAACTACGCTTCTGATCAAAAAATATCATAGAACATAAATTGTAGGAAACAGAATTCTCTACAAAAAAGGTCTCTTAACATTTTGCCATAGCTCGATTCGTTTCCGAGATATTTGCAGATATATCTCAAGGGAAGGGGCCTGACGGACATATTTCGAGATATTTCTTCTTCTTGTTGTTCTTCTTCTGCACAGCTAAGCTGGAAGTGGCATTTGCGGCTCGCACTAGTGCAGAGTTATCTCAAAGAAAGGGGCCACGGTGTTTCTGTATCTCTATTATGTTGGTGCGGCTTCGGAACTTTTAAATATCTCGATGTATCTCGAAAACTACGCTTCTGATCAAAAAATATCATACAACATAAATTGTAGGAAACATAATTCTCTACAAAAAAGGTCTCTTAACATTTTGCCATAGCTCGCTTCGTTTCCGAGATATTTGCAGATATATCTCAAGGGAAGGGGCCTGACGGACATATTTCGAGATATTTCTTCTTCTTGTTGTTCTTCTTCTGCACAGCTAAGCTGGAAGTGGCATTTACAGCTCGCAATAGTGCAGAGTTATCTCAAAGAAAGGGGCCACGGTGTTTCTGTATCTCTATTATGTTGGTGCGGCTTCGGAACTTTTAAATATCTTGATATATCTCGAGAACTACGCATCTGATCAAAAAATATCATAGAACATAAAAAGTAGGAAACTTAATTCTCTACAAAAAAGGTCTCTTAACATTTTGCCATAGCTCTCTTCGTTTCCGAGATATTTGCAGATTTATCTCAAGGGAAGGGGCCTGACGGACATATTTCGAGATATTTCTTCTTCTTGTTGTTCTTCTTCTGCACAGCTAAGCTGGAAGTGGCATTTGTGGCTCGCACTAGTGCAGAGTTATCTCAAAGAAAGGGGCCACGGTGTTTCTGTATCTCTATTATGTTGGTGCGGCTTCGGAACTTTTAAATATCTCGATGTATCTCGAAAACTACGCTTCTGATCAAAAAATATCATAGAACATAAATTGTAGGAAACATAATTCTCTACAAAAAACGTCTCTTAAGATTTTGCCATAGCTCGCTTCGTTTCCGAGATATTTGCAGATTCAGCTCAAAGGAACGGGCCTGACGGACATATTTCGAGATATTTCTTCTTCTTGTTGTTCTTCTTCTGCACAGCTAAGCTGGAAGTGGCATTTACAGCTCGCAATAGTGCAGAGTTATCTCAAAGAAAGGGGCCACGGTGTTTCTGTATCTCTATTATGTTGGTGCGGCTTCGGAACTTTTAAATATCTTGATATATCTCGAGAACTACGCATCTGATCAAAAAATATCATAGAACATAAAAAGTAGGAAACTTAATTCTCTACAAAAAAGGTCTCTTAACATTTTGCCATAGCTCTCTTCGTTTCCGAGATATTTGCAGATTTATCTCAAGGGAAGGGGCCTGACGGACATATTTCGAGATATTTCTTCTTCTTGTTGTTCTTCTTCTGCACAGCTAAGCTGGAAGTGGCATTTGTGGCTCGCACTAGTGCAGAGTTATCTCAAAGAAAGGGGCCACGGTGTTTCTGTATCTCTATTATGTTGGTGCGGCTTCGGAACTTTTAAATATCTCGATGTATCTCGAAAACTACGCTTCTGATCAAAAAATATCATAGAACATAAATTGTAGGAAACATAATTCTCTACAAAAAACGTCTCTTAAGATTTTGCCATAGCTCGCTTCGTTTCCGAGATATTTGCAGATTCAGCTCAAAGGAACGGGCCTGACGGACATATTTCGAGATACTTCTTCTTCTTGTTGTTCTTCTTCTGCACAGCTAAGCTGGAAGTGGCATTTGCAGCTCGCACTAGTGCAGAGTTATCTCAAAGAAAGGGGCCACGGTGTTTCTGTATCTCTATTATGTTGGTGCGGCTTCGGAACTTTTAAATATCTCGATATATCTCGAAAACTACGCTTCTGATCAAAAAATATCATAGAACATAAAAAGTAGGAAACTTAATTCTCTACAAAAAAGGTCTCTGAACATTTTGCCATAGGTCGCTTCGTTTCCGAGATATTTGCAGATTTATCTCAAGGGAAGGGGCCTGACGGACATATTTCGAGATATTTCTTCTTCTTGTTGTTCTTCTTCTGCACAGCTAAGCTGGAAGTGGCATTTACAGCTCGCAATAGTGCAGAGTTATCTCAAAGAAAGGGGCCACGGTGTTTCTGTATCTCTATTATGTTGGTGCGGCTTCGGAACTTTTAAATATCTTGATATATCTCGAGAACTACGCATCTGATCAAAAAATATCATAGAACATAAAAAGTAGGAAACTTAATTCTCTACAAAAAAGGTCTCTTAACATTTTGCCATAGGTCGCTTCGTTTCCGAGATATTTGCAGATTTATCTCAAGGGAAGGGGCCTAACGGACATATTTCGAGATATTTCTTCTTCTTGTTGTCCTTCTTCTGCACAGCTAAACTGGAAGTGGCATTTCCAGCTCGCAATAGTGCAGAGTTATCTCAAAGAGAGGGGCCACGGTGTTTCTGTATCTCTATTATGTTGGTGCGGCTTCGGAACTTTTAAATATCTTGATATATCTCGAGAACTACGCTTCGGATCAAAAAATATCATAGAACATAAATAGTAGGAAACATAATTCTCTACAAAAAGCGTCTCTTAACATTTTGCCATAGCTCGCTTCGTTTCCGAGATATGTGCAGATTTATCTCAAGGGAAGTGGCCTGACGGACATATTTCGAGATATTTCTTCTTCTTGTTGTTCTTCTTCTGCACAGCTAAGCTGGAAGTGGCATTTGCAGCTCGCAATAGTGCAGAGTTATCTCAAAGAAAGGGGCCACGGTGTTTCTGTATCTCTATTATGTTGGTGCGGCTTCGGAACTTTTAAATATCTTGATATATCTCGAGAACTACGCATCTGATCAAAAAATATCATAGAACATAAAAAGTAGGAAACTTAATTCTCTACAAAAAAGGTCTCTTAACATTTTGCCATAGCTCGCTTCGTTTCCGAGATATTTGCAGATTTATCTCAAGGGAAGGGGCCTGACGGACATATTTCGAGATATTTCTTCTTCTTGTTGTCCTTCTTCTGCACAGCTAAGCTGGAAGTGGCATTTACAGCTCGCAATAGTGCAGAGTTATCTCAAAGAAAGGGGCCACGGTGTTTCTGTATCTCTATTATGTTGGTGCGGCTTCGGAACTTTTAAATATCTTGATATATCTCGAGAACTACGCATCTGATCAAAAAATATCATAGAACATAAAAAGTAGGAAACTTAATTCTCTACAAAAAAGGTCTCTTAACATTTTGCCATAGGTCGCTTCGTTTCCGAGATATTTGCAGATTTATCTCAAGGGAAGGGGCCTAACGGACATATTTCGAGATATTTCTTCTTCTTGTTGTCCTTCTTCTGCACAGCTAAACTGGAAGTGGCATTTCCAGCTCGCAATAGTGCAGAGTTATCTCAAAGAGAGGGGCCACGGTGTTTCTGTATCTCTATTATGTTGGTGCGGCTTCGGAACTTTTAAATATCTTGATATATCTCGAGAACTACGCTTCGGATCAAAAAATATCATAGAACATAAATAGTAGGAAACATAATTCTCTACAAAAAACGTCTCTTAACATTTTGCCATAGCTCGCTTCGTTTCCGAGATATGTGCAGATTTATCTCAAGGGAAGTGGCCTGACGGACATATTTCGAGATATTTCTTCTTCTTGTTGTTCTTCTTCTGCACAGCTAAGCTGGAAGTGGCATTTGCAGCTCGCAATAGTGCAGAGTTATCTCAAAGAAAGGGGCCACGGTGTTTCTGTATCTCTATTATGTTGGTGCGGCTTCGGAACTTTTAAATATCTCGATGTATCTCGAAAACTACGCTTCTGATCAAAAAATATCATAGAACATAAATTGTAGGAAACATAATTCTCTATAAAAAACGTCTCTTAACATTTTGCCATAGCTCGCTTCGTTTCCGAGATATTTGCAGATTCATCTCAAAGGAACTGGCCTGACGGACATATTTCGAGATATTTCTTCTTCTTGTGGTTCTTCCTCTGCACAGCTAAGCTGGAAGTGGCATTTGCAGCTCGCAATAGTGCAGAGTTATCTCAAAGAAAGGGGCCACGGTGTTTCTGTATCTCTATTATGTTGGTGCGGCTTCGGAACTTTTAAATAACTTGATATATCTCGAGAACTACGCATCTGATAAAAAAATATCATAGCACATAAAAAGTAGGAAACTTAATTCTCTACAAAAGAGGTCTCTTAACATTTTGCCATAGCTCGCTTCGTTTCCGAGATATTTGCAGATTCAGCTCAAAGGAACTGGCCTGACGGACATATTTCGAGATATTTCTTCTTCTTGTTGTTCTTCCTCTGCACAGCTAAGCTGGAAGTGGCATTTGCAGCTCGCAATAGTGCAGAGTTATCTCAAAGAAAGGGGCCACGGTGTTTCTGTATCTCTATTATGTTGGTGCGGCTTCGGAACTTTTAAATAACTTGATATATCTCGAGAACTACGCATCTGATCAAAAAATATCATAGAACATAAAAAGTAGGAAACTTAATTCTCTACAAAAAACGTCTCTTAACATTTTGCCATAGCTCGCTTCGTTTCCGAGATATGTGCAGATTTATCTCAAGGGAAGGGGCCTGACGGACATATTTCGAGATATTTCTTCTTCTTGTTGTTCTTCTTCTGCACAGCTAAGCTGGAAGTGGCATTTGCGGCTCGCACTAGTGCAGAGTTATCTCAACGAAAGGGGCCACGGTGTTTCTGTATCTCTATTATGTTGGTGCGGCTTCGGAACTTTTAAATATCTCGATATATCTCGAAAACTACGGTTCTGATCAAAAAATATCATAGAACATAAATTGTAGGAAACATAATTCTCTACAAAAAAGGTCTCTTAACATTTTGCCATAGCTCGCTTCGTTTCCGAGATATTTGCAGATATATCTCAAGGGAAGTGGCCTGACGGACATATTTCGAGATATTTCTTCTTCTTGTTGTTCTTCTTCTGCACAGCTAAGCTGGAAGTGGCATTTACAGCTCGCAATAGTGCAGAGTTATCTCAAAGAAAGGGGCCACGGTGTTTCTGTATCTCTATTATGTTGGTGCGGCTTCGGAACTTTTAAATATCTTGATATATCTCGAGAACTACGCATCTGATCAAAAAATATCATAGAACATAAAAAGTAGGAAACTTAATTCTCTACAAAAGTGGTCTCTTAACATTTTGCCATAGCTCGCTTCGTTTCCGAGATATTTGCAGATTTATCTCAAGGGAAGGGGCCTAACGGACATATTTCGAGATATTTCTTCTTCTTGTTGTTCTTCTTCTGCACAGCTAAACTGGAAGTGGCATTTCCAGCTCGCAATAGTGCAGAGTTATCTCAAAGAGAGGGGCCACGGTGTTTCTGTATCTCTATTATGTTGGTGCGGCTTCGGAACTTTTAAATATCTTGATATATCTCGAGAACTACGCATCTGATCAAAAAATATCATAGAAGATAAAAAGTAGGAAACTTAATTCTCTACAAAAAAGGTCTCTTAACATTTTGCCATAGCTCGCTTCGTTTCCGAGATATTTGCAGATTTATCTCAAGGGAAGGGGCCTGACGGACATATTTCGAGATATTTCTTCTTCTTGTTGTTCTTCTTCTGCACAGCTAAGCTGGAAGTGGCATTTGCGGCTCGCACTAGTGCAGAGTTATCTCAAAGAAAGGGGCCACGGTGTTTCTGTATCCCTATTATGTTGGTGCGGCTTCGGAACTTTTAAATATCTCGATATATCTCGAAAACTACGCTTCTGATCAAAAAATATCATAGAACATAAATTGTAGGAAACAAAATTCTCTATAAAAAACGTCTCTTAACATTTTGCCATAGCTCGCTTCGTTTCCGAGATATTTGCAGATATATCTCAAGGGAAGGGGCCTGACGGACATATTTCCAGATATTTCTTCTTCTTGTTGTTCTTCTTCTGCACAGCTAAGCTGGAAGTGGCATTTGCGGCTCGCACTAGTGCAGAGTTATCTCAAAGAAAGGGGCCACGGTGTTTCTGTATCTCTATTATGTTGGTACGGCTTCGGAACTTTTAAATATCTCGATGTATCTCGAGAACTACGCATCTGATCAAAAAATATCATAGAACATAAATTGTAGGAAACATAATTCTCTACAAAAAACGTCTCTTAAGATTTTGCCATAGCTCGCTTCGTTTCCGAGATATTTGCAGATATATCTCAAGGGAAGGGGCCTGACGGACATATTTCGAGATATTTCTTCTTCTTGTTGTTCTTCTTCTGCACAGCTAAGCTGGAAGTGGCATTTACAGCTCGCAATAGTGCAGAGTTATCTCAAAGAAAGGGGCCACGGTGTTTCTGTATCTCTATTATGTTGGTGCGGCTTCGGAACTTTTAAATATCTTGATATATCTCGAGAACTACGCATCTGATCAAAAAATATCATAGAACATAAAAAGTAGGAAACTTAATTCTCTACAAAAAAGGTCTCTTAACATTTTGCCATAGCTCTCTTCGTTTCCGAGATATTTGCAGATTTATCTCAAGGGAAGGGGCCTGACGGACATATTTCGAGATATTTCTTCTTCTTGTTGTTCTTCTTCTGCACAACTAAGCTGGAAGTGGCATTTGTGGCTCGCACTAGTGCAGAGTTATCTCAAAGAAAGGGGACACGGTGTTTCTGTATCTCTATTATGTTGGTGCGGCTTCGGAACTTTTAAATATCTCGATGTATCTCGAAAACTACGCTTCTGATCAAAAAATATCATAGAACATAAATTGTAGGAAACATAATTCTCTACAAAAGACGTCTCTTAAGATTTTGCCATAGCTCGCTTCGTTTCCGAGATATTTGCAGATTCAGCTCAAAGGAACGGGCCTGACGGACATATTTCGAGATACTTCTTCTTCTTGTTGTTCTTCTTCTGCACAGCTAAGCTGGAAGTGGCATTTGCAGCTCGCACTAGTGCAGAGTTATCTCAAAGAAAGGGGCCACGGTGTTTCTGTATCTCTATTATGTTGGTGCGGCTTCGGAACTTTTAAATATCTCGATATATCTCGAAAACTACGCTTCTGATCAAAAAATATCATAGAACATAAATTGTAGGAAACATAATTCTCTACAAAAAAGGTCTCTTAACATTTTGCCATAGCTCGCTTCGTTTCCGAGATATTTGCAGATATATCTCAAGGGAAGGGGCCTGACGGACATATTTCGAGATATTTCTTCTTCTTCTTGTTCTTCTTGTGCACAGCTAAACTGGAAGTGGCATTTACAGCTCGCAATAGTGCAGAGTTATCTCAAAGAAAGGGGCCACGGTGTTTCTGTATCTCTATTATGTTGGTGCGGCTTCGGAACTTTTAAATATCTTGATATATCTCGAGAACTACGCATCTGATCAAAAAATATCATAGAACGTAAAAAGTAGGAAACTTAATTCTCTACAAAAAAGGTCTCTTAACATTTTGCCATAGCTCGCTTCGTTTCCGAGATATTTGCAGATTTATCTCAAGGGAAGGGGCCTGACGGACATATTTCGTGATATTTCTTCTTCCTGTTGTTCTTCTTCTGCACAGCTAAGCTGGAAGTGGCATTTGCGGCTCGCACTAGTGCAGAGTTATCTCAAAGAAAGGGGCCACGGTGTTTCTGTATCTCTATTATGTTGGTGCGGCTTCGGAACTTTTAAATATCTCGATATATCTCGAAAACTACGGTTCTGATCAAAAAATATCATAGAACATAAAAAGTAGGAAACTTAATTCTCTACAAGAAAGGTCTCTTAACATTTTGCCATAGCTCGCTTCGTTTCCGAGATATTTGCAGATTTATCTCAAGGGAAGGGGCCTGACGGACATATTTCGAGATATTTCTTCTTCTTGTTGTTCTTCTTCTGCACAGCTAAGCTGGAAGTAGCATTTGCGGCTCGCACTAGTGCAGAGTTATCTCAAAGAAAGGGGCCACGGTGTTTCTGTATCCCTATTATGTTGGTGCGGCTTCGGAACTTTTAAATATCTCGATATATCTCGAAAACTACGCTTCTGATCAAAAAATATCATAGAACATAAATTGTAGGAAACATAATTCTCTATAAAAAACGTCTCTTAACATTTTGCCATAGCTCGCTTCGTTTCCGAGATATTTGCAGATATATCTCAAGGGAAGGGGCCTGACGGACATATTTCCAGATATTTCTTCTTCTTGTTGTTCTTCTTCTGCACAGCTAAGCTGGAAGTGGCATTTGCGGCTCGCACTAGTGCAGAGTTATCTCAAAGAAAGGGGCCACGGTGTTTCTGTATCTCTATTATGTTGGTACGGCTTCGGAACTTTTAAATATCTCGATGTATCTCGAGAACTACGCATCTGATCAAAAAATATCATAGAACATAAATTGTAGGAAACATAATTCTCTACAAAAAACGTCTCTTAAGATTTTGCCATAGCTCGCTTCGTTTCCGAGATATTTGCAGATATATCTCAAGGGAAGGGGCCTGACGGACATATTTCGAGATATTTCTTCTTCTTGTTGTTCTTCTTCTGCACAGCTAAGCTGGAAGTGGCATTTACAGCTCGCAATAGTGCAGAGTTATCTCAAAGAATGGGGCCACGGTGTTTCTGTATCTCTATTATGTTGGTGCGGCTTCGGAACTTTTAAATATCTTGATATATCTCGAGAACTACGCATCTGATCAAAAAATATCATAGAACATAAAAAGTAGGAAACTTAATTCTCTACAAAAAAGGTCTCTTAACATTTTGCCATAGCTCTCTTCGTTTCCGAGATATTTGCAGATTTATCTCAAGGGAAGGGGCCTGACGGACATATTTCGAGATATTTCTTCTTCTTGTTGTTCTTCTTCTGCACAGCTAAGCTGGAAGTGGCATTTGTGGCTCGCACTAGTGCAGAGTTATCTCAAAGAAAGGGGACACGGTGTTTCTGTATCTCTATTATGTTGGTGCGGCTTCGGAACTTTTAAATATCTCGATGTATCTCGAAAACTACGCTTCTGATCAAAAAATATCATAGAACATAAATTGTAGGAAACATAATTCTCTACAAAAGACGTCTCTTAAGATTTTGCCATAGCTCGCTTCGTTTCCGAGATATTTGCAGATTCAGCTCAAAGGAACGGGCCTGACGGACATATTTCGAGATACTTCTTCTTCTTGTTGTTCTTCTTCTGCACAGCTAAGCTGGAAGTGGCATTTGCAGCTCGCACTAGTGCAGAGTTATCTCAAAGAAAGGGGCCACGGTGTTTCTGTATCTCTATTATGTTGGTGCGGCTTCGGAACTTTTAAATATCTCGATATATCTCGAAAACTACGCTTCTGATCAAAAAATATCATAGAACATAAATTGTAGGAAACATAATTCTCTACAAAAAAGGTCTCTTAACATTTTGCCATAGCTCGCTTCGTTTCCGAGATATTTGCAGATATATCTCAAGGGAAGGGGCCTGACGGACATATTTCGAGATATTTCTTCTTCTTCTTGTTCTTCTTGTGCACAGCTAAACTGGAAGTGGCATTTACAGCTCGCAATAGTGCAGAGTTATCTCAAAGAAAGGGGCCACGGTGTTTCTGTATCTCTATTATGTTGGTGCGGCTTCGGAACTTTTAAATATCTTGATATATCTCGAGAACTACGCATCTGATCAAAAAATATCATAGAACGTAAAAAGTAGGAAACTTAATTCTCTACAAAAAAGGTCTCTTAACATTTTGCCATAGCTCGCTTCGTTTCCGAGATATTTGCAGATTTATCTCAAGGGAAGGGGCCTGACGGACATATTTCGAGATATTTCTTCTTCCTGTTGTTCTTCTTCTGCACAGCTAAGCTGGAAGTGGCATTTACAGCTCGCAATAGTGCAGAGTTATCTCAAAGAAAGGGGCCACGGTGTTTCTGTATCTCTATTATGTTGGTGCGGCTTCGGAACTTTTAAATATCTTGATATATCTCGAGAACTACGCATCTGATCAAAAAATATCATAGAACATGAAAAGTAGGAAACTTAATTCTCTACAAAAAAGGTCTCTTAACATTTTGCCATAGCTCTCTTCGTTTCCGAGATATTTGCAGATTTATCTCAAGGGAAGGGGCCTGACGGACATATTTCGAGATATTTCTTCTTCTTGTTGTTCTTCTTCTGCACAGCTAAGCTGGAAGTGGCATTTGTGGCTCGCACTAGTGCAGAGTTATCTCAAAGAAAGGGGCCACGGTATTTCTGTATCTCTATTATGTTGGTGCGGCTTCGGAACTTTTAAATATCTCGATGTATCTCGAAAACTACGCTTCTGATCAAAAAATATCATAGAACATAAATTGTAGGAAACATAATTCTCTACAAAAAACGTCTCTTAAGATTTTGCCATAGCTCGCTTCGTTTCCGAGATATTTGCAGATTCAGCTCAAAGGAACGGGCCTGACGGACATATTTCGAGATATTTCTTCTTCTTGTTGTTCTTCTTCTGCACAGCTAAGCTGGAAGTGGCATTTACAGCTCGCAATAGTGCAGAGTTATCTCAAAGAAAGGGGCCACGGTGTTTCTGTATCTCTATTATGTTGGTGCGGCTTCGGAACTTTTAAATATCTTGATATATCTCGAGAACTACGCATCTGATCAAAAAATATCATAGAACATAAAAAGTAGGAAACTTAATTCTCTACAAAAAAGGTCTCTTAACATTTTGCCATAGCTCTCTTCGTTTCCGAGATATTTGCAGATTTATCTCAAGGGAAGGGGCCTGACGGACATATTTCGAGATATTTCTTCTTCTTGTTGTTCTTCTTCTGCACAGCTAAGCTGGAAGTGGCATTTGTGGCTCGCACTAGTGCAGAGTTATCTCAAAGAAAGGGGCCACGGTGTTTCTGTATCTCTATTATGTTGGTGCGGCTTCGGAACTTTTAAATATCTCGATGTATCTCGAAAACTACGCTTCTGATCAAAAAATATCATAGAACATAAATTGTAGGAAACATAATTCTCTACAAAAAACGTCTCTTAAGATTTTGCCATAGCACGCTTCGTTTCCGAGATATTTGCAGATTCAGCTCAAAGGAACGGGCCTGACGGACATATTTCGAGATACTTCTTCTTCTTGTTGTTCTTCTTCTGCACAGCTAAGCTGGAAGTGGCATTTGCAGCTCGCACTAGTGCAGAGTTATCTCAAAGAAAGGGGCCACGGTGTTTCTGTATCTCTATTATGTTGGTGCGGCTTCGGAACTTTTAAATATCTCGATATATCTCGAAAACTACGCTTCTGATCAAAAAATATCATAGAACATAAAAAGTAGGAAACTTAATTCTCTACAAAAAAGGTCTCTGAACATTTTGCCATAGGTCGCTTCGTTTCCGAGATATTTGCAGATTTATCTCAAGGGAAGGGGCCTGACGGACATATTTCGAGATATTTCTTCTTCTTGTTGTTCTTCTTCTGCACAGCTAAGCTGGAAGTGGCATTTACAGCTCGCAATAGTGCAGAGTTATCTCAAAGAAAGGGGCCACGGTGTTTCTGTATCTCTATTATGTTGGTGCGGCTTCGGAACTTTTAAATATCTTGATATATCTCGAGAACTACGCATCTGATCAAAAAATATCATAGAACATAAAAAGTAGGAAACTTAATTCTCTACAAAAAAGGTCTCTTAACATTTTGCCATAGGTCGCTTCGTTTCCGAGATATTTGCAGATTTATCTCAAGGGAAGGGGCCTAACGGACATATTTCGAGATATTTCTTCTTCTTGTTGTCCTTCTTCTGCACAGCTAAACTGGAAGTGGCATTTCCAGCTCGCAATAGTGCAGAGTTATCTCAAAGAGAGGGGCCACGGTGTTTCTGTATCTCTATTATGTTGGTGCGGCTTCGGAACTTTTAAATATCTTGATATATCTCGAGAACTACGCTTCGGATCAAAAAATATCATAGAACATAAATAGTAGGAATCATAATTCTCTACAAAAAAGGTCTCTTAACATTTTGCCATAGCTCGCTTCGTTTCCGAGATATTTGCAGATTTATCTCAAGGGAAGGGGCCTGACGGACATATTTCGAGATATTTCTTCTTCTTGTTGTCCTTCTTCTGCACAGCTAAACTGGAAGTGGCATTTCCAGCTCGCAATAGTGCAAAGTTATCTCAAAGAGAGGGGCCACGGTGTTTCTGTATCTCTATTATGTTGGTGCGGCTTCGGAACTTTTAAATATCTTGATATATCTCGAGAACTACGCTTCGGATCAAAAAATATCATAGAACATAAATAGTAGGAAACATAATTCTCTACAAAAAACGTCTCTTAACATTTTGCCATAGCTCGCTTCGTTTCCGAGATATGTGCAGATTTATCTCAAGGGAAGTGGCCTGACGGACATATTTCGAGATATTTCTTCTTCTTGTTGTTCTTCTTCTGCACAGCTAAGCTGGAAGTGGCATTTACAGCTCGCAATAGTGCAGAGTTATCTCAAAGAAAGGGGCCACGGTGTTTCTGTATCTCTATTATGTTGGTGCGGCTTCGGAACTTTTAAATATCTTGATATATCTCGAGAACTACGCATCTGATCAAAAAATATCATAGAACATAAAAAGTAGGAAACTTAATTCTCTACAAAAAAGGTCTCTTAACATTTTGCCATAGGTCGCTTCGTTTCCGAGATATTTGCAGATTTATCTCAAGGGAAGGGGCCTAACGGACATATTTCGAGATATTTCTTCTTCTTGTTGTCCTTCTTCTGCACAGCTAAACTGGAAGTGGCATTTCCAGCTCGCAATAGTGCAGAGTTATCTCAAAGAGAGGGGCCACGGTGTTTCTGTATCTCTATTATGTTGGTGCGGCTTCGGAACTTTTAAATATCTTGATATATCTCGAGAACTACGCTTCGGATCAAAAAATATCATAGAACATAAATAGTAGGAAACATAATTCTCTACAAAAAACGTCTCTTAACATTTTGCCATAGCTCGCTTCGTTTCCGAGATATGTGCAGATTTATCTCAAGGGAAGTGGCCTGACGGACATATTTCGAGATATTTCTTCTTCTTGTTGTTCTTCTTCTGCACAGCTAAGCTGGAAGTGGCATTTGCAGCTCGCAATAGTGCAGAGTTATCTCAAAGAAAGGGGCCACGGTGTTTCTGTATCTCTATTATGTTGGTGCGGCTTCGGAACTTTTAAATATCTTGATATATCTCGAGAACTACGCATCTGATCAAAAAATATCATAGAACATAAAAAGTAGGAAACTTAATTCTCTACAAAAAAGGTCTCTTAACATTTTGCCATAGCTCGCTTCGTTTCCGAGATATTTGCAGATTTATCTCAAGGGAAGGGGCCTGACGGACATATTTCGAGATATTTCTTCTTCTTGTTGTTCTTCTTCTGCACAGCTAAGCTGGAAGTGGCATTTGCGGCTCGCACTAGTGCAGAGTTATCTCAAAGAAAGGGGCCACGGTGTTTCTGTATCTCTATTATGTTGGTGCGGCTTCGGAACTTTTAAATATCTCGATGTATCTCGAAAACTACGCTTCTGATCAAAAAATATCATAGAACATAAATTGTAGGAAACATAATTCTCTATAAAAAACGTCTCTTAACATTTTGCCATAGCTCGCTTCGTTTCCGAGATATTTGCAGATTCATCTCAAAGGAACTGGCCTGACGGACATATTTCGAGATATTTCTTCTTCTTGTGGTTCTTCCTCTGCACAGCTAAGCTGGAAGTGGCATTTGCAGCTCGCAATAGTGCAGAGTTATCTCAAAGAAAGGGGCCACGGTGTTTCTGTATCTCTATTATGTTGGTGCGGCTTCGGAACTTTTAAATAACTTGATATATCTCGAGAACTACGCATCTGATAAAAAAATATCATAGAACATAAAAAGTAGGAAACTTAATTCTCTACAAAAAAGGTCTCTTAACATTTTGCCATAGCTCGCTTCGTTTCCGAGATATTTGCAGATATATCTCAAGGGAAGGGGCCTGACGGACATATTTCGAGATATTTCTTCTTCTTGTTGTTCTTCTTCTGCACAGCTAAGCTGGAAGTGGCATTTACAGCTCGCAATAGTGCAGAGTTATCTCAAAGAAAGGGGCCACGGTGTTTCTGTATCTCTATTATGTTGGTGCGGCTTCGGAACTTTTAAATATCTTGATATATCTCGAGAACTACGCATCTGATCAAAAAATATCATAGAAGATAAAAAGTAGGAAACTTAATTCTCTACAAAAAAGGTCTCTTAACATTTTGCCATAGCTCGCTTCGTTTCCGAGATATTTGCAGATTTATCTCAAGGGAAGGGGCCTGACGGACATATTTCGAGATATTTCTTCTTCTTGTTGTTCTTCTTCTGCACAGCTAAGCTGGAAGTGGCATTTGCGGCTCGCACTAGTGCAGAGTTATCTCAAAGAAAGGGGCCACGGTGTTTCTGTATCCCTATTATGTTGGTGCGGCTTCGGAACTTTTAAATATCTCGATATATCTCGAAAACTACGCTTCTGATCAAAAAATATCATAGAACATAAATTGTAGGAAACATAATTCTCTATAAAAAACGTCTCTTAACATTTTGCCATAGCTCGCTTCGTTTCCGAGATATTTGCAGATATATCTCAAGGGAAGGGGCCTGACGGACATATTTCCAGATATTTCTTCTTCTTGTTGTTCTTCTTCTGCACAGCTAAGCTGGAAGTGGCATTTGCGGCTCGCACTAGTGCAGAGTTATCTCAAAGAAAGGGGCCACGGTGTTTCTGTATCTCTATTATGTTGGTACGGCTTCGGAACTTTTAAATATCTCGATGTATCTCGAGAACTACGCATCTGATCAAAAAATATCATAGAACATGAATTGTAGGAAACATAATTCTCTACAAAAAACGTCTCTTAAGATTTTGCCATAGCTCGCTTCGTTTCCGAGATATTTGCAGATATATCTCAAGGGAAGGGGCCTGACGGACATATTTCGAGATATTTCTTCTTCTTGTTGTTCTTCTTCTGCACAGCTAAGCTGGAAGTGGCATTTACAGCTCGCAATAGTGCAGAGTTATCTCAAAGAAAGGGGCCACGGTGTTTCTGTATCTCTATTATGTTGGTGCGGCTTCGGAACTTTTAAATATCTTGATATATCTCGAGAACTACGCATCTGATCAAAAAATATCATAGAACATAAAAAGTAGGAAACTTAATTCTCTACAAAAAAGGTCTCTTAACATTTTGCCATAGCTCTCTTCGTTTCCGAGATATTTGCAGATTTATCTCAAGGGAAGGGGCCTGACGGACATATTTCGAGATATTTCTTCTTCTTGTTGTTCTTCTTCTGCACAGCTAAGCTGGAAGTGGCATTTGTGGCTCGCACTAGTGCAGAGTTATCTCAAAGAAAGGGGACACGGTGTTTCTGTATCTCTATTATGTTGGTGCGGCTTCGGAACTTTTAAATATCTCGATGTATCTCGAAAACTACGCTTCTGATCAAAAAATATCATAGAACATAAATTGTAGGAAACATAATTCTCTACAAAAGACGTCTCTTAAGATTTTGCCATAGCTCGCTTCGTTTCCGAGATATTTGCAGATTCAGCTCAAAGGAACGGGCCTGACGGACATATTTCGAGATACTTCTTCTTCTTGTTGTTCTTCTTCTGCACAGCTAAGCTGGAAGTGGCATTTGCAGCTCGCACTAGTGCAGAGTTATCTCAAAGAAAGGGGCCACGGTGTTTCTGTATCTCTATTATGTTGGTGCGGCTTCGGAACTTTTAAATATCTCGATATATCTCGAAAACTACGCTTCTGATCAAAAAATATCATAGAACATAAATTGTAGGAAACATAATTCTCTACAAAAAAGGTCTCTTAACATTTTGCCATAGCTCGCTTCGTTTCCGAGATATTTGCAGATATATCTCAAGGGAAGGGGCCTGACGGACATATTTCGAGATATTTCTTCTTCTTCTTGTTCTTCTTGTGCACAGCTAAACTGGAAGTGGCATTTACAGCTCGCAATAGTGCAGAGCTTTCTCAAAGAAAGGGGCCACGGTGTTTCTGTATCTCTATTATGTTGGTGCGGCTTCGGAACTTTTAAATATCTTGATATATCTCGAGAACTACGCATCTGATCAAAAAATATCATAGAACGTAAAAAGTAGGAAACTTAATTCTCTACAAAAAAGGTCTCTTAACATTTTGCCATAGCTCGCTTCGTTTCCGAGATATTTGCAGATTTATCTCAAGGGAAGGGGCCTGACGGACATATTTCGAGATATTTCTTCTTCCTGTTGTTCTTCTTCTGCACAGCTAAGCTGGAAGTGGCATTTGCGGCTCGCACTAGTGCAGAGTTATCTCAAAGAAAGGGGCCACGGTGTTTCTGTATCTCTATTATGTTGGTGCGGCTTCGGAACTTTTAAATATCTCGATATATCTCGAAAACTACGGTTCTGATCAAAAAATATCATAGAGCATAAATTGTAGGAAACAGAATTCTCTACAAAAAAGGTCTCTTAACATTTTGCCATAGCTCGCTTCGTTTCCGAGATATTTGCAGATATATCTCAAGGGAAGGGGCCTGACGGACATATTTCGAGATATTTCTTCTTCTTGTTGTTCTTCTTCTGCACAGCTAAGCTGGAAGTGGCATTTGCGGCTCGCACTAGTGCAGAGTTATCTCAAAGAAAGGGGCCACGGTGTTTCTGTATCTCTATTATGTTGGTGCGGCTTCGGAACTTTTAAATATCTCGATGTATCTCGAAAACTACGCATCTGATCAAAAAATATCATAGAACATAAATTGTAGGAAACATAATTTTCTACAAAAAAGGTCTCTTAACATTTTGCCATAGCTCGCTTCGTTTCCGAGATATTTGCAGATATATCTCAAGGGAAGGGGCCTGACGGACATATTTCGAGATATTTCTTCTTCTTGTTGTTCTTCTTCTGCACAGCTAAGCTGGAGGTGGCATTTACAGCTCGCAATAGTGCAGAGTTATCTCAAAGAAAGGGGCCACGGTGTTTCTGTATCTCTATTATGTTGGTGCGGCTTCGGAACTTTTAAATATCTTGATATATCTCGAGAACTACGCATCTGATCAAAAAATATCATAGAACATAAAAAGTAGGAAACTTAATTCTCTACAAAAAAGGTCTCTTAACATTTTGCCATAGCTCGCTTCGTTTCCGAGATATTTGCAGATTTATCTCAAGGGAAGGGGACTGACGGACATATTTCGAGATATTTCTTCTTCTTGTTGTTCTTCTTCTGCACAGCTAAGCTGGAAGTGGCATTTGCGGCTCGCACTAGTGCAGAGTTATCTCAAAGAAAGGGGCCACGGTGTTTCTGTATCCCTATTATGTTGGTGCGGCTTCGGAACTTTTAAATATCTCGATATATCTCGAAAACTACGCTTCTGATCAAAAAATATCATAGAACATAAATTGTAGGAAACATCATTCTCTACAAAAAATGTCTCTTAACATTTTGCCATAGCTCGCTTCGTTTCCGAGATATTTGCAGATATATCTCAAGGGAAGGGGCCTGACGGACATATTTCGAGATATTTCTTCTTCTTGTTGTTCTTCTTCTGCACAGCTAAGCTGGAAGTGGCATTTACAGCTCGCAATAGTGCAGAGTTATCTCAAAGAAAGGGGCCACGGTGTTTCTGTATCTCTATTATGTTGGTGCGGCTTCGGAACTTTTAAATATCTTGATATATCTCGAGAACTACGCATCTGATCAAAAAATATCATAGAAGATAAAAAGTAGGAAACTTAATTCTCTACAAAAAAGGTCTCTTAACATTTTGCCATAGCTCGCTTCGTTTCCGAGATATTTGCAGATTTATCTCAAGGGAAGGGGCCTGACGGACATATTTCGAGATATTTCTTCTTCTTGTTGTTCTTCTTCTGCACAGCTAAGCTGGAAGTGGCATTTGCGGCTCGCACTAGTGCAGAGTTATCTCAAAGAAAGGGGCCACGGTGTTTCTGTATCTCTATTATGTTGGTACGGCTTCGGAACTTTTAAATATCTCGGTGTATCTCGAGAACTACGCATCTGATCAAAAAATATCATAGAACATAAATTGTAGGAAACATAATTCTCTACAAAAAACGTCTCTTAAGATTTTGCCATAGCTCGCTTCGTTTCCGAGATATTTGCAGATATATCTCAAGGGAAGGGGCCTGACGGACATATTTCGAGATATTTCTTCTTCTTGTTGTTCTTCTTCTGCACAGCTAAGCTGGAAGTGGCATTTACAGCTCGCAATAGTGCAGAGTTATCTCAAAGAAAGGGGCCACGGTGTTTCTGTATCTCTATTATGTTGGTGCGGCTTCGGAACTTTTAAATATCTTGATATATCTCGAGAACTACGCATCTGATCAAAAAATATCATAGAACATAAAAAGTAGGAAACTTAATTCTCTACAAAAAAGGTCTCTTAACATTTTGCCATAGCTCTCTTTGTTTCCGAGATATTTGCAGATTTATCTCAAGGGAAGGGGCCTGACGGACATATTTCGAGATATTTCTTCTTCTTGTTGTTCTTCTTCTGCACAGCTAAGCTGGAAGTGGCATTTGTGGCTCGCACTAGTGCAGAGTTATCTCAAAGAAAGGGGACACGGTGTTTCTGTATCTCTATTATGTTGGTGCGGCTTCGGAACTTTTAAATATCTCGATGTATCTCGAAAACTACGCTTCTGATCAAAAAATATCATAGAACATAAATTGTAGGAAACATAATTCTCTACAAAAGACGTCTCTTAAGATTTTGCCATAGCTCGCTTCGTTTCCGAGATATTTGCAGATTCAGCTCAAAGGAACGGGCCTGACGGACATATTTCGAGATACTTCTTCTTCTTGTTGTTCTTCTTCTGCACAGCTAAGCTGGAAGTGGCATTTGCAGCTCGCACTAGTGCAGAGTTATCTCAAAGAAAGGGGCCACGGTGTTTCTGTATCTCTATTATGTTGGTGCGGCTTCGGAACTTTTAAATATCTCGATATATCTCGAAAACTACGCTTCTGATCAAAAAATATCATAGAACATAAATTGTAGGAAACATAATTCTCTACAAAAAAGGTCTCTTAACATTTTGCCATAGCTCGCTTCGTTTCCGAGATATTTGCAGATATATCTCAAGGGAAGGGGCCTGACGGACATATTTCGAGATATTTCTTCTTCTTCTTGTTCTTCTTGTGCACAGCTAAACTGGAAGTGGCATTTACAGCTCGCAATAGTGCAGAGTTATCTCAAAGAAAGGGGCCACGGTGTTTCTGTATCTCTATTATGTTGGTGCGGCTTCGGAACTTTTAAATATCTTGATATATCTCGAGAACTACGCATCTGATCAAAAAATATCATAGAACGTAAAAAGTAGGAAACTTAATTCTCTACAAAAAAGGTCTCTTAACATTTTGCCATAGCTCGCTTCGTTTCCGAGATATTTGCAGATTTATCTCAAGGGAAGGGGCCTGACGGACATATTTCGAGATATTTCTTCTTCCTGTTGTTCTTCTTCTGCACAGCTAAGCTGGAAGTGGCATTTGCGGCTCGCACTAGTGCAGAGTTATCTCAAAGAAAGGGGCCACGGTGTTTCTGTATCTCTATTATGTTGGTGCGGCTTCGGAACTTTTAAATATCTCGATATATCTCGAAAACTACGGTTCTGATCAAAAAATATCATAGAGCATAAATTGTAGGAAACAGAATTCTCTACAAAAAAGGTCTCTTAACATTTTGCCATAGCTCGCTTCGTTTCCGAGATATTTGCAGATATATCTCAAGGGAAGGGGCCTGACGGACATATTTCGAGATATTTCTTCTTCTTGTTGTTCTTCTTCTGCACAGCTAAGCTGGAAGTGGCATTTGCGGCTCGCACTAGTGCAGAGTTATCTCAAAGAAAGGGGCCACGGTGTTTCTGTATCTCTATTATGTTGGTGCGGCTTCGGAACTTTTAAATATCTCGATGTATCTCGAAAACTACGCATCTGATCAAAAAATATCATAGAACATAAATTGTAGGAAACATAATTTTCTACAAAAAAGGTCTCTTAACATTTTGCCATAGCTCGCTTCGTTTCCGAGATATTTGCAGATATATCTCAAGGGAAGGGGCCTGACGGACATATTTCGAGATATTTCTTCTTCTTGTTGTTCTTCTTCTGCACAGCTAAGCTGGAGGTGGCATTTACAGCTCGCAATAGTGCAGAGTTATCTCAAAGAAAGGGGCCACGGTGTTTCTGTATCTCTATTATGTTGGTGCGGCTTCGGAACTTTTAAATATCTTGATATATCTCGAGAACTACGCATCTGATCAAAAAATATCATAGAACATAAAAAGTAGGAAACTTAATTCTCTACAAAAAAGGTCTCTTAACATTTTGCCATAGCTCGCTTCGTTTCCGAGATATTTGCAGATTTATCTCAAGGGAAGGGGACTGACGGACATATTTCGAGATATTTCTTCTTCTTGTTGTTCTTCTTCTGCACAGCTAAGCTGGAAGTGGCATTTGCGGCTCGCACTAGTGCAGAGTTATCTCAAAGAAAGGGGCCACGGTGTTTCTGTATCCCTATTATGTTGGTGCGGCTTCGGAACTTTTAAATATCTCGATATATCTCGAAAACTACGCTTCTGATCAAAAAATATCATAGAACATAAATTGTAGGAAACATCATTCTCTACAAAAAATGTCTCTTAACATTTTGCCATAGCTCGCTTCGTTTCCGAGATATTTGCAGATTCAGCTCAAAGGAACTGGCCTGACGGACATATTTCGAGATATTTCTTCTTCTTGTTGTTCTTCTTCTGCACAGCTAAGCTGGAGGTGGCATTTACAGCTCGCAATAGTGCAGAGTTATCTCAAAGAAAGGGGCCACGGTGTTTCTGTATCTCTATTATGTTGGTGCGGCTTCGGAACTTTTAAATATCTTGATATATCTCGAGAACTACGCATCTGATCAAAAAATATCATAGAACATGAAAAGTAGGAAACATCATTCTCTACAAAAAATGTCTCTTAACATTTTGCCATAGCTCGCTTCGTTTCCGAGATATTTGCAGATTCAGCTCAAAGGAACTGGCCTGACGGACATATTTCGAGATATTTCTTCTTCTTGTTGTTCTTCTTCTGCACAGCTAAGCTGGAGGTGGCATTTACAGCTCGCAATAGTGCAGAGTTATCTCAAAGAAAGGGGCCACGGTGTTTCTGTATCTCTATTATGTTGGTGCGGCTTCGGAACTTTTAAATATCTTGATATATCTCGAGAACTACGCATCTGATCAAAAAATATCATAGAACATGAAAAGTAGGAAACTTAATTCTCTACAAAAAAGGTCTCTTCACATTTTGCCATAGCTCGCTTCGTTTCCGAGATATTTGCAGATTTATCTCAAGGGAAGGGGACTGACGGACATATTTCGAGATATTTCTTCTTCTTGTTGTTCTTCTTCTGCACAGCTAAGCTGGAAGTGGCATTTGCGGCTCGCACTAGTGCAGAGTTATCTCAAAGAAAGGGGCCACGGTGTTTCTGTATCCCTATTATGTTGGTGCGGCTTCGGAACTTTTAAATATCTCGATATATCTCGAAAACTACGCTTCTGATCAAAAAATATCATAGAACATAAATTGTAGGAAACATCATTCTCTACAAAAAATGTCTCTTAACATTTTGCCATAGCTCGCTTCGTTTCCGAGATATTTGCAGATTCAGCTCAAAGGAACTGGCCTGACGGACATATTTCGAGATATTTCTTCTTCTTGTTGTTCTTCTTCTGCACAGCTAAGCTGGAGGTGGCATTTACAGCTCGCAATAGTGCAGAGTTATCTCAAAGAAAGGGGCCACGGTGTTTCTGTATCTCTATTATGTTGGTGCGGCTTCGGAACTTTTAAATATCTTGATATATCTCGAGAACTACGCATCTGATCAAAAAATATCATAGAACATGAAAAGTAGGAAACTTAATTCTCTACAAAAAAGGTCTCTTAACATTTTGCCATAGCTCGCTTCGTTTCCGAGATATTTGCAGATTTATCTCAAGGGAAGGGGCCTGACGGACATATTTCGAGATATTTCTTCTTCTTGTTGTTCTTCTTCTGCACAGCTAAGCTGGAAGTGGCATTTGCGGCTCGCACTAGTGCAGAGTTATCTCAAAGAAAGGGGCCACGGTGTTTCTGTATCTCTATTATGTTGGTGCGGCTTCGGAACTTTTAAATATCTCGATGAATCTCGAAAACTACGCATCTGATCAAAAAATATCATAGAACATAAATTGTAGGAAACATAATTCTCTACAAAAAAGGTCTCTTAACATTTTGCCATAGCTCGCTTCGTTTCCGAGATATTTGCAGATATATCTCAAGGGAAGGGGCCTGACGGACATATTTCGAGATATTTCTTCTTCTTGTTGTTCTTCTTCTGCACAGCTAAGCTGGAGGTGGCATTTACCGCTCGCAATAGTGCAGAGTTATCTCAAAGAAAGGGGCCACGGTGTTTCTGTATCTCTATTATGTTGGTGCGGCTTCGGAACTTTTAAATATCTTGATATATCTCGAGAACTACGCATCTGATCAAAAAATATCATAGAACATAAAAAGTAGGAAACTTAATTCTCTACAAAAAAGGTCTCTTAACATTTTGCCATAGCTCGCTTCGTTTCCGAGATATTTGCAGATTTATCTCAAGGGAAGGGGCCTGACGGACATATTTCGAGATATTTCTTCTTCTTGTTGTTCTTCTTCTGCACAGCTAAGCTGGAAGTGGCATTTGCGGCTCGCACTAGTGCAGAGTTATCTCAAAGAAAGGGGCCACGGTGTTTCTGTATCCCTATTATGTTGGTGCGGCTTCGGAACTTTTAAATATCTTGATATATCTCGAGAACTACGCATCAGATAAAAAAATATCATAGAACATAAAAAGTAGGAAACTTAATTCTCTACAAAAAAGGTCTCTTAACATTTTGCCATAGCCCTCTTCGTTTCCGAGATATTTGCAGATTTATCTCAAGGGAAGGGGCCTGACGGACATTAATCGAGATATTTCTTCTTCTTGATGTTCTTCTTCTGCACAGCTAAGCTGGAAGTGGCATTTGCAGCTCGCAATAGTGCAGAGTTATCTCAAAGAAAGGGGCCACGGTGTTTCTGTATCTCTATTATGTTGGTGCGGCTTCGGAACTTTTAAATATCTTGATATATCTCGAGAACTACGCATCTGATCAAAAAATATCATAGAACATAAATTGTAGGAAACATAATTCTCTACAAAAAAGGTCTCTCAACATTTTGCCATAGCTCGCTTGGTTTCCGAGATATTTGCAGATATATCTCAAGGGAAGGGGCCTGACGGACATATTTCGAGATATTTCTTCTTCTTGTTGTTCTTCTTCTGCACAGCTAAGCTGGAAGTGGCATTTACAGCTCGCAATAGTGCAGAGTTATCTCAAAGAAAGGGGCCACGGTGTTTCTGTATCTCTATTATGTTGGTGCGGCTTCGGAACTTTTAAATATCTTGATATATCTCGAGAACTACGCATCAGATAAAAAAATATCATAGAACATAAAAAGTAGGAAACTTAATTCTCTACAAAAAAGGTCTCTTAACATTTTGCCATAGCCCTCTTCGTTTCCGAGATATTTGCAGATTTATCTCAAGGGAAGGGGCCTGACGGACATTAATCGAGATATTTCTTCTTCTTGATGTTCTTCTTCTGCACAGCTAAGCTGGAAGTGGCATTTGCAGCTCGCAATAGTGCAGAGTTATCTCAAAGAAAGGGGCCACGGTGTTTCTGTATCTCTATTATGTTGGTGCGGCTTCGGAACTTTTAAATATCTTGATATATCTCGAGAACTACGCATCTGATCAAAAAATATCATAGAACATAAAAAGTAGGAAACTTAATTCTCTACAAAAAAGGTCTCTTAACATTTTGCCATAGCTCGCTTCGTTTCCGAGATATTTGCAGATTTATCTCAAGGGAAGGGGCCTGACGGACATATTTCGAGATATTTCTTCTTCTTGTTGTTCTTCTTCTGCACAGCTAAGCTGGAAGTGGCATTTGCGGCTCGCACTAGTGCAGAGTTATCTCAAAGAAAGGGGCCACGGTGTTTCTGTATCTCTATTATGTTGGTGCGGCTTCGGAACTTTTAAATATCTCGATATATCTCGAAAACTACGCTTCTGATCAAAAAATATCATAGAACATAAATTGTAGGAAACATAATTCTCTACAAAAAAGGTCTCTTAACATTTTGTCATAGCTCGCTTCGTTTCCGAGATATTTGCAGATATATCTCAAGGGAAGGGGCCTGACGGACATATTTCGAGATATTTCTTCTTCTTGTTGTTCTTCTTCTGCACAGCTAAGCTGGAAGTGGCATTTACAGCTCGCAATAGTGCAGAGTTATCTCAAAGAAAGGGGCCACGGTGTTTCTGTATCTCTATTATGTTGGTGCGGCTTCGGAACTTTTAAATATCTTGATATATCTCGAGAACTACGCATCTGATCAAAAAATATCATAGAACATAAAAAGTAGGAAACTTAATTCTCTACAAAAGAGGTCTCTTAACATTTTGCCATAGCTCGCTTCGTTTCCGAGATATTTGCAGATTTATCTCAAGGGAAGGGGCCTAACGGACATATTTCGAGATATTTCTTCTTCTTGTTGTTCTTCTTCTGCACAGCTAAACTGGAAGTGGCATTTCGAGCTCGCAATAGTGCAGAGTTATCTCAAAGAGAGGGGCCACGGTGTTTCTGTATCTCTATTATGTTGGTGCGGCTTCGGAACTTTTAAATATCTTGATATATCTCGAGAACTACGCTTCTGATCAAAAAATATCATAGAAGATAAAAAGTAGGAAACTTAATTCTCTACAAAAAAGGTCTCTTAACATTTTGCCATAGCTCGCTTCGTTTCCGAGATATTTGCAGATTTATCTCAAGGGAAGGGGCCTGACGGACATATTTCGAGATATTTCTTCTTCTTGTTGTTCTTCTTCTGCACAGCTAAGCTGGAAGTGGCATTTACAGCTCGCAATAGTGCAGAGTTATCTCAAAGAAAGGGGCCACGGTGTTTCTGTATCTCTATTATGTTGGTGCGGCTTCGGAACTTTTAAATATCTTGATATATCTCGAGAACTACGCATCAGATAAAAAAATATCATAGAACATAAAAAGTAGGAAACTTAATTCTCTACAAAAAAGGTCTCTTAACATTTTGCCATAGCCCTCTTCGTTTCCGAGATATTTGCAGATTTATCTCAAGGGAAGGGGCCTGACGGACATTAATCGAGATATTTCTTCTTCTTGATGTTCTTCTTCTGCACAGCTAAGCTGGAAGTGGCATTTGCAGCTCGCAATAGTGCAGAGTTATCTCAAAGAAAGGGGCCACGGTGTTTCTGTATCTCTATTATGTTGGTGCGGCTTCGGAACTTTTAAATATCTTGATATATCTCGAGAACTACGCATCTGATCAAAAAATATCATAGAACATAAAAAGTAGGAAACTTAATTCTCTACAAAAAAGGTCTCTTAACATTTTGCCATAGCTCGCTTCGTTTCCGAGATATTTGCAGATTTATCTCAAGGGAAGGGGCCTGACGGACATATTTCGAGATATTTCTTCTTCTTGTTGTTCTTCTTCTGCACAGCTAAGCTGGAAGTGGCATTTGCGGCTCGCACTAGTGCAGAGTTATCTCAAAGAAAGGGGCCACGGTGTTTCTGTATCTCTATTATGTTGGTGCGGCTTCGGAACTTTTAAATATCTCGATATATCTCGAAAACTACGCTTCTGATCAAAAAATATCATAGAACATAAATTGTAGGAAACATAATTCTCTACAAAAAAGGTCTCTTAACATTTTGTCATAGCTCGCTTCGTTTCCGAGATATTTGCAGATATATCTCAAGGGAAGGGGCCTGACGGACATATTTCGAGATATTTCTTCTTCTTGTTGTTCTTCTTCTGCACAGCTAAGCTGGAAGTGGCATTTACAGCTCGCAATAGTGCAGAGTTATCTCAAAGAAAGGGGCCACGGTGTTTCTGTATCTCTATTATGTTGGTGCGGCTTCGGAACTTTTAAATATCTTGATATATCTCGAGAACTACGCATCTGATCAAAAAATATCATAGAACATAAAAAGTAGGAAACTTAATTCTCTACAAAAGAGGTCTCTTAACATTTTGCCATAGCTCGCTTCGTTTCCGAGATATTTGCAGATTTATCTCAAGGGAAGGGGCCTGACGGACATATTTCGAGATATTTCTTCTTCTTGTTGTTCTTCTTCTGCACAGCTAAGCTGGAAGTGGCATTTACAGCTCGCAATAGTGCAGAGTTATCTCAAAGAAAGGGGCCACGGTGTTTCTGTATCTCTATTATGTTGGTGCGGCTTCGGAACTTTTAAATATCTTGATATATCTCGAGAACTACGCATCTGATCAAAAAATATCATAGAACATAAAAAGTAGGAAACTTAATTCTCTACAAAAAAGGTCTCTTAACAATTGGCCATAGCTCGCTTCGTTTCCGAGATATTTGCAGATATATCCCAAGGGAAGGGGCCTGACGGACATATTTCGAGATATTTCTTCTTCTTGTTGTTCTTCTTCTGCACAGCTAAGCTGGAAGTGGCATTTACAGCTCGCAATAGTGCAGAGTTATCTCAAAGAAAGGGGCCACGGTGTTTCTGTATCTCTATTATGTTGGTGCGGCTTCGGAACTTTTAAATATCTTGATATATCTCGAGAACTACGCATCAGATAAAAAAATATCATAGAACATAAAAAGTAGGAAACTTAATTCTCTACAAAAAAGGTCTCTTAACATTTTGCCATAGCCCTCTTCGTTTCCGAGATATTTGCAGATTTATCTCAAGGGAAGGGGCCTGACGGACATTAATCGAGATATTTCTTCTTCTTGATGTTCTTCTTCTGCACAGCTAAGCTGGAAGTGGCATTTGCAGCTCGCAATAGTGCAGAGTTATCTCAAAGAAAGGGGCCACGGTGTTTCTGTATCTCTATTATGTTGGTGCGGCTTCGGAACTTTTAAATATCTTGATATATCTCGAGAATTACGCATCTGATCAAAAAATATCATAGAACATAAAAAGTAGGAAACTTAATTCTCTACAAAAAAGGTCTCTTAACATTTTGCCATAGCTCGCTTCGTTTCCGAGATATTTGCAGATTTATCTCAAGGGAAGGGGCCTGACGGACATATTTCGAGATATTTCTTCTTCTTGTTGTTCTTCTTCTGCACAGCTAAGCTGGAAGTGGCATTTGCGGCTTGCACTAGTGCAGAGTTATCTCAAAGAAAGGGGCCACGGTGTTTCTGTATCTCTATTATGTTGGTGCGGCTTCGGAACTTTTAAATATCTCGATATATCTCGAAAACTACGCTTCTGATCAAAAAATATCATAGAACATAAATTGTAGGAAACATAATTCTCTACAAAAAAGGTCTCTTAACATTTTGTCATAGCTCGCTTCGTTTCCGAGATATTTGCAGATATATCTCAAGGGAAGGGGCCTGACGGACATATTTCGAGATATTTCTTCTTCTTGTTGTTCTTCTTCTGCACAGCTAAGCTGGAAGTGGCATTTACAGCTCGCAATAGTGCAGAGTTATCTCAAAGAAAGGGGCCACGGTGTTTCTGTATCTCTATTATGTTGGTGCGGCTTCGGAACTTTTAAATATCTTGATATATCTCGAGAACTACGCATCTGATCAAAAAATATCATAGAACATAAAAAGTAGGAAACTTAATTCTCTACAAAAGAGGTCTCTTAACATTTTGCCATAGCTCGCTTCGTTTCCGAGATATTTGCAGATTTATCTCAAGGGAAGGGGCCTGACGGACATATTTCGAGATATTTCTTCTTCTTGTTGTTCTTCTTCTGCACAGCTAAGCTGGAAGTGGCATTTACAGCTCGCAATAGTGCAGAGTTATCTCAAAGAAAGGGGCCACGGTGTTTCTGTATCTCTATTATGTTGGTGCGGCTTCGGAACTTTTAAATATCTTGATATATCTCGAGAACTACGCATCTGATCAAAAAATATCATAGAACATAAAAAGTAGGAAACTTAATTCTCTACAAAAAAGGTCTCTTAACAATTGGCCATAGCTCGCTTCGTTTCCGAGATATTTGCAGATATATCCCAAGGGAAGGGGCCTGACGGACATATTTCGAGATATTTCTTCTTCTTGTTGTTCTTCTTCTGCACAGCTAAGCTGGAAGTGGCATTTACAGCTCGCAATAGTGCAGAGTTATCTCAAAGAAAGGGGCCACGGTGTTTCTGTATCTCTATTATGTTGGTGCGGCTTCGGAACTTTTAAATATCTTGATATATCTCGAGAACTACGCATCAGATAAAAAAATATCATACAACATAAAAAGTAGGAAACTTAATTCTCTACAAAAAAGGTCTCTTAACATTTTGCCATAGCCCTCTTCGTTTCCGAGATATTTGCAGATTTATCTCAAGGGAAGGGGCCTGACGGACATTAATCGAGATATTTCTTCTTCTTGATGTTCTTCTTCTGCACAGCTAAGCTGGAAGTGGCATTTGCAGCTCGCAATAGTGCAGAGTTATCTCAAAGAAAGGGGCCACGGTGTTTCTGTATCTCTATTATGTTGGTGCGGCTTCGGAACTTTTAAATATCTTGATATATCTCGAGAACTACGCATCTGATCAAAAAATATCATAGAACATAAAAAGTAGGAAACTTAATTCTCTACAAAAAAGGTCTCTTAACATTTTGCCATAGCTCGCTTCGTTTCCGAGATATTTGCAGATTTATCTCAAGGGAAGGGGCCTGACGGACATATTTCGAGATATTTCTTCTTCTTGTTGTTCTTCTTCTGCACAGCTAAGCTGGAAGTGGCATTTGCGGCTCGCACTAGTGCAGAGTTATCTCAAAGAAAGGGGCCACGGTGTTTCTGTATCTCTATTATGTTGGTGCGGCTTCGGAACTTTTAAATATCTCGATATATCTCGAAAACTACGCTTCTGATCAAAAAATATCATAGAACATAAATTGTAGGAAACATAATTCTCTACAAAAAAGGTCTCTTAACATTTTGTCATAGCTCGCTTCGTTTCCGAGATATTTGCAGATATATCTCAAGGGAAGGGGCCTGACGGACATATTTCGAGATATTTCTTCTTCTTGTTGTTCTTCTTCTGCACAGCTAAGCTGGAAGTGGCATTTACAGCTCGCAATAGTGCAGAGTTATCTCAAAGAAAGGGGCCACGGTGTTTCTGTATCTCTATTATGTTGGTGCGGCTTCGGAACTTTTAAATATCTTGATATATCTCGAGAACTACGCATCTGATCAAAAAATATCATAGAACATAAAAAGTAGGAAACTTAATTCTCTACAAAAGAGGTCTCTTAACATTTTGCCATAGCTCGCTTCGTTTCCGAGATATTTGCAGATTTATCTCAAGGGAAGGGGCCTAACGGACATATTTCGAGATATTTCTTCTTCTTGTTGTTCTTCTTCTGCACAGCAAAACTGGAAGTGGCATTTCGAGCTCGCAATGGTGCAGAGTTATCTCAAAGAGAGGGACCACGGTGTTTCTGTATCTCTATTATGTTGGTGCGGCTTCGGAACTTTTAAATATCTTGATATATCTCGAGAACTACGCATCTGATCAAAAAATATCATAGAAGATAAAAAGTAGGAAACTTAATTCTCTACAAAAAAGGTCTCTTAACATTTTGCCATAGCTCGCTTCGTTTCCGAGATATTTGCAGATTTATCTCAAGGGAAGGGGCCTGACGGACATATTTCGAGATATTTCTTCTTCTTGTTGTTCTTCTTCTGCACAGCTAAGCTGGAAGTGGCATTTACGGCTCGCAATAGTGCAGAGTTATCTCAAAGAAAGGGGCCACGGTGTTTCTGTATCTCTATTATGTTGGTGCGGCTTCGGAACTTTTAAATATCTTGATATATCTCGAGAACTACGCATCTGATCAAAAAATATCATAGAACATAAAAAGTAGGAAACTTAATTCTCTACAAAAGAGGTCTCTTAACATTTTGCCATAGCTCGCTTCGTTTCCGAGATATTTGCAGATTTATCTCAAGGGAAGGGGCCTAACGGACATATTTCGAGATATTTCTTCTTCTTGTTGTTCTTCTTCTGCACAGCTAAACTGGAAGTGGCATTTCGAGCTCGCAATGGTGCAGAGTTATCTCAAAGAGAGGGACCACGGTGTTTCTGTATCTCTATTATGTTGGTGCGGCTTCGGAACTTTTAAATATCTTGATATATCTCGAGAACTACGCTTCTGATCAAAAAATATCATAGAAGATAAAAAGTAGGAAACTTAATTCTCTACAAAAAAGGTCTCTTAACATTTTGCCATAGCTCGCTTCGTTTCCGAGATATTTGCAGATTTATCTCAAGGGAAGGGGCCTGACGGACATATTTCGAGATATTTCTTCTTCTTGTTGTTCTTCTTCTGCACAGCTAAGCTGGAAGTGGCATTTGCGGCTCGCACTAGTGCAGAGTTATCTCAAAGAAAGGGGCCACGGTGTTTCTGTATCTCTATTATGTTGGTGCGGCTTCGGAACTTTTAAATATCTTGATATATCTCGAGAACTACGCATCTGATCAAAAAATATCATAGAACATAAAAAGTAGGAAACTTAATTCTCTACAAAAAATGTCTCTTAACATTTTGCCATAGCTCGCTTCGTTTCCGAGATATTTGCAGATTTATCTCAAGGGAAGGGGCCTGACGGACATATTTCGAGATATTTCTTCTTCTTGTTGTTCTTCTTCTGCACAGCTAAGCTGGAAGTGGCATTTGCGGCTCGCACTAGTGCAGAGTTATCTCAAAGAAAGGGGCCACGGTGTTTCTGTATCTCTATTATGTTGGTGCGGCTTCGGAACTTTTAAATATCTCGATATATCTCGAAAACTACGCTTCTGATCAAAAAATATCATAGAACATAAATTGTAGGAAACATAATTCTCTACAAAAAAGGTCTCTTAACATTTTGTCATAGCTCGCTTCGTTTCCGAGATATTTGCAGATATATCTCAAGGGAAGGGGCCTGACGGACATATTTCGAGATATTTCTTCTTCTTGTTGTTCTTCTTCTGCACAGCTAAGCTGGAAGTGGCATTTACAGCTCGCAATAGTGCAGAGTTATCTCAACGAAAGGGGCCACGATGTTTCTGTATCTCTATTATGTTGGTGCGGCTTCGGAACTTTTAAATATCTTGATATATCTCGAGAACTACGCATCTGATCAAAAAATATCATAGAACATAAAAAGTAGGAAACTTAATTCTCTACAAAAGAGGTCTCTTAACATTTTGCCATAGCTCGCTTCGTTTCCGAGATATTTGCAGATTTATCTCAAGGGAAGGGGCCTAACGGACATATTTCGAGATATTTCTTCTTCTTGTTGTTCTTCTTCTGCACAGCTAAGCTGGAAGTGGCATTTACAGCACGCAATAGTGCAGACTTATCTCAAAGAAAGGGGCCACGGTGTTTCTGTATCTCTATTATGTTGGTGCGGCTTCGGAACTTTTAAATATCTTGATATATCTCGAGAACTACGCATCTGATCAAAAAATATCATAGAACCTAAAAAGTAGGAAACTTAATTCTCTACAAAAAAGGTCTCTTAACAATTGGCCATAGCTCGCTTCGTTTCCGAGATATTTGCAGATATATCCCAAGGGAAGGGGCCTGACGGACATATTTCGAGATATTTCTTCTTCTTGTTGTTCTTCTTCTGCACAGCTAAGCTGAAAGTGGCATTTACAGCTCGCAATAGTGCAGAGTTATCTCAAAGAAAGGGGCCACGGTGTTTCTGTATCTCTATTATGTTGGTGCGGCTTCGGAACTTTTAAATATCTTGATATATCTCGAGAACTACGCATCAGATAAAAAAATATCATAGAACATAAAAAGTAGGAAACTTAATTCTCTACAAAAAAGGTCTCTTAACATTTTGCCATAGCCCTCTTCGTTTCCGAGATATTTGCAGATTTATCTCAAGGGAAGGGGCCTGACGGACATTAATCGAGATATTTCTTCTTCTTGATGTTCTTCTTCTGCACAGCTAAGCTGGAAGTGGCATTTGCAGCTCGCAATAGTGCAGAGTTATCTCAAAGAAAGGGGCCACGGTGTTTCTGTATCTCTATTATGTTGGTGCGGCTTCGGAACTTTTAAATATCTTGATATATCTCGAGAACTACGCATCTGATCAAAAAATATCATAGAACATAAATTGTAGGAAACATAATTCTCTACAAAAAAGGTCTGTCAACATTTTGCCATAGCTCGCTTCGTTTCCGAGATATTTGCAGATATATTTCAAGGGAAGGGGCCTGACGGACATATTTCGAGATATTTCTTCTTCTTGTTGTTCTTCTTCTGCACAGCTAAGCTGGAAGTGGCATTTACAGCTCGCAATAGTGCAGAGTTATCTCAAAGAAAGGGGCCACGGTGTTTCTGTATCTCTATTATGTTGGTGCGGCTTCGGAACTTTTAAATATCTTGATATATCTCGAGAACTACGCATCTGATCAAAAAATATCATAGAACATAAAAAGTAGGAAACTTAATTCTCTACAAAAAAGGTCTCTCACCATTTTGCCATAGCTCGCTTCGTTTCCGAGATATTTGCAGATATATCTCAAGGGAAGGGGCCTGACGGACATATTTCGAGATATTTCTTCTTCTTGTTGTTCTTCTTCTGCACAGCTAAGCTGGAAGTGGCATTTACAGCTCGCAATAGTGCAGAGTTATCTCAAAGAAAGGGGCCACGGTGTTTCTGTATCTCTATTATGTTGGTGCGGCTTCGGAACTTTTAAATATCTTGATATATCTCGAGAACTACGCATCTGATCAAAAAATATCATAGAACATAAAAAGTAGGAAACTTAATTCTCTACAAAAGAGGTCTCTTAACATTTTGCCATAGCTCGCTTCGTTTCCGAGATATTTGCAGATTTATCTCAAGGGAAGGGGCCTGACGGACATATTTCGAGATATTTCTTCTTCTTGTTGTTCTTCTTCTGCACAGCTAAGCTGGAAGTGGCATTTGCGGCTCGCACTAGTGCAGAGTTATCTCAAAGAAAGGGGCCACGGTGTTTCTGTATCTCTATTATGTTGGTGCGGCTTCGGAACTTTTAAATATCTCGATATATCTCGAAAACTACGCTTCTGATCAAAAAATATCATAGAACATAAATTGTAGGAAACATAATTCTCTACAAAAAAGGTCTCTTAACATTTTGTCATAGCTCGCTTCGTTTCCGAGATATTTGCAGATATATCTCAAGGGAAGGGGCCTGACGGACATATTTCGAGATATTTCTTCTTCTTGTTGTTCTTCTTCTGCACAGCTAAGCTGGAAGTGGCATTTACAGCTCGCAATAGTGCAGAGTTATCTCAACGAAAGGGGCCACGATGTTTCTGTATCTCTATTATGTTGGTGCGGCTTCGGAACTTTTAAATATCTTGATATATCTCGAAAACTACGCATCTGATCAAAAAATATCATAGAACATAAAAAGTAGGAAACTTAATTCTCTACAAAAAAGGTCTCTTAACATTTTGCCATAGCCCTCTTCGTTTCCGAGATATTTGCAGATTTATCTCAAGGGAAGGGGCCTGACGGACATTAATCGAGATATTTCTTCTTCTTGATGTTCTTCTTCTGCACAGCTAAGCTGGAAGTGGCCTTTTCCAGCTCGCAATAGTGCAGAGTTATCTCAAAGAAAGGGGCCACGGTGTTTCTGTATCTCTATTATGTTGGTGCGGCTTCGGAACTTTTAAATATCTTGATATATCTCGAGAACTACGCATCTGATCAAAAAATATCATAGAACATAAATTGTAGGAAACATAATTCTCTACAAAAAAGGTCTGTCAACATTTTGCCATAGCTCGCTTCGTTTCCGAGATATTTGCAGATATATTTCAAGGGAAGGGGCCTGACGGACATATTTCGAGATATTTCTTCTTCTTGTTGTTCTTCTTCTGCACAGCTAAGCTGGAAGTGGCATTTGCGGCTCGCACTAGTGCAGAGTTATCTCAAAGAAAGGGGCCACGGTGTTTCTGTATCTCTATTATGTTGGTGCGGCTTCGGAACTTTTAAATATCTCGATATATCTCGAAAACTACGCTTCTGATCAAAAAATATCATAGAACATAAATTGTAGGAAACATAATTCTCTACAAAAAAGGTCTCTTAACATTTTGTCATAGCTCGCTTCGTTTCCGAGATATTTGCAGATATATCTCAAGGGAAGGGGCCTGACGGACATATTTCGAGATATTTCTTCTTCTTGTTGTTCTTCTTCTGCACAGCTAAGCTGGAAGTGGCATTTACAGCTCGCAATAGTGCAGAGTTATCTCAAAGAAAGGGGCCACGGTGTTTCTGTATCTCTATTATGTTGGTGCGGCTTCGGAACTTTTAAATATCTTGATATATCTCGAGAACTACGCATCTGATCAAAAAATATCATAGAACATAAAAAGTAGGAAACTTAATTCTCTACAAAAGAGGTCTCTTAACATTTTGCCATAGCTCGCTTCGTTTCCGAGATATTTGCAGATTTATCTCAAGGGAAGGGGCCTGACGGACATATTTCGAGATATTTCTTCTTCTTGTTGTTCTTCTTCTGCACAGCTAAGCTGGAAGTGGCATTTACAGCTCGCAATAGTGCAGAGTTATCTCAAAGAAAGGGGCCACGGTGTTTCTGTATCTCTATTATGTTGGTGCGGCTTCGGAACTTTTAAATATCTTGATATATCTCGAGAACTACGCATCTGATCAAAAAATATCATAGAACATAAAAAGTAGGAAACTTAATTCTCTACAAAAAAGGTCTCTCACCATTTTGCCATAGCTCGCTTCGTTTCCGAGATATTTGCAGATATATCTCAAGGGAAGGGGCCTGACGGACATATTTCGAGATATTTCTTCTTCTTGTTGTTCTTCTTCTGCACAGCTAAGCTGGAAGTGGCATTTGCAGCTCGCAATAGTGCAGAGTTATCTCAAAGAAAGGGGCCACGGTGTTTCTGTATCTCTATTATGTTGGTGCGGCTTCGGAACTTTTAAATATCTTGATATATCTCGAGAACTACGCATCTGATCAAAAAATATCATAGAACATAAAAAGTAGGAAACTTAATTCTCTACAAAAAAGGTCTCTTAACATTTTGCCATAGCTCGCTTCGTTTCCGAGATATTTGCATATTTATCTCAAGGGAAGGGGCCTGACGGACATATTTCGAGATATTTCTTCTTCTTGTTGTTCTTCTTCTGCACAGCTAAGCTGGAAGTGGCATTTACAGCTCGCAATAGTGCAGAGTTATCTCAAAGAAAGGGGCCACGGTGTTTCTGTATCTCTATTATGTTGGTGCGGCTTCGGAACTTTTAAATATCTTGATATATCTCGAGAACTACGCATCAGATAAAAAAATATCATAGAACATAAAAAGTAGGAAACTTAATTCTCTACAAAAAAGGTCTCTTAACATTTTGCCATAGCCCTCTTCGTTTCCGAGATATTTGCAGATTTATCTCAAGGGAAGGGGCCTGACGGACATTAATCGAGATATTTCTTCTTCTTGATGTTCTTCTTCTGCACAGCTAAGCTGGAAGTGGCATTTGCAGCTCGCAATAGTGCAGAGTTATCTCAAAGAAAGGGGCCACGGTGTTTCTGTATCTCTATTATGTTGGTGTGGCTTCGGAACTTTTAAATATCTTGATATATCTCGAGAACTACGCATCTGATCAAAAAATATCATAGAACATAAAAAGTAGGAAACTTAATTCTCTACAAAAAAGGTCTCTTAACATTTTGCCATAGCTCCCTTCGTTTCCGAGATATTTGCAGATTTATCTCAAGGGAAGGGGCCTGACGGACATATTTCGAGATATTTCTTCTTCTTGTTGTTCTTCTTCTGCACAGCTAAGCTGGAAGTGGCATTTGCAGCTCGCAATAGTGCAGAGTTATCTCAAAGAAAGGGGCCACGGTGTTTCTGTATCTCTATTATGTTGGTGCGGCTTCGGAACTTTTAAATATCTTGATATATCTCGAGAACTACGCATCTGATCAAAAAATATCATAGAACATAAAAAGTAGGAAACTTAATTCTCTACAAAAGAGGTCTCTTAACATTTTGCCATAGCTCGCTTCGTTTCCGAGATATTTGCAGATTTATCTCAAGGGAAGGGGCCTGACGGACATATTTCGAGATATTTCTTCTTCTTGTTGTTCTTCTTCTGCACAGCTAAGCTGGAAGTGGCATTTGCGGCTCGCACTAGTGCAGAGTTATCTCAAAGAAAGGGGCCACGGTGTTTCTGTATCTCTATTATGTTGGTGCGGCTTCGGAACTTTTAAATATCTCGATATATCTCGAAAACTACGCTTCTGATCAAAAAATATCATAGAACATAAATTGTAGGAAACATAATTCTCTACAAAAAAGGTCTCTTAACATTTTGTCATAGCTCGCTTCGTTTCCGAGATATTTGCAGATATATCTCAAGGGAAGGGGCCTGACGGACATATTTCGAGATATTTCTTCTTCTTGTTGTTCTTCTTCTGCACAGCTAAGCTGGAAGTGGCATTTACAGCTCGCAATAGTGCAGAGTTATCTCAACGAAAGGGGCCACGATGTTTCTGTATCTCTATTATGTTGGTGCGGCTTCGGAACTTTTAAATATCTTGATATATCTCGAAAACTACGCATCTGATCAAAAAATATCATAGAACATAAAAAGTAGGAAACTTAATTCTCTACAAAAGAGGTCTCTTAACATTTTGCCATAGCTCGCTTCGTTTCCGAGATATTTGCAGATTCATCTCAAGGGAAGGGGCCTAACGGACATATTTCGAGATATTTCTTCTTCTTGTTGTTCTTCTTCTGCACAGCTAAGCTGGAAGTGGCATTTACAGCACGCAATAGTGCAGACTTATCTCAAAGAAAGGGGCCACGGTGTTTCTGTATCTCTATTATGTTGGTGCGGCTTCGGAACTTTTAAATATCTTGATATATCTCGAGAACTACGCATCAGATAAAAAAATATCATAGAACATAAAAAGTAGGAAACTTAATTCTCTACAAAAAAGGTCTCTTAACATTTTGCCATAGCCCTCTTCGTTTCCGAGATATTTGCAGATTTATCTCAAGGGAAGGGGCCTGACGGACATTAATCGAGATATTTCTTCTTCTTGATGTTCTTCTTCTGCACAGCTAAGCTGGAAGTGGCATTTGCAGCTCGCAATAGTGCAGAGTTATCTCAAAGAAAGGGGCCACGGTGTTTCTGTATCTCTATTATGTTGGTGCGGCTTCGGAACTTTTAAATATCTTGATATATCTCGAGAACTACGCATCTGATCAAAAAATATCATAGAACATAAATTGTAGGAAACATAATTCTCTACAAAAAAGGTCTGTCAACATTTTGCCATAGCTCGCTTCGTTTCCGAGATATTTGCAGATATATTTCAAGGGAAGGGGCCTGACGGACATATTTCGAGATATTTCTTCTTCTTGTTGTTCTTCTTCTGCACAGCTAAGCTGGAAGTGGCATTTACAGCTCGCAATAGTGCAGAGTTATCTCAAAGAAAGGGGCCACGGTGTTTCTGTATCTCTATTATGTTGGTGCGGCTTCGGAACTTTTAAATATCTTGATATATCTCGAGAACTACGCATCTGATCAAAAAATATCATAGAACATAAAAAGTAGGAAACTTAATTCTCTACAAAAAAGGTCTCTCACCATTTTGCCATAGCTCGCTTCGTTTCCGAGATATTTGCAGATATATCTCAAGGGAAGGGGCCTGACGGACATATTTCGAGATATTTCTTCTTCTTGTTGTTCTTCTTCTGCACAGCTAAGCTGGAAGTGGCATTTACAGCTCGCAATAGTGCAGAGTTATCTCAAAGAAAGGGGCCACGGTGTTTCTGTATCTCTATTATGTTGGTGCGGCTTCGGAACTTTTAAATATCTTGATATATCTCGAGAACTACGCATCTGATCAAAAAATATCATAGAACATAAAAAGTAAGAAACTTAATTCTCTACCAAAAAGGTCTCTTAACGATTGGCCATAGCTCGCTTCGTTTCCGAGATATTTGCAGATATATCCCAAGGGAAGGGGCCTGACGGACATATTTCGAGATATTTCTTCTTCTTGTTGTTCTTCTTCTGCACAGCTAAGCTGGAAGTGGCATTTACAGCTCGCAATAGTGCAGAGTTATCTCAAAGAAAGGGGCCACGGTGTTTCTGTATCTCTATTATGTTGGTGCGGCTTCGGAACTTTTAAATATCTTGATATATCTCGAGAACTACGCATCAGATAAAAAAATATCATAGAACATAAAAAGTAGGAAACTTAATTCTCTACAAAAAAGGTCTCTTAACATTTTGCCATAGCCCTCTTCGTTTCCGAGATATTTGCAGATTTATCTCAAGGGAAGGGGCCTGACGGACATTAATCGAGATATTTCTTCTTCTTGATGTTCTTCTTCTGCACAGCTAAGCTGGAAGTGGCATTTGCAGCTCGCAATAGTGCAGAGTTATCTCAAAGAAAGGGGCCACGGTGTTTCTGTATCTCTATTATGTTGGTGCGGCTTCGGAACTTTTAAATATCTTGATATATCTCGAGAACTACGCATCTGATCAAAAAATATCATAGAACATAAAAAGTAGGAAACTTAATTCTCTACAAAAAAGGTCTCTTAACATTTTGCCATAGCTCCCTTCGTTTCCGAGATATTTGCAGATTTATCTCAAGGGAAGGGGCCTGACGGACATATTTCGAGATATTTCTTCTTCTTGTTGTTCTTCTTCTGCACAGCTAAGCTGGAAGTGGCATTTGCAGCTCGCAATAGTGCAGAGTTATCTCAAAGAAAGGGGCCACGGTGTTTCTGTATCTCTATTATGTTGGTGCGGCTTCGGAACTTTTAAATATCTTGATATATCTCGAGAACTACGCATCTGATCAAAAAATATCATAGAACATAAAAAGTAGGAAACTTAATTCTCTACAAAAAAGGTCTCTTAACATTTTGCCATAGCTCGCTTCGTTTCCGAGATATTTGCAGATTTATCTCAAGGGAAGGGGCCTGACGGACATATTTCGAGATATTTCTTCTTCTTGTTGTTCTTCTTCTGCACAGCTAAGCTGGAAGTGGCATTTGCGGCTCGCACTAGTGCAGAGTTATCTCAAAGAAAGGGGCCACGGTGTTTCTGTATCTCTATTATGTTGGTGCGGCTTCGGAACTTTTAAATATCTCGATATATCTCGAAAACTACGCTTCTGATCGAAAAATATCATAGAACATAAATTGTAGGAAACATAATTCTCTACAAAAAAGGTCTCTTAACATTTTGTCATAGCTCGCTTCGTTTCCGAGATATTTGCAGATTTATCTCAAGGGAAGGGGCCTAACGGACATATTTCGAGATATTTCTTCTTCTTGTTGTTCTTCTTCTGCACAGCTAAACTGGAAGTGGCATTTGGAGCTCGCAATAGTGCAGAGTTATCTCAAAGAGAGGGGCCACGGTGTTTCTGTATCTCTATTATGTTGGTGCGGCTTCGGAACTTTTAAATATCTTGATATATCTCGAGAACTACGCATCTGATCAAAAAATATCATAGAAGATAAAAAGTAGGAAACTTAATTCTCTACAAAAAAGGTCTCTTAACATTTTGCCATACCTCGCTTCGTTTCCGAGATATTTGCAGATTTATCTCAAGGGAAGGGGCCTGACGGACATATTTCGAGATATTTCTTCTTCTTGTTGTTCTTCTTCTGCACAGCTAAGCTGGAAGTGGCATTTGCGGCTCGCACTAGTGCAGAGTTATCTCAAAGAAAGGGGCCACGGTGTTTCTGTATCTCTATTATGTTGGTGCGGCTTCGGAACTTTTAAATATCTCGATATATCTCGAAAACTACGCTTCTGATCGAAAAATATCATAGAACATAAATTGTAGGAAACATAATTCTCTACAAAAAAGGTCTCTTAACATTTTGTCATAGCTCGCTTCGTTTCCGAGATATTTGCAGATGTATCTCAAGGGAAGGGGCCTGACGGACATATTTCGAGATATTTCTTCTTCTTGTTGTTCTTCTTCTGCACAGCTAAGCTGGAAGTGGCATTTGCAGTTCGCAATAGTGCAGAGTTATCTCAAAGAAAGGGGCCACGGTGTTTCTGTATCTCTATTATGTTGGTGCGGCTTCGGAACTTTTAAATATCTTGATATATCTCGAGAACTACGCATCTGATCAAAAAATATCATAGAACATAAAAAGTAGGAAACTTAATTCTCTACAAAAAAGGTCTCTTAACATTTTGCCATAGCTCGCTTCGTTTCCGAGATATTTGCAGATTTATCTCAAGGGAAGGGGCCTGACGGACATATTTCGAGATATTTCTTCTTCTTGTTGTTCTTCTTCTGCACAGCTAAGCTGGAAGTGGCATTTGCGGCTCGCACTAGTGCAGAGTTATCTCAAAGAAAGGGGCCACGGTGTTTCTGTATCTCTATTATGTTGGTGCGGCTTCGGAACTTTTAAATATCTCGATATATCTCGAAAACTACGCTTCTGATCAAAAAATATCATAGAACATAAATTGTAGGAAACATAATTCTCTACAAAAAAGGTCTCTTAACATTTTGTCATAGCTCGCTTCGTTTCCGAGATATTTGCAGATATATCTCAAGGGAAGGGGCCTGACGGACATATTTCGAGATATTTCTTCTTCTTGTTGTTCTTCTTCTGCACAGCTAAGCTGGAAGTGGCATTTACAGCTCGCAATAGTGCAGAGTTATCTCAAAGAAAGGGGCCACGGTGTTTCTGTATCTCTATTATGTTGGTGCGGCTTCGGAACTTTTAAATATCTTGATATATCTCGAGAACTACGCATCTGATCAAAAAATATCATAGAACATAAAAAGTAGGAAACTTAATTCTCTACAAAAGAGGTCTCTTAACATTTTGCCATAGCTCGCTTCGTTTCCGAGATATTTGCAGATTTATCTCAAGGGAAGGGGCCTAACGGACATATTTCGAGATATTTCTTCTTCTTGTTGTTCTTCTTCTGCACAGCTAAACTGGAAGTGGCATTTGGAGCTCGCAATAGTGCAGAGTTATCTCAAAGAGAGGGGCCACGGTGTTTCTGTATCTCTATTATGTTGGTGCGGCTTCGGAACTTTTAAATATCTTGATATATCTCGAGAACTACGCATCTGATCAAAAAATATCATAGAAGATAAAAAGTAGGAAACTTAATTCTCTACAAAAAAGGTCTCTTAACATTTTGCCATACCTCGCTTCGTTTCCGAGATATTTGCAGATTTATCTCAAGGGAAGGGGCCTGACGGACATATTTCGAGATATTTCTTCTTCTTGTTGTTCTTCTTCTGCACAGCTAAGCTGGAAGTGGCATTTGCGGCTCGCACTAGTGCAGAGTTATCTCAAAGAAAGGGGCCACGGTGTTTCTGTATCTCTATTATGTTGGTGCGGCTTCGGAACTTTTAAATATCTCGATATATCTCGAAAACTACGCTTCTGATCGAAAAATATCATAGAACATAAATTGTAGGAAACATAATTCTCTACAAAAAAGGTCTCTTAACATTTTGTCATAGCTCGCTTCGTTTCCGAGATATTTGCAGATGTATCTCAAGGGAAGGGGCCTGACGGACATATTTCGAGATATTTCTTCTTCTTGTTGTTCTTCTTCTGCACAGCTAAGCTGGAAGTGGCATTTGCAGTTCGCAATAGTGCAGAGTTATCTCAAAGAAAGGGGCCACGGTGTTTCTGTATCTCTATTATGTTGGTGCGGCTTCGGAACTTTTAAATATCTTGATATATCTCGAGAACTACGCATCTGATCAAAAAATATCATAGAACATAAAAAGTAGGAAACTTAATTCTCTACAAAAAAGGTCTCTTAACATTTTGCCATAGCTCGCTTCGTTTCCGAGATATTTGCAGATTTATCTCAAGGGAAGGGGCCTGACGGACATATTTCGAGATATTTCTTCTTCTTGTTGTTCTTCTTCTGCACAGCTAAGCTGGAAGTGGCATTTGCGGCTCGCACTAGTGCAGAGTTATCTCAAAGAAAGGGGCCACGGTGTTTCTGTATCTCTATTATGTTGGTGCGGCTTCGGAACTTTTAAATATCTCGATATATCTCGAAAACTACGCTTCTGATCAAAAAATATCATAGAACATAAATTGTAGGAAACATAATTCTCTACAAAAAAGGTCTCTTAACATTTTGTCATAGCTCGCTTCGTTTCCGAGATATTTGCAGATATATCTCAAGGGAAGGGGCCTGACGGACATATTTCGAGATATTTCTTCTTCTTGTTGTTCTTCTTCTGCACAGCTAAGCTGGAAGTGGCATTTACAGCTCGCAATAGTGCAGAGTTATCTCAAAGAAAGGGGCCACGGTGTTTCTGTATCTCTATTATGTTGGTGCGGCTTCGGAACTTTTAAATATCTTGATATATCTCGAGAACTACGCATCTGATCAAAAAATATCATAGAACATAAAAAGTAGGAAACTTAATTCTCTACAAAAGAGGTCTCTTAACATTTTGCCATAGCTCGCTTCGTTTCCGAGATATTTGCAGATTTATCTCAAGGGAAGGGGCCTAACGGACATATTTCGAGATATTTCTTCTTCTTGTTGTTCTTCTTCTGCACAGCTAAACTGGAAGTGGCATTTGGAGCTCGCAATAGTGCAGAGTTATCTCAAAGAGAGGGGCCACGGTGTTTCTGTATCTCTATTATGTTGGTGCGGCTTCGGAACTTTTAAATATCTTGATATATCTCGAGAACTACGCATCTGATCAAAAAATATCATAGAAGATAAAAAGTAGGAAACTTAATTCTCTACAAAAAAGGTCTCTTAACATTTTGCCATACCTCGCTTCGTTTCCGAGATATTTGCAGATTTATCTCAAGGGAAGGGGCCTGACGGACATATTTCGAGATATTTCTTCTTCTTGTTGTTCTTCTTCTGCACAGCTAAGCTGGAAGTGGCATTTACAGCTCGCAATAGTGCAGAGTTATCTCAAAGAAAGGGGCCACGGTGTTTCTGTATCTCTATTATGTTGGTGCGGCTTCGGAACTTTTAAATATCTTGATATATCTCGAGAACTACGCATCTGATCAAAAAATATCATAGAACATAAAAAGTAGGAAACTTAATTCTCTACAAAAGAGGTCTCTTAACATTTTGCCATAGCTCGCTTCGTTTCCGAGATATTTGCAGATTTATCTCAAGGGAAGGGGCCTAACGGACATATTTCGAGATATTTCTTCTTCTTGTTGTTCTTCTTCTGCACAGCTAAGCTGGAAGTGGCATTTACAGCACGCAATAGTGCAGAGTTATCTCAAAGAATGGGGCCACGGTGTTTCTGTATCTCTATTATGTTGGTGCGGCTTCGGAACTTTTAAATATCTTGATATATCTCGAGAACAACGCATCTGATCAAAAAATATCATAGAACATGAAAAGTAGGAAACTTAATTCTCTACAAAAAAGGTCTCTTAACAATTGGCCATAGCTCGCTTCGTTTCCGAGATATTTGCAGATATATCCCAAGGGAAGGGGCCTGACGGACATATTTCGAGATATTTCTTCTTCTTGTTGTTCTTCTTCTGCACAGCTAAGCTGGAAGTGGCATTTACAGCTCGCAATAGTGCAGAGTTATCTCAAAGAAAGGGGCCACGGTGTTTCTGTATCTCTATTATGTTGGTGCGGCTTCGGAACTTTTAAATATCTTGATATATCTCGAGAACTACGCATCAGATAAAAAAATATCATAGAACATAAAAAGTAGGAAACTTAATTCTCTACAAAAAAGGTCTCTTAACATTTTGCCATAGCCCTCTTCGTTTCCGAGATATTTGCAGATTTATCTCAAGGGAAGGGGCCTGACGGACATTAATCGAGATATTTCTTCTTCTTGATGTTCTTCTTCTGCACAGCTAAGCTGGAAGTGGCATTTGCAGCTCGCAATAGTGCAGAGTTATCTCAAAGAAAGGGGCCACGGTGTTTCTGTATCTCTATTATGTTGGTGCGGCTTCGGAACTTTTAAATATCTTGATATATCTCGAGAACTACGCATCTGATCAAAAAATATCATAGAACATAAAAAGTAGGAAACTTAATTCTCTACAAAAAAGGTCTCTCACCATTTTGCCATAGCTCGCTTCGTTTCCGAGATATTTGCAGATATATCTCAAGGGAAGGGGCCTGACGGACATATTTCGAGATATTTCTTCTTCTTGTTGTTCTTCTTCTGCACAGCTAAGCTGGAAGTGGCATTTACAGCTCGCAATAGTGCAGAGTTATCTCAAAGAAAGGGGCCACGGTGTTTCTGTATCTCTATTATGTTGGTGCGGCTTCGGAACTTTTAAATATCTTGATATATCTCGAGAACTACGCATCTGATCAAAAAATATTATAGAACATAAAAAGTAGGAAACATAATTCTCTACAAAAAAGGTCTCTTAACAGTTTGCCATAGCTCGCTCCGTTTCCGAGATATTTGCAGATTTATCTCAAGGGAAGGGGCCTGACGGACATATTTCGAGATATTTCTTCTTCTTGTTGTTCTTCTGCACAGCTAAGCTGGAAGTGGCATTTGCACCTCGCAATAGTGCATAGTTATCTGAAAGAAAGGGGCCACGGTGTTTCTGTATCTCTATTATGTTGGTGCGGCTTCGGAACTTTTAAATATCTCGATATATCTCGAGAGCTACGCTTCTGATCAAAAAATATCATAGAACATAAATTGTAGGAAACATAATTCTCTACAAAAAAGGTCTCTTAACATTTTGCTATAGCTCGCTTCGTTTCCGAGATATTTGCAGATATATCTCAAGGGAAGGGGCCTGACGGACATATTTCGAGATATTTCTTCTTCTTGTTGTTCTTCTTCTGCACAGCTAAGCTGGAAGTGGCATTTGCGGCTCGCAATAGTGCAGAGTTATCTCAAAGAAAGGGGCCACGGTGTTTCTGTATCTCTATTATGTTGGTGCGGCTTCGGAACTTTTAAATATCTCGATATATCTCGAAAACTACGCTTCTGATCAAAAAATATCATAGAACATAAATTGTAGGAAACATAATTCTCTACAAAAAAGGTCTCTTAACATTTTGCCATAGCTAGCTTCGTTTCCGAGATATTTGCAGATATATCTCAAGGGAAGGGGCCTGACGGACATATTTCGAGATATTTCTTCTTCTTGTTGTTCTTCTTCTGCACAGCTAAGCTGGAAGTGGCATTTACAGCACGCAATAGTGCAGAGTTATCTCAAAGAAAGGGGCCACGGTGTTTCTGTATCTCTATTATGTTGGTGCGGCTTCGGAACTTTTAAATATCTTGATATATCTCGAGAACTACGCATCTGATCAAAAAATATCATAGAACATAAAAAGTAGGAAACTTAATTCTCTACAAAAAAGGTCTCTTAACAATTGGCCATAGCTCGCTTCGTTTCCGAGATATTTGCAGATATATCTCAAGGGAAGGGGCCTGACGGACATATTTCGAGATATTTCTTCTTCTTGTTGTTCTTCTTCTGCACAGCTAAGCTGGAAGTGGCATTTGCGGCTCGCACTAGTGCAGAGTTATCTCAAAGAAAGGGGCCACGGTGTTTCTGTATCTCTATTATGTTGGTGCGGCTTCGGAACTTTTAAATATCTCGATATATCTCGAAAACTACGCTTCTGATCAAAAAATATCATAGAACATAAATTGTAGGAAACATAATTCTCTACAAAAAAGGTCTCTTAACATTTTGTCATAGCTCGCTTCGTTTCCGAGATATTTGCAGATATATCTCAAGGGAAGGGGCCTGACGGACATATTTCGAGATATTTCTTCTTCTTGTTGTTCTTCTTCTGCACAGCTAAGCTGGAAGTGGCATTTACAGCTCGCAATAGTGCAGAGTTATCTCAAAGAAAGGGGCCACGGTGTTTCTGTATCTCTATTATGTTGGTGCGGCTTCGGAACTTTTAAATATCTTGATATATCTCGAGAACTACGCATCTGATCAAAAAATATCATAGAACATAAAAAGTAGGAAACTTAATTCTCTACAAAAGAGGTCTCTTAACATTTTGCCATAGCTCGCTTCGTTTCCGAGATATTTGCAGATTTATCTCAAGGGAAGGGGCCTAACGGACATATTTCGAGATATTTCTTCTTCTTGTTGTTCTTCTTCTGCACAGCTAAACTGGAAGTGGCATTTGGAGCTCGCAATAGTGCAGAGTTATCTCAAAGAGAGGGGCCACGGTGTTTCTGTATCTCTATTATGTTGGTGCGGCTTCGGAACTTTTAAATATCTTGATATATCTCGAGAACTACGCATCTGATCAAAAAATATCATAGAAGATAAAAAGTAGGAAACTTAATTCTCTACAAAAAAGGTCTCTTAACATTTTGCCATACCTCGCTTCGTTTCCGAGATATTTGCAGATTTATCTCAAGGGAAGGGGCCTGACGGACATATTTCGAGATATTTCTTCTTCTTGTTGTTCTTGTTCTGCACAGCTAAGCTGGAAGTGGCATTTGCGGCTCGCACTAGTGCAGAGTTATCTCAAAGAAAGGGGCCACGGTGTTTCTGTATCTCTATTATGTTGGTGCGGCTTCGGAACTTTTAAATATCTTGATATATCTCGAGAACTACGCATCTGATCAAAAAATATTATAGAACATAAAAAGTAGGAAACATAATTCTCTACAAAAAAGGTCTCTTAACAGTTTGCCATAGCTCGCTCCGTTTCCGAGATATTTGCAGATTTATCTCAAGGGAAGGGGCCTGACGGACATATTTCGAGATATTTCTTCTTCTTGTTGTTCTTCTGCACAGCTAAGCTGGAAGTGGCATTTGCACCTCGCAATAGTGCATAGTTATCTGAAAGAAAGGGGCCACGGTGTTTCTGTATCTCTATTATGTTGGTGCGGCTTCGGAACTTTTAAATATCTCGATATATCTCGAGAGCTACGCTTCTGATCAAAAAATATCATAGAACATAAATTGTAGGAAACATAATTCTCTACAAAAAAGGTCTCTTAACATTTTGCTATAGCTCGCTTCGTTTCCGAGATATTTGCAGATATATCTCAAGGGAAGGGGCCTGACGGACATATTTCGAGATATTTCTTCTTCTTGTTGTTCTTCTTCTGCACAGCTAAGCTGGAAGTGGCATTTGCGGCTCGCAATAGTGCAGAGTTATCTCAAAGAAAGGGGCCACGGTGTTTCTGTATCTCTATTATGTTGGTGCGGCTTCGGAACTTTTAAATATCTCGATATATCTCGAAAACTACGCTTCTGATCAAAAAATATCATAGAACATAAATTGTAGGAAACATAATTCTCTACAAAAAAGGTCTCTTAACATTTTGCCATAGCTAGCTTCGTTTCCGAGATATTTGCAGATATATCTCAAGGGAAGGGGCCTGACGGACATATTTCGAGATATTTCTTCTTCTTGTTGTTCTTCTTCTGCACAGCTAAGCTGGAAGTGGCATTTACAGCACGCAATAGTGCAGAGTTATCTCAAAGAAAGGGGCCACGGTGTTTCTGTATCTCTATTATGTTGGTGCGGCTTCGGAACTTTTAAATATCTTGATATATCTCGAGAACTACGCATCTGATCAAAAAATATCATAGAACATAAAAAGTAGGAAACTTAATTCTCTACAAAAAAGGTCTCTTAACAATTGGCCATAGCTCGCTTCGTTTCCGAGATATTTGCAGATATATCTCAAGGGAAGGGGCCTGACGGACATATTTCGAGATATTTCTTCTTCTTGTTGTTCTTCTTCTGCACAGCTAAGCTGGAAGTGGCATTTGCGGCTCGCACTAGTGCAGAGTTATCTCAAAGAAAGGGGCCACGGTGTTTCTGTATCTCTATTATGTTGGTGCGGCTTCGGAACTTTTAAATATCTCGATATATCTCGAAAACTACGCTTCTGATCAAAAAATATCATAGAACATAAATTGTAGGAAACATAATTCTCTACAAAAAAGGTCTCTTAACATTTTGTCATAGCTCGCTTCGTTTCCGAGATATTTGCAGATATATCTCAAGGGAAGGGGCCTGACGGACATATTTCGAGATATTTCTTCTTCTTGTTGTTCTTCTTCTGCACAGCTAAGCTGGAAGTGGCATTTACAGCTCGCAATAGTGCAGAGTTATCTCAAAGAAAGGGGCCACGGTGTTTCTGTATCTCTATTATGTTGGTGCGGCTTCGGAACTTTTAAATATCTTGATATATCTCGAGAACTACGCATCTGATCAAAAAATATCATAGAACATAAAAAGTAGGAAACTTAATTCTCTACAAAAGAGGTCTCTTAACATTTTGCCATAGCTCGCTTCGTTTCCGAGATATTTGCAGATTTATCTCAAGGGAAGGGGCCTAACGGACATATTTCGAGATATTTCTTCTTCTTGTTGTTCTTCTTCTGCACAGCTAAACTGGAAGTGGCATTTGGAGCTCGCAATAGTGCAGAGTTATCTCAAAGAGAGGGGCCACGGTGTTTCTGTATCTCTATTATGTTGGTGCGGCTTCGGAACTTTTAAATATCTTGATATATCTCGAGAACTACGCATCTGATCAAAAAATATCATAGAAGATAAAAAGTAGGAAACTTAATTCTCTACAAAAAAGGTCTCTTAACATTTTGCCATACCTCGCTTCGTTTCCGAGATATTTGCAGATTTATCTCAAGGGAAGGGGCCTGACGGACATATTTCGAGATATTTCTTCTTCTTGTTGTTCTTGTTCTGCACAGCTAAGCTGGAAGTGGCATTTGCGGCTCGCACTAGTGCAGAGTTATCTCAAAGAAAGGGGCCACGGTGTTTCTGTATCTCTATTATGTTGGTGCGGCTTCGGAACTTTTAAATATCTCGATATATCTCGAAAACTACGCTTCTGATCGAAAAATATCATAGAACATAAATTGTAGGAAACATAATTCTCTACAAAAAAGGTCTCTTAACATTTTGTCATAGCTCGCTTCGTTTCCGAGATATTTGCAGATGTATCTCAAGGGAAGGGGCCTGACGGACATATTTCGAGATATTTCTTCTTCTTGTTGTTCTTCTTCTGCACAGCTAAGCTGGAAGTGGCATTTGCAGTTCGCAATAGTGCAGAGTTATCTCAAAGAAAGGGGCCACGGTGTTTCTGTATCTCTATTATGTTGGTGCGGCTTCGGAACTTTTAAATATCTTGATATATCTCGAGAACTACGCATCTGATCAAAAAATATCATAGAACATAAAAAGTAGGAAACTTAATTCTCTACAAAAAAGGTCTCTTAACATTTTGCCATAGCTCGCTTCGTTTCCGAGATATTTGCAGATTTATCTCAAGGGAAGGGGCCTGACGGACATATTTCGAGATATTTCTTCTTCTTGTTGTTCTTCTTCTGCACAGCTAAGCTGGAAGTGGCATTTGCGGCTCGCACTAGTGCAGAGTTATCTCAAAGAAAGGGGCCACGGTGTTTCTGTATCTCTATTATGTTGGTGCGGCTTCGGAACTTTTAAATATCTCGATATATCTCGAAAACTACGCTTCTGATCAAAAAATATCATAGAACATAAATTGTAGGAAACATAATTCTCTACAAAAAAGGTCTCTTAACATTTTGTCATAGCTCGCTTCGTTTCCGAGATATTTGCAGATATATCTCAAGGGAAGGGGCCTGACGGACATATTTCGAGATATTTCTTCTTCTTGTTGTTCTTCTTCTGCACAGCTAAGCTGGAAGTGGCATTTACAGCTCGCAATAGTGCAGAGTTATCTCAAAGAAAGGGGCCACGGTGTTTCTGTATCTCTATTATGTTGGTGCGGCTTCGGAACTTTTAAATATCTTGATATATCTCGAGAACTACGCATCTGATCAAAAAATATCATAGAACATAAAAAGTAGGAAACTTAATTCTCTACAAAAGAGGTCTCTTAACATTTTGCCATAGCTCGCTTCGTTTCCGAGATATTTGCAGATTTATCTCAAGGGAAGGGGCCTAACGGACATATTTCGAGATATTTCTTCTTCTTGTTGTTCTTCTTCTGCACAGCTAAACTGGAAGTGGCATTTGGAGCTCGCAATAGTGCAGAGTTATCTCAAAGAGAGGGGCCACGGTGTTTCTGTATCTCTATTATGTTGGTGCGGCTTCGGAACTTTTAAATATCTTGATATATCTCGAGAACTACGCATCTGATCAAAAAATATCATAGAAGATAAAAAGTAGGAAACTTAATTCTCTACAAAAAAGGTCTCTTAACATTTTGCCATACCTCGCTTCGTTTCCGAGATATTTGCAGATTTATCTCAAGGGAAGGGGCCTGACGGACATATTTCGAGATATTTCTTCTTCTTGTTGTTCTTGTTCTGCACAGCTAAGCTGGAAGTGGCATTTGCGGCTCGCACTAGTGCAGAGTTATCTCAAAGAAAGGGGCCACGGTGTTTCTGTATCTCTATTATGTTGGTGCGGCTTCGGAACTTTTAAATATCTCGATATATCTCGAAAACTACGCTTCTGATCGAAAAATATCATAGAACATAAATTGTAGGAAACATAATTCTCTACAAAAAAGGTCTCTTAACATTTTGTCATAGCTCGCTTCGTTTCCGAGATATTTGCAGATGTATCTCAAGGGAAGGGGCCTGACGGACATATTTCGAGATATTTCTTCTTCTTGTTGTTCTTCTTCTGCACAGCTAAGCTGGAAGTGGCATTTGCAGTTCGCAATAGTGCAGAGTTATCTCAAAGAAAGGGGCCACGGTGTTTCTGTATCTCTATTATGTTGGTGCGGCTTCGGAACTTTTAAATATCTTGATATATCTCGAGAACTACGCATCTGATCAAAAAATATCATAGAACATAAAAAGTAGGAAACTTAATTCTCTACAAAAAAGGTCTCTTAACATTTTGCCATAGCTCGCTTCGTTTCCGAGATATTTGCAGATTTATCTCAAGGGAAGGGGCCTGACGGACATATTTCGAGATATTTCTTCTTCTTGTTGTTCTTCTTCTGCACAGCTAAGCTGGAAGTGGCATTTGCGGCTCGCACTAGTGCAGAGTTATCTCAAAGAAAGGGGCCACGGTGTTTCTGTATCTCTATTATGTTGGTGCGGCTTCGGAACTTTTAAATATCTCGATATATCTCGAAAACTACGCTTCTGATCAAAAAATATCATAGAACATAAATTGTAGGAAACATAATTCTCTACAAAAAAGGTCTCTTAACATTTTGTCATAGCTCGCTTCGTTTCCGAGATATTTGCAGATATATCTCAAGGGAAGGGGCCTGACGGACATATTTCGAGATATTTCTTCTTCTTGTTGTTCTTCTTCTGCACAGCTAAGCTGGAAGTGGCATTTACAGCTCGCAATAGTGCAGAGTTATCTCAAAGAAAGGGGCCACGGTGTTTCTGTATCTCTATTATGTTGGTGCGGCTTCGGAACTTTTAAATATCTTGATATATCTCGAGAACTACGCATCTGATCAAAAAATATCATAGAACATAAAAAGTAGGAAACTTAATTCTCTACAAAAGAGGTCTCTTAACATTTTGCCATAGCTCGCTTCGTTTCCGAGATATTTGCAGATTTATCTCAAGGGAAGGGGCCTAACGGACATATTTCGAGATATTTCTTCTTCTTGTTGTTCTTCTTCTGCACAGCTAAACTGGAAGTGGCATTTGGAGCTCGCAATAGTGCAGAGTTATCTCAAAGAGAGGGGCCACGGTGTTTCTGTATCTCTATTATGTTGGTGCGGCTTCGGAACTTTTAAATATCTTGATATATCTCGAGAACTACGCATCTGATCAAAAAATATCATAGAAGATAAAAAGTAGGAAACTTAATTCTCTACAAAAAAGGTCTCTTAACATTTTGCCATACCTCGCTTCGTTTCCGAGATATTTGCAGATTTATCTCAAGGGAAGGGGCCTGACGGACATATTTCGAGATATTTCTTCTTCTTGTTGTTCTTCTTCTGCACAGCTAAGCTGGAAGTGGCATTTACAGCTCGCAATAGTGCAGAGTTATCTCAAAGAAAGGGGCCACGGTGTTTCTGTATCTCTATTATGTTGGTGCGGCTTCGGAACTTTTAAATATCTTGATATATCTCGAGAACTACGCATCTGATCAAAAAATATCATAGAACATAAAAAGTAGGAAACTTAATTCTCTACAAAAGAGGTCTCTTAACATTTTGCCATAGCTCGCTTCGTTTCCGAGATATTTGCAGATTTATCTCAAGGGAAGGGGCCTAACGGACATATTTCGAGATATTTCTTCTTCTTGTTGTTCTTCTTCTGCACAGCTAAGCTGGAAGTGGCATTTACAGCACGCAATAGTGCAGAGTTATCTCAAAGAATGGGGGCACGGTGTTTCTGTATCTCTATTATGTTGGTGCGGCTTCGGAACTTTTAAATATCTTGATATATCTCGAGAACAACGCATCTGATCAAAAAATATCATAGAACATGAAAAGTAGGAAACTTAATTCTCTACAAAAAAGGTCTCTTAACAATTGGCCATAGCTCGCTTCGTTTCCGAGATATTTGCAGATATATCCCAAGGGAAGGGGCCTGACGGACATATTTCGAGATATTTCTTCTTCTTGTTGTTCTTCTTCTGCACAGCTAAGCTGGAAGTGGCATTTACAGCTCGCAATAGTGCAGAGTTATCTCAAAGAAAGGGGCCACGGTGTTTCTGTATCTCTATTATGTTGGTGCGGCTTCGGAACTTTTAAATATCTTGATATATCTCGAGAACTACGCATCAGATAAAAAAATATCATAGAACATAAAAAGTAGGAAACTTAATTCTCTACAAAAAAGGTCTCTTAACATTTTGCCATAGCCCTCTTCGTTTCCGAGATATTTGCAGATTTATCTCAAGGGAAGGGGCCTGACGGACATTAATCGAGATATTTCTTCTTCTTGATGTTCTTCTTCTGCACAGCTAAGCTGGAAGTGGCATTTGCAGCTCGCAATAGTGCAGAGTTATCTCAAAGAAAGGGGCCACGGTGTTTCTGTATCTCTATTATGTTGGTGCGGCTTCGGAACTTTTAAATATCTTGATATATCTCGAGAACTACGCATCTGATCAAAAAATATCATAGAACATAAAAAGTAGGAAACTTAATTCTCTACAAAAAAGGTCTCTCACCATTTTGCCATAGCTCGCTTCGTTTCCGAGATATTTGCAGATATATCTCAAGGGAAGGGGCCTGACGGACATATTTCGAGATATTTCTTCTTCTTGTTGTTCTTCTTCTGCACAGCTAAGCTGGAAGTGGCATTTACAGCTCGCAATAGTGCAGAGTTATCTCAAAGAAAGGGGCCACGGTGTTTCTGTATCTCTATTATGTTGGTGCGGCTTCGGAACTTTTAAATATCTTGATATATCTCGAGAACTACGCATCTGATCAAAAAATATTATAGAACATAAAAAGTAGGAAACATAATTCTCTACAAAAAAGGTCTCTTAACAGTTTGCCATAGCTCGCTCCGTTTCCGAGATATTTGCAGATTTATCTCAAGGGAAGGGGCCTGACGGACATATTTCGAGATATTTCTTCTTCTTGTTGTTCTTCTGCACAGCTAAGCTGGAAGTGGCATTTGCACCTCGCAATAGTGCATAGTTATCTGAAAGAAAGGGGCCACGGTGTTTCTGTATCTCTATTATGTTGGTGCGGCTTCGGAACTTTTAAATATCTCGATATATCTCGAGAGCTACGCTTCTGATCAAAAAATATCATAGAACATAAATTGTAGGAAACATAATTCTCTACAAAAAAGGTCTCTTAACATTTTGCTATAGCTCGCTTCGTTTCCGAGATATTTGCAGATATATCTCAAGGGAAGGGGCCTGACGGACATATTTCGAGATATTTCTTCTTCTTGTTGTTCTTCTTCTGCACAGCTAAGCTGGAAGTGGCATTTGCGGCTCGCAATAGTGCAGAGTTATCTCAAAGAAAGGGGCCACGGTGTTTCTGTATCTCTATTATGTTGGTGCGGCTTCGGAACTTTTAAATATCTCGATATATCTCGAAAACTACGCTTCTGATCAAAAAATATCATAGAACATAAATTGTAGGAAACATAATTCTCTACAAAAAAGGTCTCTTAACATTTTGCCATAGCTAGCTTCGTTTCCGAGATATTCGCAGATATATCTCAAGGGAAGGGGCCTGACGGACATATTTCGAGATATTTCTTCTTCTTGTTGTTCTTCTTCTGCACAGCTAAGCTGGAAGTGGCATTTACAGCACGCAATAGTGCAGAGTTATCTCAAAGAAAGGGGCCACGGTGTTTCTGTATCTCTATTATGTTGGTGCGGCTTCGGAACTTTTAAATATCTTGATATATCTCGAGAACTACGCATCTGATCAAAAAATATCATAGAACATAAAAAGTAGGAAACTTAATTCTCTACAAAAAAGGTCTCTTAACAATTGGCCATAGCTCGCTTCGTTTCCGAGATATTTGCAGATATATCCCAAGGGAAGGGGCCTGACGGACATATTTCGAGATATTTCTTCTTCTTGTTGTTCTTCTTCTGCACAGCTAAGCTGGAAGTGGCATTTACAGCTCGCAATAGTGCAGAGTTATCTCAAAGAAAGGGGCCACGGTGTTTCTGTATCTCTATTATGTTGGTGCGGCTTCGGAACTTTTAAATATCTTGATATATCTCGAGAACTACGCATCTGATCAAAAAATATCATAGAACATAAAAAGTAGGAAACTTAATTCTCTACAAAAAAGGTCTCTTAACAATTGGCCATAGCTCGCTTCGTTTCCGAGATATTTGCAGATATATCCCAAGGGAAGGGGCCTGACGGACATATTTCGAGATATTTCTTCTTCTTGTTGTTCTTCTTCTGCACAGCTAAGCTGGAAGTGGCATTTACAGCTCGCAATAGTGCAGAGTTATCTCAAAGAAAGGGGCCACGGTGTTTCTGTATCTCTATTATGTTGGTGCGGCTTCGGAACTTTTAAATATCTTGATATATCTCGAGAACTACGCATCTGATCAAAAAATATCATAGAACATAAATTGTAGGAAACATAATTCTCTACAAAAAAGGTCTCTCAACATTTTGCCATAGCTCGCTTCGTTTCCGAGATATTTGCAGATATATTTCAAGGGAAGGGGCCTGACGGACATATTTCGAGATATTTCTTCTTCTTGTTGTTCTTCTTCTGCACAGCTAAGCTGGAAGTGGCATTTACAGCTCGCAATAGTGCAGAGTTATCTCAACGAAAGGGGCCACGATGTTTCTGTATCTCTATTATGTTGGTGCGGCTTCGGAACTTTTAAATATCTTGATATATCTCGAGAACTACGCATCTGATCAAAAAATATCATAGAACATAAAAAGTAGGAAACTTAATTCTCTACAAAAGAGGTCTCTTAACATTTTGCCATAGCTCGCTTCGTTTCCGAGATATTTGCAGATTTATCTCAAGGGAAGGGGCCTAACGGACATATTTCGAGATATTTCTTCTTCTTGTTGTTCTTCTTCTGCACAGCTAAGCTGGAAGTGGCATTTACAGCACGCAATAGTGCAGAGTTATCTCAAAGAAAGGGGCCACGGTGTTTCTGTATCTCTATTATGTTGGTGCGGCTTCGGAACTTTTAAATATCTTGATATATCTCGAGAACTACGCATCTGATCAAAAAATATCATAGAACGTAAAAAGTAGGAAACTTAATTCTCTACAAAAAAGGTCTCTTAACATTTTGCCATAGCTCGCTTCGTTTCCGAGATATTTGCAGATTTATCTCAAGGGAAGGGGCCTAACGGACATATTTCGAGATATTTCTTCTTCTTGTTGTTCTTCTTCTGCACAGCTAAACTGGAAGTGGCATTTGGAGCTCGCAATAGTGCAGAGTTATCTCAAAGAGAGGGGCCACGGTGTTTCTGTATCTCTATTATGTTGGTGCGGCTTCGGAACTTTTAAATATCTTGATATATCTCGAGAACTACGCATCTGATCAAAAAATATCATAGAAGATAAAAAGTAGGAAACTTAATTCTCTACAAAAAAGGTCTCTTAACATTTTGCCATACCTCGCTTCGTTTCCGAGATATTTGCAGATTTATCTCAAGGGAAGGGGCCTGACGGACATATTTCGAGATATTTCTTCTTCTTGTTGTTCTTCTTCTGCACAGCTAAGCTGGAAGTGGCATTTACAGCTCGCAATAGTGCAGAGTTATCTCAAAGAAAGGGGCCACGGTGTTTCTGTATCTCTATTATGTTGGTGCGGCTTCGGAACTTTTAAATATCTTGATATATCTCGAGAACTACGCATCTGATCAAAAAATATCATAGAACATAAAAAGTAGGAAACTTAATTCTCTACAAAAGAGGTCTCTTAACATTTTGCCATAGCTCGCTTCGTTTCCGAGATATTTGCAGATTTATCTCAAGGGAAGGGGCCTAACGGACATATTTCGAGATATTTCTTCTTCTTGTTGTTCTTCTTCTGCACAGCTAAGCTGGAAGTGGCATTTACAGCACGCAATAGTGCAGAGTTATCTCAAAGAATGGGGCCACGGTGTTTCTGTATCTCTATTATGTTGGTGCGGCTTCGGAACTTTTAAATATCTTGATATATCTCGAGAACAACGCATCTGATCAAAAAATATCATAGAACATGAAAAGTAGGAAACTTAATTCTCTACAAAAAAGGTCTCTTAACAATTGGCCATAGCTCGCTTCGTTTCCGAGATATTTGCAGATATATCCCAAGGGAAGGGGCCTGACGGACATATTTCGAGATATTTCTTCTTCTTGTTGTTCTTCTTCTGCACAGCTAAGCTGGAAGTGGCATTTACAGCTCGCAATAGTGCAGAGTTATCTCAAAGAAAGGGGCCACGGTGTTTCTGTATCTCTATTATGTTGGTGCGGCTTCGGAACTTTTAAATATCTTGATATATCTCGAGAACTACGCATCAGATAAAAAAATATCATAGAACATAAAAAGTAGGAAACTTAATTCTCTACAAAAAAGGTCTCTTAACATTTTGCCATAGCCCTCTTCGTTTCCGAGATATTTGCAGATTTATCTCAAGGGAAGGGGCCTGACGGACATTAATCGAGATATTTCTTCTTCTTGATGTTCTTCTTCTGCACAGCTAAGCTGGAAGTGGCATTTGCAGCTCGCAATAGTGCAGAGTTATCTCAAAGAAAGGGGCCACGGTGTTTCTGTATCTCTATTATGTTGGTGCGGCTTCGGAACTTTTAAATATCTTGATATATCTCGAGAACTACGCATCTGATCAAAAAATATCATAGAACATAAAAAGTAGGAAACTTAATTCTCTACAAAAAAGGTCTCTCACCATTTTGCCATAGCTCGCTTCGTTTCCGAGATATTTGCAGATATATCTCAAGGGAAGGGGCCTGACGGACATATTTCGAGATATTTCTTCTTCTTGTTGTTCTTCTTCTGCACAGCTAAGCTGGAAGTGGCATTTACAGCTCGCAATAGTGCAGAGTTATCTCAAAGAAAGGGGCCACGGTGTTTCTGTATCTCTATTATGTTGGTGCGGCTTCGGAACTTTTAAATATCTTGATATATCTCGAGAACTACGCATCTGATCAAAAAATATTATAGAACATAAAAAGTAGGAAACATAATTCTCTACAAAAAAGGTCTCTTAACAGTTTGCCATAGCTCGCTCCGTTTCCGAGATATTTGCAGATTTATCTCAAGGGAAGGGGCCTGACGGACATATTTCGAGATATTTCTTCTTCTTGTTGTTCTTCTGCACAGCTAAGCTGGAAGTGGCATTTGCACCTCGCAATAGTGCATAGTTATCTGAAAGAAAGGGGCCACGGTGTTTCTGTATCTCTATTATGTTGGTGCGGCTTCGGAACTTTTAAATATCTCGATATATCTCGAGAGCTACGCTTCTGATCAAAAAATATCATAGAACATAAATTGTAGGAAACATAATTCTCTACAAAAAAGGTCTCTTAACATTTTGCTATAGCTCGCTTCGTTTCCGAGATATTTGCAGATATATCTCAAGGGAAGGGGCCTGACGGACATATTTCGAGATATTTCTTCTTCTTGTTGTTCTTCTTCTGCACAGCTAAGCTGGAAGTGGCATTTGCGGCTCGCAATAGTGCAGAGTTATCTCAAAGAAAGGGGCCACGGTGTTTCTGTATCTCTATTATGTTGGTGCGGCTTCGGAACTTTTAAATATCTCGATATATCTCGAAAACTACGCTTCTGATCAAAAAATATCATAGAACATAAATTGTAGGAAACATAATTCTCTACAAAAAAGGTCTCTTAACATTTTGCCATAGCTAGCTTCGTTTCCGAGATATTCGCAGATATATCTCAAGGGAAGGGGCCTGACGGACATATTTCGAGATATTTCTTCTTCTTGTTGTTCTTCTTCTGCACAGCTAAGCTGGAAGTGGCATTTACAGCACGCAATAGTGCAGAGTTATCTCAAAGAAAGGGGCCACGGTGTTTCTGTATCTCTATTATGTTGGTGCGGCTTCGGAACTTTTAAATATCTTGATATATCTCGAGAACTACGCATCTGATCAAAAAATATCATAGAACATAAAAAGTAGGAAACTTAATTCTCTACAAAAAAGGTCTCTTAACAATTGGCCATAGCTCGCTTCGTTTCCGAGATATTTGCAGATATATCCCAAGGGAAGGGGCCTGACGGACATATTTCGAGATATTTCTTCTTCTTGTTGTTCTTCTTCTGCACAGCTAAGCTGGAAGTGGCATTTACAGCTCGCAATAGTGCAGAGTTATCTCAAAGAAAGGGGCCACGGTGTTTCTGTATCTCTATTATGTTGGTGCGGCTTCGGAACTTTTAAATATCTTGATATATCTCGAGAACTACGCATCTGATCAAAAAATATCATAGAACATAAATTGTAGGAAACATAATTCTCTACAAAAAAGGTCTCTCAACATTTTGCCATAGCTCGCTTCGTTTCCGAGATATTTGCAGATATATTTCAAGGGAAGGGGCCTGACGGACATATTTCGAGATATTTCTTCTTCTTGTTGTTCTTCTTCTGCACAGCTAAGCTGGAAGTGGCATTTACAGCTCGCAATAGTGCAGAGTTATCTCAAAGAAAGGGGCCACGGTGTTTCTGTATCTCTATTATGTTGGTGCAGCTTCGGAACTTTTAAATATCTTGATATATCTCGAGAACTACGCATCTGATCAAAAAATATCATAGAACATAAATTGTAGGAAACATAATTCTCTACAAAAAAGGTCTCTTAACATTTTGTCATAGCTCGCTTCGTTTCCGAGATATTTGCAGATTTATCTCAAGGGAAGGGGCCTGACGGACATTAATCGAGATATTTCTTCTTCTTGATGTTCTTCTTCTGCACAGCTAAGCTGGAAGTGGCATTTACAGCTCGCAATAGTGCAGAGTTATCTCAAAGAAAGGGGCCACGGTGTTTCTGTATCTCTATTATGTTGGTGCGGCTTCGGAACTTTTAAATATCTCGATATATCTCGAAAACTACGCTTCTGATCAAAAAATATCATAGAACATAAATTGTAGGAAACATAATTCTCTACAAAAAAGGTCTCTTAACATTTTGTCATAGCTCGCTTCGTTTCCGAGATATTTGCAGATATATCTCAAGGGAAGGGGCCTGACGGACATATTTCGAGATATTTCTTCTTCTTGTTGTTCTTCTTCTGCACAGCTAAGCTGGAAGTGGCATTTACAGCTCGCAATAGTGCAGAGTTATCTCAACGAAAGGGGCCACGATGTTTCTGTATCTCTATTATGTTGGTGCGGCTTCGGAACTTTTAAATATCTTGATATATCTCGAGAACTACGCATCTGATCAAAAAATATCATAGAACATAAAAAGTAGGAAACTTAATTCTCTACAAAAGAGGTCTCTTAACATTTTGCCATAGCTCGCTTCGTTTCCGAGATATTTGCAGATTTATCTCAAGGGAAGGGGCCTAACGGACATATTTCGAGATATTTCTTCTTCTTGTTGTTCTTCTTCTGCACAGCTAAGCTGGAAGTGGCATTTACAGCACGCAATAGTGCAGAGTTATCTCAAAGAAAGGGGCCACGGTGTTTCTGTATCTCTATTATGTTGGTGCGGCTTCGGAACTTTTAAATATCTTGATATATCTCGAGAACTACGCATCTGATCAAAAAATATCATAGAACGTAAAAAGTAGGAAACTTAATTCTCTACAAAAAAGGTCTCTTAACAATTGGCCATAGCTCGCTTCGTTTCCGAGATATTTGCAGATATATCCCAAGGGAAGGGGCCTGACGGACATATTTCGAGATATTTCTTCTTCTTGTTGTTCTTCTTCTGCACAGCTAAGCTGGAAGTGGCATTTACAGCTCGCAATAGTGCAGAGTTATCTCAAAGAAAGGGGCCACGGTGTTTCTGTATCTCTATTATGTTGGTGCGGCTTCGGAACTTTTAAATATCTTGATATATCTCGAGAACTACGCATCAGATAAAAAAATATCATAGAACATAAAAAGTAGGAAACTTAATTCTCTACAAAAAAGGTCTCTCACCATTTTGCCATAGCTCGCTTCGTTTCCGAGATATTTGCAGATATATCTCAAGGGAAGGGGCCTGACGGACATATTTCGAGATATTTCTTCTTCTTGTTGTTCTTCTTCTGCACAGCTAAGCTGGAAGTGGCATTTACAGCTCGCAATAGTGCAGAGTTATCTCAAAGAAAGGGGCCACGGTGTTTCTGTATCTCTATTATGTTGGTGCGGCTTCGGAACTTTTAAATATCTTGATATATCTCGAGAACTACGCATCTGATCAAAAAATATCATAGAACATAAAAAGTAGGAAACTTAATTCTCTACAAAAAAGGTCTCTTAACAATTGGCCATAGCTCGCTTCGTTTCCGAGATATTTGCAGATATATCCCAAGGGAAGGGGCCTGACGGACATATTTCGAGATATTTCTTCTTCTTGTTGTTCTTCTTCTGCACAGCTAAGCTGGAAGTGGCATTTACAGCTCGCAATAGTGCAGAGTTATCTCAAAGAAAGGGGCCACGGTGTTTCTGTATCTCTATTATGTTGGTGCGGCTTCGGAACTTTTAAATATCTTGATATATCTCGAGAACTACGCATCAGATAAAAAAATATCATAGAACATAAAAAGTAGGAAACTTAATTCTCTACAAAAAAGGTCTCTTAACATTTTGCCATAGCCCTCTTCGTTTCCGAGATATTTGCAGATTTATCTCAAGGGAAGGGGCCTGACGGACATTAATCGAGATATTTCTTCTTCTTGATGTTCTTCTTCTGCACAGCTAAGCTGGAAGTGGCATTTGCAGCTCGCAATAGTGCAGAGTTATCTCAAAGAAAGGGGCCACGGTGTTTCTGTATCTCTATTATGTTGGTGCGGCTTCGGAACTTTTAAATATCTTGATATATCTCGAGAACTACGCATCTGATCAAAAAATATCATAGAACATAAATTGTAGGAAACATAATTCTCTACAAAAAAGGTCTCTCAACATTTTGCCATAGCTCGCTTCGTTTCCGAGATATTTGCAGATATATTTCAAGGGAAGGGGCCTGACGGACATATTTCGAGATATTTCTTCTTCTTGTTGTTCTTCTTCTGCACAGCTAAGCTGGAAGTGGCATTTACAGCTCGCACTAGTGCAGAGTTATCTCAAAGAAGGGGCTACGGTGTTTCTGTATCTATATTATGTTGGTGCGGCTTCGGAACTTTTAAATATCTTGATATATCTCGAGAACTACGCATCTGATCAAAAAATATCATAGAACATAAAAAGTAGGAAACTTAATTCTCTACAAAAAAGGTCTCTCACCATTTTGCCATAGCTCGCTTCGTTTCCGAGATATTTGCAGATATATCTCAAGGGAAGGGGCCTGACGGACATATTTCGAGATATTTCTTCTTCTTGTTGTTCTTCTTCTGCACAGCTAAGCTGGAAGTGGCATTTACAGCTCGCAATAGTGCAGAGTTATCTCAAAGAAAGGGGCCACGGTGTTTCTGTATCTCTATTATGTTGGTGCGGCTTCGGAACTTTTAAATATCTTGATATATCTCGAGAACTACGCATCTGATCAAAAAATATCATAGAACATAAAAAGTAGGAAACTTAATTCTCTACAAAAAAGGTCTCTTAACAATTGGCCATAGCTCGCTTCGTTTCCGAGATACTTGCAGATATATCCCAAGGGAAGGGGCCTGACGGACATATTTCGAGATATTTCTTCTTCTTGTTGTTCTTCTTCTGCACAGCTAAGCTGGAAGTGGCATTTACAGCTCGCAATAGTGCAGAGTTATCTCAAAGAAAGGGGCCACGGTGTTTCTGTATCTCTATTATGTTGGTGCGGCTTCGGAACTTTTAAATATCTCGATATATCTCGAAAACTACGCTTCTGATCAAAAAATATCATAGAACATAAATTGTAGGAAACATAATTCTCTACAAAAAAGGTCTCTTAACATTTTGTCATAGCTCGCTTCGTTTCCGAGATATTTGCAGATTTATCTTAAGGGAAGGGGCCTGACGGACATATTTCGAGATATTTCTTCTTCTTGTTGTTCTTCTTCTGCACAGCTAAGCTGGAAGTGGCACTTGCAGTTCGCAATAGTGCAGAGTTATCTCAAAGAAAGGGGCCACGGTGTTTCTGTATCTCTATTATGTTGGTGCGGCTTCGGAACTTTTAAATATCTTGATATATCTCGAGAACTACGCATCTGATCAAAAAATATCATAGAACATAAAAAGTAGGAAACTTAATTCTCTACAAAAGAGGTCTCTTAACATTTTGCCATAGCTCGCTTCGTTTCCGAGATATTTGCAGATTTATCTCAAGGGAAGGGGCCTAACGGACATATTTCGAGATATTTCTTCTTCTTGTTGTTCTTCTTCTGCACAGCTAAGCTGGAAGTGGCATTTACAGCACGCAATAGTGCAGAGTTATCTCAAAGAAAGGGGCCACGGTGTTTCTGTATCTCTATTATGTTGGTGCGGCTTCGGAACTTTTAAATATCTTGATATATCTCGGGAACTACGCATCTGATCAAAAAATATCATAGAACATAAAAAGTAGGAAACTTAATTCTCTACAAAAAAGGTCTCTTAACAATTGGCCATAGCTCGCTTCGTTTCCGAGATATTTGCAGATATATCCCAAGGGAAGGGGCCTGACGGACACATTTCGAGATATTTCTTCTTCTTGTTGTTCTTCTTCTGCACAGCTAAGCTGGAAGTTGCATTTACAGCTCGCAATAGTGCAGAGTTATCTCAAAGAAAGGGGCCACGGTGTTTCTGTATCTCTATTATGTTGGTGCGGCTTCGGAACTTTTAAATATCTTGATATATCTCGAGAACTACGCATCAGATAAAAAAATATCATAGAACATAAAAAGTAGGAAACTTAATTCTCTACAAAAAAGGTCTCTTAACATTTTGCCATAGCCCTCTTCGTTTCCGAGATATTTGCAGATTTATCTCAAGGGAAGGGGCCTGACGGACATTAATCGAGATATTTCTTCTTCTTGATGTTCTTCTTCTGCACAGCTAAGCTGGAAGTGGCATTTGCAGCTCGCAATAGTGCAGAGTTATCTCAAAGAAAGGGGCCACGGTGTTTCTGTATCTCTATTATGTTGGTGCGGCTTCGGAACTTTTAGATATCTTGATATATCTCGAGAACTACGCATCTGATCAAAAAATATCATAGAACATAAAAAGTAGGAAACTTAATTCTCTACAAAAAAGGTCTCTTAACATTTTGCAATAGCTCGCTTCGTTTCCGAGATATTTGCAGATTTATCTCAAGGGAAGGGGCCTGACGGACATATTTCGAGATATTTCTTCTTCTTGTTGTTCTTCTTCTGCACAGCTAAGCTGGAAGTGGCATTTACAGATCGCAATAGTGCAGAGTTATCTCAAAGAAAGGGGCCACGGTGTTTCTGTATCTCTATTATGTTGGTGCGGCTTCAGAACTTTTAAATATCTTGATATATCTCGAGAACTACGCATCTGATCAAAAAATATCATAGAACATAAAAAGTAGGAAACTTAATTCTCTACAAAAAAGGTCTCTCACCATTTTGCCATAGCTCGCTTCGTTTCCGAGATATTTGCAGATATATCTCAAGGGAAGGGGCCTGACGGACATATTTCGAGATATTTCTTCTTCTTGTTGTTCTTCTTCTGCACAGCTAAGCTGCAAGTGGCATTTACAGCTCGCAATAGTGCAGAGTTATCTCAAAGAAAGGGGCCACGGTGTTTCTGTATCTCTATTATGTTGGTGCGGCTTCGGAACTTTTAAATATCTTGATATATCTCGAGAACTACGCATCTGATCAAAAAATATCATAGAACATAAAAAGTAGGAAACTTAATTCTCTACAAAAAAGGTCTCTTAACAATTGGCCATAGCTCGCTTCGTTTCCGAGATATTTGCAGATATATCCCAAGGGAAGGGGCCTGACGGACATATTTCGAGATATTTCTTCTTCTTGTTGTCCTTCTTCTGCACAGCTAAGCTGGAAGTGGCATTTACAGCTCGCAATAGTGCAGAGTTATCTCAAAGAAAGGGGCCACGGTGTTTCTGTATCTCTATTATGTTGGTGCGGCTTCGGAACTTTTAAATATCTTGATATATCTCGAGAACTACGCATCTGATCAAAAAATATTATAGAACATAAAAAGTAGGAAACATAATTCTCTACAAAAAAGGTCTCTTAACATTTTGCCATAGCTCGCTCCGTTTCCGAGATATTTGCAGATTTATCTCAAGGGAAGGGGCCTGACGGACATATTTCGAGATATTTCTTCTTCTTGTTGTTCTTCTGCACAGCTAAGCTGGAAGTGGCATTTGCAGCTCGCAATAGTGCATAGTTATCTGAAAGAAAGGGGCCACGGTGTTTCTGTATCTCTATTATGTTGGTGCGGCTTCGGAACTTTTAAATATCTTGATATATCTCGAGAACTACGCATCTGATCAAAAAATATCATAGAACATAAAAAGTAGGAAACTTAATTCTCTACAAAAAAGGTCTCTTAACATTTTGCCAGAGCTCTCTTCGTTTCCGAGATATTTGCAGATTTATCTCAAGGGAAGGGGCCTGACGGACATATTTCGAGATATTTCTTCTTCTTGTTGTTCTTCTTCTGCACAGCTAAGCTGGAAGTGGCATTTGCAGCTCGCAATAGTGCAGAGTTGTCTCAAAGAGAGGGGGCACGGTGTTTCTGTATCTCTATTATGTTGGTGCGGCTTCGGAACTTTTAAATATCTTGATATATCTCGAGAACTACGCATCTGATCAAAAAATATCATAGAAGATAAAAAGTAGGAAACTTAATTCTCTACAAAAAAGGTCTCTTAACATTTTGCCATACCTCGCTTCGTTTCCGAGATATTTGCAGATTTATCTCAAGGGAAGGGGCCTGACGGACATATTTCGAGATATTTCTTCTTCTTGTTGTTCTTCTTCTGCACAGCTAAGCTGGAAGTGGCATTTACAGCTCGCAATAGTGCAGAGTTATCTCAAAGAAAGGGGCCACGGTGTTTCTGTATCTCTATTATGTTGGTGCGGCTTCGGAACTTTTAAATATCTTGATATATCTCGAGAACTACGCATCTGATCAAAAAATATCATAGAACATAAAAAGTAGGAAACTTAATTCTCTACAAAAGAGGTCTCTTAACATTTTGCCATAGCTCGCTTCGTTTCCGAGATATTTGCAGATTTATCTCAAGGGAAGGGGCCTAACGGACATATTTCGAGATATTTCTTCTTCTTGTTGTTCTTCTTCTGCACAGCTAAGCTGGAAGTGGCATTTACAGCACGCAATAGTGCAGAGTTATCTCAAAGAAAGGGGCCACGGTGTTTCTGTATCTCTATTATGTTGGTGCGGCTTCGGAACTTTTAAATATCTTGATATATCTCGAGAACTACGCATCTGATCAAAAAATATCATAGAACATAAAAAGTAGGAACGTTAATTCTCTACAAAAAAGGTCTCTTAACAATTGGCCATAGCTCGCTTCGTTTCCGAGATATTTGCAGATATATCCCAAGGGAAGGGGCCTGACGGACATATTTCGAGATATTTCTTCTTCTTGTTGTCCTTCTTCTGCACAGCTAAGCTGGAAGTGGCATTTACAGCTCGCAATAGTGCAGAGTTATCTCAAAGAAAGGGGCCACGGTGTTTCTGTATCTCTATTATGTTGGTGCGGCTTCGGAACTTTTAAATATCTTGATATATCTCGAGAACTACGCATCTGATCAAAAAATATTATAGAACATCAAAAGTAGGAAACATAATTCTCTACAAAAAAGGTCTCTTAACATTTTGCCATAGCTCGCTCCGTTTCCGAGATATTTGCAGATTTATCTCAAGGGAAGGGGCCTGACGGACATATTTCGAGATATTTCTTCTTCTTGTTGTTCTTCTTCTGCACAGCTAAGCTGGAAGTGGCATTTACAGCTCGCAATAGTGCAGAGTTATCTCAAAGAAAGGGGCCACGGTGTTTCTGTATCTCTATTATGTTGGTGCGGCTTCGGAACTTTTAAATATCTTGATATATCTCGAGAACTACGCATCTGATCAAAAAATATCATAGAACATAAAAAGTAGGAAACTTAATTCTCTACAAAAAAGGTCTCTTAACATTTTGCCATAGCTCTCTTCGTTTCCGAGATATTTGCAGATTTATCTCAAGGGAAGGGGCCTGACGGACATATTTCGAGATATTTCTTCTTCTTGTTGTTCTTCTTCTGCACAGCTAAGCTGGAAGTGGCATTTGCAGCTCGCAATAGTGCAGAGTTATCTCAAAGAGAGGGGCCACGGTGTTTCTGTATCTCTATTATGTTGGTGCGGCTTCGGAACTTTTAAATATCTTGATATATCTCGAGAACTACGCATCTGATCAAAAAATATCATAGAAGATAAAAAGTAGGAAACTTAATTCTCTACAAAAAAGGTCTCTTAACATTTTGCAATAGCTCGCTTCGTTTCCGAGATATTTGCAGATTTATCTCAAGGGAAGGGGCCTGACGGACATATTTCGAGATATTTCTTCTTCTTGTTGTTCTTCTTCTGCACAGCTAAGCTGGAAGTGGCATTTACAGATCGCAATAGTGCAGAGTTATCTCAAAGAAAGGGGCCACGGTGTTTCTGTATCTCTATTATGTTGGTGCGGCTTCGGAACTTTTAAATATCTTGATATATCTCGAGAACTACGCATCCGATCAAAAAATATCATAGAACATAAAAAGTAGGAAACTTAATTCTCTACAAAAAAGGTCTCTCACCATTTTGCCATAGCTCGCTTCGTTTCCGAGATATTTGCAGATATATCTCAAGGGAAGGGGCCTGACGGACATATTTCGAGATATTTCTTCTTCTTGTTGTTCTTCTTCTGCACAGCTAAGCTGCAAGTGGCATTTACAGCTCGCAATAGTGCAGAGTTATCTCAAAGAAAGGGGCCACGGTGTTTCTGTATCTCTATTATGTTGGTGCGGCTTCGGAACTTTTAAATATCTTGATATATCTCGAGAACTACGCATCTGATCAAAAAATATCATAGAACATAAAAAGTAGGAAACTTAATTCTCTACAAAAAAGGTCTCTTAACAATTGGCCATAGCTCGCTTCGTTTCCGAGATATTTGCAGATATATCCCAAGGGAAGGGGCCTGACGGACATATTTCGAGATATTTCTTCTTCTTGTTGTCCTTCTTCTGCACAGCTAAGCTGGAAGTGGCATTTACAGCTCGCAATAGTGCAGAGTTATCTCAAAGAAAGGGGCCACGGTGTTTCTGTATCTCTATTATGTTGGTGCGGCTTCGGAACTTTTAAATATCTTGATATATCTCGAGAACTACGCATCTGATCAAAAAATATTATAGAACATAAAAAGTAGGAAACATAATTCTCTACAAAAAAGGTCTCTTAACATTTTGCCATAGCTCGCTCCGTTTCCGAGATATTTGCAGATTTATCTCAAGGGAAGGGGCCTGACGGACATATTTCGAGATATTTCTTCTTCTTGTTGTTCTTCTGCACAGCTAAGCTGGAAGTGGCATTTGCAGCTCGCAATAGTGCATAGTTATCTGAAAGAAAGGGGCCACGGTGTTTCTGTATCTCTATTATGTTGGTGCGGCTTCGGAACTTTTAAATATCTTGATATATCTCGAGAACTACGCATCTGATCAAAAAATATCATAGAACATAAAAAGTAGGAAACTTAATTCTCTACAAAAAAGGTCTCTTAACATTTTGCCATAGCTCTCTTCGTTTCCGAGATATTTGCAGATTTATCTCAAGGGAAGGGGCCTGACGGACATATTTCGAGATATTTCTTCTTCTTGTTGTTCTTCTTCTGCACAGCTAAGCTGGAAGTGGCATTTGCAGCTCGCAATAGTGCAGAGTTATCTCAAAGAGAGGGGCCACGGTGTTTCTGTATCTCTATTATGTTGGTGCGGCTTCGGAACTTTTAAATATCTTGATATATCTCGAGAACTACGCATCTGATCAAAAAATATCATAGAAGATAAAAAGTAGGAAACTTAATTCTCTACAAAAAAGGTCTCTTAACATTTTGCCATACCTCGCTTCGTTTCCGAGATATTTGCAGATTTATCTCAAGGGAAGGGGCCTGACGGACATATTTCGAGATATTTCTTCTTCTTGTTGTTCTTCTTCTGCACAGCTAAGCTGGAAGTGGCATTTACAGCTCGCAATAGTGCAGAGTTATCTCAAAGAAAGGGGCCACGGTGTTTCTGTATCTCTATTATGTTGGTGCGGCTTCGGAACTTTTAAATATCTTGATATATCTCGAGAACTACGCATCTGATCAAAAAATATCATAGAACATAAAAAGTAGGAAACTTAATTCTCTACAAAAGAGGTCTCTTAACATTTTGCCATAGCTCGCTTCGTTTCCGAGATATTTGCAGATTTATCTCAAGGGAAGGGGCCTAACGGACATATTTCGAGATATTTCTTCTTCTTGTTGTTCTTCTTCTGCACAGCTAAGCTGGAAGTGGCATTTACAGCACGCAATAGTGCAGAGTTATCTCAAAGAAAGGGGCCACGGTGTTTCTGTATCTCTATTATGTTGGTGCGGCTTCGGAACTTTTAAATATCTTGATATATCTCGAGAACTACGCATCTGATCAAAAAATATCATAGAACATAAAAAGTAGGAACGTTAATTCTCTACAAAAAAGGTCTCTTAACAATTGGCCATAGCTCGCTTCGTTTCCGAGATATTTGCAGATATATCCCAAGGGAAGGGGCCTGACGGACATATTTCGAGATATTTCTTCTTCTTGTTGTCCTTCTTCTGCACAGCTAAGCTGGAAGTGGCATTTACAGCTCGCAATAGTGCAGAGTTATCTCAAAGAAAGGGGCCACGGTGTTTCTGTATCTCTATTATGTTGGTGCGGCTTCGGAACTTTTAAATATCTTGATATATCTCGAGAACTACGCATCTGATCAAAAAATATTATAGAACATAAAAAGTAGGAAACATAATTCTCTACAAAAAAGGTCTCTTAACATTTTGCCATAGCTCGCTCCGTTTCCGAGATATTTGCAGATTTATCTCAAGGGAAGGGGCCTGACGGACATATTTCGAGATATTTCTTCTTCTTGTTGTTCTTCTTCTGCACAGCTAAGCTGGAAGTGGCATTTACAGCTCGCAATAGTGCAGAGTTATCTCAAAGAAAGGGGCCACGGTGTTTCTGTATCTCTATTATGTTGGTGCGGCTTCGGAACTTTTAAATATCTTGATATATCTCGAGAACTACGCATCTGATCAAAAAATATCATAGAACATAAAAAGTAGGAAACTTAATTCTCTACAAAAGAGGTCTCTTAACATTTTGCCATAGCTCGCTTCGTTTCCGAGATATTTGCAGATTTATCTCAAGGGAAGGGGCCTAACGGACATATTTCGAGATATTTCTTCTTCTTGTTGTTCTTCTTCTGCACAGCTAAGCTGGAAGTGGCATTTACAGCACGCAATAGTGCAGAGTTATCTCAAAGAAAGGGGCCACGGTGTTTCTGTATCTCTATTATGTTGGTGCGGCTTCGGAACTTTTAAATATCTTGATATATCTCGAGAACTACGCATCTGATCAAAAAATATCATAGAACATAAAAAGTAGGAACGTTAATTCTCTACAAAAAAGGTCTCTTAACAATTGGCCATAGCTCGCTTCGTTTCCGAGATATTTGCAGATATATCCCAAGGGAAGGGGCCTGACGGACATATTTCGAGATATTTCTTCTTCTTGTTGTCCTTCTTCTGCACAGCTAAGCTGGAAGTGGCATTTACAGCTCGCAATAGTGCAGAGTTATCTCAAAGAAAGGGGCCACGGTGTTTCTGTATCTCTATTATGTTGGTGCGGCTTCGGAACTTTTAAATATCTTGATATATCTCGAGAACTACGCATCTGATCAAAAAATATTATAGAACATAAAAAGTAGGAAACATAATTCTCTACAAAAAAGGTCTCTTAACATTTTGCCATAGCTCGCTCCGTTTCCGAGATATTTGCAGATTTATCTCAAGGGAAGGGGCCTGACGGACATATTTCGAGATATTTCTTCTTCTTGTTGTTCTTCTGCACAGCTAAGCTGGAAGTGGCATTTGCAGCTCGCAATAGTGCATAGTTATCTGAAAGAAAGGGGCCACGGTGTTTCTGTATCTCTATTATGTTGGTGCGGCTTCGGAACTTTTAAATATCTTGATATATCTCGAGAACTACGCATCTGATCAAAAAATATCATAGAACATAAAAAGTAGGAAACTTAATTCTCTACAAAAAAGGTCTCTTAACATTTTGCCATAGCTCTCTTCGTTTCCGAGATATTTGCAGATTTATCTCAAGGGAAGGGGCCTGACGGACATATTTCGAGATATTTCTTCTTCTTGTTGTTCTTCTTCTGCACAGCTAAGCTGGAAGTGGCATTTGCAGCTCGCAATAGTGCAGAGTTATCTCAAAGAGAGGGGCCACGGTGTTTCTGTATCTCTATTATGTTGGTGCGGCTTCGGAACTTTTAAATATCTTGATATATCTCGAGAACTACGCATCTGATCAAAAAATATCATAGAAGATAAAAAGTAGGAAACTTAATTCTCTACAAAAAAGGTCTCTTAACATTTTGCCATACCTCGCTTCATTTCCGAGATATTTGCAGATTTATCTCAAGGGAAGGGGCCTGACGGACATATTTCGAGATATTTCTTCTTCTTGTTGTTCTTCTTCTGCACAGCTAAGCTGGAAGTGGCATTTACAGCTCGCAATAGTGCAGAGTTATCTCAAAGAAAGGGGCCACGGTGTTTCTGTATCTCTATTATGTTGGTGCGGCTTCGGAACTTTTAAATATCTTGATATATCTCGAGAACTACGCATCTGATCAAAAAATATCATAGAACATAAAAAGTAGGAAACTTAATTCTCTACAAAAGAGGTCTCTTAACATTTTGCCATAGCTCGCTTCGTTTCCGAGATATTTGCAGATTTATCTCAAGGGAAGGGGCCTAACGGACATATTTCGAGATATTTCTTCTTCTTGTTGTTCTTCTTCTGCACAGCTAAGCTGGAAGTGGCATTTACAGCACGCAATAGTGCAGAGTTATCTCAAAGAAAGGGGCCACGGTGTTTCTGTATCTCTATTATGTTGGTGCGGCTTCGGAACTTTTAAATATCTTGATATATCTCGAGAACTACGCATCTGATCAAAAAATATCATAGAACATAAAAAGTAGGAACGTTAATTCTCTACAAAAAAGGTCTCTTAACAATTGGCCATAGCTCGCTTCGTTTCCGAGATATTTGCAGATATATCCCAAGGGAAGGGGCCTGACGGACATATTTCGAGATATTTCTTCTTCTTGTTGTTCTTCTTCTGCACAGCTAAGCTGGAAGTGGCATTTACAGCTCGCAATAGTGCAGAGTTATCTCAAAGAAAGGGGCCACGGTGTTTCTGTATCTCTATTATGTTGGTGCGGCTTCGGAACTTTTAAATATCTTGATATATCTCGAGAACTACGCATCAGATAAAAAAATATCATAGAACATAAAAAGTAGGAAACTTAATTCTCTACAAAAAAGGTCTCTTAACATTTTGCCATAGCCCTCTTCGTTTCCGAGATATTTGCAGACTTATCTCAAGGGAAGGGGCCTGACGGACATTAATCGAGATATTTCTTCTTCTTGATGTTCTTTTTCTGCACAGCTAAGCTGGAAGTGGCATTTGCAGCTCGCAATAGTGCAGAGTTATCTCAAAGAAAGGGGCCACGGTGTTTCTGTATCTCTATTATGTTGGTGCGGCTTCGGAACTTTTAAATATCTTGATATATCTCGAGAACTACGCATCTGATCAAAAAATATCATAGAACATAAATTGTAGGAAACATAATTCTCTACAAAAAAGGTCTCTCAACATTTTGCCATAGCTCGCTTCGTTTCCGAGATATTTGCAGATATATTTCAAGGGAAGGGGCCTGACGGACATATTTCGAGATATTTCTTCTTCTTGTTGTTCTTCTTCTGCACAGCTAAGCTGGAAGTGGCATTTACAGCTCGCAATAGTGCAGAGTTATCTCAAAGAAAGGGGCCACGGTGTTTCTGTATCTCTATTATGTTGGTGCGGCTTCGGAACTTTTAAATATCTTAATATATCTCGAGAACTACGCATCTGATCAAAAAATATCATAGAACATAAAAAGTAGGAAACTTAATTCTCTACAAAAAAGGTCTCTCACCATTTTGCCATAGCTCGCTTCGTTTCCGAGATATTTGCAGATATATCTCAAGGGAAGGGGCCTGACGGACATATTTCGAGATATTTCTTCTTCTTGTTGTTCTTCTTCTGCACAGCTAAGCTGGAAGTGGCATTTACAGCTCGCAATAGTGCAGAGTTATCTCAAAGAAAGGGGCCACGGTGTTTCTGTATCTCTATTATGTTGGTGCGGCTTCGGAACTTTTAAATATCTTGATATATCTCGAGAACTACGCATCTGATCAAAAAATATCATAGAACATAAAAAGTAGGAAACTTAATTCTCTACAAAAAAGGTCTCTTAACAATTGGCCATAGCTCGCTTCGTTTCCGAGATATTTGCAGATATATCCCAAGGGAAGGGGCCTGACGGACATATTTCGAGATATTTCTTCTTCTTGTTGTTCTTCTTCTGCACAGCTAAGCTGGAAGTGGCATTTACAGCTCGCAATAGTGCAGAGTTATCTCAAAGAAAGGGGCCACGGTGTTTCTGTATCTCTATTATGTTGGTGCGGCTTCGGAACTTTTAAATATCTTGATATATCTCGAGAACTACGCATCAGATAAAAAAATATCATAGAACATAAAAAGTAGGAAACTTAATTCTCTACAAAAAAGGTCTCCTAACATTTTGCCATAGCCCTCTTCGTTTCCGAGATATTTGCAGATTTATCTCAAGGGAAGGGGCCTGAGGGACATTAATCGAGATATTTCTTCTTCTTGATGTTCTTCTTCTGCACAGCTAAGCTGGAAGTGGCATTTGCGGCTCGCACTAGTGCAGAGTTATCTCAAAGAAAGGGGCCACGGTGTTTCTGTATCTCTATTATGTTGGTGCGGCTTCGGAACTTTTAAATATCTCGATATATCTCGAAAACTACGCTTCTGATCAAAAAATATTATAGAACATAAATTGTAGGAAACATAATTCTCTACAAAAAAGGTCTCTTAACATTTTGTCATAGCTCGCTTCGTTTCCGAGATATTTGCAGATATATCTCAAGGGAAGGGGCCTGACGGACATATTTCGAGATATTTCTTCTTCTTGTTGTTCTTCTTCTGCACAGCTAAGCTGGAAGTGGCATTTACAGCCCGCAATAGTGCAGAGTTATCTCAAAGAAAGGGGCCACGGTGTTTCTGTATCTCTATTATGTTGGTGCGGCTTCGGAACTTTTAAATATCTTGATATATCTCGAGAACTACGCATCTGATCAAAAAATATCATAGAACATAAAAAGTAGGAAACTTAATTCTCTACAAAAAAGGTCTCTTAACATTTTGCCATAGCCCTCTTCGTTTCCGAGATATTTGCAGATTTATGTCAAGGGAAGGGGCCTGAGGGACATTAATCGAGATATTTCTTCTTCTTGATGTTCTTCTTCTGCACAGCTAAGCTGGAAGTGGCATTTGCAGCTCGCAATAGTGCAGATTTATCTCAAAGAAAGGGGCCACGGTGTTTCTGTATCTCTATTATGTTGGTGCGGCTTCGGAACTTTTAAATATCTTGATATATCTCGAGAACTACGCATCTGATCAAAAAATATCATAGAACATAAATTGTAGGAAACATAATTCTCTACAAAAAAGGTCTCTCAACATTTTGCCATAGCTCGCTTCGTTTCCGAGATATTTGCAGATATATCTCAAGGGAAGGGGCCTGACGGACATATTTCGAAATATTTCTTCTTCTTGTTGTTCTTCTTCTGCACAGCTAAGCTGGAAGTGGCATTTACAGCTCGCAATAGTGCAGAGTTATCTCAAAGAAAGGGGCCACGGTGTTTCTGTATCTCTATTATGTTGGTGCGGCTTCGGAACTTTTAAATATCTTGATATATCTCGAGAACTACGCATCTGATCAAAAAATATCATACAACATAAAAAGTAGGAAACTTAATTCTCTACAAAAAAGGTCTCTTAAGATTTTGCCATAGCTCGCTTCGTTTCCGAGATATTTGCAGATTTATCTCAAGGGAAGGGGCCTGACGGACATATTTCGAGATATTTCTTCTTCTTGCTGTTCTTCTTCTGCACAGCTAAGCTGGAAGTGGCATTTGCGGCTCGCACTAGTGCAGAGTTATCTCAAAGAAAGGGGCCACGGTGTTTCTGTATCTCTATTATGTTGGTGCGGCTTCGGAACTTTTAAATATCTCGATATATCTCGAAAACTACGCTTCTGATCAAAAAATATCATAGAACATAAATTGTAGGAAACATAATTCTCTACAAAAAAGGTCTCTTAACATTTTGCCATAGCTCGCTTCGTTTCCGAGATATTTGCAGATATATCTCAAGGGAAGGGGCCTGACGGACATATTTCGAGATATTTCTTCTTCTTATTGTTCTTCTTCTGCACAGCTAAGCTGGAAGTGGCATTTACAGCCCGCAATAGTGCAGAGTTATCTCAAAGAAAGGGGCCACGGTGTTTCTGTATCTCTATTATGTTGGTGCGGCTTCGGAACTTTTAAATATCTTGATATATCTCGAGAACTACGCATCTGATCAAAAAATATCATAGAACATAAAAAGTAGGAAACTTAATTCTCTACAAAAGAGGTCTCTTAACATTTTGCCATAGCTCGCTTCGTTTCCGAGATATTTGCAGATATATCTCAAGGGAAGGGGCCTGACGGACATATTTCGAGATATTTCTTCTTCTTGTTGTTCTTCTTCTGCACAGCTAAGCTGGAAGTGGCACTTACAGCTCGCAATAGTGCAGAGTTATCTCAAAGAAAGGGGCCACGGTGTTTCTGTATCTCTATTATGTTGGTGCGGCTTCGGAACTTTTAAATATCTTGATATATCTCGAGAACTACGCATCTGATCAAAAAATATTATAGAACATAAAAAGTAGGAAATATAATTCTCTACAAAAAAGGTCTGTTAACATTTTGCCATAGCTCGCTTCGTTTCCGAGATATTTGCAGATTTATCTCAAGGGAAGGGGCCTGACGGACATATTTCGAGATATTTCTTCTTCTTGTTGTTCTTCTGCACAGCTAAGCTGGAAGTGGCATTTGCAGCTCGCAATAGTGCATAGTTATCTGAAAGAAAGCGGCCACGGTGTTTCTGTATCTCTATTATGTTGGTGCGGCTTCGGAACTTTTAAGTATCTTGATATATCTCGACAACTACGCATCTGATCAAAAAATATCATAGAACATAAAAAGTAGGAAACTTAATTCTCTACAAAAAAGGTCTCTTAACATTTTGCCATAGCTCTCTTCGTTTCCGAGATATTTGCAGATTTATCTCAAGGGAAGGGGCCTGACGGACATATTTCGAGATATTTCTTCTTCTTGTTGTTCTTCTTCTGCACAGCTAAGCTGGAAGTGGCATTTGCAGCTCGCAATAGTGCAGAGTTATCTCAAAGAAAGGGGCCACGGTGTTTCTGTATCTCTATTATGTTGGTGCGGCTTCGGAACTTTTAAATATCTTGATATATCTCGTGAACTACGCATCTGATCAAAAAATATCATAGAACATAAAAAGTAGGAAACTTAATTCTCTACAAAAAAGGTCTCTTAACATTTTGCCATAGCTCGCTTCGTTTCCGAGATATTTGCAGATTTATCTCAAGGGAAGGGGCCTGACGGACATATTTCGAGATATTTCTTCTTTTTGTTGTTCTTCTTCTGCACAGCTAAGCTGGAAGTGGCATTTGCGGCTCGCACTAGTGCAGAGTTATCTCAAAGAAAGGGGCCACGGTGTTTCTGTATCTCTATTATGTTGGTGCGGCTTCGGAACTTTTAAATATCTCGATATATCTCGAAAACTACGCTTCTGATCAAAAAATATCATAGAACATGAATTGTAGGAAACATAATTCTCTACAAAAAAGGTCTCTCACCATTTTGCCATAGCTCGCTTCGTTTCCGAGATATTTGCAGATATATCTCAAGGGAAGGGGCCTAACGGACATATTTCGAGATATTTCTTCTTCTTGTTGTTCTTCTTCTGCACAGCTAAACTGGAAGTGGCATTTCGAGCTCGCAATAGTGCAGTTATCTCAAAGAGAGGGGCCACGGTGTTTCTGTATCTCTATTATGTTGGTGCGGCTTCGGAACTTTTAAATATCTTGATATATCTCGAGAACTACGCATCTGATCAAAAAATATCATAGAAGATAAAAAGTAGGAAACTTAATTCTCTACAAAAAAGGTCTCTAACATTTTGCCATAGCTCGCTTCGTTTCCGAGATATTTGCAGATTTATCTCAAGGGAAGGGGCCTGACGGACATATTTCGAGATATTTCTTCTTCTTGTTGTTCTTCTTCTGCGCAGCTAAGCTGGAAGTGGCATTTGCGGCTCGCACTAGTGCAGAGTTATCTCAAAGAAAGGGGCCACGGTGTTTCTGTATCTCTATTATGTTGGTGCGGCTTCGGAACTTTTAAATATCTTGATATATCTCGAGAACTACGCATCTGATCAGAAAATATGATAGAAGATAAAAAGTAGGAAACTTAATTCTCTACAAAAAAGGTCTCTTAACATTTTGCCATAGCTCGCTTCGTTTCCGAGATATTTGCAGATTTATCTCAAGGTAAGGGGCCTGACGGACATATTTCGAGATATTTCTTCTTCTTGTTGTTCTTCTTCTGCACAGCTAAGCTGGAAGTGGCATTTGCAGCTCGCAATAGTGCATAGTTATCTGAAAGAAAGGCGCCACGGTGTTTCTGTATCTCTATTATGTTGGTGCGGCTTCGGAACTTTTAAATATCTTGATATATCTCGAGAACTACGCATCTGATCAAAAAATATCATAGAACATAAAAAGTAGGAAACTTAATTCACTACAAAAAAGGTCACTTAACATTTTGCCATAGCTCGCTTCGTTTCCGAGATATTTGCAGATTTATCTCAAGGGAAGTGGCCTGACGGACATATTTCGAGATATTTCTTCTTCTTGTTGTTCTTCTTCTGCACAGCTAAGCTGGAAGTGGCATTTGCGGCTCGCACTAGTGCAGAGTTATCTCAAAGAAAGGGGCCACGGTGTTTCTGTATCTCTATTATGTTGGTGCGGCTTCGGAACTTTTAAATATCTTGATATATCTCGAGAACTACGCATCTGATCAGAAAATATGATAGAAGATAAAAAGTAGGAAACTTAATTCTCTACAAAAAAGGTCTCTTAACATTTTGCCATAGCTCGCTTCGTTTCCGAGATATTTGCAGATTTATCTCAAGGTAAGGGGCCTGACGGACATATTTCGAGATATTTCTTCTTCTTGTTGTTCTTCTTCTGCACAGCTAAGCTGGAAGTGGCATTTGCAGCTCGCAATAGTGCATAGTTATCTGAAAGAAAGGCGCCACGGTGTTTCTGTATCTCTATTATGTTGGTGCGGCTTCGGAACTTTTAAATATCTTGATATATCTCGAGAACTACGCATCTGATCAAAAAATATCATAGAACATAAAAAGTAGGAAACTTAATTCGCTACAAAAAAGGTCTCTTAACATTTTGCCATAGCTCGCTTCGTTTCCGTGATATTTGCAGATTTATCTCAAGGGAAGGGGCCTGACGGACATATTTCCAGATATTTCTTCTTCTTGTTGTTCTTCTTCTGCACAGCTAAGCTGGAAGTGGCATTTGCAGCTCGCATTAGTGCAGAGTTATCTCAAAAAAAGGGGCCACGGTGTTCCTGTATCTCTATTATGTTGGTGCGGCTTCTTAACTTTTAAATATCTTGATATATCTCGAGAACTACGCATCTGATCAAAAAATATCATAGAACATAAAAAGTAGGAAACTTAATTCTCTACAAAAAAGGTCTCTTAACATTTTGCCATAGCTCGCTTCGTTTCCGAGATATTTGCAGATTTATCTCAAGGGAAGGGGCCTGACGGACATATTTCGAGATATTTCTTCTTCTTGTTGTTCTTCTTCTGCACAGCTAAGCTGGAAGTGGCATTTGCAGCGCGCAATAGTGCAGAGTTATCTCAAAGAAAGGGGCCACGGTGTTTCTGTATCTCTATTATGTTGGTGCGGCTTCGGAACTTTTAAATATCTTGATATATCTCGAGAACTACGCATCTGATCAAAAAATATCATAGAACATAAAAAGTAGGAATCCTAATTTTCTACAAAAAAGGTCTCTTAAGATTTTGCCGTAGCTCGCTTCGTTTCCGAGATATTTGCAGATTTATCTCAAGGGAAGGGGCCTGACGGACATATTTCCAGATATTTCTTCTTCTTGTTGTTCTTCTTCTGCACAGCTAAGCTGGAAGTGGCATTTGCAGCTCGCAATAGTGCAGAGTTATCTCAAAGAAAGGGGCCACGGTGTTTCTGTATCTCTATTATGTTGGTGCGGCTTCGGAACTTTTAAATATCTTGATATATCTCGAGAACTACGCATCTGATCGAAAAATATCAAAGAACATAAAAAGTAGGAAACTTAATTCTCTACAAAAGAGGTCTCTTAACATTTTGCCATAGCTCGCTTCGTTTCCGAGATATTTGCAGATTTATCTCGAGGGAAGGGGCCTGACGGACATATTTCGAGATATTTCTTCTTCTTGTTGTTCTTCTTCTGCACAGCTAAGCTGGAAGTGGCATTTGCGGCTCGCACTAATGCAGAGTTATCTCAAAGAAAGGGGCCACGGTGTTTCTGTATCTCTATTATGTTGGTGCGGCTTCGGAACTTTTAAATATCTCGATGTATCTCGAAAACTACGCTTCTGATCAAAAAATATCATAGAACGTAAAAAGTAGGAAACTTAATTCTCTACAAATAAAGTCGCTGAACATTTTGCCATAGCTCGTTTCGTTTCCGAGATATTTGCAGATTTATCTCAAGGGAAGGGGCCTGACGGACATATTTCGAGATATTTCTTCTTCTTGTTGTTCTTCTTCTGCACAGCTAAGCTGGAAGTGGCATTTGCAGCTCGCAGTAGTGCAGAGTTACCTCAAAGAAAGGGGCCACGGTGTTTCTGTATCTCTATTATGTTGGTGCCGCTTCGGAACTTTTAAATATCTGGATATATCTCGAGAACTACGCATCTGATCAAAAAATATCATAGAACATAAAAAGTAGGAAACTTAATTCTCTACAAAAAAGGTCTCTAAACATTTTGCCATAGCTCGCTTCGTTTCCGAGATATTTGCAGATTTATCTCAAGGGAAGGGGCCTGACGGACATATTTCGAGATATTTCTTCTTCTTGTTGTTCTTCTTCTGCACAGCTAAGCTGGAAGTGGCATTTGCAGCTCGCAATAGTGCAGAGTTATCTCAAAGAAAGGGGCCACGGTGTTTCTGTATCTCTATTATGTTGGTGCGGCTTCGGAACTTTTAAATATCTTGATATATCTCGAGAACTACGCATCTGATCAAAAAATATCATAGAACATAAAAAGTAGGAAACTTAACTCTCTACAAAAAAGGTCTCTTAACATTTTGCCATAGCTCGCTTCGTTTCCGAGATATTTGCAGATTTATCTCAAGGGAAGGGGCCTGACGGACATATTTCGAGATATTTCTTCTTCTTGTTGTTCTTCTTCTGCACAGCTAAGCTGGAAGTGGCATTTGCAGCTCGCAATAGTGCAGAGTTATCTCAAAGAAAGGGGCCACGGTGTTTCTGTATCTCTATTATGTTGGTGCGGCTTCGGAACTTTTAAATATCTTGATATATCTCGAGAACTACGCATCTGATCAAAAAATATCATAGAACATAAAAAGTAGGAAACTTAATTCTCTACAAAAAAAGTCTCTTAACATTTTGCCATAGCTCGCTTCGTTTCCGAGATATTTGCAGATTTATCTCAAGGGAAGGGGCCTGACGGACATATTTCGAGATATTTCTTCTTCTTGTTGTCCTTCTTCTGCACAGCTAAGCTGGAAGTGGCATTTGCGGCTCGCACTAGTGCAGAGTTATCTCAAAGAAAGGGGCCACGGTGTTTCTGTATCTCTATTATGTTGGTGCGGCTTCGGAACTTTTAAATATCTCGATATATCTCGAAAACTGCGCTTCTGATCAAAAAATATCATAGAACATAAATTGTAGGAAACATAATTCTCTACAAAAAAGGTCTCTTAACATTTTGTCATAGCTCGCTTCGTTTCCGAGATATTTGCAGATATATCTCAAGGGAAGGGGCCTGACGGACATATTTCGAGATATTTCTTCTTCTTGTTGTTCTTCTTCTGCACAGCTAAGCTGGAAGTGGCATTTGCGGCTCGCACTAGTGCAGAGTTATCTCAAAGAAAGGGGCCACGGTGTTTCTGTATCTCTATTATGTTGGTGCGGCTTCGGAACTTTTAAATATCTTGATATATCTCGAGAACTACGCATCTGATCAGAAAATATCATAGAAGATAAAAAGTAGGAAACTTAATTCTCTACAAAAAAGGTCTCTTAACATTTTGCCATAGCTCGCTTCGTTTACGAGATATTTGCAGATTTATCTCAAGGTAAGGGGCCTGACGGACATATTTCGAGATATTTCTTCTTCTTGTTGTTCTTCTTCTGCACAGCTAAGCTGGAAGTGGCATTTGCAGCTCGCAATAGTGCATAGTTATCTGAAAGAAAGGGGCCACGGTGTTTCTGTATCTCTATTATGTTGGTGCGGCTTCGGAACTTTTAAATATCTTGATATATCTCGAGAACTACGCATCTGATCAAAAAATATCATAGAACATAAAAAGTAGGAAACTTAATTCACTACAAAAAAGGTCTCTTAACATTTTGCCATAGCTCGCTTCGTTTCCGAGATATTTGCAGATTTATCTCAAGGGAAGTGGCCTGACGGACATATTTCGAGATATTTCTTCTTCTTGTTGTTCTTCTTCTGCACAGCTAAGCTGGAAGTGGCATTTGCGGCTCGCACTAGTGCAGAGTTATCTCAAAGAAAGGGGCCACGGTGTTTCTGTATCTCTATTATGTTGGTACGGCTTCGGAACTTTTAAATATCTTGATATATCTCGAGAACTACGCATCTGATCAGAAAATATGATAGAAGATAAAAAGTAGGAAACTTAATTCTCTACAAAAAAGGTCTCTTAACATTTTGCCATAGCTCGCTTCGTTTCCGAGATATTTGCAGATTTATCTCAAGGTAAGGGGCCTAACGGACATATTTCGAGATATTTCTTCTTCTTGTTGTTCTTCTTCTGCACAGCTAAGCTGGAAGTGGCATTTGCAGCTCGCAATAGTGCATAGTTATCTGAAAGAAAGGGGCCACGGTGTTTCTGTATCTCTATTATGTTGGTGCGGCTTCGGAACTTTTAAATATCTTGATATATCTCGAGAACTACGCATCTGATCAAAAAATATCATAGAACATAAAAAGTAGGAAACTTAATTCGCTACAAAAAAGGTCTCTTAACATTTTGCCATAGCTCGCTTCGTTTCCGAGATATTTGCAGATTTATCTCAAGGGAAGGGGCCTAACGGACATATTTCGTGATATTTCTTCTTCTTGTTGTTCTTCTTCTGCACAGCTAAGCTGGAAGTGGCATTTGCAGCTCGCATTAGTGCAGAGTTATCTCAAAAAAGGGGCCACGGTGTTTCTGTATCTCTATTATGTTGGTGCGGCTTCTTAACTTTTAAATATCTTGATATATCTCGAGAACTACGCATCTGATCAAAAAATATCATAGAACATAAAAAGTAGGAAACTTAATTCTCTACAAAAAAGGTCTCTTAACATTTTGCCATAGCTCGCTTCGTTTCCGAGATATTTCCAGATTTATCTCAAGGGAAGGGGCCTGACGGACATATTTCGAGATATTTCTTCTTCTTGTTGTTCTTCTTCTGCACAGCTAAGCTGGAAGTGGCATTTGCAGCGCGCAATAGTGCAGAGTTATCTCAAAGAAAGGGGCCACGGTGTTTCTGTATCTCTATTATGTTGGTGCGGCTTCGGAACTTTTAAATATCTTGATATATCTCGAGAACTACGCATCTGATCAAAAAATATCATAGAACATAAAAAGTAGGAATCCTAATTTTCTACAAAAAAGGTCTCTTAAGATTTTGCCGTAGCTCGCTTCGTTTCCGAGATATTTGCAGATTTATCTCAAGGGAAGGGGCCTGACGGACATATTTCCAGATATTTCTTCTTCTTGTTGTTCTTCTTCTGCACAGCTAAGCTGGAAGTGGCATTTGCGGCTCGCACTAGTGCAGAGTTATCTCAAAGAAAGGGGCCACGGTGTTTCTGTATCTCTATTATGTTGGTGCGGCTTCGGAACTTTTAAATATCTCGATATATCTCGAAAACTACGCTTCTGATCAAAAAATATCATAGAACATGAATTGTAGGAAACATAATTCTCTACAAAAAAGGTCTCTCACCATTTTGCCATAGCTCGCTTCGTTTCCGAGATATTTGCAGATATATCTCAAGGGAAGGGGCCTAACGGACATATTTCGAGATATTTCTTCTTCTTGTTGTTCTTCTTCTGCACAGCTAAACTGGAAGTGGCATTTCGAGCTCGCAATAGTGCAGTTATCTCAAAGAGAGGGGCCACGGTGTTTCTGTATCTCTATTATGTTGGTGCGGCTTCGGAACTTTTAAATATCTTGATATATCTCGAGAACTACGCATCTGATCAAAAAATATCATAGAAGATAAAAAGTAGGAAACTTAATTCTCTACAAAAAAGGTCTCTAACATTTTGCCATAGCTCGCTTCGTTTCCGAGATATTTGCAGATTTATCTCAAGGGAAGGGGCCTGACGGACATATTTCGAGATATTTCTTCTTCTTGTTGTTCTTCTTCTGCGCAGCTAAGCTGGAAGTGGCATTTGCGGCTCGCACTAGTGCAGAGTTATCTCAAAGAAAGGGGCCACGGTGTTTCTGTATCTCTATTATGTTGGTGCGGCTTCGGAACTTTTAAATATCTTGATATATCTCGAGAACTACGCATCTGATCAGAAAATATCATAGAAGATAAAAAGTAGGAAACTTAATTCTCTACAAAAAAGGTCTCTTAACATTTTGCCATAGCTCGCTTCGTTTACGAGATATTTGCAGATTTATCTCAAGGTAAGGGGCCTGACGGACATATTTCGAGATATTTCTTCTCCTTGTTGTTCTTCTTCTGCACAGCTAAGCTGGAAGTGGCATTTGCAGCTCGCAATAGTGCATAGTTATCTGAAAGAAAGGGGCCACGGTGTTTCTGTATCTCTATTATGTTGGTGCGGCTTCGGAACTTTTAAATATCTTGATATATCTCGAGAACTACGCATCTGATCAAAAAATATCATAGAACATAAAAAGTAGGAAACTTAATTCACTACAAAAAAGGTCACTTAACATTTTGCCATAGCTCGCTTCGTTTCCGAGATATTTGCAGATTTATCTCGAGGGAAGTGGCCTGACGGACATATTTCGAGATATTTCTTCTTCTTGTTGTTCTTCTTCTGCACAGCTAAGCTGGAAGTGGCATTTGCGGCTCGCACTAGTGCAGAGTTATCTCAAAGAAAGGGGCCACGGTGTTTCTGTATCTCTATTATGTTGGTGCGGCTTCGGAACTTTTAAATATCTTGATATATCTCGAGAACTACGCATCTGATCAGAAAATATGATAGAAGATAAAAAGTAGGAAACTTAATTCTCTACAAAAAAGGTCTCTTAACATTTTGCCATAGCTCGCTTCGTTTCCGAGATATTTGCAGATTTATCTCAAGGTAAGGGGCCTGACGGACATATTTCGAGATATTTCTTCTTCTTGTTGTTCTTCTTCTGCACAGCTAAGCTGGAAGTGGCATTTGCAGCTCGCAATAGTGCATAGTTATCTGAAAGAAAGGCGCCACGGTGTTTCTGTATCTCTATTATGTTGGTGCGGCTTCGGAACTTTTAAATATCTTGATATATCTCGAGAACTACGCATCTGATCAAAAAATATCATAGAACATAAAAAGTAGGAAACTTAATTCGCTACAAAAAAGGTCTCTTAACATTTTGCCATAGCTCGCTTCGTTTCCGTGATATTTGCAGATTTATCTCAAGGGAAGGGGCCTGACGGACATATTTCCAGATATTTCTTCTTCTTGTTGTTCTTCTTCTGCACAGCTAAGCTGGAAGTGGCATTTGCAGCTCGCATTAGTGCAGAGTTATCTCAAAAAAAGGGGCCACGGTGTTTCTGTATCTCTATTATGTTGGTGCGGCTTCTTAACTTTTAAATATCTTGATATATCTCGAGAACTACGCATCTGATCAAAAAATATCATAGAACATAAAAAGTAGGAAACTTAATTCTCTACAAAAAAGGTCTCTTAACATTTTGCCATAGCTCGCTTCGTTTCCGAGATATTTGCAGATTTATCTCAAGGGAAGGGGCCTGACGGACATATTTCGAGATATTTCTTCTTCTTGTTGTTCTTCTTCTGCACAGCTAAGCTGGAAGTGGCATTTGCAGCGCGCAATAGTGCAGAGTTATCTCAAAGAAAGGGGCCACGGTGTTTCTGTATCTCTATTATGTTGGTGCGGCTTCGGAACTTTTAAATATCTTGATATATCTCGAGAACTACGCATCTGATCAAAAAATATCATAGAACATAAAAAGTAGGAATCCTAATTTTCTACAAAAAAGGTCTCTTAAGATTTTGCCGTAGCTCGCTTCGTTTCCGAGATATTTGCAGATTTATCTCAAGGGAAGGGGCCTGACGGACATATTTCCAGATATTTCTTCTTCTTGTTGTTCTTCTTCTGCACAGCTAAGCTGGAAGTGGCATTTGCAGCTCGCAATAGTGCAAAGTTATCTCAAAGAAAGGGGCCACGGTGTTTCTGTATCTCTATTATGTTGGTGCGGCTTCGGAACTTTTAAATATCTTGATATATCTCGAGAACTACGCATCTGATCGAAAAATATCATAGAACATAAAAAGTAGGAAACTTAATTCTCTACAAAAGAGGTCTCTTAACATTTTGCCATAGCTCGCTTCGTTTCCGAGATATTTGCAGATTTATCTCGAGGGAAGGGGCCTGACGGACATATTTCGAGATATTTCTTCTTCTTGTTGTTCTTCTTCTGCACAGCTAAGCTGGAAGTCGCATTTGCGGCTCGCACTAATGCAGAGTTATCTCAAAGAAAGGGGCCACGGTGTTTCTGTATCTCTATTATGTTGGTGCGGCTTCGGAACTTTTAAATATCTCGATGTATCTCGAAAACTACGCTTCTGATCAAAAAATATCATAGAACGTAAAAAGTAGGAAACTTAATTCTCTACAAATAAAGTCGCTGAACATTTTGCCATAGCTCGTTTCGTTTCCGAGATATTTGCAGATTTATCTCAAGGGAAGGGGCCTGACGGACATATTTCGAGATATTTCTTCTTCTTGTTGTTCTTCTTCTGCACAGCTAAGCTGGAAGTGGCATTTGCAGCTCGCAGTAGTGCAGAGTTACCTCAAAGAAAGGGGCCACGGTGTTTCTGTATCTCTATTATGTTGGTGCCGCTTCGGAACTTTTAAATATCTGGATATATCTCGAGAACTACGCATCTGATCAAAAAATATCATAGAACATAAAAAGTAGGAAACTTAATTCTCTACAAAAAAGGTCTCTAAACATTTTGCCATAGCTCGCTTCGTTTCCGAGATATTTGCAGATTTATCTCAAGGGAAGGGGCCTGACGGACATATTTCGAGATATTTCTTCTTCTTGTTGTTCTTCTTCTGCACAGCTAAGCTGGAAGTGGCATTTGCAGCTCGCAATAGTGCAGAGTTATCTCAAAGAAAGGGGCCACGGTGTTTCTGTATCTCTATTATGTTGGTGCGGCTTCGGAACTTTTAAATATCTTGATATATCTCGAGAACTACGCATCTGATCAAAAAATATCATAGAACATAAAAAGTAGGAAACTTAACTCTCTACAAAAAAGGTCTCTTAACATTTTGCCATAGCTCGCTTCGTTTCCGAGATATTTGCAGATTTATCTCAAGGGAAGGGGCCTGACGGACATATTTCGAGATATTTCTTCTTCTTGTTGTTCTTCTTCTGCACAGCTAAGCTGGAAGTGGCATTTGCAGCTCGCAATAGTGCAGAGTTATCTCAAAGAAAGGGGCCACGGTGTTTCTGTATCTCTATTATGTTGGTGCGGCTTCGGAACTTTTAAATATCTTGATATATCTCGAGAACTACGCATCTGATCAAAAAATATCATAGAACATAAAAAGTAGGAAACTTAATTCTCTACAAAAAAAGTCTCTTAACATTTTGCCATAGCTCGCTTCGTTTCCGAGATATTTGCAGATTTATCTCAAGGGAAGGGGCCTGACGGACATATTTCGAGATATTTCTTCTTCTTGTTGTCCTTCTTCTGCACAGCTAAGCTGGAAGTGGCATTTGCGGCTCGCACTAGTGCAGAGTTATCTCAAAGAAAGGGGCCACGGTGTTTCTGTATCTCTATTATGTTGGTGCGGCTTCGGAACTTTTAAATATCTCGATATATCTCGAAAACTGCGCTTCTGATCAAAAAATATCATAGAACATAAATTGTAGGAAACATAATTCTCTACAAAAAAGGTCTCTTAACATTTTGTCATAGCTCGCTTCGTTTCCGAGATATTTGCAGATATATCTCAAGGGAAGGGGCCTGACGGACATATTTCGAGATATTTCTTCTTCTTGTTGTTCTTCTTCTGCACAGCTAAGCTGGAAGTGGCATTTGCGGCTCGCACTAGTGCAGAGTTATCTCAAAGAAAGGGGCCACGGTGTTTCTGTATCTCTATTATGTTGGTGCGGCTTCGGAACTTTTAAATATCTTGATATATCTCGAGAACTACGCATCTGATCAGAAAATATCATAGAAGATAAAAAGTAGGAAACTTAATTCTCTACAAAAAAGGTCTCTTAACATTTTGCCATAGCTCGCTTCGTTTACGAGATATTTGCAGATTTATCTCAAGGTAAGGGGCCTGACGGACATATTTCGAGATATTTCTTCTTCTTGTTGTTCTTCTTCTGCACAGCTAAGCTGGAAGTGGCATTTGCAGCTCGCAATAGTGCATAGTTATCTGAAAGAAAGGGGCCACGGTGTTTCTGTATCTCTATTATGTTGGTGCGGCTTCGGAACTTTTAAATATCTTGATATATCTCGAGAACTACGCATCTGATCAAAAAATATCATAGAACATAAAAAGTAGGAAACTTAATTCACTACAAAAAAGGTCTCTTAACATTTTGCCATAGCTCGCTTCGTTTCCGAGATATTTGCAGATTTATCTCAAGGGAAGTGGCCTGACGGACATATTTCGAGATATTTCTTCTTCTTGTTGTTCTTCTTCTGCACAGCTAAGCTGGAAGTGGCATTTGCGGCTCGCACTAGTGCAGAGTTATCTCAAAGAAAGGGGCCACGGTGTTTCTGTATCTCTATTATGTTGGTACGGCTTCGGAACTTTTAAATATCTTGATATATCTCGAGAACTACGCATCTGATCAGAAAATATGATAGAAGATAAAAAGTAGGAAACTTAATTCTCTACAAAAAAGGTCTCTTAACATTTTGCCATAGCTCGCTTCGTTTCCGAGATATTTGCAGATTTATCTCAAGGTAAGGGGCCTAACGGACATATTTCGAGATATTTCTTCTTCTTGTTGTTCTTCTTCTGCACAGCTAAGCTGGAAGTGGCATTTGCAGCTCGCAATAGTGCATAGTTATCTGAAAGAAAGGGGCCACGGTGTTTCTGTATCTCTATTATGTTGGTGCGGCTTCGGAACTTTTAAATATCTTGATATATCTCTAGAACTACGCATCTGATCAAAAAATATCATAGAACATAAAAAGTAGGAAACTTAATTCGCTACAAAAAAGGTCTCTTAACATTTTGCCATAGCTCGCTTCGTTTCCGAGATATTTGCAGATTTATCTCAAGGGAAGGGGCCTAACGGACATATTTCGTGATATTTCTTCTTCTTGTTGTTCTTCTTCTGCACAGCTAAGCTGGAAGTGGCATTTGCAGCTCGCATTAGTGCAGAGTTATCTCAAAAAAGGGGCCACGGTGTTTCTGTATCTCTATTATGTTGGTGCGGCTTCTTAACTTTTAAATATCTTGATATATCTCGAGAACTACGCATCTGATCAAAAAATATCATAGAACATAAAAAGTAGGAAACTTAATTCTCTACAAAAAAGGTCTCTTAACATTTTGCCATAGCTCGCTTCGTTTCCGAGATATTTCCAGATTTATCTCAAGGGAAGGGGCCTGACGGACATATTTCGAGATATTTCTTCTTCTTGTTGTTCTTCTTCTGCACAGCTAAGCTGGAAGTGGCATTTGCAGCGCGCAATAGTGCAGAGTTATCTCAAAGAAAGGGGCCACGGTGTTTCTGTATCTCTATTATGTTGGTGCGGCTTCGGAACTTTTAAATATCTTGATATATCTCGAGAACTACGCATCTGATCAAAAAATATCATAGAACATAAAAAGTAGGAATCCTAATTTTCTACAAAAAAGGTCTCTTAAGATTTTGCCGTAGCTCGCTTCGTTTCCGAGATATTTGCAGATTTATCTCAAGGGAAGGGGCCTGACGGACATATTTCCAGATATTTCTTCTTCTTGTTGTTCTTCTTCTGCACAGCTAAGCTGGAAGTGGCATTTGCAGCTCGCAATAGTGCAGAGTTATCTCAAAGAAAGGGGCCACGGTGTTTCTGTATCTCTATTATGTTGGTGCGGCTTCGGAACTTTTAAATATCTTGATATATCTCGAGAACTACGCATCTGATCAAAAAATATTATAGAACATAAAAAGTAGGAAACATAATTCTCTACAAAAAAGGTCTCTTAACATTTTGCCATAGCTCGCTTCGTTTCCGAGATATTTGCAGATTTATCTCAAGGGAAGGGGCCTGACGGACATATTTCGAGATACTTCTTCTTCTTGTTGTTCTTCTTCTGCACAGCTAAGCTGGAAGTGGCATTTGCGCCTCGCACTAGTGCAGAGTTATCTCAAAGAAAGGGGCCACGGTGTTTCTGTATCTCTATTATGTTGGTGCGGCTTCGGAACTTTTAAATATCTCGATATATCTCGAAAACTACGCTTCTGATCAAAAAATATCATAGAACATAAATTGTAGGAAACATAATTCTCTACAAAAAAGGTCTCTTAACATTTTGCCATAGCTCGCTTCGTTTCCGAGATATTTGCAGATATATCTCAAGGGAAGGGGCCTGACGGACATATTTCGAGATATTTCTTCTTCTGCACAGCTAAGCTGGAAGTGGCATTAGCAGCTCGGAGTAGTGCAGAGTTATCTCAAAGAAAGGGGCCACGGTGTTTCTGTATCTCTATTATGTTGGTGCGGCTTCGGAACTTTTAAATATCTTGATATATCTCGGGAACTACGCATCTGATCAAAAAATATCATAGAACATAAAAAGTAGGAAACTTAATTCTCTACAAAAAAGGTATCTTAACATTTTGCCATAGCTCTCTTCGTTTCCGAGATATTTGCAGATTTATCTCAAGGGAAGGGGCCTGACGGACATATTTCGAGATATTTCTTCTTCTTGTTGTTCTTCTTCTGCACAGCTAAGCTGGAAGTGGCATTTGCAGCTCGCAATAGTGCATAGTTATCTGAAAGAAAGGGGCCACGGTGTTTCTGTATCTCTATTATGTTGGTGCGGCTTCGGAACTTTTAAATATCTTGATATATCTCGAGAACTACGCATCTGATCAAAAAATATCATAGAACATAAAAAGTAGGAAACTTAATTCGCTACAAAAAAGGTCTCTTAACATTTTGCCATAGCTCGCTTCGTTTCCGAGATATTTGCAGATTTATCTCAAGGGAAGGGGCCTAACGGACATATTTCGTGATATTTCTTCTTCTTGTTGTTCTTCTTCTGCACAGCTAAGCTGGAAGTGGCATTTGCAGCTCGCATTAGTGCAGAGTTATCTCAAAAAAGGGGCCACGGTGTTTCTGTATCTCTATTATGTTGGTGCGGCTTCTTAACTTTTAAATATCTTGATATATCTCGAGAACTACGCATCTGATCAAAAAATATCATAGAACATAAAAAGTAGGAAACTTAATTCTCTACAAAAAAGGTCTCTTAACATTTTGCCATAGCTCGCTTCGTTTCCGAGATATTTCCAGATTTATCTCAAGGGAAGGGGCCTGACGGACATATTTCGAGATATTTCTTCTTCTTGTTGTTCTTCTTCTGCACAGCTAAGCTGGAAGTGGCATTAGCAGCGCGCAATAGTGCAGAGTTATCTCAAAGAAAGGGGCCACGGTGTTTCTGTATCTCTATTATGTTGGTGCGGCTTCGGAACTTTTAAATATCTTGATATATCTCGGGAACTACGCATCTGATCAAAAAATATCATAGAACATAAAAAGTAGGAAACTTAATTCTCTACAAAAAAGGTATCTTAACATTTTGCCATAGCTCTCTTCGTTTCCGAGATATTTGCAGATTTATCTCAAGGGAAGGGGCATGACGGACATATTTCGAGATATTTCTTCTTCTTGTTGTTCTTCTTCTGCACAGCTAAGCTGGAAGTGGCATTTGCAGCTCGGAATAGGGCAGAGTTATCTCAAAGAAAGGGGCCACGGTGTTTCTGTATCTCTATTATGTTGGTGCGGCTTCGGAACTTTTAAATATCTTGATATATCTCGAGAACTACGCTTCTGATCAAAAAATATCATAGAACATAAATTGTAGGAAACATAATTCTCTACAAAAAAGGTCTCTTAAGATTTTGCCATAGCTCGTTTCGTTTCCGAGATATTTGCAGATATATCTCAAGGGAAGGGGCCTGACGGACATATTTCGAGATATTTCTTCTTCTTGTTGTTCTTCTTCTGCACAGCTAAACTGGAAGTGGCATTTCCAGCTCGCAATAGAGCAGAGTTATCGCAAAGAAAGGGGCCACGGTGTTTCTGTATCTCTATTATGTTGGTGCGGCTTCGGAACTTTTAAATATCTTGATATATCTCGGGAACTACGCATCTGATCAAAAAATATTATACAACATAAAAAGTAGGAAACTTAATTCTCTACAAATCAGGTCTCTTAACATTTTGCCATAGCTCGCTTCGTTTCCGAGATATTTGCAGATTTATCTCAAGGGAAGGGGCCTGACGGACATATTTCGAGATATTTCTTTTTCTTGTTGGTCTTCTTCTGCACAGCTAAGCTGGAAGTGGCATTTCCAGCTCGCAATAGAGCAGAGTTATCGCAAAGAAAGGGGCCACGGTGTTTCTGTATCTCTATTATGTTGGTGCGGCTTCGGAACTTTTAAATATCTTGATATATCTCGGGAACTACGCATCTGATCAAAAAATATTATAGAACATAAAAAGTAGGAAACTTAATTCTCTACAAATCAGGTCTCTTAACATTTTGCCATAGCTCGCTTCGTTTCCGAGATATTTGCAGATTTATCTCAAGGGAAGGGGCCTGACGGACATATTTCGAGATATTTCTTTTTCTTGTTGGTCTTCTTCTGCACAGCTAAGCTGGAAGTGGCATTTGCAGCTCGCAATAGTGCAGAGTTATCTCAAAGAAAGGGGCCACGGTGTTTCTGTATCTCTATTATGTTGGTGCGGCTTCGGATCTTTTAAATATCTCGATATATCTCGAAAACTACGCTTCTGATCAAAAAATATCATAGAACGTAAATTGTGGGAAACATAATTCTCTACAAAAAAGGTCTCTTAACATTTTGCCATAGCTCGCTTCGTTTCCGAGATATTTGCCGATTTATCTCAAGGGAAGGGGTCTGACGGACATATTTCGAGATATTTCTTCTTCTTGTTGTTCTTCTTCTGCACAGCTAAGCTGGAAGTGGCATTTGCAGCTCGCAGTAGTGCAGAGTTATCTCAAAGAAAGGGGCCACGGGGTTTCTGTATCTCTATTATGTTGGTGCGGCTTCGGAACTTTTAAATATCTTGATATATCGCGAGAACTACGCATCTGATCAAATAATATCATAGAACATAAAAAGTAGGAAACTTAATTCTCTACAAATAAGGTCTCTTAACATTTTGCCATAGCTCGCTTCGTTTCCGAGATATTTGCAGATTCAGCTCAAAGGAACTGGCCTGACGGACATATTTCGAGATATTTCTTCTTCTTGTTGTTCTTCCTCTGCACAGCTAAGCTGGAAGTGGCATTTGCAGCTCGCAATAGTGCAGAGTTATCTCAAAGAATGGGGCCACGGTGTTTCTGTATCTATATTATGTTGGTGCGGCTTCGGAACTTTTAAATATCTTGATATATCTCGAGAACTACGCTTCTGATCAAAAAATATCATAGAACATAAATTGTAGGAAACATAATTCTCTACAAAAAAGGTCTCTTAAGATTTTGCCATAGCTCGTTTCGTTTCCGAGATATTTGCAGATATATCTCAAGGGAAGGGGCCTGACGGACATATTTCGAGATATTTCTTCTTCTTGTTGTTCTTCTTCTGCACAGCTAAACTGGTAGTGGCATTTCCAGCTCACAATAGTGCAGAGTTATCTCAAAGAAAGGGGCCACGGTGTTTCTGTATCTCTATTATGTTGGTGCGGCTTCGGAACTTTTAAATATCTTGATATATCTCGAGAACTACGCATCTGATCAAATAATATCATAGAACATAAAAAGTAGGAAACTTAATGAGCTACAAATAAGGTCTGTCAACATTTTGCCATAGCTCGCTTCGTTTCCGAGATATTTGCAGATTTATCTCAAGGGAAGGGGCCTGACGGACATATTTCGAGATATTTCTTCTTCTTGTTGGTCTTCTTCTGCACAGCTAAGCTGGAAGTGGCATTTGCAGCTCGCAATAGTGCAGAGTTATCTCAAAGAAAGGGGCCACGGTGTTTCTGTATCTCTATTATGTTGGTGCGGCTTCGGAACTTTTAAATATCTTGATATATCTCGAGAACTACGCATCTGATCAAAAAATATCATAGAACATAAAAAGTAGGTAACTTAATTCTCTACAAAAAAGGTCTCTTAACATTTTGCCATAGCTCGCTTCGTTTCCGAGATATGTGCAGATTTATCTCAAGGGAAGGGGCCTGACGGACATATTTCGAGATATTTCTTCTTCTTGTTGTTCTTCTTCTGCACAGCTAAGCTGGAAGTGGCATTTGCAGCTCGCAATAGTGCAGAGTTACCTCAAAGAAAGGGGCCACGGTGTTTCTGTATCTCTATTATGTTGGTGCGGCTTCGGAGCTTTTAAATATCTCGATATATCTCGAAAACTACACTTCTGATCAAAAAATATCATAGAACATAAATTGTAGGAAACATAATTCTCTACAAAAAAGGTCTCTTAACGTTTTGCCATAGCTCGCTTCGTTTCCGAGATATTTGCAGATTTATCTCAAGGGAAGGGTCCTGACGGACATATTTCGAGATATTTCTTCTTCTTGTTGTTCTTCTTCTGCACAGCTAAGCTGGAAGTGGCATTTGCAGCTCGCAATAGTGCAGAGTTATCTCAAAGAATGGGGCCACGGTGTTTCTGTATCTCTATTATGTTGGTGCGGCTTCGGAACTTTTAAATATCTTGATATATCTCGAGAACTACGCTTCTGATCAAAAAATATCATAGAACCTGAATTGTAGGAAACATAATTCTCTACAAAAAACGTCTCTTAATATTTTGCCAAAGCCCGCTTCGTTTCCGAGATATTTGCAGATTCAGCTCAAAGGAACTTGCCTGACGGACATATTTCGAGATATTTCTTCTTCTTGTTGTTCTTCCTCTGCACAGCTAAGCTGGAAGTGGCATTTGCAGCTCGCAATAGTGCAGAGTTATCTCAAAGAATGGGGCCACGGTGTTTCTGTATCTCTATTATGTTGGTGCGGCTTCGGAACTTTTAAATATCTTGATATATCTCGATAACTACGCTTCTGATCAAAAAATATCATAGATCATAAAAAGTAGAAAACTTAATTCTCTACAAAAAAGGTCTCTTAAGATTTTGCCATAGCTCGTTTCGTTTCCGAGATATTTGCAGATATATCTCAAGGGAAGGGGCCTGACGGACATATTTCGAGATATTTCTTCTTCTTGTTGTTCTTGTTCTGCACAGCTAAACTGGAAGTGGCATTTGCAGCTCGCAATAGTGCAGAGTTATCTCAAAGAAAGGGGCCACGGTGTGTCTGTATCTCTATTATGTTGGTGCGGCTTCGGAACTTTTAAATATCTTGATATATCTCGAGAACTACGCATCTGATCAAATAATATCATAGAACATAAATTGTAGGAAACATAATTCTCTACAAAAAAGGTCTCTTAACATTTTGCCGTAGCTCGCTTCGTTTCCGAGATATTTGTAGATATATCTCAAGGGAAGGGGCCTAACGGACATATTTCGAGATATTTCTTCTTCTTGTTGTTCTTCTTCTGCACAGCTAAGCTGGAAGTGGCATTTGCAGCTCGCAATAGTGCAGAGTTATCTCAAAGAAAGGGGCCACGGTGTTTCTGTATCTCTATTATGTTGGTGCGGCTTCGGAGCTTTTAAATATCTCGATATATCTCGAAAACTACGCTTCTGATCAAAAAATATCATAGAACATAAATTGTAGGAAACATAATTCTGCACAAAAAAGGTCTCTTAAGATTTTGCCATAGCTCGTTTCGTTTCCGAGATATTTGCAGATATATCTCAAGGGAAGGGGCCTAACGGACATATTTCGAGATATTTCTTCTTCTTGTTGTTCTTCTTCTGCACAGCTAAACTGGAAGTGGCATTTCCAGCTCGCAATAGTGCAGAGTTATCTCAAAGAAAGGGGCCACGGTGTTTCTGTATCTCTATTATGTTGGTGCGGCTTCGGAACTTTTAAATATCTTGATATATCTCGAGAACTACGCATCTGATCAAAAAATATCATAGAACATAAAAAGTAGGTAACTTAATTCTCTACAAAAAAGGTCTCTAAACATTTTGCCATAGCTCGCTTCGTTTCCGAGATATGTGCAGATTTATCTCAAGGGAAGAGGCCTGACGGACATATTTCGAGATATTTCTTCTTCTTGTTGTTCTTCTTCTGCACAGCTAAGCTGGAAGTGGCATTTGCAGCTCGCAATAGTGCAGAGTTATCTCAAAGAAAGGGGACACGGTGTTTCTGTATCTCTATTACATTGGTGCGGCTTCAGAACTTTTAAATATCTTGATATATCTCGAGAACTACGCTTCTGATCAAAAAATATCATAGAACATAAATTGTAGGAAACATAATTCTCTACAAAAAACGTCTCTTAACATTTTGCCATAGCTCGCTTCGTTTCCGAGATATTTGCAGATTCAGCTCAAAGGAACTGGCCTGACGGACATATTTCGAGATATTTCTTCTTCTTGTTGTTGTTCCTCTGCACAGCAAAGCTGGAAGTGGCATTTGCAGCTCGCAATAGTGCAGAGTTATCTCAAAGAAAGGGGCCACGGTGTTTCTGTATCTCTACTATGTTGGTGCGGCTTCGGAACTTTTAAATATCTTGATATATCTCGAGAACTACGCAGCTCATCAAATAATATCATAGAACATAAAAAGTAGGAAACTTAATTCTCTACAAATAAGGTCTCTTAACATTTTGCCATAGCTCGCTTCGTTTCCGAGATATTTGCAGATCTATCTCAAGAGAAGGGGCCTGACGGACATATTTCGAGATATTTCTTCTTCTTGTTGTTCTTCTTCTGCACAGCTAAGCTGGAAGTGGTATTTGCAGCTAGCAATAGTGCAGAGTTATCTCAAAGAAAGGGGCCACGGTGTTTCTGTATCTCTATTATGTTGGTGCGGTTTCGGAACTTTTAAATATCTTGATATATCTCGAGAACTACGAATCTGATCAAAAAATATCATAGAACATAAAAAGTAGGAAACTTAATTCTCTGCAAATAAGGTCTCTTAACATTTTGCCATAGCTCGCTTCGTTTCCGAGATATTTGCAGATTTATCTCAAGGGAAGGGGCCTGACGGACATATTTCGAGATATTTCTTCTTCTTGTTGTCCTTCTTCTGCACAGCTAAGCTGGAAGTGGCATTTACAGCTCGCAATCGTGCAGAGTTATCTCAAAGAAAGGGGCCACGGTGTTTCTGTATCTCTATTATGTTGGTGCGGCTTCGGAACTTTTAAATATCTTGATATATCTCGAGAACTACGCATCTGATCAAAAAATATCATAGAACATGAAAAGTAGGAAACTTAATTCTCTACAAAAAAGGTCTCTTAACATTTTGCCATAGCTCGCTTCGTTTCCGAGATATATGCAGATTTATCTCAAGGGAAGGGGCCTGACGGACATATTTCGAGATATTTCTTCTTCTTGTTGTTCTTCTTCTGCACAGCTAAACTGGAAGTGGCATTTCCAGCTCGCAATAGTGCAGAGTTATCTGAAAGAAAGGGGCCACGGTGTTTCTGTATCTCTATTATGTTGGTGCGGCTTCGGAACTTTTAAATATCTTGATATATCTCGAGAACTACGCTTCTGATCAAAAAATATCATAGAACATAAATTGTAGGAAACATAATTCTGCACAAAAAAGGTCTCTTAAGATTTTGCCACAGCTCGTTTCGTTTCCGAGATATTTGCAGATATATCTCAAGGGAAGGGGCCTAACGGACATATTTCGAGATATTTCTTCTTCTTGTTGTTCTTCTTCTGCACAGCTAAACTGGAAGTGGCATTTCCAGCTCGCAATAGTGCAGAGTTATCTCAAAGAAAGGGGCCACGGTGTTTCTGTATCTCTATTATGTTGGTGCGGCTTCGGAACTTTTAAATATCTTGATATATCTCGAGAACTACGCATCTGATCAAAAAATATCATAGAACATAAAAAGTAGGTAACTTAATTCTCTACAAAAAAGGTCTCTAAACATTTTGCCATAGCTCGCTTCGTTTCCGAGATATGTGCAGATTTATCTCAAGGGAAGGGGCCTGACGGACATATTTCGAGATATTTCTTCTTCTTGTTGTTCTTCTTCTGCACAGCTAAGCTGGAAGTGGCATTTGCAGCTCGCAATAGTGCAGAGTTATCTCAAAGAAAGGGGACACGGTGTTTCTGTATCTCTATTACATTGGTGCGGCTTCAGAACTTTTAAATATCTTGATATATCTCGAGAACTACGCTTCTGATCAAAAAATATCATAGAACATAAATTGTAGGAAACATAATTCTCTACAAAAAACGTCTCTTAACATTTTGCCATAGCTCGCTTCGTTTCCGAGATATTTGCAGATTCAGCTCAAAGGAACTGGCCTGACGGACATATTTCGAGATATTTCTTCTTCTTGTTGTTCTTCCTCTGCACAGCAAAGCTGGAAGTGGCATTTGCAGCTCGCAATAGTGCAGAGTTATCTCAAAGAAAGGGGCCACGGTGTTTCTGTATCTCTACTATGTTGGTGCGGCTTCGGAACTTTTAAATATCTTGATATATCTCGAGAACTACGCAGCTGATCAAATAATATCATAGAACATAAAAAGTAGGAAACTTAATTCTCTACAAATAAGGTCTCTTAACATTTTGCCATAGCTCGCTTCGTTTCCGAGATATTTGCAGATCTATCTCAAGAGAAGGGGCCTGACGGACATATTTCGAGATATTTCTTCTTCTTGTTGTTCTTCTTCTGCACAGCTAAGCTGGAAGTGGTATTTGCAGCTAGCAATAGTGCAGAGTTATCTCAAAGAAAGGGGCCACGGTGTTTCTGTATCTCTATTATGTTGGTGCGGTTTCGGAACTTTTAAATATCTTGATATATCTCGAGAACTACGAATCTGATCAAAAAATATCATAGAACATAAAAAGTAGGAAACTTAATTCTCTGCAAATAAGGTCTCTTAACATTTTGCCATAGCTCGCTTCGTTTCCGAGATATTTGCAGATTTATCTCAAGGGAAGGGGCCTGACGGACATATTTCGAGATATTTCTTCTTCTTGTTGTCCTTCTTCTGCACAGCTAAGCTGGAAGTGGCATTTACAGCTCGCAATCGTGCAGAGTTATCTCAAAGAAAGGGGCCACGGTGTTTCTGTATCTCTATTATGTTGGTGCGGCTTCGGAACTTTTAAATATCTTGATATATCTCGAGAACTACGCATCTGATCAAAAAATATCATAGAACATGAAAAGTAGGAAACTTAATTCTCTACAAAAAAGGTCTCTTAACATTTTGCCATAGCTCGCTTCGTTTCCGGGATATTTGCAGATTTATCTCAAGGGAAGGGGCCTGGCGGACATATTTCGAGATATTTCTTCTTCTTGTTGTTCTTCTTCTGCACAGCTAAGCTGGAAGTGGCATTTGCGGCTCGCACTAGTGCAGAGTTATCTCAAAGAAAGGGGCCACGGTGTTTCTGTATCTCTATTATGTTGGTGCGGCTTCGGAACTTTTAAATATCTTGATATATCTCGAGAACTACGCATCTGATCAAAAAATATCATAGAACATGAAAAGTAGGAAACTTAATTCTCTACAAAAAAGGTCTCTTAACATTTTGCCATAGCTCGCTTCGTTTCCGAGATATATGCAGATTTATCTCAAGGGAAGGGGCCTGACGGACATATTTCGAGATATTTCTTCTTCTTGTTGTTCTTCTTCTGCACAGCTAAACTGGAAGTGGCATTTCCAGCTCGCAATAGTGCAGAGTTATCTGAAAGAAAGGGGCCACGGTGTTTCTGTATCTCTATTATGTTGGTGCGGCTTCGGAACTTTTAAATATCTTGATATATCTCGAGAACTACGCTTCTGATCAAAAAATATCATAGAACATAAATTGTAGGAAACATAATTCTGCACAAAAAAGGTCTCTTAAGATTTTGCCATAGCTCGTTTCGTTTCCGAGATATTTGCAGATATATCTCAAGGGAAGGGGCCTAACGGACATATTTCGAGATATTTCTTCTTCTTGTTGTTCTTCTTCTGCACAGCTAAACTGGAAGTGGCATTTCCAGCTCGCAATAGTGCAGAGTTATCTCAAAGAAAGGGGCCACGGTGTTTCTGTATCTCTATTATGTTGGTGCGGCTTCGGAACTTTTAAATATCTTGATATATCTCGAGAACTACGCATCTGATCAAAAAATATCATAGAACATAAAAAGTAGGTAACTTAATTCTCTACAAAAAAGGTCTCTAAACATTTTGCCATAGCTCGCTTCGTTTCCGAGATATGTGCAGATTTATCTCAAGGGAAGGGGCCTGACGGACATATTTCGAGATATTTCTTCTTCTTGTTGTTCTTCTTCTGCACAGCTAAGCTGGAAGTGGCATTTGCAGCTCGCAATAGTGCAGAGTTATCTCAAAGAAAGGGGACACGGTGTTTCTGTATCTCTATTACATTGGTGCGGCTTCAGAACTTTTAAATATCTTGATATATCTCGAGAACTACGCTTCTGATCAAAAAATATCATAGAACATAAATTGTAGGAAACATAATTCTCTACAAAAAACGTCTCTTAACATTTTGCCATAGCTCGCTTCGTTTCCGAGATATTTGCAGATTCAGCTCAAAGGAACTGGCCTGACGGACATATTTCGAGATATTTCTTCTTCTTGTTGTTCTTCCTCTGCACAGCAAAGCTGGAAGTGGCATTTGCAGCTCGCAATAGTGCAGAGTTATCTCAAAGAAAGGGGCCACGGTGTTTCTGTATCTCTACTATGTTGGTGCGGCTTCGGAACTTTTAAATATCTTGATATATCTCGAGAACTACGCAGCTGATCAAATAATATCATAGAACATAAAAAGTAGGAAACTTAATTCTCTACAAATAAGGTCTCTTAACATTTTGCCATAGCTCGCTTCGTTTCCGAGATATTTGCAGATCTATCTCAAGAGAAGGGGCCTGACGGACATATTTCGAGATATTTCTTCTTCTTGTTGTTCTTCTTCTGCACAGCTAAGCTGGAAGTGGTATTTGCAGCTAGCAATAGTGCAGAGTTATCTCAAAGATAGGGGCCACGGTGTTTCTGTATCTCTATTATGTTGGTGCGGTTTCGGAACTTTTAAATATCTTGATATATCTCGAGAACTACGAATCTGATCAAAAAATATCATAGAACATAAAAAGTAGGAAACTTAATTCTCTGCAAATAAGGTCTCTTAACATTTTGCCATAGCTCGCTTCGTTTCCGAGATATTTGCAGATTTATCTCAAGGGAAGGGGCCTGACGGACATATTTCGAGATATTTCTTCTTCTTGTTGTCCTTCTTCTGCACAGCTAAGCTGGAAGTGGCATTTACAGCTCGCAATCGTGCAGAGTTATCTCAAAGAAAGGGGCCACGGTGTTTCTGTATCTCTATTATGTTGGTGCGGCTTCGGAACTTTTAAATATCTTGATATATCTCGAGAACTACGCATCTGATCAAAAAATATCATAGAACATGAAAAGTAGGAAACTTAATTCTCTACAAAAAAGGTCTCTTAACATTTTGCCATAGCTCGCTTCGTTTCCGGGATATTTGCAGATTTATCTCAAGGGAAGGGGCCTGGCGGACATATTTCGAGATATTTCTTCTTCTTGTTGTTCTTCTTCTGCACAGCTAAGCTGGAAGTGGCATTTGCGGCTCGCACTAGTGCAGAGTTATCTCAAAGAAAGGGGCCACGGTGTTTCTGTATCCCTATTATGTTGGTGCGGCTTCGGAACTTTTAAATACCTCGATATATCTCGAAAACTACGCTTCTGATCAAAAAATATCATAGAACATAAATTGTAGGAAACATAATTCTCTACAAAAAACGTCTCTAACATTTTGCCATGGCTCGCTTCGTTTCCGAGATATTTGCAGATTCAGCTCAAAGGAACTGGCCTGACGGACATATTTCGAGGTATTTCTTCTTCTTGTTGTTCTTCCTCTGCACAGCTAAGCTGGAAGTGGCATTTACAGCTCGCAATCGTGCAGAGTTATCTCAAAGAAAGGGGCCACGGTGTTTCTGTATCTCTATTATGTTGGTGCGGCTTCGGAACTTTTAAATATCTTGATATATCTCGAGAACTACGCATCTGATCAAAAAATATCATAGAACATGAAAAGTAGGAAACTTAATTCTCTACAAAAAAGGTCTCTTAACATTTCGCCATAGCTCGCTTCGTTTCCGGGATATTTGCAGATTTATCTCAAGGGAAGGGGCCTGACGGACATATTTCGAGATATTTCTTCTTCTTGTTGTTCTTCTTCTGCACAGCTAAGCTGGAAGTGGCATTTACAGCTCGCAATAGTGCAGAGTTATCTCAAAGAAAGGGGCCACGGTGTTTCTGTATCTCTATTATGCTGGTGCGGCTTCGGAACTTTTAAATATCTCGATATATCTCGAAAACTACGCTTCTGATCAAAAAATATCATAGAACATAAAACGTAGGAAACTTAATTCTCTACAAAAAAGGTCTCTCAACATTTTGCCATAGCTCGCTTCGTTTCCGAGATATTTGCAGATTTATCTCAAGGGAAGGGGCCTGACGGACATATTTCGAGATATTTCTTCTTCTTGTTGTTCTTCTTCTGCACAGCTAAGCTGGAAGTGGCATTTGCAGCTCGCAATAGTGCAGAGTTATCTCAAAGAAAGGGGCCACGGTGTTTCTGTATCTCTATTATGTTGGTGCGGCTTCGGAACTTTTAGATATCTTGATATATCTCGAGAACTACGCATCTGATCAAAAAATATTATAGAACATAAAAAGTAGGAAACTTAATTCTCTACAAAAAAGGTCTCTTAACATTTTGCCATAGCTCTCTTCGTTTCCGAGATATTTGCAGATTTATCTCAAGGGAAGGGGCCTGACGGACATATTTCGAGATATTTCTTCTTCTTGATGTTCTTCTTCTGCACAGCTAAGCTGGAAGTGGCATTTGCAGCTCGCAATAGTGCTGAGTTATCTCAAAGAAAGGGGCCACGGTGTTTCTGTATCTCTATTATGTTGGTGCGGCTTCGGAACTTTTAAATATCTTGATATATCTCGAGAACTACGCATCTGATCAAAAAATATCATAGAACATAAAACGTAGGAAACTTAATTCTCTACAAAAAAGGTCTCTCAACATTTTGCCATAGCTCGCTTCGTTTCCGAGATATTTGCAGATTTATCTCAAGGGAAGGGGCCTGACGGACATATTTCGAGATATTTCTTCTTCTTGTTGTTCTTCTTCTGCACAGCTAAGCTGGAAGTGGCATTTGCGGCTCGCACTAGTGCAGAGTTATCTCAACGAAAGGGGCCACGGTGTTTCTGTATCTCTATTATGTTGGTGCGGCTTCGGAACTTTTAAATATCTCGATATATCTCGAAAACTACGCTTCTGATCAAAAAACATCATAGAACATAAATTGTAGGAAACTTAATTCTCTACAAAAAAGGTCTCTTAACATTTCGCCATAGCTCTCTTCGTTTCCGAGATATTTGCAGATTTATCTCAAGGGAAGGGGCCTGACGGACATATTTCGAGATATTTCTTCTTCTTGTTGTTCTTCTGCACAGCTAAGCTGGAAGTGGCATTTGGAGCTCGCAATAGTGCATAGTTATCTGAAAGAAAGGGGCCACGGTGTTTCTGTATCTCTATTATGTTGGTGCGGCTTCGGAACTTCTAAATATCTTGATATATCTCGAGAACTACGCATCTAATCAAAAAATATCATAGAACATAAAAAGTAGGAAACTTAATTCTCTACAAAAAAGGTCTCTTAACATTTTGCCATAGCTCTCTTCGTTTCCGAGATATTTGCAGATTTATCTCAAGGGAAGGGGCCTGACGGACATATTTCGAGATATTTCTTCTTCTTGTTGTTCTTCTTCTGCACAGCTAAGCTGGAAGTGGCATTTGCAGCTCGCAATAGTGCAGAGTTATCTCAAAGAAAGGGGCCACGGTGTTTCTGTATCTCTATTATGTTGGTGCTGCTTCGGAACTTTTAAATATCTCGATATATCTCGAAAACTACGCTTCTGATCAAAAAATATCATAGAACATAAATTGTAGGAAACATAATTCTCTACAAAAAAGGTCTCTTAACATTTTGCCATAGCTCGCTTCGTTTCTGAGATATTTGCAGATTCATCTCAAGGGAAGGGGCCTAACGGACATATTTCGAGATATTTCTTCTTCTTGTTGTTCTTCTTCTGCACAGCTAAACTGGAAGTGGCATTTCCAGCTCGCAATAGTACAGAGTTATCTCAAAGAAAGGGGCCACGGTGTTTCTGTATCTCTATTATGTTGGTGCGGCTTCGGAACTTTTAAATATCTTGATATATCTCGAGAGCTACGCGTCTGATCAAAAAATATCATAGAACATAAAAAGTAGGAAACACAATTCTCTACAAAAAAGGTCTCTTAACATTTTGCCATAGCTCGCTTCGTTTCCGAGATATTTGCAGATATATCTCAAGGGAAGGGGCCTGACGGACATATTTCGAGATATTTCTTCTTCTTGTTGTTCTTCTTCTGCACAGCTAAGCTGGAAGTGGCATTTACAGCTCGCAATAGTGCAGAGTTATCTCAACGAAAGGGGCCACGGTGTTTCTGTATCTCTATTATGTTGTTGCGGCTTCGGAACTTTTAAATATCTTGATATATCTCGAGAACTACGCATCAGATCAAAAAATATGATAGAACATAAAAAGTAGGAAACTTAATTCTCTACAAAAAAGGTCTCTTAACATTTTGCCATAGCTCTCTTTGTTTCCGAGATATTTGCAGATTTATCTCAAGGGAAGGGGCCTGACGGACATATTTCGAGATATTTCTTCTTCTTGTTGTTCTTCTTCTGCACAGCTAAGCTGGAAGTGGCATTTACAGCTCGCAATACTGCAGAGTTATCTCAAAGAAAGGGGCCACGGTGTTTCTGTATCCCTATTATGTTGGTGCGGCTTCGGAACTTTTAAATATCTCGATATATCTCGAAAACTACGCTTCTGATCAAAAAATATCATAGAACATAAATTGTAGGAAACATAATTCTCTACAAAAAACGTCTCTTAACATTTTGCCATAGCTCGCTTCGTTTCCGAGATATTTGCAGATTCAGCTCAAAGGAACTGGCCTGACGGACATATTTCGAGATATTTCTTCTTCTTGTTGTTCTTCCTCTGCACAGCTAAGCTGGAAGTGGCATTTGCAGCTCGCAATAGTGCAGAGTTATCTCAAAGAAAGGGGCCACGGTGTTTCTGTATCTCTATTATGTTGGTGCTGCTTCGGAACTTTTAAATATCTCGATATATCTCGAAAACTACGCTTCTGATCAAAAAATATCATAGAACATAAATTGTAGGAAACATAATTCTCTACAAAAAACGTCTCTTAACATTTTGCCATAGCTCGCTTCGTTTCCGAGATATTTGCAGATTCATCTCAAGGGAAGGGGCCTAACGGACATATTTCGAGATATTTCTTCTTCTTGTTGTTCTTCTTCTGCACAGCTAAACTGGAAGTGGCATTTCCAGCTCGCAATAGTACAGAGTTATCTCAAAGAAAGGGGCCACGGTGTTTCTGTATCTCTATTATGTTGGTGCGGCTTCGGAACTTTTAAATATCTTGATATATCTCGAGAGCTACGCGTCTGATCAAAAAATATCATAGAACATAAAAAGTAGGAAACACAATTCTCTACAAAAAAGGTCTCTTAACATTTTGCCATAGCTCGCTTCGTTTCCGAGATATTTGCAGATTTATCTCAAGGGAAGTGGCCTGACGGACATATTTCGAGATATTTCTTCTTCTTGTTGTTCTTCTGCTGCACACCTAAGCTGGAAGTGGCATTTGCGGCTCGCACTAGTGCAGAGTTATCTCAAAGAAAGGGGCCACGGTGTTTCTGTATCTCTATTGTGTTGGTGCGGCTTCGGAACTTTTAAATATCTTGATATATCTCGAGAGCTACGCGTCTGATCAAAAAATATCATACAACATAAAAAGTAGGAAACATAATTCTCTACAAAAAAGGTCTCTTAACATTTTGCCATAGCTCGCTTCGTTTCCGAGATATTTGCAGATTTATCTCAAGGGAAGGGGCCTAACGGACATATTTCGAGATATTTCTTCTTCTTGTTGTTCTTCTTCTGCACAGCTAAACTGGAAGTGGCATTTCCAGCTCGCAATAGTGCAGAGTTATCTCAAAGAGAGGGGCCACGGTGTTTCTGTATCTCTATTATGTTGGTGCGGCTTCGGAACTTTTAAATATCTTGATATATCTCGAGAGCTACGCGTCTGATCAAAAAATATCATAGAACATAAAAAGTAGGAAACATAATTCTCTACAAAAAAGGTCTCTTAACATTTTGCCATAGCTCGCTTCGTTTCCGAGATATTTGCAGATTTATCTCAAGGTAAGGGGCCTGACGGACATATTTCGAGATATTTCTTCTTCTTGTTGGTCTTCTTCTGCACAGCTAAGCTGGAAGTGGCATTTGCAGCTCGCAATAGTGCAGAGTTATATCGAAGAAAGGGGCCACGGTGTTTCTGTATCTCTATTATGTTGGTGCGGCTTCGGATCTTTTAAATATCTCGATATATCTCGAGAACTACGAATCTGATCAGAAAATATCATAGAAGATAAAAAGTAGGAAACTTAATTCTCTACAAAAAAGGTCTCTTAACATTTTGCCATAGCTCGCTTCGTTTCCGAGATATTTGCAGATTTATCTCAAGGGAAGGGGCCTGACGGACATATTTCGAGATATTTCTTCTTCTTGTTGTTCTTCTTCTGCACAGCTAAGCTGGAAGCGGCATTTGCGGCTCGCACTAGTGCAGAGTTATCTCAAAGAAAGGGGCCACGGTGTTTCTGTATCTCTATTATGTTGGTGCAGCTTCGGATCTTTTAAATATCTCGATATAACTCGAAAACTACGCTTCTGATCAAAAAATATCATAGAACATAAATTGTAGGAAACATAATTCTCTACAAAAAAGGTCTCTTAACATTTTGCCATAGCTCGTTTCGTTTCCGAGATATTTGCAGATATATCTCAAGGGAAGGGGCCTGACGGACATATTTCGAGATATTTCCTCTTCTTGTTGTTCTTCTTCAGCACAGCTAAACTGGAAGTGGCATTTCCAGCTCGCAATAGCGCAGAGTTATCTCAAAGAAAGGGGCCACGGTGTTTCTGTATCTCTATTATGTTGGTGCGGCTTCGGAACTTTTAAATATCTTGATATATCTCGAGATCTACGCATCTGATCAAAAAATATCATAGAACATAAAAAGTAGGAAACTTAATTCTCTACAAAAAAGGTCTCTCAACATTTTGCCATAGCTCGCTTCGTTTCCGAGATACTTGCCGATTTATCTCAAGGGAAGGGGCCTAACGGACATATTTCGAGATATTTCTTCTTCTTGTTGTTCTTCTTCTGCACAGCTAAACTGGAAGTGGCATTTGCAGCTCGCAATAGTGCAGAGTTATCTCAAAGAGAGGGGCCACGGTGTTTCTGTATCTCTATTATGTTGGTGCGGCTTCGGAACTTTGAAATATCTTGATATATCTCGAGAACTACACATCTGATCAAAAAATATCATACAACATAAAACGTAGGAAACTTAATTCTCTACAAAAAAGGTCTCTTAACATTTTGCCATAGCTCGCTTCGTTTCCGAGATATTTGCAGATTTATCTCAAGGGAAGGGGCCTAACGGACTTATTTCGAGATATTTCTTCTTCTTGTTGTTCTTCTTCTGCACAGCTAAGCTGGAAGCGGCATTTGCGGCTCGCACTAGTGCAGAGTTATCTCAAAGAAAGGGGCCACGGTGTTTCTGTATCTCTATTATGTTGGTGCAGCTTCGGATCTTTTAAATATCTCGATATAACTCGAAAACTACGCTTCTGATCAAAAAATATCATAGAACATAAATTGTAGGAAACATAATTCTCTACAAAAAAGGTCTCTTAACATTTTGCCATAGCTCGCTTCGTTTCCGAGATATTTGCAGATTTATCTCAAGGCAAGGGGCCTGACGGACATATTTCGAGATATTTCTTCTTCTTGTTGTTCTTCTTCTGCACAGCTAAGCTGGAAGTGGCATTTGCACCTCGCAATAGTGCAGAGTTATCTCAAAGAAAGGGGCCACGGTGTTTCTGTATCTCTATTATGTTGGTGCGGCTTCGGAACTTTTAAATATCTTGATATATCTCGAGATCTACGCATCTGATCAAAAAATATCATAGAACATAAAAAGTAGGAAACTTAATTCTCTACAAAAAAGGTCTCTCAACATTTTGCCATAGCTCGCTTCGTTTCCGAGATACTTCTCGATTTATCTCAAGGGAAGGGGCCTAACGGACATATTTCGAGATATTTCTTCTTCTTGTTGTTCTTCTTCTGCACAGCTAAACTGGAAGTGGCATTTGCAGCTCGCAATAGTGCAGAGTTATCTCAAAGAAAGGGGCCACGGTGTTTCTGTATCTCTATTATGTTGGTGCGGCTTCGGAACTTTTAAATATCTTGATATATCTCGAGATCTACGCATCTGATCAAAAAATATCATAGAACATAAAAAGTAGGAAACTTAATTGTCTACAAAAAAGGTCTCTCAACATTTTGCCATAGCTCGCTTCGTTTCCGAGATACTTGCCGATTTATCTCAAGGGAAGGGGCCTGACGGACATATTTCGAGATATTTCTTCTTCTTGTTGTTCTTCTTCTGCACAGCTAAGCTGGAAGTGGCATTTGCAGCTCGCAATTGTGCAGAGTTATCTCAAAGAGAGGGGCCACGGTGTTTCTGTATCTCTATTATGTTGGTGCGGCTTCGGAACTTTTAAATATCTTGATATATCTCGAGAACTACGCATCTGATCAAAAAATATCATAGAACATAAAAAGTAGGAAACTCAATTCTCTACAAAAAAGGTCTCTTAACATTTTGCAATAGCTCGCTTCGTTTCCGAGATATTTGCAGATTTATCTCAAGGGAAGGGGCCTGACGGACATATTTCGAGATATTTCTTCTTCTTGTTGTTCTTCTTCTGCACAGCTAAGCTGGAAGTGGCATTTCCGGCTCGCACTAGTGCAGAGTTATCTCAAAGAAAGGGGCCACGGTGTTTCTGTATCTCTATTATGTTGGTGCTGCTTCGGAACTTTTAAATATCTCGATATATCTCGAAAACTACGCTTCTGATCAAAAAATATCATAGAACATAAATTGTAGGAAACATAATTCTCTACAAAAAACGTCTCTTAACATTTTGCCATAGCTCGCTTCGTTTCCGAGATATTTGCAGATTTATCTCAAGGGAAGGGGCCTAACGGACATATTTCGAGATATTTCTTCTTCTTGTTGTTCTTCTTCTGCACAGCTAAACTGGAAGTGGCATTTCCAGCTCGCAATAGTACAGAGTTATCTCAAAGAAAGGGGCCACGGTGTTTCTGTATCTCTATTATGTTGGTGCGGCTTCGGAACTTTTAAATATCTTGATATATCTCGAGAACTACGCGTCTGATCAAAAAATATCATAGAACATAAAAAGGAGGAAACTTAATTCTCTACAAAAAAGGTCTCTTAACATTTTGCCACAGCTCTCTTCGTTTCCGAGATATTTGCAGATTTATCTCAAGGGAAGGGGCCTGACGGACACATTTCGAGATATTTCTTCTTCTTGTTGTTCTTCTTCTGCACAGGTCAGCTGGAAGTGGCATTTGCAGCTCGCAATAGTGCAGAGTTATCTCAAAGAAAGGGGCCACGGTGTTTCTGTATCTCTATTATGTTGGTGCTGCTTCGGAACTTTTAAATATCTCGATATATCTCGAAAACTACGCTTCTGATCAAAAAATATCATAGAACATAAATTGTAGGAAACATAATTCTCTACAAAAAACGTCTCTTAACATTTTGCCATAGCTCGCTTCGTTTCCGAGATATTTGCAGATTCATCTCAAGGGAAGGGGCCTAACGGACATATTTCGAGATATTTCTTCTTCTTGTTGTTCTTCTTCTGCACAGCTAAACTGGAAGTGGCATTTCCAGCTCGCAATAGTACAGAGTTATCTCAAAGAAAGGGGCCACGGTGTTTCTGTATCTCTATTATGTTGGTGCGGCTTCGGAACTTTTAAATATCTTGATATATCTCGAGAACTACGCATCTGATCAAAAAATATCATAGAACATAAAAAGTAGGAAACTCAATTCTCTACAAAAAAGGTCTCTAAACATTTTGCTATAGCTCGCTTCGTTTCCGAGATATTTGCAGATTTATCTCAAGGGAAGGGGCCTGACGGACATATTTCGAGATATTTCTTCTTCTTGTTGTTCTTCTTCTGCACAGCTAAGCTGGAAGTGGCATTTGCGGCTCGCACTAGTGCAGAGTTATCTCAAAGAGAGGGGCCACGGTGTTTCTGTATCTCTATTATGTTGGTGCGGCTTCGGAACTTTTAAATATCTTGATATATCCCGAGAACTACGCATCTGATCAAAAAATATCATACAACATAAAACGTAGGAAACTTAATTCTCTACAAAAAAGGTCTCTTAACATTTTGCCATAGCTCGCTTCGTTTCCGAGATATTTGCAGATTTATCTCAAGGGATGGGGCCTAACGGACTTATTTCGAGATATTTCTTCTTCTTATTGTTCTTCGTCTGCACAGCTAAACTGGAAGTGGCATTTCCAGGTCGCAATAGTGCAGAGTTATCTAAAAGAAAGGAGCCACGGTGTTTCTGTATCTCTATTATGTTGGTGCGGCTTCGGAACTTTTAAATATCTTGATATATCTCGAGAACTACGCGTCTGATCAAAAAATATCATAGAACATAAAAAGTAGGAAACATAATTCCATACAAAAAAGGTCTCTTAACATTTTGCCATAGCTCGCTTCGTTTCCGAGATATTTGCAGATTTATCTCAAGGGAAGAGGCCTGACGGACATATTTCGAGATATTTCTTCTTCTTGTTGTTCTTCTTCTGCACAGCTAAGCTGGAAGTGGCATTTGCACCTCGCAATAGTGCAGAGTTATCTCAAAGAAAGGGGCCACGGTGTTTCTGTATCTCTATTATGTCGGTGCGGCTTCGGAACTTTTAAATATCTTGATATATCTCGAGATCTACGCATCTGATCAAAAAATATCATAGAACATAAAAAGTAGGAAACTTAATTCTCTACAAAAAAGGTCTCTCAACATTTTGCCATAGCTCGCTTCGTTTCCGAGATACTTGCCGATTTATCTCAAGGGAAGGGGCCTAACGGACATATTTCGAGATATTTCTTCTTCTTGTTGTTCTTCTTCTGCACAGCTAAACTGGAAGTGGCATTTGCAGCTCGCAATAGTGCAGAGTTATCTCAAAGAGAGGGGCCACGGTGTTTCTGTATCTCTATTATGTTGGTGCGGCTTCGGAACTTTGAAATATCTTGATATATCTCGAGAACTACGCATCTGATCAAAAAATATCATACAACATAAAACGTAGGAAACTTAATTCTCTACAAAAAAGGTCTCTTAACATTTTGCCATAGCTCGCTTCGTTTCCGAGATATTTGCAGATTTATCTCAAGGGAAGGGGCCTAACGGACTTATTTCGAGATATTTCTTCTTCTTGTTGTTCTTCTTCTGCACAGCTAAGCTGGAAGCGGCATTTGCGGCTCGCACTAGTGCAGAGTTATCTCAAAGAAAGGGGCCACGGTGTTTCTGTATCTCTATTATGTTGGTGCAGCTTCGGATCTTTTAAATATCTCGATATAACTCGAAAACTACGCTTCTGATCAAAAAATATCATAGAACATAAATTGTAGGAAACATAATTCTCTACAAAAAAGGTCTCTTAACATTTTGCCATAGCTCGCTTCGTTTCCGAGATATTTGCAGATTTATCTCAAGGGAAGGGGCCTGACGGACATATTTCGAGATATTTCTTCTTCTTGTTGTTCTTCTTCTGCACAGCTAAGCTGGAAGTGGCATTTGCACCTCGCAATAGTGCAGAGTTATCTCAAAGAAAGGGGCCACGGTGTTTCTGTATCTCTATTATGTTGGTGCGGCTTCGGAACTTTTAAATATCTTGATATATCTCGAGATCTACGCATCTGATCAAAAAATATCATAGAACATAAAAAGTAGGAAACTTAATTCTCTACAAAAAAGGTCTCTCAACATTTTGCCATAGCTCGCTTCGTTTCCGAGATACTTGCCGATTTATCTCAAGGGAAGGGGCCTAACGGACATATTTCGAGATATTTCTTCTTCTTGTTGTTCTTCTTCTGCACAGCTAAACTGGAAGTGGCATTTGCAGCTCGCAATAGTGCAGAGTTATCTCAAAGAAAGGGGCCACGGTGTTTCTGTATCTCTATTATGTTGGTGCGGCTTCGGAACTTTTAAATATCTTGATATATCTCGAGATCTACGCATCTGATCAAAAAATATCATAGAACATAAAAAGTAGGAAACTTAATTGTCTACAAAAAAGGTCTCTCAACATTTTGCCATAGCTCGCTTCGTTTCCGAGATACTTGCCGATTTATCTCAAGGGAAGGGGCCTGACGGACATATTTCGAGATATTTCTTCTTCTTGTTGTTCTTCTTCTGCACAGCTAAGCTGGAAGTGGCATTTGCAGCTCGCAATTGTGCAGAGTTATCTCAAAGAGAGGGGCCACGGTGTTTCTGTATCTCTATTATGTTGGTGCGGCTTCGGAACTTTTAAATATCTTGATATATCTCGAGAACTACGAATCTGATCAGAAAATATCGTAGAAGATAAAAAGTAGGAAACTTAATTCTCTACAAAAAAGGTCTCTTAACATTTTGCCATAGCTCGCTTCGTTTCCGAGATATTTGCAGATTTATCTCAAGGGAAGGGGCCTGACGGACATATTTCGAGATATTTCTTCTTCTTGTTGTTCTTCTTCTGCACAGCTAAGCTGGAAGTGGCATTTGCAGCTCGCAATAGTGCACAGTTATCTCAAAGAAAGGGGCCACGGTGTTTCTGTATCTCTATTATGTTGGTGCGGCTTCGGAACTTTTAAATATCTCGATATATCTCGAGAACTACGCATCTCATCAAAAAATATCATAGAACATAAAAAGTAGGAAACTTAATTCTCTACAAATAAGGTCTCTTAACATTTTGGCATAGCTCGCTTCGTTTCCGAGATATTTGCAGATTTATCTCAAGGGAAGGGGCCTGACGGACATATTTCGAGATATTTCTTCTTCTTCTTGTTGTTCTTCTTCTGCACAGCTAAGCTGGAAGTGGCATTTGCAGCTCGCAATAGTGCAGAGTTATCGCAAAGAAAGGGGCCACGGTGTTTCTGTATCTCTATTATGTTGGTGCGGCTTCGGAACTTTTAAATATCTTGATATATCTCGAGAACTACGCATCTGATCAAAAAATATCATAGAACATAAAAAGTAGGAAACCTAATTTTCTACAAAAAAGGTCTCTTAACATTTTGCCGTAGCTCGCTTCGTTTCCGAGATATTTGCAGATTTATCTCAAGGGAAGGGGCCTGACGGACATATTTCGAAATATTTCTTATTCTTGTTGTTCTTCTTCTCCACAGCTAAGCTGGAAGTGGCATTTGCAGCTCGCAATAGTGCAGAGTTATCTCAAAGAAAGGGGCCACGGTGTTTCTGTACCTCTATTATGTTGGTGCAGCTTCGGAGCTTTTAAATATCTTGATATATCTCGAGAACTACGCATCTGATCAAAAAATATCATATAACATAAAAAGTAGGAAACTTAATTCTCTACAAAAAAGGTCTCTTAACATTTTGCCATAGCTCGCTTCGTTTCCGAGATATTTGCAGATTTATCTCAAGGGAAGGGGCCTGACGGACATATTTCGAGATATTTCTTCTTCTTGTTGTTCTTCTTCTGCACAGCTAAGCTGGAAGTGGCATTTGCAGCTCGCAATAGTGCAGAGTTATCGCAAAGAAAGGGGCCACGGTGTTTCTGTATCTCTATTATGTTGGTACGGCTTCGGAACTTTTAAATATCTTGATATATCTCGAGAGCTACGCATCTGATCAAAAAATATCATAGAACATAAGAAGTAGGAAACCTAATTTTCTACAAAAAAGGTCTCTTAACATTTTGCCGTAGCTCGCTTCGTTTCCGAGATATTTGCAGATTTATCTCAAGGGAAGGGGTCTGACGGACATATTTCGAGATATTTCTTCTTCTTGTTGTTCTTCTTCTGCACAGCTAAGCTGGAAGTGGCATTTGCAGCTCGCAATAGTGCAGAGTTATCTCAAAGAAAGGGGCCACGGTGTTTCTGTATCTCTATTATGTTGGTGCGGCTTCGGAACTTTTAAATATCTTGATATATCTCGAGAACTACGCATCTGCTCGAAAAATATCATAGAACATAAAAAGTAGGAAACTTAATTCTCTACAAAACAGGTCTCTTAACATTTTGCCATAGCTCGCTTCGTTTCCGAGATATTTGCAGATTTATCTCAAGGGAAGGGGTCTGACGGACATATTTCGAGATATTTCTTCTTCTTGTTGTTCTTCTTCTGCACAGCTAAGCTGGAAGTGGCAGTTGCAGCTCGCAATAGTGCAGAGTTATCTCAAAGAAAGGGGCCACGGTGTTTCTGTATCTCTATTATGTTGGTGCGGCTTCGGAACTTTTAAATATCTTGATATATCTCGAGAGCTACGCATCCGATCAAAAAATATCATAGAACATAAAAAGTAGGAAACTTAATTCTCTACAAAAAAGGTCTCTTAACATTTTGCCATAGCTCGCTTCGTTTCCGAGATATTTGCAGATTTATCTCAAGGGAAGGGGCCTGACGGACATATTTCGAGATATTTCTTCTTCTTGTTGTTCTTCTTCTGCACAGCTAAGCGGGAAGTGGCATTTGCAGCTCGCAATAGTGCAGAGTTATCTCAAAGAAAGGGGCCACGGTGTTTCTGTATCTCTATTATGTTGGTGCGGCTTCGGAACTTTTAAATATCTTGATATATCTCGAGAACTACGCATCTGATCAAAAAATATCATAGAACATAAAAAGTAGGAAACTTAATTCTCTACAAAAAAGGTCTCTTAACATTTTGCCATAGCTCGCTTCGTTTCCAAGATACTTGCAGATTTATCTCAAGGGAAGGGGCCTGACGGACATATTTCGAGATATTTCTTCTTCTTGTTGTTCTTCTTCTGCACAGCTAAACTGGAAGTGGCATTTCCAGCTCGCAGTAGTGCCGAGTTATCTCAAAGAAAGGGGCCACGGTGTTTCTGTATCTCTATTATGTTGGTGCGGCTTCGGAACTTTTAAATATCTTGATATATCTCGAGAACTACGCATCTGATCAAAAAATATCATAGAACATAAAAAGTAGAAAACTTAATTCTCTACAAAAAAGGTCTCTCAACATTTTGCCATAGCTCGCTTCGTTTCCGAGATATATGCAGATTTATCTCAAGGGAAGGGGCCTGACGGACATATTTCGAGATATTTCTTCTTCTTGTTGTTCTTCTTCTGCACAGCTAAGCTGGAAGTGGCATTTGCAGCTCGCAATAGTGCAGAGTTATCTCAAAGAAAGGGGCCACGGTGTTTCTGTATCTCTATTATGTTGGTGCGGCTTCGGAACTTTTAAATATCTTGATATATCTCGAGAACTACGCATCTGATCAAATAATATCATAGAACATAAAAAGTAGGAAACTTAATTCTCCACAAATAAGGTCTCTTAACATTTTGCCATAGCTCGCTTCGTTTCCGAGATATTTGCAGATTTATCTCAAGGGAAGGGGCCTGACGGACATATTTCGAGATATTTCTTCTTCTTGTTGGTCTTCTTCTGCACAGCTAAGCTGGAAGTGGCATTTGCAGCTCGCAATAGTGCAGAGTTATCTCAAAGAAAGGGGCCACGGTGTTTCTGTAACTCTATTATGTTGGTGCGGCTTCGGAACTTTTAAATATCTTGATATATCTCGAGAGCTACGCATCCGATCAAAAAATATCATAGAACATAAAAAGTAGGAAACTTAATTCTCTACAAAAAAGGTCTCTTAACATTTTGCCATGGCTCGCTTCGTTTCCGAGATATTTGCAGATTTATCTCGAGGGAAGGGGCCTGACGGACATATTTCGAGATATTTCTTCTTCTTGTTGTTCTTCTTCTGCACAGCTAAGCTGGACGTGGCATTTACAGCTCGCAATAGTGCAGAGTTATCTCAAAGAAAGGGGCCACGGTGTTTCTGTATCTCTATTATGTTGGTGCGGCTTCGGAACTTTTAAATATCTTGATATATCTCGAGAACTACGCATCTGATCAAAAAATATCATAGAACATAAAAAGTAGGAAACTTAATTCTCTACAAATAAGGTCTCTTAACATTTTGCCATAGCTCGCTTCGTTTCCGAGATATTTGCAGATTTATCTCAAGGGAAGGGGCCTGACGGACATTTTTCGAGATATTTCTTCTTCTTGTTGTTCTTCTTCTGCACAGCTAAGCTGGAAGTGGCATTTGCAGCTCGCAATAGTGCAGAGTTATCTCAAAGAAAGGGGCCACGGTGTTTCTGTATCTCTATTATGTTGGTGCGGCTTCGGAACTTTTAAATATCTTGATATATCTCGAGAACTACGCATCTGATCAAATAATATCATAGAACATAAAAAGTAGGAAACTTAATTCTCCACAAATAAGGTCTCTTAACATTTTGCCATAGCTCGCTTCGTTTCCGAGATATTTGCAGATATATCTCAAGGGAAGGGGCCTGACGGACATATTTCGAGATATTTCTTCCTCTAGTTGGTCTTCTTCTGCACAGCTAAGCTGGAAGTGGCATTTGCAGCTCGCAATAGTGCAGAGTTATCTCGAAGAAAGGGGCCACGGTGTTTCTGTATCTCTATTATGTTGGTGCGGCTTCGGATCTTTTAAATATCTCGATATATCTCGAAAACTACGCTTCTGATCAAAAAATATCATAGAACGTGAATTGTGGGAAACATAATTCTCTACAAAAGAGGTCTCTTAACATTTTGCCATAGCTCGCTTCGTTTCCGAGATATTTGCAGATTTATCTCAAGGGACGGGGTCTGACGGACATATTTCGAGATATTTCTTCTTCTTGTTGTTCTTCTTCTGCACAGCTAAGCTGGAACTGGCATTTGCAGCTCGCAATAGTGCAGAGTTATCTCAAAGAAAGGGGCCACGGTGTTTCTGTATCTCTATTATGTTGGTGCGGCTTCGGAACTTTTAAATATCTTGATATATCTCGAGAACTACGCATCCGATCAAAAAATATCATAGAACATAAAAAGTAGGAAACTTAATTCTCTACAAAAAAGGTCTCTTAACATTTTGCCATAGCTCGCTTCGTTTCCGAGATATTTGCAGATTTATCTCGAGGGAAGGGGCCTGACGGACATATTTCGAGATATTTCTTCTTCTTGTTGTTCTTCTTCTGCACAGCTAAGCTGGACGTGGCATTTACAGCTCGCAATAGTGCAGAGTTATCTCAAAGAAAGGGGCCACGGTGTTTCTGTATCTCTATTATGTTGGTGCGGCTTCGGAACTTTTAAATATCTTGATATATCTCGAGAACTACGCATCTGATCAAAAAATATCATGGAACATAAAAAGTAGGAAACTTAATTCTCAACAAAAAAGGTCTCTTAACATTTTGCCATAGCTCGCTTCGTTTCCGAGATATTTGCAGATTTATCTCAAGGGAAGGGGCCTGACGGACATATTTCGAGATATTTCTTCTTCTTGTTGTTCTTCTTCTGCACAGCTAAGCTGGACGTGGCATTTGCAGCTCGCAATAGTGCAGAGTTATCTCAAAGAAAGGGGCCACGGTGTTTCTGTAACTCTATTATGTTGGTGCGGCTTCGGAACTTTTAAATATCTTGATATATCTCGAGAACTACGCATCTGATCAAAAAATATTATAGAACATAAAAAGTAGGAAACTTCATTCTCTACCAAAAAGGTCTCTTAACATTTTGCCATAGCTCGCTTGGTTTCCGAGATATATGCAGATTTATCTCAAGGGAAGGGGCCTGACGGACATATTTCGGGATATTTCTTCTTCTTGTTGTTCTTCTTCTGCACAGCTAAACAGGAAGTGGCATTTCCAGCTCGCAATAGTGCAGAGTTATCTGAAAGAAAGGGGCCACGGTGTTTCTGTATCTCTATTATGTTGGTGCGGCTTCGGAACTTTTAAATATCTTGATATATCTCGAGAACTACGCATCTGATCAAATAATATCATAGAACATAAAAAGTAGGAAACTTAATTCTCCACAAATAAGGTCTCTTAACATTTTGCCATAGCTCGCTTCGTTTCCGAGATATTTGCAGATTTATCTCAAGGGAAGGGGCCTGACGGACATATTTCGAGATATTTCTTCTTCTTGTTGGTCTTCTTCTGCACAGCTCAGCTGGAAGTGGCATTTGCAGCTCGCAATAGTGCAGAGTTATCTCAAAGAAAGGGGCCACGGTGTTTCTGTATCTCTATTATGTTGGTGCGGCTTCGGAACTTTTAAATATCTTGATATATCTCGAGAACTACGCATCTGATCAAAAAATATCATAGAACATAAAAAGTAGGAAACTTCATTCTCTACCAAAAAGGTCTCTTAACATTTTGCCATAGCTCGCTTCGTTTCCGAGATATATGCAGATTTATCTCAAGGGAAGGGGCCTGACGGACATATTTCGGGACATTTCTTCTTCTTGTTGTTCTTCTTCTGCACAGCTAAACAGGAAGTGGCATTTCCAGCTCGCAATAGTGCAGAGTTATCTGAAAGAAAGGGGCCACGGTGTTTCTGTATCTCTATTATGTTGGTGCGGCTTCGGAACTTTTAAATATCTTGATATATCTCGAGAACTACGCATCTGATCAAATAATATCATAGAACATAAAAAGTAGCAAACTTAATTCTCTACAAATAAGGTCTCTTAACATTTTGCCATAGCTCGCTTCGTTTCCGAGATATTTGCAGATTTATCTCAAGGGAAGGGGCCTGACGGACATATTTCGAGATATTTCTTCTTCTTGTTGTTCTTCTTCTGCACAGCTAAGCTGGAAGCGGCATTTGCGGCTCGCACTAGTGCAGAGTTATCTCAAAGAAAGGGGCCACGGTGTTTCTGTATCTCTATTATGTTGGTGCGGCTTCGGAACTTTTAAATATCTTGATATATCTCGAGAACTACGCATCCGATCAAAAAATATCATAGAACATAAAAAGTAGGAAACTTAATTCTCTACAAAAAAGGTCTCTTAACATTTTGCCATAGCTCGCTTCGTTTCCGAGATATTTGCAGATTTATCTCGAGGGAAGGGGCCTGACGGACATATTTCGAGATATTTCTTCTTCTTGTTGTTCTTCTTCTGCACAGCTAAGCTGGACGTGGCATTTACAGCTCGCAATAGTGTAGAGTTATCTCAAAGAAAGGGGCCACGGTGTTTCTGTATCTCTATTATGTTGGTGCGGCTTCGGAACTTTTAAATATCTTGATATATCTCGAGAACTACGCATCTGATCAAAAAATATCATAGAACATAAAAAGTAAGAAACTTAATTCTCTACCAAAAAGGTCTCTTATCATTTTGCCATAGCTCGCTTCGTTTCCGAGATATATGCAGATTTATCTCAAGGGAAGGGGCCTGACGGACATATTTCGGGACATTTCTTCTTCTTGTTGTTCTTCTTCTACACAGCTAAACAGGAAGTGGCATTTCCAGCTCGCAATAGTGCAGAGTTATCTGAAAGAAAGGGGCCACGGTGTTTCTGTATCTCTATTATGTTGGTGCGGCTTCGGAACTTTTAAATATCTTGATATATCTCGAGAACTACGCATCTGATCAAATAATATCATAGAACATAAAAAGTAGCAAACTTAATTCTCTACAAATAAGGTCTCTTAACATTTTGCCATAGCTCGCTTCGTTTCCGAGATATTTGCAGATTTATCTCAAGGGAAGGGGCCTGACGGACATATTTCGAGATATTTCTTCTTCTTGTTGGTCTTCTTCTGCACAGCTAAGCTGGAAGTGGCATTTGCAGCTCGCAATGGTGCAGAGTTATCTCAAAGAAAGGGGCCACGGTGTTTCTGTATCTCTATTATGTTGGTGCGGCTTCGGATCTTTTAAATATCTCGATATATCTCGAAAACTACGCTTCTGATCAAAAAATATCATAGAACCTAAATTGTGGGAAACTTAATTCTCTACAAAAAAGGTCTCTTAACATTTTGCCATAGCTCGCTTTGTTTCCGAGATATTTGCAGATTTATCTCGAGGGAAGGGGCCTGACGGACATATTTCGAGATATTTCTTCTTCTTGTTGTTCTTCTTCTGCACAGCTAAGCTGGAAGCGGCATTTGCGGCTCGCACTAGTGCAGAGTTATCTCAAAGAAAGGGGCCACGGTGTTTCTGTATCTCTATTATGTTGGTGCGGCTTCGGAACTTTTAAATATCTTGATATATCTCGAGAACTACGCATCTGATCAAAAAATATCATAGAACATAAAAAGTAAGAAACTTAATTCTCTACAAATTAGGTCTCTTAACATTTTGCCATAGCTCGCTTCGTTTCCGAGATATTTGCAGATTTATCTCAAGGGAAGGGGCCTGACGGACATTTTTCGAGATATTTCTTCTTCTCGTTGTTCTTCTTCTGCACAGCTAAGCTGGAAGTGGCATTTGCAGCTCGCAATAGTGCAGAGTTATCTCAAAGAAAGGGGCCACGGTGTTTCTGTATCTCTATTATGTTGGTGCGGCTTCGGAACTTTTAAATATCTTGATATATCTCGAGAACTACGCATCTGATCAGAAAATATCATAGAACATAAAAAGTCGGAAACTTAATTCTCCACAAATAAGGTCTCTTAACATTTTGCCATAGCTCGCTTCGTTTCCGAGATATTTGCAGATTTATCTCAAGGGAAGGGGCCTGACGGACATATTTCGAGATATTTCTTCCTCTAGTTGGTCTTCTTCTGCACAGCTAAGCTGGAAGTGGCATTTGCAGCTCGCAATAGTGCAGAGTTATCTCGAAGAAAGGGGCCACGGTGTTTCTGTATTTCTATTATGTTGGTGCGGCTTCGGATCTTTTAAATATCTCGATATATCTCGAAAACTACGCTTCTGATCATAAAATATCATAGAACGTAAATTGTGGGAAACATAATTCTCTACAAAAAAGGTCTCTTAACATTTTGCCATAGCTCGCTTCGTTTCCGAGATATTTGCAGATTTATCTCAAGGGAAGGGGTCTGACGGACATATTTCGAGATATTTCTTCTTCTTGTTGTTCTTCTTCTGCACAGCTAAGCTGGAAGTGGCATTTGCAGCTCGCAATAGTGCAGAGTTATCTCAAAGAAAGGGGCCACGGTGTTTCTGTATCTCTATTATGTTGGTGCGGCTTCGGAACTTTTAAATATCTTGATATATCTCGAGAACTACGCATCCGATCAAAAAATATCATAGAACATAAAAAGTAGGAAACTTAATTCTCTACAAAAAAGGTCTCTTAACATTTTGCCATAGCTCGCTTCGTTTCCGAGATATTTGCAGATTTATCTCGAGGGAAGGGGCCTGACGGACATATTTCGAGATATTTCTTCTTCTTGTTGTTCTTCTTCTGCACAGCTAAGCTGGACGTGGCATTTACAGCTCGCAGTAGTGCAGAGTTATCTCAAAGAAAGGGGCCACGGTGTTTCTGTATCTCTATTATGTTGGTGCGGCTTCGGAACTTTAAAATATCTTGATATATCTCGAGAACTACGCATCTGATCAAAAAATATCATAGAACGTAAAAAGTAGGAAACTTAATTCTCTACAAATAAAGTCGCTTAACATTTTGCCATAGCTCGCTTCGTTTCCGAGATATTTGCAGATTTATCTCAAGGGAAGGGGCCTGACGGACATATTTCGAGATATTTCTTCTTCTTGTTGGTCTTCTTCTGCACAGCTAAGCTGGAAGTGGCATTTGCAGCTCGCAATGGTGCAGAGTTATCTCAAAGAAAGGGGCCACGGTGTTTCTGTATCTCTATTATGTTGGTGCGGCTTCGGATCTTTTAAATATCTCGATATATCTCGAAAACTACGCTTCTGATCAAAAAATATCATAGAACCTAAATTGTGGGAAATATAATTCTCTACAAAAAAGGTCTCTTAACATTTTGCCGTAGCTCGCTTCGTTTCCGAGATATTTGCAGATTTATCTCAAGGGAAGGGGCCTGACGGACATATTTCCAGATATTTCTTCTTCTTGTTGTTCTTCTTCTGCACAGCTAAGCTGGAAGTGGCATTTGCAGCTCGCAATAGTGCAGAGTTATCTCAAAGAAAGGGGCCACGGTGTTTCTGTAACTCTATTATGTTGGTGCGTCTTCGGAACTTTTAAATATCTCGATATATCTCGAAAACTACGCTTCTGATCAAAAAATATCATAGAACCTAAATTGTGGGAAATATAATTCTCTACAAAAAAGGTCTCTTAACATTTTGCCATAGCTCGCTTCGTTTCCGAGATATTTGCAGATTTATCTCAAGGGAAGGGGCCTGACGGACATATTTCGGGATATTTCTTCTTCTTGTTGTTGTTCTTCTGCACAGCTAAACAGGAAGTGGCATTTCCAGCTCGCAATAGTGCAGAGTTATCTGAAAGAAAGGGGCCACGGTGTTTCTGTATCTCTATTATGTTGGTGCGGCTTCGGAACTTTTAAATATCTTGATATATCTCGAGAACTACGCATCTGATCAAAAAATATCATAGAACATAAAAAGTAGGAAACTTCATTCTCTACCAAAAAGGTCTCTTAACATTTTGCCATAGCTCGCTTCGCTTCCGAGATATATGCAGATTTATCTCAAGGGAAGGGGCCTGACGGACATATGTCGGGATATTTCTTCTTCTTGTTGTTCTTCTTCTGCACAGCTAAACAGGAAGTGGCATTTCCAGCTCGCAATAGTGCAGAGTTATCTGAAAGAAAGGGGCCACGGTGTTTCTGTATCTCTATTATGTTGGTGCGGCTTCGGAACTTTTAAATATCTTGATATATCTCGAGAACTACGCATCTGATCAAATAATATCATAGAACATAAAAAGTAGGAAACTTAATTCTCTACAAATAAGGTCTCTTAACATTTTGCCATAGCTCGCTTCGTTTCCGAGATATTTGCAGATCTATCTCAAGGGAAGGGGCCTGACGGACATATTTCGAGATATTTCTTCTTCTTGTTGGTCTTCTTCTGCACAGCTAAGCTGGAAGTGGCATTTGCAGCTCGCAATGGTGCAGAGTTATCTCAAAGAAAGGGGCCACGGTGTTTCTGTATCTCTATTATGTTGGTGCGGCTTCGGATCTTTTAAATATCTCGATATATCTCGAAAACTACGCTTCTGATCAAAAAATATCATAGAACCTAAATTGTGGGAAATATAATTCTCTACAAAAAAGGTCTCTTAACATTTTGCCGTAGCTCGCTTCGTTTCCGACATATTTGCAGATTTATCTCAAGGGAAGGGGCCTGACGGACATATTTCCAGATATTTCTTCTTCTTGTTGTTCTTCTTCTGCACAGCTAAGCTGGAAGTGGCATTTGCAGCTCGCAATAGTGCAGAGTTATCTCAAAGAAAGGGGCCACGGTGTTTCTGTATCTCTATTATGTTGGTGCGGCTTCGGAACTTTTAAATATCTTGATATATCTCGAGAACTACGCATCTGATCAAAAAATATCATAGAACATAAAAAGTAGGAAACTTAATTCTCTACAAAAGAGGTCTCTTAACATTTTGCCATAGCTCGCTTCGTTTCCGAGATATTTGCAGATTTATCTCAAGGGAAGGGGCCTAACGGACATATTTCGAGATATTTCTTCTTCTTGTTGTTCTTCTTCTGCACAGCTAAACTGGAAGTGGCATTTCGAGCTCGCAATAGTGCAGAGTTATCTCAAAGAAAGGGGCCACGGTGTTTCTGTATCTCTATTATGTTGGTGCGGCTTCGGATCTTTTAAATATCTCGATATATCTCGAAAACTACGCTTCTGATCAAAAAATATCATAGAACCTAAATTGTGGGAAATATAATTCTCTACAAAAAAGGTCTCTTAACATTTTGCCGTAGCTCGCTTCGTTTCCGAGATATTTGCAGATTTATCTCAAGGGAAGGGGCCTGACGGACATATTTCCAGATATTTCTTCTTCTTGTTGTTCTTCTTCTGCACAGCTAAGCTGGAAGTGGCATTTGCAGCTCGCAATAGTGCAGAGTTATCTCAAAGAAAGGGGCCACGGTGTTTCTGTATCTCTATTATGTTGGTGCGTCTTCGGAACTTTTAAATATCTCGATATATCTCGATAACTACGCTTCTGATCAAAAAATATCATAGAACCTAAATTGTGGGAAATATAATTCTCTACAAAAAAGGTCTCTTAACATTTTGCCATAGCTCGCTTCGTTTCCGAGATATTTGCAGATTTATCTCAAGGGAAGGGGCCTGACGGACAAATTTCGGGATATTTCTTCTTCTTGTTGTTCTTCTTCTGCACAGCTAAACAGGAAGTGGCATTTCCAGCTCGCAATAGTGCAGAGTTATCTGAAAGAAAGGGGCCACGGTGTTTCTGTATCTCTATTATGTTGGTGCGGCTTCGGAACGTTTAAATATCTTGATATATCTCGAGAACTACGCATCTGATCAAAAAATATCATAGAACATAAAAAGTAGGAAACTTCATTCTCTACCAAAAAGGTCTCTTAACATTTTGCCATAGCTCGCTTCGCTTCCGAGATATATGCAGATTTATCTCAAGGGAAGGGGCCTGACGGACATATGTCGGGATATTTCTTCTTCTTGTTGTTCTTCTTCTGCACAGCTAAACAGGAAGTGGCATTTCCAGCTCGCAATAGTGCAGAGTTATCTGAAAGAAAGGGGCCACGGTGTTTCTGTATCTCTATTATGTTGGTGCGGCTTCGGAACTTTTAAATATCTTGATATATCTCGAGAACTACGCATCTGATCAAATAATATCATAGAACATAAAAAGTAGGAAACTTAATTCTCTACAAATAAGGTCTCTTAACATTTTGCCATAGCTCGCTTCGTTTCCGAGATATTTGCAGATTTATCTCAAGGGAAGGGGCCTGACGGACATATTTCGAGATATTTCTTCTTCTTGTTGGTCTTCTTCTGCACAGCTAAGCTGGAAGTGGCATTTGCAGCTCGCAATGGTGCAGAGTTATCTCAAAGAAAGGGGCCACGGTGTTTCTGTATCTCTATTATGTTGGTGCGGCTTCGGATCTTTTAAATATCTCGATATATCTCGAAAACTACGCTTCTGATCAAAAAATATCATAGAACCTAAATTGTGGGAAATATAATTCTCTACAAAAAAGGTCTCTTAACATTTTGCCGTAGCTCGCTTCGTTTCCGACATATTTGCAGATTTATCTCAAGGGAAGGGGCCTGACGGACATATTTCCAGATATTTCTTCTTCTTGTTGTTCTTCTTCTGCACAGCTAAGCTGGAAGTGGCATTTGCAGCTCGCAATAGTGCAGAGTTATCTCAAAGAAAGGGGCCACGGTGTTTCTGTATCTCTATTATGTTGGTGCGGCTTCGGAACTTTTAAATATCTTGATATATCTCGAGAACTACGCATCTGATCAAAAAATATCATAGAACATAAAAAGTAGGAAACTTAATTCTCTACAAAAGAGGTCTCTTAACATTTTGCCATAGCTCGCTTCGTTTCCGAGATATTTGCAGATTTATCTCAAGGGAAGGGGCCTAACGGACATATTTCGAGATATTTCTTCTTCTTGTTGTTCTTCTTCTGCACAGCTAAACTGGAAGTGGCATTTCGAGCTCGCAATAGTGCAGAGTTATCTCAAAGAGAGGGGCCACGGTGTTTCTGTATCTCTATTATGTTGGTGCGGCTTCGGAACTTTTAAATATCTTGATATATCTCGAGAACTACGCATCTGATCAAAAAATATCATAGAAGATAAAAAGTAGGAAACTTAATTCTCTACAAAAAAGGTCTCTAACATTTTGCCATAGCTCGCTTCGTTTCCGAGATATTTGCAGATTTATCTCAAGGGAAGGGGCCTGACGGACATATTTCGAGATATTTCTTCTTCTTGTTGTTCTTCTTCTGCGCAGCTAAGCTGGAAGTGGCATTTGCAGCTCGCAATAGTGCAGAGATATCTCAAAGAAAGGGGCCACGCTGTTTCTGTATCTCTATTATGTTGATGCGGCTTCGGAACTTTTAAATATCTTGATATATCTCGAGAGCTACGCGTCTGATCAAAAAATATCATAGAACATAAAAAGTAGGAAACATAATTCTCTACAAAAAAGGTCTCTTAACATTTTGCCATAGCTCGCTTCGTTTCCGAGATATTTGCAGATTTATCTCAAGGGAAGTGGCCTGACGGACATATTCCGAGATATTTCTTCTTCTTGTTGTTCTTCTTCTGCACAGCTAAGCTGGAAGTGGCATTTGCGGCTCGCACTAGTGCAGAGTTATCTCAAAGAAAGGGGCCACGGTGTTTCTGTATCTCTATTATGTTGGTGCGGCTTCGGAACTTTTAAATATCTTGATATATCTCGAGAACTACGCATCTGATCAGAAAATATCATAGAAGATAAAAAGTAGGAAACTTAATTCTCTACAAAAAAGGTCTCTTAACATTTTGCCATAGCTCGCTTCGTTTACGAGATATTTGCAGATTTATCTCAAGGTAAGGGGCCTGACGGACATATTTCCAGATATTTCTTCTTCTTGTTGTTCTTCTTCTGCACAGCTAAGCTGGAAGTGGCATTTGCAGCTCGCAATAGTGCAGAGTTATCTCAAAGAAAGGGGCCACGGTGTTTCTGTATCTCTATTATGTTGGTGCGGCTTCGGAACTTTTAAATATCTTGATATATCTCGAGAACTACGCATCTGATCAAAAAATATCATAGAACGTAAAAAGTAGGAAACTTAATTCTCTACAAATAAAGTCGCTTAACATTTTGCCATAGCTCGCTTCGTTTCCGAGATATTTGCAGATTTATCTCAAGGGAAGGGGCCTGACGGACATATTTCGAGATATTTCTTCTTCTTGTTGGTCTTCTTCTGCACAGCTAAGCTGGAAGTGGCATTTGCAGCTCGCAATGGTGCAGAGTTATCTCAAAGAAAGGGGCCACGGTGTTTCTGTATCTCTATTATGTTGGTGCGGCTTCGGATCTTTTAAATATCTCGATATATCTCGAAAACTACGCTTCTGATCAAAAAATATCATAGAACCTAAATTGTGGGAAATATAATTCTCTACAAAAAAGGTCTCTTAACATTTTGCCGTAGCTCGCTTCGTTTCCGAGATATTTGCAGATTTATCTCAAGGGAAGGGGCCTGACGGACATATTTCCAGATATTTCTTCTTCTTGTTGTTCTTCTTCTGCACAGCTAAGCTGGAAGTGGCATTTGCAGCTCGCAATAGTGCAGAGTTATCTCAAAGAAAGGGGCCACGGTGTTTCTGTAACTCTATTATGTTGGTGCGTCTTCGGAACTTTTAAATATCTCGATATATCTCGAAAACTACGCTTCTGATCAAAAAATATCATAGAACCTAAATTGTGGGAAATATAATTCTCTACAAAAAAGGTCTCTTAACATTTTGCCATAGCTCGCTTCGTTTCCGAGATATTTGCAGATTTATCTCAAGGGAAGGGGCCTGACGGACATATTTCGGGATATTTCTTCTTCTTGTTGTTGTTCTTCTGCACAGCTAAACAGGAAGTGGCATTTCCAGCTCGCAATAGTGCAGAGTTATCTGAAAGAAAGGGGCCACGGTGTTTCTGTATCTCTATTATGTTGGTGCGGCTTCGGAACTTTTAAATATCTTGATATATCTCGAGAACTACGCATCTGATCAAAAAATATCATAGAACATAAAAAGTAGGAAACTTCATTCTCTACCAAAAAGGTCTCTTAACATTTTGCCATAGCTCGCTTCGCTTCCGAGATATATGCAGATTTATCTCAAGGGAAGGGGCCTGACGGACATATGTCGGGATATTTCTTCTTCTTGTTGTTCTTCTTCTGCACAGCTAAACAGGAAGTGGCATTTCCAGCTCGCAATAGTGCAGAGTTATCTGAAAGAAAGGGGCCACGGTGTTTCTGTATCTCTATTATGTTGGTGCGGCTTCGGAACTTTTAAATATCTTGATATATCTCGAGAACTACGCATCTGATCAAATAATATCATAGAACATAAAAAGTAGGAAACTTAATTCTCTACAAATAAGGTCTCTTAACATTTTGCCATAGCTCGCTTCGTTTCCGAGATATTTGCAGATCTATCTCAAGGGAAGGGGCCTGACGGACATATTTCGAGATATTTCTTCTTCTTGTTGGTCTTCTTCTGCACAGCTAAGCTGGAAGTGGCATTTGCAGCTCGCAATGGTGCAGAGTTATCTCAAAGAAAGGGGCCACGGTGTTTCTGTATCTCTATTATGTTGGTGCGGCTTCGGATCTTTTAAATATCTCGATATATCTCGAAAACTACGCTTCTGATCAAAAAATATCATAGAACCTAAATTGTGGGAAATATAATTCTCTACAAAAAAGGTCTCTTAACATTTTGCCGTAGCTCGCTTCGTTTCCGACATATTTGCAGATTTATCTCAAGGGAAGGGGCCTGACGGACATATTTCCAGATATTTCTTCTTCTTGTTGTTCTTCTTCTGCACAGCTAAGCTGGAAGTGGCATTTGCAGCTCGCAATAGTGCAGAGTTATCTCAAAGAAAGGGGCCACGGTGTTTCTGTATCTCTATTATGTTGGTGCGGCTTCGGAACTTTTAAATATCTTGATATATCTCGAGAACTACGCATCTGATCAAAAAATATCATAGAACATAAAAAGTAGGAAACTTAATTCTCTACAAAAGAGGTCTCTTAACATTTTGCCATAGCTCGCTTCGTTTCCGAGATATTTGCAGATTTATCTCAAGGGAAGGGGCCTAACGGACATATTTCGAGATATTTCTTCTTCTTGTTGTTCTTCTTCTGCACAGCTAAACTGGAAGTGGCATTTCGAGCTCGCAATAGTGCAGAGTTATCTCAAAGAGAGGGGCCACGGTGTTTCTGTATCTCTATTATGTTGGTGCGGCTTCGGAACTTTTAAATATCTTGATATATCTCGAGAACTACGCATCTGATCAAAAAATATCATAGAAGATAAAAAGTAGGAAACTTAATTCTCTACAAAAAAGGTCTCTAACATTTTGCCATAGCTCGCTTCGTTTCCGAGATATTTGCAGATTTATCTCAAGGGAAGGGGCCTGACGGACATATTTCGAGATATTTCTTCTTCTTGTTGTTCTTCTTCTGCGCAGCTAAGCTGGAAGTGGCATTTGCAGCTCGCAATAGTGCAGAGATATCTCAAAGAAAGGGGCCACGCTGTTTCTGTATCTCTATTATGTTGATGCGGCTTCGGAACTTTTAAATATCTTGATATATCTCGAGAGCTACGCGTCTGATCAAAAAATATCATAGAACATAAAAAGTAGGAAACATAATTCTCTACAAAAAAGGTCTCTTAACATTTTGCCATAGCTCGCTTCGTTTCCGAGATATTTGCAGATTTATCTCAAGGGAAGTGGCCTGACGGACATATTTCGAGATATTTCTTCTTCTTGTTGTTCTTCTTCTGCACAGCTAAGCTGGAAGTGGCATTTGCGGCTCGCACTAGTGCAGAGTTATCTCAAAGAAAGGGGCCACGGTGTTTCTGTATCTCTATTATGTTGGTGCGGCTTCGGAACTTTTAAATATCTTGATATATCTCGAGAACTACGCATCTGATCAGAAAATATCATAGAAGATAAAAAGTAGGAAACTTAATTCTCTACAAAAAAGGTCTCTTAACATTTTGCCATAGCTCGCTTCGTTTACGAGATATTTGCAGATTTATCTCAAGGTAAGGGGCCTGACGGACATATTTCGAGATATTTCTTCTTCTTGTTGTTCTTCTTCTGCACAGCTAAGCTGGAAGTGGCATTTGCAGCTCGCAATAGTGCATAGTTATCTGAAAGAAAGGGGCCACGGTGTTTCTGTATCTCTATTATGTTGGTGCGGCTTCGGAACTTTTAAATATCTTGATATATCTCGAGAACTACGCATCTGATCGAAAAATATCATAGAACATAAAAAGTAGGAAACTTAATTCTCTACAAAAGAGGTCTCTTAACATTTTGCCATAGCTCGCTTCGTTTCCGAGATATTTGCAGATCTATCTCGAGGGAAGGGGCCTGACGGACATATTTCGAGATATTTCTTCTTCTTGTTGTTCTTCTTCTGCACAGCTAAGCTGGAAGCGGCATTTGCGGCTCGCACTAGTGCAGAGTTATCTCAAAGAAAGGGGCCACGGTGTTTCTGTATCTCTATTATGTTGGTGCGGCTTCGGATCTTTTAAATAGCTCGATATATCTCGAAAACTACGCTTCTGATAAAAAAATATCATAGATCATAAATTGTAGGAAACATAATTCTCTACAAAAAAGGTCTCTTAACATTTTGCCATAGCTCGCTTCGTTTCCGAGATATTTGCAGATATATCTCAAGGGAAGGGGCCTGGCGGACATATTTCGAGATATTTCTTCTTCTTGTTGTTCTTCTTCTGCACAGCTAAGCTGGAAGTGGCATTTGCGGCTCGCACTAGTGCAGAGTTATCTCAAAGAAAGGGGCCACGGTGTTTCTGTATCTCTATTATGTTGGTGCGGCTTCGGAACTTTTAAATATCTCGATGTATCTCGAAAACTACGCTTCTGATCAAAAAATATCATAGAACATAAAAAGTAGGAAACTTAATTCTCTACAAAAAAGGTCTCTTAACATTTTGCCATAGCTCGCTTCTTTTCCGAGATATTTGCAGATTTATCTCAAGGGAAGGGGCCTGACGGACATATTTCCAGATATTTCTTCTTCTTGTTGTTCTTCTTCTGCACAGCTAAGCTGGAAGTGGCATTTGCAGCGCGCAATAGTGCAGAGTTATCTCAAAGAAAGGGGCCACGGTGTTTCTGTATCTCTATTATGTTGGTGCGGCTTCCGAACTTTTAAATATCTTGATATATCTCGAGAACTACGCATCTGATCAAAAAATATCATAGAACATAAAAAGTAGGAATCCTAATTTTCTACAAAAAAGGTCTCTTAACATTTTGCCGTAGCTCGCTTCGTTTCCGAGATATTTGCAGATTTATCTCAAGGGAAGGGGCCTGACGGACATATTTCCAGATATTTCTTCTTCTTGTTGTTCTTCTTCTGCACAGCTAAGCTGGAAGCGGCATTTGCGGCTCGCACTAGTGCAGAGTTATCTCAAAGAAAGGGGCCACGGTGTTTCTGTATCTCTATTATGTTGGTGCGGCTTCGGATCTTTTAAATATCTCGATATATCTCGAAAACTACGCTTCTGATCAAAAAATATCATAGAACATAAATTGTAAGAAACATAATTCTCTACAAAAAAGGTCTCTTAACATTTTGCCATAGCTCGTTTCGTTTCCGAGATATTTGCAGATATATCTCAAGGGAAGGGGCCTGACGGACATATTTCGAGATATTTCCTCTTCTTGTTGTTCTTCTTCTGCACAGCTAAACTGGAAGTGGCATTTCCAGCTCGCAATAGCGCAGAGTTATCTCAAAGAAAGGGGCCACGGTGTTTCTGTATCTCTATTATGTTGGTGCGGCTTCGGAACTTTTAAATATCTTGATATATCTCGAGAACTACGCATCTGATCAAAAAATATCATAGAACATAAAAAGTAGGAAACTTAATTCTCTACAAATAAGGTCTCTTAACATTTTGCCATAGCTCGCTTCGTTTCCGAGATATTTGCAGATTTATCTCAAGGGAAGTGGCCTGACGGACATATTTCGAGATATTTCTTCTTCTTGTTGTTCTTCTTCTGCACAGCTAAGCTGGAAGTGGCATTTGCAGCTCGCAATAGTGCATAGTTATGTGAAAGAAAGGGGCCACGGTGTTTCTGTATCTCTATTATGTTGGTGCGGCTTCGGAACTTTTAAATATCTTGACATATCTCGAGAACTACGCATCTGATCAAAAAATATCATAGAACATAAAAAGTAGGAAACTTAATTATCTACAAAAAAGGTCTCTTAAGATTTTGCCATAGCTCGCTTCGTTTCCGAGATATTTGCAGATTTATCTCAAGGGAAGGGGCCTGACGGACATATTTCCAGATATTTCTTCTTCTTGTTGTTCTTCTTCTGCACAGCTAAGCTGGAAGTGGCATTTGCAGCTCGCAATAGTGCAGAGTTATCTCAAAGAAAGGGGCCACGGTGTTTCTGTATCTCCATTATGTTGGTGCGCCTTCGGAACTTTTAAATATCTTGATATATCTCGAGAACTACGCATCTGATCGAAAAATATCATAGAATATAAAAAGTAGGAAACTTAATTCTCTACAAAAGAGGTCTCTTAACATTTTCCCATAGCTCGCTTCGTTTCCGAGATATTTGCAGATTTATCTCGAGGGAGGGGGCCTGAGGGACATATTTCGAGATATTTCTTCTTCTTGTTGTTCTTCTTCTGCACAGCTAAGCTGGAAGCTGCATTTGCGGCTCGCACTAGTGCAGAGTTATCTCAAAGAAAGGGGCCACGGTGTTTCTGTATCTCTATTATGTTGGTGCGGCTTCGGAACTTTAAAATATCTTGATATATCTCGAGAACTACGCATCTGATCAAAAAATATCATAGAACGTAAAAAGTAGGAAACTTAATTCTCTACAAATAAAGTCGCTTAACATTTTGCCATAGCTCGTTTTGTTTCCGAGATATTTGCAGATTTATCTCAAGGGAAGGGGCCTGACGGACATATTTCGAGATATTTCTTCTTCTTGTTGTTCTTCTTCTGCACAGCTAAGCTGGAAGTGGCATTTGCAGCTCGCAATAGTGCAGAGTTATCTCAAAGAAAGGGGCCACGGTGTTTCTGTATCTCTATTGTGTTGGTGCGGCTTCGGAATTTTTAAATATCTTGATATATCTCGAGAACTGCGCATCTGATCAAAAAATATCATAGAACATAAAAAGTAGGAAACTTCATTTTCTACCAAAAAGGTCTCTTAACATTTTGCCATAGGTCGCTTCGTTTCCGAGATATATGCAGATTTATCTCAAGGGAAGGGGCCTGACGGACATATTTCGGGATATTTCTTCTTCTTGTTGTTCTTCTTCTGCACAGCTAAACTGGAAGTGGCATTTCCAGCTCGCAGTAGTGCAGAGTTATCTCAAAGAAAGGGGCCACGGTGTTTCTGTATCTCTATTATGTTGGTGCGGCTTCGGAACTTTAAAATATCTTGATATATCTCGAGAACTACGCATCTGATCAAAAAATATCATAGAACGTAAAAAGTAGGAAACTTAATTCTCTACAAATAATGTCGCTTAACATTTTGCCATAGCTCGTTTTGTTTCCGAGATATTTGCAGATTTATCTCAAGGGAAGGGGCCTGACGGACATATTTCGAGATATTTCTTCTTCTTGTTGTTCTTCTTCTGCACAGCTAAACTGGAAGTGGCATTTCCAGCTCGCAGTAGTGCAGAGTTATATCAAAGAAAGGGGCCACGGTGTTTCTGTATCTCTATTATGTTGGTGCGGCTTCGGAACTTTTAAATATCTTGATATATCTCGAGAACTGCGCATCTGATCAAAAAATATCATAGAACATAAAAAGTAGGAAACTTCATTCTCTACCAAAAAGGTCTCTTAACATTTTGCCATAGCTCGCTTCGTTTCCGAGATATATGCAGATTTATCTCAAGGGAAGGGGCCTGACGGACATATTTCGGGATATTTCTTCTTCTTGTTGTTCTTCTTCTGCACAGCTAAACTGGAAGTGGCATTTCCAGCTCGCAGTAGTGCAGAGTTATCTCAAAGAAAGGGGCCACGGTGTTTCTGTATCTCTATTATGTTGGTGCGGCTTCGGAACTTTAAAATATCTTGATATATCTCGAGAACTACGCATCTGATCAAAAAATATCATAGAACGTAAAAAGTAGGAAACTTAATTCTCTACAAATAATGTCGCTTAACATTTTGCCATAGCTCGTTTTGTTTCCGAGATATTTGCAGATTTATCTCAAGGGAAGGGGCCTGACGGACATATTTCGAGATATTTCTTCTTCTTGTTGTTCTTCTTCTGCACAGCTAAACTGGAAGTGGCATTTGCAGCTCGCAATAGTGCAGAGTTAGCTCAAAGAAAGGGGCCACGGTGTTTCTGTATCTCTATTATGTTGGTGCGGCTTCGGAACTTTTAAATATCTTGATATATCTCGAGAACTACGCATCTGATCAAAAAATATCATAGAACATAAAAAGTAGGAAACTTCATTCTCTACCAAAAAGGTCTCTTAACATTTTGCCATAGCTCGCTTCGTTTTCGAGATATATGCAGATTTATCTCAAGGGAAGGGGCCTGACGGACATATTTCGGGATATTTCTTCTTCTTGTTGTTCTTCTTCTGCACAGCTAAACTGGAAGTGGCATTTCCAGCTCGCAATAGTGCAGAGTTATCTCAAAGAAAGGGGCCACGGTGTTTCTGTATCTCTATTATGTTGGTGCGGCTTCGGAACTTTTAAATATCTTGATATATCTCGAGAACTACGCATCTGATCAAAAAATATCATAGAACATAAAAAGTAGGAAACTTAATTCTCTACAAAAAAGGTCTCTTAACATTTTGCCATAGCTCGCTTCGTTTCCGAGATATTTGCAGATTTATCTCAAGGGAAGGGGTCTGACGGACATATTTCGAGATATTTCTTCTTCTTGTTGTTCTTCTTCTGCACAGCTAAGCTGGAAGTGGCATTTGCAGCTCGCAATAGTGCAGAGTTATCTCAAAGAAAGGGGCCACGGTGTTTCTGTATCTCTATTATGTTGGTGCGGCTTCGGAACTTTTAAATATCTCGATATATCTCGAAAACTACGCTTCTGATCAAAAAATATCATAGAACATAAATTGTAGGAAACATAATTCTCTACAAAAAACGTCTCTAACATTTTGCCATGGCTCGCTTCGTTTCCGAGATATTTGCAGATTCAGCTCAAAGGAACTGGCCTGACGGACATATTTCGAGATATTTCTTCTTCTTGTTGTTCTTCCTCTGCACAGCTAAGCTGGAAGTGGCATTTGCAGCTCGAAATAGTGCAGAGTAATCTCAAAGAAAGGGGCCACGGTGTTTCTGTATCTCTATGATGTTGGTGAGGCTTCGGAACTTTTAAATATCTTGATATATCTCGAGAACTACGCATCTGATCAAAAAATATTATAGAACATAAAAAGTAGGAAACATAATTCTCTACCAAAAAGGTCTCTTAACATTTTGCCATAGCTCGCTTCGTTTTCGAGATATATGCAGATTTATCTCAAGGGAAGGGGCCTGACGGACATATTTCGGGATATTTCTTCTTCTTGTTGTTCTTCTTCTGCACAGCTAAACTGGAAGTGGCATTTCCAGCTCGCAATAGTGCAGAGTTATCTCAAAGAAAGGGGCCACGGTGTTTCTGTATCTCTATTATGTTGGTGCGGCTTCGGAACTTTTAAATATCTTGATATATCTCGAGAACTACGCATCTGATCAAAAAATATCATAGAACATAAAAAGTAGGAAACTTAATTCTCTACAAAAAAGGTCTCTTAACATTTTGCCATAGCTCGCTTCGTTTCCGAGATATTTGCAGATTTATCTCAAGGGAAGGGGTCTGACGGACATATTTCGAGATATTTCTTCTTCTTGTTGTTCTTCTTCTGCACAGCTAAGCTGGAAGTGGCATTTGCAGCTCGCAATAGTGCAGAGTTATCTCAAAGAAAGGGGCCACGGTGTTTCTGTATCTCTATTATGTTGGTGCGGCTTCGGAACTTTTAAATATCTCGATATATCTCGAAAACTACGCTTCTGATCAAAAAATATCATAGAACATAAATTGTAGGAAACATAATTCTCTACAAAAAACGTCTCTAACATTTTGCCATGGCTCGCTTCGTTTCCGAGATATTTGCAGATTCAGCTCAAAGGAACTGGCCTGACGGACATATTTCGAGATATTTCTTCTTCTTGTTGTTCTTCCTCTGCACAGCTAAGCTGGAAGTGGCATTTGCAGCTCGAAATAGTGCAGAGTTATCTCAAAGAAAGGGGCCACGGTGTTTCTGTATCTCTATTATGTTGGTGCGGCTTCGGAACCTTTAAATATCTTGATATATCTCGAGAACTACGCATCTGATCAAATAATATCATAGAACATAAAAAGTAGGAAACTTAATTCTCTACAAATAAGGTCTCTTAACATTTTCCATAGCTCGCTTCGTTTCCGAGATATTTGCAGATTTATCTCAAGAGACGGGGCCTGACGGACATATTTCGAGATATTTCTTCTTCTTGTTGTTCTTCTTCTGCACAGCTAAGCTGGAAGTGGCATTTGCAGCTCGCAATAGTGCAGAGTAATCTCAAAGAAAGGGGCCACGGTGTTTCTGTATCTCTATTATGTTGGTGCGGCTTCGGAACCTTTCAATATCTTGATATATCTCGAGAACTACGCATCTGATCAAATAATATCATAGAACATAAAAAGTAGGAAACTTAATTCTCTACAAATAAGGTCTCTTAACATTTTGCCATAGCTCGCTTCGTTTCCGAGATATTTGCAGATTTATCTCAAGAGACGGGGCCTGACGGACATATTTCGAGATATTTCTTCTTCTTGTTGTTCTTCTTCTGCACAGCTAAGCTGGAAGTGGGATTTACAGCTCGCAATAGTGCAGAGTTATCTCAAAGAAAGGGGCCACGGTGTTTCTGTATCTCTATGATGTTGGTGAGGCTTCGGAACTTTTAAATATCTTGATATATCTCGAGAACTACGCATCTGATCAAAAAATATTATAGAACATAAAAAGTAGGAAACATAATTCTCTACAAAAAAGGTCTCTTAACATTTTGCCATAGCTCGCTTCGTTTCCGAGATATTTGCAGATTTATCTCAAGGGAAGGGGCCTGACGGACATATTTCGAGATATTTCTTCTTCTTGTTGTTCTTCCTCTGCACAGCTAAGCTGGAAGTGGCATTTACAGCTCGCAATAGTGCAGAGTTATCTCAAAGAAAGGGGCCACGGTGTTTCTGTATCTCTATTATGTTGGTGCGGCTTCGGAACTTTTAAATATCTTGATATATCTCGAGAACTACGCATCTGATCAAAAAATATTATAGAACATAAAAAGTAGGAAACTTAATTCTCTACAAAAAAGGTCTCTTAACATTTTGCCATAGCTCGCTTCGTTTCCGAGATATTTGCAGATTTATCTCAAGGGAAGGGGCCTGACGGACATATTTCGAGATATTTCTTCTTCTTGTTGTTCTTCTTCTGCACAGCTAAACTGGAAGTGGCATTTCCAGCTCGCAATAGTGCAGAGTAATCTCAAAGAAAGGGGCCACGGTGTTTCTGTATCTCTATTATGTTGGTGCGGCTTCGGAACCTTTCAATATCTTGATATATCTCGAGAACTACGCATCTGATCAAATAATATCATAGAACATAAAAAGTAGGAAACTTAATTCTCTACAAATAAGGTCTCTTAACATTTTGCCATAGCTCGCTTCGTTTCCGAGATATTTGCAGATTTATCTCAAGAGACGGGGCCTGACGGACATATTTCGAGATATTTCTTCTTCTTGTTGTTCTTCTTCTGCACAGCTAAGCTGGAAGTGGGATTTACAGCTCGCAATAGTGCAGAGTTATCTCAAAGAAAGGGGCCACGGTGTTTCTGTATCTCTATGATGTTGGTGAGGCTTCGGAACTTTTAAATATCTTGATATATCTCGAGAACTACGCATCTGATCAAAAAATATTATAGAACATAAAAAGTAGGAAACATAATTCTCTACAAAAAAGGTCTCTTAACATTTTGCCATAGCTCGCTTCGTTTCCGAGATATTTGCAGATTTATCTCAAGGGAAGGGGCCTGACGGACATATTTCGAGATATTTCTTCTTCTTGTTGTTCTTCCTCTGCACAGCTAAGCTGGAAGTGGCATTTACAGCTCGCAATAGTGCAGAGTTATCTCAAAGAAAGGGGCCACGGTGTTTCTGTATCTCTATTATGTTGGTGCGGCTTCGGAACTTTTAAATATCTTGATATATCTCGAGAACTACGCATCTGATCAAAAAATATTATAGAACATAAAAAGTAGGAAACTTAATTCTCTACAAAAAAGGTCTCTTAACATTTTGCCATAGCTCGCTTCGTTTCCGAGATATTTGCAGATTTATCTCAAGGGAAGGGGCCTGACGGACATATTTCGAGATATTTCTTCTTCTTGTTGTTCTTCTTCTGCACAGCTAAACTGGAAGTGGCATTTCCAGCTCGCAATAGTGCAGAGTTATCTCAAAGAAAGGGGCCATGGTGTTTCTGTATCTCTATTATGTTGGTGCGGCTTCGGAACTTTTAAATATCTCGATATATCTCGAAAACTACGCTTCTGATCAAAAAATATCATAGAACATAAATTGTAGGAAACATAATTCTCTACAAAAAAGGTCTCTGCACATTTTGCCATAGCTCGCTTTGTTTCCGAGATATTTGCAGATACATCTCAAGGGAAGGGGCCTGACGGACATATTTCGAGATATTTCTTCTTCTTGTTGTTCTTCTTCTGCACAGCTAAGCTGGAAGTGGCATTTGCAGCTCGGAATAGTGCAGAGTTATCTCAAAGAAAGGGGCCACGGTGTTTCTGTATCTCTATTATGTTGGTGCGGCTTCGGAACTTTTAAATATCTTGATATATCTCGGGAACTACGCATCTGATCAAAAAATATCATAGAACATAAAAAGTAGGAAACTTAATTCTCTACAAAAAAGGTCTCTTAACATTTTGCCATAGCTCTCTTCGTTTCCGAGATATTTGCAGATTTATCTCAAGGGAAGCGGCCTGACGGACATATTTCGAGATATTTCTTCTTCTTGTTGTTCTTCTTCTGCACAGCTAAGCTGGAAGTGGCATTTGCGGCTCGCACTAGTGCAGAGTTATCTCAAAGAAAGGGGCCACGGTGTTTCTGTATCTCTATTATGTTGGTGGGGCTTCGGAACTTTTAAATATCTTGATATATCTCGAGAACTACGCATCTGATCAAAAAATATTATAGAACATAAAAAGTAGGAAACTTAATTCTCTACAAAACAGGTCTCTTAACATTTTGCGATAGCTCGCTTCGTTTCCGAGATATTTGCAGATACATCTCAAGGGAAGGGGCCTGACGGACATATTTCGAGATATTTCTTCTTCTTGTTGTTCTTCTTCTGCACAGCTAAGCTGGAAGTGGCATTTACAGCTCGCAATAGTGCGGAGTTATCTCAAAGAAAGGGGCCACGGTGTTTCTGTATCTCTATTATGTTGGTGCGGCTTCGGAACTTTTAAATATCTTGATATATCTCGAGAACTACGCATCTGATCAAAAAATATTATAGAACATAAAAAGTAGGAAACATAATTCTCTACAAAAAAGGTCTCTTAACATTTTGCCATAGCTCGCTTCGTTTCCGAGATATTTGCAGATTTATCTCAAAGGAAGGGGCCTGACGGACATATTTCGAGATATTTCTTCTTCTTGTTGTTCTTCTTCTGCACAGCTAAGCTGGAAGTGGCATTTGCGGCTCGCACTAAACGCAGAGTTATCTCAAAGAAAGGGGCCACGGTGTTTCTGAATCTCTATTATGTTGGTGCGGCTTCGGAACTTTTAAATATCTCGATATATCTCGAAAACTACGCTTCTGATCAAAAAATATCATAGAACATAAATTGTAGCAAACATAATTCTCTACAAAAAACGTCTCTTAACATTTTGCCATAGCTCGCTTCGTTTCCGAGATATTTGCAGATTCAGCTCAAAGGAACGGGCATGACGGACATATTTCGAGATATTTCTTCTTCTTGTTGTTCTTCTTCTGCACAGCTAAGCTGGAAGTGGCATTTACAGCTCGCAATAGTGCAGAGTTATCTCAAAGAAAGGGGCCACGGTGTTTCTGTATCTCTATGATGTTGGTGCGGCTTCGGAACTTTTAAATATCTCGATATATCTCGAAAACTACGCTTCTGATCAAAAAATATCATAGAACATAAATTGTAGGAAACATAATTCTGTACAAAAAACGTCTCTCAACATTTTGCCATAGCTCGCTTCGTTTCCGAGATATTTGCAGATACATCTCAAGGGAAGGGGCCTGACGGACATATTTCGAGATATTTCTTCTTCTTGTTGTTCTTCTTCTGCACAGCTAAACTGGAAGTGGCATTTCCAGCTCGCAATAGAGCAGAGTTATCGCAAAGAAAGGGGCCACGGTGTTTCTGTATCTCTATTATGTTGGTGCGGCTTCGGAACTTTTAAATATCTTGATATATCTCGGGAACTACGCATCTGATCAAAAAATATTATAGAACATAAAAAGTAGGAAACTTAATTCTCTACAAATCTGGTCTCTTAACATTTTGCCATAGCTCGCTTCGTTTCCGAGATATTTGCAGATTTATCTCAAGGGAAGGGGCCTGACGGACATATTTCGAGATATTTCTTCTTCTTGTTGTTCTTCTTCTGCACTGCTAAGCTGGAAGTGGCATTTGCAGCTCGCAATAGTGCAGAGCTATCTCAAAGAAAGGGGCCACGGTGTTTCTGTATCTCTATTATGTTGGTGCGGCTTCGGAACTTTTAAATATCTCGATATATCTCGAAAACTACGCTTCTGATCAAAAAAGATCATAGAACATGAATTGTAGGAAACATAATTCTCTACAAAAAAGGTCTCTTAACGTTTTGCCATAGCTCGCTTCGTTTCCGAGATATTTGCAGATTTATCTCAAGGGAAGGGTCCTGACGGACATATTTCGAGATATTTCTTCTTGTTGTCGTTCTTCTTCTGCACAGCTAAGCTGGAAGTGGCATTTCCAGCTCGCAATAGTGCAGAGTTATCTCAAAGAAAGGGGCCACGGTGTTTCTGTATCTCTATTATGTTGGTGCGGCTTCGGAACTTTTAAATATCTTGATATATCTCGAGAACTACGCATCTGATCAAAAAATATCATAGAACATAAAAAGTAGGTAACTTAATTCTCTACAAAAAAGGTCTCTTAACATTTTGCCATAGCTCGCTTCGTTTCCGAGATATGTGCAGATTTATCTCAAGGGAAGGGGCCTGACGGACATATTTCGAGATATTTCTTCTTCTTGTTGTTCTTCTTCTGCACAGCTAAGCTGGAAGTGGCATTTGCAGCTCGCAATAGTGCAGAGTTATCTCAAAGAAAGGGGCCACGGTGTTTCTGTATCTCTATTATGTTGGTGCGTCTTCGGAGCTTTTACATATCTCGATATATCTCGAAAACTACGCTTCTGATCAAAAAATATCATAGAACATAAATTGTAGGAAACATAATTCTCTACAAAAAAGGTCCCTTAACATTTTGCCATAGCTCGCTTCGTTTCCGAGATATATGCAGATTTATCTCAAGGGAAGGGGCCTGACGGACATATTTCGAGATATTTCTTCTTCTTGTTGTTCTTCTTCTGCACAGCTAAGCTGGAAGTGGCATTTGCAGCTCGCAATAGTGCAGAGTTATCTCAAAGAAAGGGGCCACGGTGTTTCTGTATCTCTATTATGTTGGTGCGGCTTCGGAACTTTTAAATATCTTGATATATCTCGAGAACTACGCATCTGATCAAATAATATCATAGAAGATAAATTGTAGGAAACATAATTCTCTACAAAAAAGGTCTCTTAACATTTTGCCATAGCTCGCTTCGTTTCCGAGATATATGCAGATTTATCTCAAGGGAAGGGGCCTGACGGACATATTTCGAGATATTTCTTCTTCTTGTTGTTCTTCTTCTGCACAGCTAAACTGGAAGTGGCATTTCCAGCTCGCAATAGTGCAGAGTTATCTGAAAGAAAGGGGCCACGGTGTTTCTGTATCTCTATTATGTTGGTGCGGCTTCGGAACTTTTAAATATCTTGATATATCTCGAGAACTACGTTTCTGATCAAAAAATGTCATAGAACATAAATTGTAGGAAACATAATTCTCTACAAAAAAGGTCTCTTAAGATTTTGCCATAGCTCGTTTCGTTTCCGAGATATTTGCAGATATATCTCAAGGGAAGGGGCCTGACGGACATATTTCGAGAGATTTCTTCTTCTTGTTGTTCTTCTTCTGCACAGCTAAGCTGGAAGTGGCATTTGCAGCTCGCAATAGTGCAGAGTTATCTCAAAGAAAGGGGCCACGGTGTTTCTGTATCTCTATTATGTTGGTGCGGCTTCGGAACTTTTAAATATCTTGATATATCTAGAGAACTACGCATCTGATCAAATAATATCATAGAACATAAAAAGTAGGAAACTTAATTCTCTACAAATAAGGTATCTTAACATTTTGCCATAGCTCGCTTCGTTTCCGAGATATTTGCAGATTTATCTCAAGGGAAGGGGCCTGACGGACATATTTCGAGATATTTCTTCTTCTTGTTGGTCTTCTTCTGCACAGCTAAGCTGGAAGTGGCATTTGCAGCTCGCAATAGTGCAGAGTTATCTCAAAGAATGGGGACACGGTGTTTCTGTATCTCTATTACATTGGTGCGGCTTCGGAACTTTTAAATATCTTGATATATCTCGAGAACTACGCTTCTGATCAAAAAATATCATAGAACATAAATTGTAGGAAACATAATTCTCTACAAAAAACGTCTCTTAACATTTTGCCATAGCTCGCTTCGTTTCCGAGATATTTGCAGATCTATCTCAAGAGAAGGGGCCTGACGGACATATTTCGCGATATTTCTTCTTCTTGTTGTTCTTCCTCTGCACAGCTAAGCTGGAAGTGGCATTTGCAGCTCGCAATAGTGCAGAGTTATCTCAAAGAAAGGGGCCACGGTGTTTCTGTATCTCTATTATGTTGGTGCGGCTTCGGAACTTTTAAATATCTTGATATATCTCGAGAACTACGCATCTGATCAAAAAATATCATAGAACATAAAAAGTAGGAAACTTAATTCTCTACAAAAAAGGTCTCTTAACATTTTGCCATAGCTCGCTTCGTTTCCGAGATATTTGCAGATATATCTCAAGGGAAGGGGCCTGACGGACATATTTCGAGATATTTCTTCTTCTTGTTGTTCTTCTTCTGCACAGCTAAGCTGGAAGTGGCATTTACAGCTCGCAATAGTGCAGAGTTATCTCAAAGAAAGGGGCCACGGTGTTTCTGTATCTCTATTATGTTGGTGCGTCTTCGGAACTTTTAAATATCTTAATATATCTCGAGAACTACGCATCTGATCAAAAAATACCATAGAAGATAAAAAGTAGGAAACTTAATTCTCTACAAAAAACGTCTCTTAACATTTTGCCATAGCTCGCTTCGTTTCCGAGATATTTGCAGATTTATCTCAAGGGAAGGGGCCTGACGGACATATTTCGAGATATTTCTTCTTCTTGTTGTTCTTCTTCTGCACAGCTAAGCTGGAAGTGGCATTTGCGGCTCGCACTAGTGCAGAGTTATCTCAAAGAAAGGGGCCACCGTGTTTCTGTATCTCTATTATGTTGGTGCGGTTTCGGAACTTTTAAATATCTTGATATATCTCGAGAACTACGCATCTGATCAAAAAATATCATAGAACATAAAAAGTAGGAAACTTAATTCTCTGCAAATAAGGTCTCTTAACATTTTGCCATAGCTGGCTTCGTTTCCGAGATATTTGCAGATTTATCTCAAGGGAAGGGGCCTGACGGACATATTTCGAGATATTTCTTCTTCTTGTTGTCCTTCTTCTGCACAGCTAAGCTGGAAGTGGCATTTACAGCTCGCAATCGTGCAGAGTTATCTCAAAGAAAGGGGCCACGGTGTTTCTGTATCTCTATTATGTTGGTGCGGCTTCGGAACTTTTAAATATCTCGATATATCTCGAAAACTACGCTTCTGATCAAAAAATATCATAGAACATAAATTGTAGGAAACATAATTCTCTACAAAAAAGGTCTCTTAACATTTTGCCATAGCTCGCTTTGTTTCTGAGATATATGCAGATTTATCTCAAGGGAAGGGGCCTGACGGACATATTTCGAGAGATTTCTTCTTCTTGTTGTTCTTCTTCTGCACAGCTAAGCTGGAAGTGGCATTTGCAGCTCGCAATAGTGCAGAGTTATCTCAAAGAAAGGGGCCACGGTGTTTCTGTATCTCTATTATGTTGGTGCGGCTTCGGAACTTTTAAATATCTTGATATATCTCGAGAACTACGCATCTGATCAAATAATATCATAGAACATAAAAAGTAGGAAACTTAATTCTCTACAAATAAGGTATCTTAACATTTTGCCATAGCTCGCTTCGTTTCCGAGATATTTGCAGATTTATCTCAAGGGAAGGGGCCTGACGGACATATTTCGGGATATTTCTTCTTCTTGTTGGTCTTCTTCTGCACAGCTAAGCTGGAAGTGGCATTTGCAGCTCGCAATAGTGCAGAGTTATCTCAAAGAATGGGGCCACGGTGTTTCTGTATCTCTATTACATTGGTGCGGCTTCGGAACTTTTAAATATCTTGATATATCTCGAGAACTACGCTTCTGATCAAAAAATATCATAGAACATAAATTGTACGAAACATAATTCTCTACAAAAAACGTCTCTTAACATTTTGCCATAGCTCGCTTCGTTTCCGAGATATTTGCAGATTCAGCTCAAAGGAACTGGCCTGACGGACATATTTCGAGATATTTCTTCTTCTTGTTGTTCTTCCTCTGCACAGCTAAGCTGGAAGTGGCATTTGCAGCTCGCAATAGTGCAGAGTTATCTCAAAGAAAGGGGCCACGGTGTTTCTGTATCTCTATTATGTTGGTGCGGCTTCGGAACTTTTAAATATCTTGATATATCTCGAGAACTACGCATCTGATCAAAAAATATCATAGAACATAAATTGTAGGAAGCATAATTCTCTACAAAAAAGGTCTCTTAACATTTTGCCATAGCTCGCTTCGTTTCCGAGATATTTGCAGATATATCTCAAGGGAAGGGGCCTGACCGACATATTTCGAGATATTTCTTCTTCTTGTTGTTCTTCTTCTGCACAGCTAAGCTGGAAGTGGCATTTGCGGCTCGCACTAGTGCAGAGTTATCTCAAAGAAAGGGGCCACGGTGTTTCTGTATCCCTATTATGTTGGTGCGGCTTCGGAACTTTTAAATATCTCGATATATCTCGAAAACTACGCTTCTGATCAAAAAATATCATAGAACATAAATTGTAGGAAACATAATTCTCTATAAAAAACGTCTCTTAACATTTTGCCATAGCTCGCTTCGTTTCCGAGATATTTGCAGATTCAGCTCAAAGGAACTGGCCTGACGGACATATTTCGAGATATTTCTTCTTCTTGTTGTTCTTCCTCTGCACAGCTAAGCTGGAAGTGGCATTTGCAGCTCGCAATAGTGCAGAGTTATCTCAAAGAAAGGGGCCACGGTGTTTCTGTATCTCTATTATGTTGGTGCGGCTTCGGAACTTTTAAATATCTTGATATATCTCGAGAACTACGCATCTGATCAAAAAATATCATAGAACATAAAAAGTAGGAAACTTAATTCTCTACAAAAAAGGTCTCTTAACATTTTGCCATAGCTCGCTTCGTTTCCGAGATATTTGCAGATTTATCTCAAGGGAAGGGGCCTGACGGACATATTTCGAGATATTTCTTCTTCTTGTTGTCCTTCTTCTGCACAGCTAAGCTGGAAGTGGCATTTACAGCTCGCAATCGTGCAGAGTTATCTCAAAGAAAGGGGCCACGGTGTTTCTGTATCTCTATTATGTTGGTGCGGCTTCGGAACTTTTAAATATCTCGATATATCTCGAAAACTACGCTTCTGATCAAAAAATATCATAGAACATAAATTGTAGGAAACATAATTCTCTACAAAAAAGGTCTCTTAACATTTTGCCATAGCTCGCTTTGTTTCTGAGATATATGCAGATTTATCTCAAGGGAAGGGGCCTGACGGACATATTTCGAGAGATTTCTTCTTCTTGTTGTTCTTCTTCTGCACAGCTAAGCTGGAAGTGGCATTTGCAGCTCGCAATAGTGCAGAGTTATCTCAAAGAAAGGGGCCACGGTGTTTCTGTATCTCTATTATGTTGGTGCGGCTTCGGAACTTTTAAATATCTTGATATATCTCGAGAACTACGCATCTGATCAAATAATATCATAGAACATAAAAAGTAGGAAACTTAATTCTCTACAAATAAGGTATCTTAACATTTTGCCATAGCTCGCTTCGTTTCCGAGATATTTGCAGATTTATCTCAAGGGAAGGGGCCTGACGGACATATTTCGGGATATTTCTTCTTCTTGTTGGTCTTCTTCTGCACAGCTAAGCTGGAAGTGGCATTTGCAGCTCGCAATAGTGCAGAGTTATCTCAAAGAATGGGGACACGGTGTTTCTGTATCTCTATTACATTGGTGCGGCTTCGGAACTTTTAAATATCTTGATATATCTCGAGAACTACGCTTCTGATCAAAAAATATCATAGAACATAAATTGTAGGAAACATAATTCTCTACAAAAAACGTCTCTTAACATTTTGCCATAGCTCGCTTCGTTTCCGAGATATTTGCAGATTCAGCTCAAAGGAACTGGCCTGACGGACATATTTCGAGATATTTCTTCTTCTTGTTGTTCTTCCTCTGCACAGCAAAGCTGGAAGTGGCATTTGCAGCTCGCAATAGTGCAGAGCTATCTCAAAGAAAGGGGCCACGGTGTTTCTGTATCTCTATTATGTTGGTGCGGCTTCGGAACTTTTAAATATCTTGATATATCTCGAGAACTACGCATCTGATCAAAAAATATCATAGAACATAAAAAGTAGGAAACTTAATTCTCTACAAAAAAGGTCTCTTAATATTTTGCCATAGCTCGCTTCGTTTCCGAGATATTTGCAGATATATCTCAAGGGAAGGGGCCTGACGGACATATTTCGAGATATTTCTTCTTCTTGTTGTTCTTCTTCTGCACAGCTAAGCTGGAAGTGGCATTTGCGGCTCGCACTAGTGCAGAGTTATCTCAAAGAAAGGGGCCACCGTGTTTCTGTATCTCTATTATGTTGGTGCGGTTTCGGAACTTTTAAATATCTTGATATATCTCGAGAACTACGCATCTGATCAAAAAATATCATAGAACATAAAAAGTAGGAAACTTAATTCTCTACAAATAAGGTATCTTAACATTTTGCCATAGCTCGCTTCGTTTCCGAGATATTTGCAGATTTATCTCAAGGGAAGGGGCCTGACGGACATATTTCGGGATATTTCTTCTTCTTGTTGGTCTTCTTCTGCACAGCTAAGCTGGAAGTGGCATTTGCAGCTCGCAATAGTGCAGAGTTATCTCAAAGAATGGGGACACGGTGTTTCTGTATCTCTATTACATTGGTGCGGCTTCGGAACTTTTAAATATCTTGATATATCTCGAGAACTACGCTTCTGATCAAAAAATATCATAGAACATAAATTGTAGGAAACATAATTCTCTACAAAAAACGTCTCTTAACATTTTGCCATAGCTCGCTTCGTTTCCGAGATATTTGCAGATTCAGCTCAAAGGAACTGGCCTGACGGACATATTTCGAGATATTTCTTCTTCTTGTTGTTCTTCCTCTGCACAGCAAAGCTGGAAGTGGCATTTGCAGCTCGCAATAGTGCAGAGCTATCTCAAAGAAAGGGGCCACGGTGTTTCTGTATCTCTATTATGTTGGTGCGGCTTCGGAACTTTTAAATATCTTGATATATCTCGAGAACTACGCATCTGATCAAAAAATATCATAGAACATAAAAAGTAGGAAACTTAATTCTCTACAAAAAAGGTCTCTTAATATTTTGCCATAGCTCGCTTGGTTTCCGAGATATTTGCAGATATATCTCAAGGGAAGGGGCCTGACGGACATATTTCGAGATATTTCTTCTTCTTGTTGTTCTTCTTCTGCACAGCTAAGCTGGAAGTGGCATTTACAGCTCGCAATAGTGCAGAGTTATCTCAAAGAAAGGGGCCACGGTGTTTCTGTATCTCTATTATGTTGGTGCGTCTTCGGAACTTTTAAATATCTTAATATATCTCGAGAACTACGCATCTGATCAAAAAATACCATAGAAGATAAAAAGTAGGAAACTTAATTCTCTACAAAAAAGGTATCTTAACATTTTGCCATAGCTCGCTTCGTTTCCGAGATATTTGCAGATTTATCTCAAGGGAAGGGGCCTGACGGACATATTTCGGGATATTTCTTCTTCTTGTTGGTCTTCTTCTGCACAGCTAAGCTGGAAGTGGCATTTGCAGCTCGCAATAGTGCAGAGTTATCTCAAAGAATGGGGACACGGTGTTTCTGTATCTCTATTACATTGGTGCGGCTTCAGAACTTTTAAATATCTTGATATATCTCGAGAACTACGCTTCTGATCAAAAAATATCATAGAACATAAATTGTAGGAAACATAATTCTCTACAAAAAACGTCTCTTAACATTTTGCCATAGCTCGCTTCGTTTCCGAGATATTTGCAGATTCAGCTCAAAGGAACTGGCCTGACGGACATATTTCGAGATATTTCTTCTTCTTGTTGTTCTTCCTCTGCACAGCAAAGCTGGAAGTGGCATTTGCAGCTCGCAATAGTGCAGAGCTATCTCAAAGAAAGGGGCCACGGTGTTTCTGTATCTCTATTATGTTGGTGCGGCTTCGGAACTTTTAAATATCTTGATATATCTCGAGAACTACGCATCTGATCAAAAAATATCATAGAACATAAAAAGTAGGAAACTTAATTCTCTACAAAGAAGGTCTCTTAACATTTTGCCATAGCTCGCTTCGTTTCCGAGATATTTGCAGATATATCTCAAGGGAAGGGGCCTGACGGACATATTTCGAGATATTTCTTCTTCTTGTTGTTCTTCTTCTGCACAGCTAAGCTGGAAGTGGCATTTACAGCTCGCAATAGTGCAGAGTTATCTCAAAGAAAGGGGCCACGGTGTTTCTGTATCTCTATTATGTTGGTGCGTCTTCGGAACTTTTAAATATCTTAATATATCTCGAGAACTACGCATCTGATCAAAAAATACCATAGAAGATAAAAAGTAGGAAACTTAATTCTCTACAAAAAAGGTCTCTTAACATTTTGCCATAGCTCGCTTCGTTTCCGAGATATTTGCAGATTTATCTCAAGGGAAGGGGCCTGACGGACATATTTCGAGATATTTCTTCTTCTTGTTGTTCTTCTTCTGCACAGCTAAGCTGGAAGTGGCATTTGCGGCTCGCACTAGTGCAGAGTTATCTCAAAGAAAGGGGCCACCGTGTTTCTGTATCTCTATTATGTTGGTGCGGTTTCGGAACTTTTAAATATCTTGATATATCTCGAGAACTACGCATCTGATCAAAAAATATCATAGAACATAAAAAGTAGGAAACTTAATTCTCTGCAAATAAGGTCTCTTAACATTTTGCCATAGCTGGCTTCGTTTCCGAGATATTTGCAGATTTATCTCAAGGGAAGGGGCCTGACGGACATATTTCGAGATATTTCTTCTTCTTGTTGTCCTTCTTCTGCACAGCTAAGCTGGAAGTGGCATTTACAGCTCGCAATCGTGCAGAGTTATCTCAAAGAAAGGGGCCACGGTGTTTCTGTATCTCTATTATGTTGGTGCGGCTTCGGAACTTTTAAATATCTCGATATATCTCGAAAACTACGCTTCTGATCAAAAAATATCATAGAACATAAATTGTAGGAAACATAATTCTCTACAAAAAAGGTCTCTTAACATTTTGCCATAGCTCGCTTTGTTTCTGAGATATATGCAGATTTATCTCAAGGGAAGGGGCCTGACGGACATATTTCGAGAGATTTCTTCTTCTTGTTGTTCTTCTTCTGCACAGCTAAGCTGGAAGTGGCATTTGCAGCTCGCAATAGTGCAGAGTTATCTCAAAGAAAGGGGCCACGGTGTTTCTGTATCTCTATTATGTTGGTGCGGCTTCGGAACTTTTAAATATCTTGATATATCTCGAGAACTACGCATCTGATCAAATAATATCATAGAACATAAAAAGTAGGAAACTTAATTCTCTACAAATAAGGTATCTTAACATTTTGCCATAGCTCGCTTCGTTTCCGAGATATTTGCAGATTTATCTCAAGGGAAGGGGCCTGACGGACATATTTCGAGATATTTCTTCTTCTTGTTGGTCTTCTTCTGCACAGCTAAGCTGGAAGTGGCATTTGCAGCTCGCAATAGTGCAGAGTTATCTCAAAGAAAGGGGCCACGGTGTTTCTGTATCTCTATTATGTTGGTGCGGCTTCGGAACTTTTAAATATCTTGATATATCTCGAGAACTACGCATCTGATCAAATAATATCATAGAACATAAAAAGTAGGAAACTTAATTCTCTACAAATAAGGTATCTTAACATTTTGCCATAGCTCGCTTCGTTTCCGAGATATTTGCAGATTTATCTCAAGGGAAGGGGCCTGACGGACATATTTCGAGATATTTCTTCTTCTTGTTGGTCTTCTTCTGCACAGCTAAGCTGGAAGTGGCATTTGCAGCTCGCAATAGTGCAGAGTTATCTCAAAGAATGGGGACACGGTGTTTCTGTATCTCTATTACATTGGTGCGGCTTCGGAACTTTTAAATATCTTGATATATCTCGAGAACTACGCTTCTGATCAAAAAATATCATAGAACATAAATTGTAGGAAACATAATTCTCTACAAAAAACGTCTCTTAACATTTTGCCATAGCTCGCTTCGTTTCCGAGATATTTGCAGATTCAGCTCAAAGGAACTGGCCTGACGGACATATTTCGAGATATTTCTTCTTCTTGTTGTTCTTCCTCTGCACAGCAAAGCTGGAAGTGGCATTTGCAGCTCGCAATAGTGCAGAGTTATCTCAAAGAAAGGGGCCACGGTGTTTCTGTATCTCTATTATGTTGGTGCGGCTTCGGAACTTTTAAATATCTTGATATATCTCGAGAACTACGCATCTGATCAAATAATATCATTGAACATAAAAAGTAGGAAACTTAATTCTCTACAAATAAGGTCTCTTAACATCTTGCCATAGCTCGCTTCGTTTCCGAGATATTTGCAGATCTATCTCAAGAGAAGGGGCCTGACGGACATATTTCGAGATATTTCTTCTTCTTGTTGTTCTTCTTCTGCACAGCTAAGCTGGAAGTGGTATTTGCAGCTAGCAATAGTGCAGAGTTATCTCAAAGAAAGGGGCCACGGTGTTTCTGTATCTCTATTATGTTGGTGCGGCTTCGCAACTTTTAAATATCTAGATATATCTCGAAAACTACGCTTCTGATCAAAAAATATCATAGAAGATAAATTGTAGGAAACATAATTCTCTACAAAAAAGGTCTCTTAACGTTTTGCCATAGCTCGCTTCGTTTCCGAGATATTTGCAGATTTATCTCAAGGGAAGGGTCCTAACGGACATATTTCGAGATATTTCTTCTTCTTGTTGTTCTTCTTCTGCACAGCTAACCTGGAAGTGGCATTTCCAGCTCGCAATAGTGCAGAGTTATCCCGAAGAAAGGGGCCACGGTGTTTCTGTATCTCTATTATGTTGGTGCGGCTTCGGAACTTTTAAATATCTCGATATATCTCGAAAACTACGCTTCTGATCAAAAAATATCGTAGAACATAAATTGTAGGAAACATAATTCTCTACAAAAAAGGTCTCTTAACATTTTGCCATAGCTCGCTTTGTTTCCGAGATATATGCAGATTTATCTCAAGGGAAGGGGCCTGACGGACATATTTCGAGAGATTTCTTCTTCTTGTTGTTCTTCTTCTGCACAGCTAAGCTGGAAGTGGCATTTGCAGCTCGCAATAGTGCAGAGTTATCTCAAAGAAAGGGGCCACGGTGTTTCTGTATCTCTATTATGTTGGTGCGGCTTCGGAACTTTTAAATATCTTGATATATCTCGAGAACTACGCATCTGATCAAATAATATCATAGAACATAAAAAGTAGGAAACTTAATTCTCTACAAATAAGGTATCTTAACATTTTGCGATAGCTCGCTTCGTTTCCGAGATATTTGCAGATTTATCTCAAGGGAAGGGGCCTGACGGACATATTTCGAGATATTTCTTCTTCTTGTTGTTCTTCTTCTGCACAGCTAAGCTGGAAGTGGCATTTACAGCTCGCAATAGTGCAGAGTTATCTCAAAGAAAGGGGCCACGGTGTTTCTGTATCTCTATTATGTTGGTGCGGCTTCGGAACTTTTAAATATCTTGATATATCTCGAGAACTACGCATCAGATCAAAAAATATTATAGAACATAAAAAGTAGGAAACTTAATTCTCTACAAAAAAGGTCTCTTAACATTTTGCCATAGCTCTCTTCGTTTCCGAGATATTTGCAGATTTATCTCAAGGGAAGGGGCCTGACGGACATATTTCGAGATATTTCTTCTTCTTGATGTTCTTCTTCTGCACAGCTAAGCTGGAAGTGGCATTTGCAGCTCGCAATAGTGCAGAGTTATCTCAAAGAAAGGGGCCACGGTGTTTCTGTATCTCTATTATGTTGGTGCGGCTTCGGAACTTTTAAATATCTTGATATATCTCGAGAACTACGCATCTGATCAAAAAATATCATAGAACATAAAACGTAGGAAACTTAATTCTCTACAAAAAAGGTCTCTCAACATTTTGCCATAGCTCGCTTCGTTTCCGAGATATTTGCAGATTTATCTCAAGGGAAGGGGCCTGACGGACATATTTCGAGATATTTCTTCTTCTTGTTGTTCTTCTTCTGCACAGCTAAGCTGGAAGTGGCATTTGCAGCTCGCAATAGTGCAGAGTTATCTCAAAGAAACGGGCCACGGTGTTTCTGTATCTCTATTATGTTGGTGCGGCTTCGGAACTTTTAGATATCTTGATATATCTTGAGAACTATGCATCTGATCGAAAAATATCATAGAACATAAAAAGTAGGAAACTTAATTCCCTACAAAAAAGGTCTCTTAACATTTTGCCATAGCTCGCTTCGTTTCCGAGATATTTGCAGATTTATCTCAAGGGAAGGGGCCTGACGGACACATTTCGAGATATTTCTTCTTCTTGTTGTTCTTCTTCTGCACAGCTAAGCTGGAAGTGGCATTTGCAGCTCGCAATAGTGCAGAGTTATCTCAAAGAAAGGGGCCACGGTGTTTCTGTATCTCTATTATGTTGGTGCTGCTTCGGAACTTTTAAATATCTCGATATATCTCGAAAACTACGCTTCTGATCAAAAAATATCATAGAACATAAATTGTAGGAAACATAATTCTCTACAAAAAACGTCTCTTAACATTTTGCCATAGCTCGCTTCGTTTCCGAGATATTTGCAGATTCATCTCAAGGGAAGGGGCCTAACGGACATATTTCGAGATATTTCTTCTTCTTGTTGTTCTTCTTCTGCACAGCTAAACTGGAAGTGGCATTTCCCGCTCGCAATAGTACAGAGTTATCTCAAAGAAAGGGGCCACGGTGTTTCTGTATCTCTATTATGTTGGTGCGGCTTCGGAACTTTTAAATATCTTGATATATCTCGAGAACTACGCACCTGATCAAAAAATATCATAGAACATAAAAAGTAGGAAACTCAATTCTCTACAAAAAAGGTCTCTTAACATTTTGCAATAGCTCGCTTCGTTTCCGAGATATTTGCAGATTTATCTCAAGGGAAGGGGCCTGACGGACATATTTCGAGATATTTCTTCTTCTTGTTGTTCTTCTTCTGCACAGCTAAGCTGGAAGTGGCATTTGCGGCTCGCACTAGTGCAGAGTTGTCTCAAAGAAAGGGGCCACGGTGTTTCTGTATCTCTATTATGTTGGTGCGGCTTCGGAACTTTTAAATATCTTGATATATCTCGAGAACTACGCATCTGATCAGAAAATATCATAGAAGATAAAAAGTAGGAAACTTAATTCTCTACAAAAAACGTCTCTTAACATTTTGCCATAGCTCGCTTCGTTTCCGAGATATTTGCAGATTTATCTCAAGGTAAGGGGCCTGACGGACATATTTCGAGATATTTCTTCTTCTTGTTGTTCTTCTTCTGCACAGCTAAGCTGGAAGTGGCATTTACAGCTCGCAATAGTGCATAGTTATCTGAAAGAAAGGGGCCACGGTGTTTCTGTATCTCTATTATGTTGGTGCGGCTTCGGAACTTTTAAATATCTTGATATATCTCGAGAACTACGCATCTGATCAAAAAATATCATAGAACATAAAAAGTAGCAAACTCAATTCTCTACAAAAAAGGTCTCTTAACATTTTGCAATAGCTCGCTTCGTTTCCGAGATATTTGCAGATTTATCTCAAGGGAAGGGGCCTGACGGACATATTTCGAGATATTTCTTCTTCTTGTTGTTCTTCTTCTGCACAGCTAAGCTGGAAGTGGCATTTGCGGCTCGCACTAGTGCAGAGTTATCTCAAAGAAAGGGGCCACGGTGTTTCTGTATCTCTATTATGTTGGTGCTGCTTCGGAACTTTTAAATATCTCGATATATCTCGAAAACTACGCTTCTGATCAAAAAATATCATACAACATAAAACGTAGGAAACTAAATTCTCTACAAAAAAGGTCTCTTAACATTTTGCCATAGCTCGCTTCGTTTCCGAGATATTTGCAGATTTATCTCAAGGGAAGGGGCCTAACGGACTTATTTCGAGATATTTCTTCTTCTTATTGTTCTTCTTCTGCACAGCTAAACTGGAAGTGGCATTTCCAGGTCGCAATAGTGCAGAGTTATCTAAAAGAAAGGAGCCACGGTGTTTCTGTATCTCTATTATGTTGGTGCGGCTTCGGAACTTTTAAATATCTTGATATATCTCGAGAACTACGCGTCTGATCAAAAAATATCATAGAACATAAAAAGTAGGAAATATAATTCCATACAAAAAAGGTCTCTTAACATTTTGCCATAGCTCGCTTCGTTTCCGAGATATTTGCAGATTTATCTCAAGGGAAGGGGCCTGACGGACATATTTCGAGATATTTCTTCTTCTTGTTGTTCTTCTTCTGCACAGCTAAGCTGGAAGTGGCATTTGCACCTCGCAATAGTGCAGAGTTATCTCAAAGAAAGGGGCCACGGTGTTTCTGTATCTCTATTATGTTGGTGCGGCTTCGGAACTTTTAAATATCTTGATATATCTCGAGATCTACGCATCTGATCAAAAAATATCATAGAACATAAAAAGTAGGAAACTTAATTCTCTACAAAAAAGGTCTCTCAACATTTTGCCATAGCTCGCTTCGTTTCCGAGATACTTGCCGATTTATCTCAAGGGAAGGGGCCTGACGGACATATTTCGAGATATTTCTTCTTCTTGTTGTTCTTCTTCTGCACAGCTAAGCTGGAAGTGGCATTTGCAGCTCGCAATAGTGCACAGTTATCTCAAAGAAAGGGGCCACGGTGTTTCTGTATCTCTATTATGTTGGTGCGGCTTCGGAACTTTTAAATATCTTGATATATCTCGAGAACTACGCATCTGATCAAAAAATATCATAGAACATAAAAAGTAGGAAACCTAATTTTCTACAAAAAAGGTCTCTTACCATTTTGCCGTAGCTCGCTTCGTTTCCGAGATATTTGCAGATTTATCTCAAGGGAAGGGGCCTGACGGACATATTTCGAAATATTTCTTATTCTTGTTGTTCTTCTTCTCCACAGCTAAGCTGGAAGTGGCATTTGCAGCTCGCAATAGTGCAGAGTTATCTCAAAGAAAGGGGCCACGGTGTTTCTGTACCTCTATTATGTTGGTGCAGCTTCGGAGCTTTTAAATATCTTGATATATCTCGAGAACTACGCATCTGATCAAAAAATATCATAGAACATAAAAAGTAGGAAACTTAATTCTCTACAAAAAAGGTCTCTTAACGTTTTGCAATAGCTCGCTTCGTTTCCGAGATATTTGCAGATTTATCTCAAGGGAAGGGTCCTGATGGACATATTTCGAGATATTTCTTCTTCTTGTTGTTCTTCTTCTGCAGAGCTAAACTGGAAGTGGCATTTGCAGCTCGCAATAGTGCAGAGTTATCGCAAAGAAAGGGGCCACGGTGTTTCTGTATCTCTATTATGTTGGTACGGCTTCGGAACTTTTAAATATCTTGATATATCTCGAGAGCTACGCATCTGATCAAAAAATATCATAGAACATAAGAAGTAGGAAACCTAATTTTCTACAAAAAAGGTCTCTTAACATTTTGCCGTAGCTCGCTTCGTTTCCGAGATATTTGCAGATTTATCTCAAGGGAAGGGGTCTGACGGACATATTTCGAGATATTTCTTCTTCTTGTTGTTCTTCTTCTGCACAGCTAAGCTGGAAGTGGCATTTGCAGCTCGCAATAGTGCAGAGTTATCTCAAAGAAAGGGGCCACGGTGTTTCTGTATCTCTATTATGTTGGTGCGGCTTCGGAACTTTAAAATATCTTTATATATCTCGAGAACTACGCATCTGATTAAAAAATATCATAGAACGTAAAAAGTAGGAAACTTAATTCTCTACAAATAAAGTCGCTTAACATTTTGCCATAGCTCGCTTCGTTTCCGAGATATTTGCAGATTTATCTCAAGGGAAGGGGCCTGACGGACATATTTCGAGATATTTCTTCTTCTTGTTGTTCTTCTTCTGCACAGCTAAGCTGGAAGTGGCATTTGCAGCTCGCAATAGTGCAGAGTTATCTCAAAGAAAGGGGCCACGGTGTTTCTGTATCTCTATTATGTTGGTGCGGCTTCGGAACTTTTAAATATCTTGATATATCTCGAGAACTACGCATCTGATCAAAAAATATCATAGAACATAAAAAGTAGGAAACTTAATTCTCTACAAAAAAGGTCTCTTAACATTTTGCCATAGCTCGCTTCGTTTCCAAGATACTTGCAGATTTATCTCAAGGGAAGGGGCCTGACGGACATATTTCGAGATATTTCTTCTTCTTGTTGTTCTTCTTCTGCACAGCTAAACTGGAAGTGGCATTTCCAGCTCGCAGTAGTGCCGAGTTATCTCAAAGAAAGGGGCCACGGTGTTTCTGTATCTCTATTATGTTGGTGCGGCTTCGGAACTTTTAAATATCTTGATATATCTCGAGAACTACGCATCTGATCAAAAAATATCATAGAACATAAAAAGTAGAAAACTTAATTCTCTACAAAAAAGGTCTCTCAACATTTTGCCATAGCTCGCTTCGTTTCCGAGATATATGCAGATTTATCTCAAGGGGAGGGGCCTGACGGACATATTTCGAGATATTTCTTCTTCTTGTTGTTCTTCTTCTGCACAGCTAAGCGGGAAGTGGCATTTGCAGCTCGCAATAGTGCAGAGTTATCTCAAAGAAAGGGGCCACGGTGTTTCTGTATCTCTATTATGTTGGTGCGGCTTCGGAACTTTTAAATATCTTGATATATCTCGAGAACTACGCATCTGATCAAAAAATATCATAGAACATAAAAAGTAGGAAACTTAATTCTCTACAAAAAAGGTCTCTTAACATTTTGCCATAGCTCGCTTCGTTTCCGAGATATATGCAGACTTATCTCAAGGGAAGGGGCCTGACGGACATATTTCGAGATATTTCTTCTTCTTGTTGTTCTTCTTCTGCACAGCTAAGCTGGAAGTGGCATTTGCAGCTCGCAATAGTGGAGAGTTATCTCAAAGAAAGGGGCCACGGTGTTTCTGTATCTCTATTATGTTGGTGCGGCTTCGGAACTTTTAAATATCTTGATATATCTCGAGAACTACGCATCTGATCAAATAATATCATAGAACATAAAAAGTAGGAAACTTAATTCTCTACAAAAAAGGTCTCTTAACATTTTGCCATAGCTCGCTTCGTTTCCGAGATATATGCAGATTTATCTCAAGGGAAGGGGCCTGACGGACATATTTCGAGATATTTCTTCTTCTTGTTGTTCTTCTTCTGCACTGCTAAGCTGGAAGTGGCATTTGCAGCTCGCAATAGTGCAGAGTTATCTCAAAGAAAGGGGCCACGGTGTTTCTGTATCTCTATTATGTTGGTGCGGCTTCGGAACTTTTAAATATCTTGATATATCTCGAGAACTACGCATCTGATCAAATAATATCATAGAACATAAAAAGTAGGAAACTTAATTCTCTACAAATAAGGTATCTTAACATTTTGCCATAGCTCGCTTCGTTTCCGAGATATTTGCAGATTTATCTCAAGGGAAGGGGCCTGACGGACATATTTCGAGATATTTCTTCTTCTTGTTGGTCTTCTTCTGCACAGCTAAGCTGGAAGTGGCATTTGCAGCTCGCAATAGTGCAGAGTTATCTCAAAGAATGGGGACACGGTGTTTCTGTATCTCTATTATGTTGGTGCGGCTTCGGAACTTTTAAATATCTTGATATATCTCGAGAACTACGTTTCTGATCAAAAAATGTCATAGAACATAAATTGTAGGAAACATAATTCTCTACAAAAAAGGTCTCTTAAGATTTTGCCATAGCTCGTTTCGGTTCCGAGATATTTGCAGATATATCTCAAGGGAAGGGGCCTGACGGACATATTTCGAGATATTTCTTCTTCTTGTTGTTCTTCTTCTGCACAGCTAAGCTGGAAGTGGCATTTGCAGCTCGCAATAGTGCAGAGTTATCTCAAAGAAAGGGGCCACGGTGTTTCTGTATCTCTATTATGTTGGTGCGGCTTCGGAGCTTTTAAATATCTCGATATATCTCGAAAACTACGCTTCTGATCAAAAAATATCATAGAACATAAATTGTAGGAAACATAATTCTCTACAAAAAAGGTCTCTTAACATTTTGCCATAGCTCGCTTTGTTTCTGAGATATATGCAGATTTATCTCAAGGGAAGGGGCCTGACGGACATATTTCGAGAGATTTCTTCTTCTTGTTGTTCTTCTTCTGCACAGCTAAGCTGGAAGTGGCATTTGCAGCTCGCAATAGTGCAGAGTTATCTCAAAGAAAGGGGCCACGGTGTTTCTGTATCTCTATTATGTTGGTGCGGCTTCGGAACTTTTAAATATCTTGATATATCTCGAGAACTACGCATCTGATCAAATAATATCATAGAACATAAAAAGTAGGAAACTTAATTCTCTACAAATAAGGTATCTTAACATTTTGCCATAGCTCGCTTCGTTTCCGAGATATTTGCAGATTTATCTCAAGGGAAGGGGCCTGACGGACATATTTCGAGATATTTCTTCTTCTTGTTGGTCTTCTTCTGCACAGCTAAGCTGGAAGTGGCATTTGCAGCTCGCAATAGTGCAGAGTTATCTCAAAGAATGGGGACACGGTGTTTCTGTATCTCTATTACATTGGTGCGGCTTCGGAACTTTTAAATATCTTGATATATCTCGAGAACTACGCTTCTGATCAAAAAATATCATAGAACATAAATTGTAGGAAACATAATTCTCTACAAAAAACGTCTCTTAACATTTTGCCATAGCTCGCTTCGTTTCCGAGATATTTGCAGATTCAGCTCAAAGGAACTGGCCTGACGGACATATTTCGAGATATTTCTTCTTCTTGTTGTTCTTCCTCTGCACAGCAAAGCTGGAAGTGGCATTTGCAGCTCGCAATAGTGCAGAGTTATCTCAAAGAAAGGGGCCACGGTGTTTCTGTATCTCTATTATGTTGGTGCGGCTTCGGAACTTTTAAATATCTTGATATATCTCGAGAACTACGCATCTGATCAAATAATATCATAGAACATAAAAAGTAGGAAACTTAATTCTCTACAAATAAGGTCTCTTAACATCTTGCCATAGCTCGCTTCGTTTCCGAGATATTTGCAGATCTATCTCAAGAGAAGGGGCCTGACGGACATATTTCGAGATATTTCTTCTTCTTGTTGTTCTTCTTCTGCACAGCTAAGCTGGAAGTGGCATTTGCAGCTCGCAATAGTGCAGAGTTATCTCAAAGAAAGGGGTCACGGTGTTTCTGTATCTCTATTATGTTGGTGCGGCTTCGGAACTTTTAAATATCTTGATATATCTCGAGAACTACGCATCTGATCAAATAATATCATAGAACATAAAAAGTAGGCAACTTAATTCTCTACAAATAAGGTATCTTAACATTTTGCGATAGCTCGCTTCGTTTCCGAGATATTTGCAGATTTATCTCAAGGGAAGGGGCCTGACGGACATATTTCGAGATATTTCTTCTTCTTGTTGTTCTTCTTCTGCACAGCTAAGCTGGAAGTGGCATTTACAGCTCGCAATAGTGCAGAGTTATCTCAAAGAAAGGGGCCACGGTGTTTCTGTATCTCTATTATGTTGGTGCGGCTTCGGAACTTTTAAATATCTTGATATATCTCGAGAACTACGCATCAGATCAAAAAATATTATAGAACATAAAAAGTAGGAAACTTAATTCTCTACAAAAAAGGTCTCTTAACATTTTGCCATAGCTCTCTTCGTTTCCGAGATATTTGCAGATTTATCTCAAGGGAAGGGGCCTGACGGACATATTTCGAGATATTTCTTCTTCTTGATGTTCTTCTTCTGCACAGCTAAGCTGGAAGTGGCATTTGCAGCTCGCAATAGTGCAGAGTTATCTCAAAGAAAGGGGCCACGGTGTTTCTGTATCTCTATTATGTTGGTGCGGCTTCGGAACTTTTAAATATCTTGATATATCTCGAGAACTACGCATCTGATCAAAAAATATCATAGAACATAAAACGTAGGAAACTTAATTCTCTACAAAAAAGGTCTCTCAACATTTTGCCATAGCTCGCTTCGTTTCCGAGATATTTGCAGATTTATCTCAAGGGAAGGGGCCTGACGGACATATTTCGAGATATTTCTTCTTCTTGTTGTTCTTCTTCTGCACAGCTAAGCTGGAAGTGGCATTTGCAGCTCGCAATAGTGCAGAGTTATCTCAAAGAAACGGGCCACGGTGTTTCTGTATCTCTATTATGTTGGTGCGGCTTCGGAACTTTTAGATATCTTGATATATCTCGAGAACTATGCATCTGATCAAAAAATATCATAGAACATAAAAAGTAGGAAACTTAATTCCCTACAAAAAAGGTCTCTTAACATTTTGCCATAGCTCGCTTCGTTTCCGAGATATTTGCAGATTTATCTCAAGGGAAGGGGCCTGACGGACACATTTCGAGATATTTCTTCTTCTTGTTGTTCTTCTTCTGCACAGCTAAGCTGGAAGTGGCATTTGCAGCTCGCAATAGTGCAGAGTTATCTCAAAGAAAGGGGCCACGGTGTTTCTGTATCTCTATTATGTTGGTGCTGCTTCGGAACTTTTAAATATCTCGATATATCTCGAAAACTACGCTTCTGATCAAAAAATATCATAGAACATAAATTGTAGGAAACATAATTCTCTACAAAAAACGTCTCTTAACATTTTGCCATAGCTCGCTTCGTTTCCGAGATATTTGCAGATTTATCTCAAGGGAAGGGGCCTAACGGACTTATTTCGAGATATTTCTTCTTCTTATTGTTCTTCTTCTGCACAGCTAAACTGGAAGTGGCATTTCCAGGTCGCAATAGTGCAGAGTTATCTAAAAGAAAGGAGCCACGGTGTTTCTGTATCTCTATTATGTTGGTGCGGCTTCGGAACTTTTAAATATCTTGATATATCTCGAGAACTACGCGTCTGATCAAAAAATATCATAGAACATAAAAAGTAGGAAACATAATTCCATACAAAAAAGGTCTCTTAACATTTTGCCATAGCTCGCTTCGTTTCCGAGATATTTGCAGATTTATCTCAAGGGAAGGGGCCTGACGGACATATTTCGAGATATTTCTTCTTCTTGTTGTTCTTCTTCTGCACAGCTAAGCTGGAAGTGGCATTTGCACCTCGCAATAGTGCAGAGTTATCTCAAAGAAAGGGGCCACGGTGTTTCTGTATCTCTATTATGTTGGTGCGGCTTCGGAACTTTTAAATATCTTGATATATCTCGAGATCTACGCATCTGATCAAAAAATATCATAGAACATAAAAAGTAGGAAACTTAATTCTCTACAAAAAAGGTCTCTCAACATTTTGCCATAGCTCGCTTCGTTTCCGAGATACTTGCCGATTTATCTCAAGGGAAGGGGCCTGACGGACATATTTCGAGATATTTCTTCTTCTTGTTGTTCTTCTTCTGCACAGCTAAGCTGGAAGTGGCATTTGCAGCTCGCAATAGTGCACAGTTATCTCAAAGAAAGGGGCCACGGTGTTTCTGTATCTCTATTATGTTGGTGCGGCTTCGGAACTTTTAAATATCTCGATATATCTCGAGAACTACGCATCTCATCAAAAAATATCATAGAACATAAAAAGTAGGAAACTTAATTCTCTACAAATAAGGTCTCTTAACATTTTGGCATAGCTCGCTTCGTTTCCGAGATATTTGCAGATTTATCTCAAGGGAAGGGGCCTGACGGACATATTTCGAGATATTTCTTCTTCTTGTTGTTCTTCTTCTGCACAGCTAAGCTGGAAGTGGCATTTGCAGCTCGCAATAGTGCAGAGTTATCGCAAAGAAAGGGGCCACGGTGTTTCTGTATCTCTATTATGTTGGTACGGCTTCGGAACTTTTAAATATCTTGATATATCTCGAGAGCTACGCATCTGATCAAAAAATATCATAGAACATAAGAAGTAGGAAACCTAATTTTCTACAAAAAAGGTCTCTTAACATTTTGCCGTAGCTCGCTTCGTTTCCGAGATATTTGCAGATTTATCTCAAGGGAAGGGGTCTGACGGACATATTTCGAGATATTTCTTCTTCTTGTTGTTCTTCTTCTGCACAGCTAAGCTGGAAGTGGCATTTGCAGCTCGCAATAGTGCAGAGTTATCTCAAAGAAAGGGGCCACGGTGTTTCTGTATCTCTATTATGTTGGTGCGGCTTCGGAACTTTAAAATATCTTTATATATCTCGAGAACTACGCATCTGATTAAAAAATATCATAGAACGTAAAAAGTAGGAAACTTAATTCTCTACAAATAAAGTCGCTTAACATTTTGCCATAGCTCGCTTCGTTTCCGAGATATTTGCAGATTTATCTCAAGGGAAGGGGCCTGACGGACATATTTCGAGATATTTCTTCTTCTTGTTGTTCTTCTTCTGCACAGCTAAGCTGGAAGTGGCATTTGCAGCTCGCAATAGTGCAGAGTTATCTCAAAGAAAGGGGCCACGGTGTTTCTGTATCTCTATTATGTTGGTGCGGCTTCGGAACTTTTAAATATCTTGATATATCTCGAGAACTACGCATCTGATCAAAAAATATCATAGAACATAAAAAGTAGGAAACTTAATTCTCTACAAAAAAGGTCTCTTAACATTTTGCCATAGCTCGCTTCGTTTCCAAGATACTTGCAGATTTATCTCAAGGGAAGGGGCCTGACGGACATATTTCGAGATATTTCTTCTTCTTGTTGTTCTTCTTCTGCACAGCTAAACTGGAAGTGGCATTTCCAGCTCGCAGTAGTGCCGAGTTATCTCAAAGAAAGGGGCCACGGTGTTTCTGTATCTCTATTATGTTGGTGCGGCTTCGGAACTTTTAAATATCTTGATATATCTCGAGAACTACGCATCTGATCAAAAAATATCATAGAACATAAAAAGTAGAAAACTTAATTCTCTACAAAAAAGGTCTCTCAACATTTTGCCATAGCTCGCTTCGTTTCCGAGATATATGCAGATTTATCTCAAGGGGAGGGGCCTGACGGACATATTTCGAGATATTTCTTCTTCTTGTTGTTCTTCTTCTGCACAGCTAAGCGGGAAGTGGCATTTGCAGCTCGCAATAGTGCAGAGTTATCTCAAAGAAAGGGGCCACGGTGTTTCTGTATCTCTATTATGTTGGTGCGGCTTCGGAACTTTTAAATATCTTGATATATCTCGAGAACTACGCATCTGATCAAAAAATATCATAGAACATAAAAAGTAGGAAACTTAATTCTCTACAAAAAAGGTCTCTTAACATTTTGCCATAGCTCGCTTCGTTTCCGAGATATATGCAGACTTATCTCAAGGGAAGGGGCCTGACGGACATATTTCGAGATATTTCTTCTTCTTGTTGTTCTTCTTCTGCACAGCTAAGCTGGAAGTGGCATTTGCAGCTCGCAATAGTGCAGAGTTATCTCAAAGAAAGGGGCCACGGTGTTTCTGTATCTCTATTATGTTGGTGCGGCTTCGGAACTTTTAAATATCTTGATATATCTCGAGAACTACGCATCTGATCAAATAATATCATAGAACATAAAAAGTAGGAAACTTAATTCTCTACAAAAAAGGTCTCTTCACATTTTGCCATAGCTCGCTTCGTTTCCGAGATATATGCAGATTTATCTCAAGGGAAGGGGCCTGACGGACATATTTCGAGATATTTCTTCTTCTTGTTGTTCTTCTTCTGCACTGCTAAGCTGGAAGTGGCATTTGCAGCTCGCAATAGTGCAGAGTTATCTCAAAGAAAGGGGCCACGGTGTTTCTGTATCTCTATTATGTTGGTGCGGCTTCGGAACTTTTAAATATCTTGATATATCTCGAGAACTACGCATCTGATCAAATAATATCATACAACATAAAAAGTAGGAAACTTAATTCTCCACAAATAAGGTCTCTTAACATTTTGCCATAGCTCGCTTCGTTTCCGAGATATTTGCAGATTTATCTCAAGGGAAGGGGCCTGACGGACATATTTCGAGATATTTCTTCTTCTTGTTGTTCTTCTTCTGCACAGCTAAGCTGGAAGTGGCATTTGCAGCTCGCAATAGTGCAGAGTTATCTCAAAGAAAGGGGCCACGGTGTTTCTGTATCTCTATTATGTTGGTGCGGCTTCGGAACTTTTAAATATCTTGATATATCTCGAGATCTACGCATCTGATCAAAAAATATCATAGAACATAAAAAGTAGGAAACTTAATTCTCTACAAAAAAGGTCTCTCAACATTTTGCCATAGCTCGCTTCGTTTCCGAGATACTTGCCGATATATCTCAAGGGAAGGGGCCTGACGGACATATTTCGAGATATTTCTTCTTCTTGTTGTTCTTCTTCTGCACAGCTAAGCTGGAAGTGGCATTTGCAGCTCGCAATTGTGCAGAGTTATCTCAAAGAGAGGGGCCACGGTGTTTCTGTATCTCTATTATGTTGGTGCGGCTTCGGAACTTTTAAATATCTTGATATATCTCGAGAACTACGAATCTGATCAGAAAATATCGTAGAAGATAAAAAGTAGGAAACTTAATTCTCTACAAAAAAGGTCTCTTAACATTTTGCCATAGCTCGCTTCGTTTCCGAGATATTTGCAGATTTATCTCAAGGGAAGTGGCCTGACGGACATATTTCGAGATATTTCTTCTTCTTGTTGTTCTTCTTCTGCACAGCTAAGCTGGAAGTGGCATTTGCAGCTCGCAATAGTGCACAGTTATCTCAAAGAAAGGGGCCACGGTGTTTCTGTATCTCTATTATGTTGGTGCGGCTTCGGAACTTTTAAATATCTCGATATATCTCGAGAACTACGCATCTCATCAGAAAATATCATAGAACATAAAAAGTAGGAAACTTAATTCTCTACAAATAAGGTCTCTTAACATTTTGGCATAGCTCGCTTCGTTTCCGAGATATTTGCAGATTTATCTCAAGGGAAGGGGCCTGACGGACATATTTCGAGATATTTCTTCTTCTTCTTGTTGTTCTTCTTCTGCACAGCTAAGCTGGAAGTGGCATTTGCAGCTCGCAATAGTGCAGAGTTATCGCAAAGAAAGGGGCCACGGTGTTTCTGTATCTCTATTATGTTGGTGCGGCTTCGGAACTTTTAAATATCTTGATATATCTCGAGAACTACGCATCTGATCAAAAAATATCATAGAACATAAAAAGTAGGAAACCTAATTTTCTACAAAAAAGGTCTCTTAACATTTTGCCGTAGCTCGCTTCGTTTCCGAGATATTTGCAGATTTATCTCAAGGGAAGGGGCCTGACGGACATATTTCGAAATATTTCTTATTCTTGTTGTTCTTCTTCTCCACAGCTAAGCTGGAAGTGGCATTTGCAGCTCGCAATAGTGCAGAGTTATCTCAAAGAAAGGGGCCACGGTGTTTCTGTACCTCTATTATGTTGGTGCAGCTTCGGAGCTTTTAAATATCTTGATATATCTCGAGAACTACGCATCTGATCAAAAAATATCATAGAACATAAAAAGTAGGAAACTTAATTCTCTACAAAAAAGGTCTCTTAACGTTTTGCAATAGCTCGCTTCGTTTCCGAGATATTTGCAGATTTATCTCAAGGGAAGGGTCCTGATGGACATATTTCGAGATATTTCTTCTTCTTGTTGTTCTTCTTCTACACAGCTAAACTGGAAGTGGCATTTCCAGCTCGCAATCGTGCAGAGTTATCTCAAAGAAAGGGGCCACGGTGTTTCTGTATCTCTATTATGTTGGTGCGGCTTCGGAACTTTGAAATATCTTGATATATCTCGAGAACTACGCCTCTGATCGAAAAATATCATAGAACATAAAAAGTAGGAAACTTAATTCTCTACAAAAAAGGTCTCTTAACATTTTGCCATAGCTCGCTTCGTTTCCGAGATATTTGCAGATTTATCTCAAGGGAAGGGGCCTGACGGACATATTTCGAGATATTCCTTCTTCTTGTTGTTCTTCTTCTGCACAGCTAAGCTGGAAGTGGCATTTGCAGCTCGCAATAGTGCAGAGTTATCGCAAAGAAAGGGGCCACGGTGTTTCTGTATCTCTATTATGTTGGTACGGCTTCGGAACTTTTAAATATCTTGATATATCTCGAGAGCTACGCATCTGATCAAAAAATATCATAGAACATAAGAAGTAGGAAACCTAATTTTCTACAAAAAAGGTCTCTTAACATTTTGCCGTAGCTCGCTTCGTTTCCGAGATATTTGCAGATTTATCTCAAGGGAAGGGGTCTGACGGACATATTTCGAGATATTTCTTCTTCTTGTTGTTCTTCTTCTGCACAGCTAAGCTGGAAGTGGCATTTGCAGCTCGCAATAGTGCAGAGTTATCTCAAAGAAAGGGGCCACGGTGTTTCTGTATCTCTATTATGTTGGTGCGGCTTCGGAACTTTAAAATATCTTTATATATCTCGAGAACTACGCATCTGATTAAAAAATATCATAGAACGTAAAAAGTAGGAAACTTAATTCTCTACAAATAAAGTCGCTTAACATTTTGCCATAGCTCGCTTCGTTTCCGAGATATTTGCAGATTTATCTCAAGGGAAGGGGCCTGACGGACATATTTCGAGATATTTCTTCTTCTTGTTGTTCTTCTTCTGCACAGCTAAGCTGGAAGTGGCATTTGCAGCTCGCAATAGTGCAGAGTTATCTCAAAGAAAGGGGCCACGGTGTTTCTGTATCTCTATTATTTTGGTGCGGCTTCGGAACTTTTAAATATCTTGATATATCTCGAGAACTACGCATCTGATCAAAAAATATCATAGAACATAAAAAGTAGGAAACTTAATTCTCTACAAAAAAGGTCTCTTAACATTTTGCCATAGCTCGCTTCGTTTCCAAGATACTTGCAGATTTATCTCAAGGGAAGGGGCCTGACGGACATATTTCGAGATATTTCTTCTTCTTGTTGTTCTTCTTCTGCACAGCTAAACTGGAAGTGGCATTTCCAGCTCGCAGTAGTGCCGAGTTATCTCAAAGAAAGGGGCCACGGTGTTTCTGTATCTCTATTATGTTGGTGCGGCTTCGGAACTTTTAAATATCTTGATATATCTCGAGAACTACGCATCTGATCAAAAAATATCATAGAACATAAAAAGTAGGAAACTTAATTCTCTACAAAAAAGGTCTCTTAACATTTTGCCATAGCTCGCTTCGTTTCCGAGATATATGCAGACTTATCTCAAGGGAAGGGGCCTGACGGACATATTTCGAGATATTTCTTCTTCTTGTTGTTCTTCTTCTGCACAGCTAAGCTGGAAGTGGCATTTGCAGCTCGCAATAGTGCAGAGTTATCTCAAAGAAAGGGGCCACGGTGTTTCTGTATCTCTATTATGTTGGTGCGGCTTCGGAACTTTTAAATATCTTGATATATCTCGAGAACTACGCATCTGATCAAATAATATCATACAACATAAAAAGTAGGAAACTTAATTCTCCACAAATAAGGTCTCTTAACATTTTGCCATAGCTCGCTTCGTTTCCGAGATATTTGCAGATTTATCTCAAGGGAAGGGGCCTGACGGACATATTTCGAGATATTTCTTCTTCTTGTTGGTCTTCTTCTGCACAGCTAAGCTGGAAGTGGCATTTGCAGCTCGCAATAGTGCAGAGTTATCTCAAAGAAAGGGGCCACGGTGTTTCTGTATCTCTATTATGTTGGTGCGGCTTCGGAACTTTTAAATATCTTGATATATCTCGAGAGCTACGCATCCGATCAAAAAATATCATACAACATAAAAAGTAGGAAACTTAATTCTCTACAAAAAAGGTCTCTTAACATTTTGCCATGGCTCGCTTCGTTTCCGAGATATTTGCAGATTTATCTCGAGGGAAGGGGCCTGACGGACATATTTCGAGATATTTCTTCTTCTTGTTGTTCTTCTTCTGCACAGCTAAGCTGGACGTGGCATTTACAGCTCGCAATAGTGCAGAGTTATCTCAAAGAAAGGGGCCACGGTGTTTCTGTATCTCTATTATGTTGGTGCGGCTTCGGAACTTTTAAATATCTTGATATATCCCGAGAACTACGCATCTGATCAAAAAATATCATAGAACATAAAAAGTAGGAAACTTAATTCTCTACAAATAAGGTCTCTTAACATTTTGCCATAGCTCGCTTCGTTTCCGAGATATTTGCAGATTTATCTCAAGGGAAGGGGCCTGACGGACATTTTTCGAGATATTTCTTCTTCTTGTTGTTCTTCTTCTGCACAGCTAAGCTGGAAGTGGCATTTGCAGCTCGCAATAGTGCAGAGTTATCTCAAAGAAAGGGGCCACGGTGTTTCTGTATCTCTATTATGTTGGTGCGGCTTCGGAACTTTTAAATATCGTGATATATCTCGAGAACTACGCATCTGATCAAATAATATCATAGAACATAAAAAGTAGGAAACTTAATTCTCTACAAAAAAGGTCTCTTAACATTTTGCCATAGCTCGCTTCGTTTCCGAGATATATGCAGATTTATCTCAAGGGAAGGGGCCTGACGGACATATTTCGAGATATTTCTTCTTCTTGTTGGTCTTCTTCTGCACAGCTAAGCTGGAAGTGGCATTTGCAGCTCGCAATAGTGCAGAGTTATCTCGAAGAAAGGGGCCACGGTGTTTCTGTATCTCTATTATGTTGGTGCGGCTTCGGATCTTTTAAATATCTCGATATATCTCGAAAACTACGCTTCTGATCAAAAAATATCATAGAACGTAAATTGTGGGAAACATAATTCTCTACAAAAAAGGTCTCTTAACATTTTGCCATAGCTCGATTCGTTTCCGAGATATTTGCAGATTTATCTCAAGGGAAGGGGTCTGACGGACATATTTCGAGATATTTCTTCTTCTTGTTGTTCTTCTTCTGCACAGCTAAGCTGGAAGTGGCATTTGCAGCTCGCAATAGTGCAGAGTTATCTCAAAGAAAGGGGCCACGGTGTTTCTGTATCTCTATTATGTTGGTGCGGCTTCGGAACTTTTAAATATCTTGATATATCTCGAGAACTACGCATCTGATCAAAAAATATCATAGAACATAAAAAGTAGGAAACTTAATTCTCTACAAAAAAGGTCTCTTAACATTTTGCCATAGCTCGCTTCGTTTCCGAGATATATGCAGACTTATCTCAAGGGAAGGGGCCTGACGGACATATTTCGAGATATTTCTTCTTCTTGTTGTTCTTCTTCTGCACAGCTAAACTGGAAGTGGCATTTGCAGCTCGCAATAGTGCAGAGTTATCTCAAAGAAAGGGGCCACGGTGTTTCTGTATCTCTATTATGTTGGTGCGGCTTCGGAACTTTTAAATATCTTGATATATCTCGAGAGCTACGCATCCGATCAAAAAATATCATACAACATAAAAAGTAGGAAACTTAATTCTCTACAAAAAAGGTCTCTTAACATTTTGCCATGGCTCGCTTCGTTTCCGAGATATTTGCAGATTTATCTCGAGGGAAGGGGCCTGACGGACATATTTCGAGATATTTCTTCTTCTTGTTGTTCTTCTTCTGCACAGCTAAGCTGGACGTGGCATTTACAGCTCGCAATAGTGCAGAGTTATCTCAAAGAAAGGGGCCACGGTGTTTCTGTATCTCTATTATGTTGGTGCGGCTTCGGAACTTTTAAATATCTTGATATATCCCGAGAACTACGCATCTGATCAAAAAATATCATAGAACATAAAAAGTAGGAAACTTAATTCTCTACAAATAAGGTCTCTTAACATTTTGCCATACCTCGCTTCGTTTCCGAGATATTTGCAGATTTATCTCAAGGGAAGGGGCCTGACGGACATTTTTCGAGATATTTCTTCTTCTTGTTGTTCTTCTTCTGCACAGCTAAGCGGGAAGTGGCATTTGCAGCTCGCAATAGTGCAGAGTTATCTCAAAGAAAGGGGCCACGGTGTTTCTGTATCTCTATTATGTTGGTGCGGCTTCGGAACTTTTAAATATCTTGATATATCTCGAGAACTACGCATCTGATCAAAAAATATCATAGAACATAAAAAGTAGAAAACTTAATTCTCTACAAAAAAGGTCTCTCAACATTTTGCCATAGCTCGCTTCGTTTCCGAGATATATGCAGATTTATCTCAAGGGAAGGGGCCTGACGGACATATTTCGAGATATTTCTTCTTCTTGTTGTTCTTCTTCTGCACAGCTAAACTGGAAGTGGCATTTCCAGCTCGCAGTAGTGCCGAGTTATCTCAAAGAAAGGGGCCACGGTGTTTCTGTATCTCTATTATGTTGGTGCGGCTTCGGAACTTTTAAATATCTTGATATATCTCGAGAACTACGCATCTGATCAAAAAATATCATAGAACATAAAAAGTAGAAAACTTAATTCTCTACAAAAAAGGTCTCTCAACATTTTGCCATAGCTCGCTTCGTTTCCGAGATATATGCAGATTTATCTCAAGGGGAGGGGCCTGACGGACATATTTCGAGATATTTCTTCTTCTTGTTGTTCTTCTTCTGCACAGCTAAGCGGGAAGTGGCATTTGCAGCTCGCAATAGTGCAGAGTTATCTCAAAGAAAGGGGCCACGGTGTTTCTGTATCTCTATTATGTTGGTGCGGCTTCGGAACTTTTAAATATCTTGATATATCCCGAGAACTACGCATCTGATCAAAAAATATCATAGAACATAAAAAGTAGGAAACTTAATTCTCTACAAATAAGGTCTCTTAACATTTTGCCATAGCTCGCTTCGTTTCCGAGATATTTGCAGATTTATCTCAAGGGAAGGGGCCTGACGGACATTTTTCGAGATATTTCTTCTTCTTGTTGTTCTTCTTCTGCACAGCTAAGCTGGAAGTGGCATTTGCAGCTCGCAATAGTGCAGAGTTATCTCAAAGAAAGGGGCCACGGTGTTTCTGTATCTCTATTATGTTGGTGCGGCTTCGGAACTTTTAAATATCGTGATATATCTCGAGAACTACGCATCTGATCAAATAATATCATAGAACATAAAAAGTAGGAAACTTAATTCTCTACAAAAAAGGTCTCTTAACATTTTGCCATAGCTCGCTTCGTTTCCGAGATATATGCAGATTTATCTCAAGGGAAGGGGCCTGACGGACATATTTCGAGATATTTCTTCTTCTTGTTGGTCTTCTTCTGCACAGCTAAGCTGGAAGTGGCATTTGCAGCTCGCAATAGTGCAGAGTTATCTCGAAGAAAGGGGCCACGGTGTTTCTGTATCTCTATTATGTTGGTGCGGCTTCGGATCTTTTAAATATCTCGATATATCTCGAAAACTACGCTTCTGATCAAAAAATATCATAGAACGTAAATTGTGGGAAACATAATTCTCTACAAAAAAGGTCTCTTAACATTTTGCCATAGCTCGATTCGTTTCCGAGATATTTGCAGATTTATCTCAAGGGAAGGGGTCTGACGGACATATTTCGAGATATTTCTTCTTCTTGTTGTTCTTCTTCTGCACAGCTAAGCTGGAAGTGGCATTTGCAGCTCGCAATAGTGCAGAGTTATCTCAAAGAAAGGGGCCACGGTGTTTCTGTATCTCTATTATGTTGGTGCGGCTTCGGAACTTTTAAATATCTTGATATATCTCGAGAACTACGCATCTGATCAAAAAATATCATAGAACATAAAAAGTAGGAAACTTAATTCTCTACAAAAAAGGTCTCTTAACATTTTGCCATAGCTCGCTTCGTTTCCGAGATATATGCAGACTTATCTCAAGGGAAGGGGCCTGACGGACATATTTCGAGATATTTCTTCTTCTTGTTGTTCTTCTTCTGCACAGCTAAACTGGAAGTGGCATTTGCAGCTCGCAATAGTGCAGAGTTATCTCAAAGAAAGGGGCCACGGTGTTTCTGTATCTCTATTATGTTGGTGCGGCTTCGGAACTTTTAAATATCTTGATATATCTCGAGAGCTACGCATCCGATCAAAAAATATCATACAACATAAAAAGTAGGAAACTTAATTCTCTACAAAAAAGGTCTCTTAACATTTTGCCATGGCTCGCTTCGTTTCCGAGATATTTGCAGATTTATCTCGAGGGAAGGGGCCTGACGGACATATTTCGAGATATTTCTTCTTCTTGTTGTTCTTCTTCTGCACAGCTAAGCTGGACGTGGCATTTACAGCTCGCAATAGTGCAGAGTTATCTCAAAGAAAGGGGCCACGGTGTTTCTGTATCTCTATTATGTTGGTGCGGCTTCGGAACTTTTAAATATCTTGATATATCCCGAGAACTACGCATCTGATCAAAAAATATCATAGAACATAAAAAGTAGGAAACTTAATTCTCTACAAATAAGGTCTCTTAACATTTTGCCATACCTCGCTTCGTTTCCGAGATATTTGCAGATTTATCTCAAGGGAAGGGGCCTGACGGACATTTTTCGAGATATTTCTTCTTCTTGTTGTTCTTCTTCTGCACAGCTAAGCGGGAAGTGGCATTTGCAGCTCGCAATAGTGCAGAGTTATCTCAAAGAAAGGGGCCACGGTGTTTCTGTATCTCTATTATGTTGGTGCGGCTTCGGAACTTTTAAATATCTTGATATATCTCGAGAACTACGCATCTGATCAAAAAATATCATAGAACATAAAAAGTAGAAAACTTAATTCTCTACAAAAAAGGTCTCTCAACATTTTGCCATAGCTCGCTTCGTTTCCGAGATATATGCAGATTTATCTCAAGGGAAGGGGCCTGACGGACATATTTCGAGATATTTCTTCTTCTTGTTGTTCTTCTTCTGCACAGCTAAACTGGAAGTGGCATTTCCAGCTCGCAGTAGTGCCGAGTTATCTCAAAGAAAGGGGCCACGGTGTTTCTGTATCTCTATTATGTTGGTGCGGCTTCGGAACTTTTAAATATCTTGATATATCTCGAGAACTACGCATCTGATCAAAAAATATCATAGAACATAAAAAGTAGAAAACTTAATTCTCTACAAAAAAGGTCTCTCAACATTTTGCCATAGCTCGCTTCGTTTCCGAGATATATGCAGATTTATCTCAAGGGGAGGGGCCTGACGGACATATTTCGAGATATTTCTTCTTCTTGTTGTTCTTCTTCTGCACAGCTAAGCGGGAAGTGGCATTTGCAGCTCGCAATAGTGCAGAGTTATCTCAAAGAAAGGGGCCACGGTGTTTCTGTATCTCTATTATGTTGGTGCGGCTTCGGAACTTTTAAATATCTTGATATATCTCGAGAACTACGCATCTGATCAAAAAATATCATAGAACATAAAAAGTAGGAAACTTAATTCTCTACAAAAAAGGTCTCTTAACATTTTGCCATAGCTCGCTTCGTTTCCGAGATATATGCAGACTTATCTCAAGGGAAGGGGCCTGACGGACATATTTCGAGATATTTCTTCTTCTTGTTGTTCTTCTTCTGCACAGCTAAGCTGGAAGTGGCATTTGCAGCTCGCAATAGTGCAGAGTTATCTCAAAGAAAGGGGCCACGGTGTTTCTGTATCTCTATTATGTTGGTGCGGCTTCGGAACTTTTAAATATCTTGATATATCTCGAGAGCTACGCATCCGATCAAAAAATATCATACAACATAAAAAGTAGGAAACTTAATTCTCTACAAAAAAGGTCTCTTAACATTTTGCCATGGCTCGCTTCGTTTCCGAGATATTTGCAGATTTATCTCGAGGGAAGGGGCCTGACGGACATATTTCGAGATATTTCTTCTTCTTGTTGTTCTTCTTCTGCACAGCTAAGCTGGACGTGGCATTTACAGCTCGCAATAGTGCAGAGTTATCTCAAAGAAAGGGGCCACGGTGTTTCTGTATCTCTATTATGTTGGTGCGGCTTCGGAACTTTTAAATATCTTGATATATCCCGAGAACTACGCATCTGATCAAAAAATATCATAGAACATAAAAAGTAGGAAACTTAATTCTCTACAAATAAGGTCTCTTAACATTTTGCCATACCTCGCTTCGTTTCCGAGATATTTGCAGATTTATCTCAAGGGAAGGGGCCTGACGGACATTTTTCGAGATATTTCTTCTTCTTGTTGTTCTTCTTCTGCACAGCTAAGCTGGAAGTGGCATTTGCAGCTCGCAATAGTGCAGAGTTATCTCAAAGAAAGGGGCCACGGTGTTTCTGTATCTCTATTATGTTGGTGCGGCTTCGGAACTTTTAAATATCTTGATATATCTCGAGAACTACGCATCTGATCAAATAATATCATAGAACATAAAAAGTAGGAAACTTAATTCTCTACAAAAAAGGTCTCTTAACATTTTGCCATAGCTCGCTTCGTTTCCGAGATATATGCAGATTTATCTCAAGGGAAGGGGCCTGACGGACATATTTCGAGATATTTCTTCTTCTTGTTGGTCTTCTTCTGCACAGCTAAGCTGGAAGTGGCATTTGCAGCTCGCAATAGTGCAGAGTTATCTCGAAGAAAGGGGCCACGGTGTTTCTGTATCTCTATTATGTTGGTGCGGCTTCGGATCTTTTAAATATCTCGACATATCTCGAAAACTACGCTTCTGATCAAAAAATATCATAGAACGTAAATTGTGGGAAACATAATTCTCTACAAAAAAGGTCTCTTAACATTTTGCCATAGCTCGATTCGTTTCCGAGATATTTGCAGATTTATCTCAAGGGAAGGGGTCTGACGGACATATTTCGAGATATTTCTTCTTCTTGTTGTTCTTCTTCTGCACAGCTAAGCTGGAAGTGGCATTTGCAGCTCGCAATAGTGCAGAGTTATCTGAAAGAAAGGGGCCACGGTGTTTCTGTATCTCTATTATGTTGGTGCGGCTTCGGAACTTTTAAATATCTTGATATATCTCGAGAACTACGCATCTGATCAAAAAATATCATAGAACATAAAAAGTAGGAAACTTAATTCTCTACAAATAAGGTCTCTTAACATTTTGCCATTGCTCGCTTCGTTTCCGAGATATTTGCAGATTTATCTCAAGGGAAGGGGCCTGATGGACATTTTTCGAGATATTTCTTCTTCTTGTTGTTCTTCTTCTGCACAGCTAAGCTGGAAGTGGCATTTGCAGCTCGCAATAGTGCAGAGTTATCTCGTAGAAAGGGGCCACGGTGTTTCTGTATCTCTATTATGTTGGTGCGGCTTCGGAACTTTTAAATATCTTGATATATCTCGAGAACTACGCATCTGATCAAAAAATATCATAGAACATAAAAAGTAGGAAACTTCATTCTCTACCAAAAAGGTCTCTTAACATTTTGCCATAGCTCGCTTCGTTTCCGAGATATATGCAGATTTATCTCAAGGGAAGGGGCCTGACGGACATATTTCGGGACATTTCTTCTTCTTGTTGTTCTTCTTCTGCACAGCTAAACAGGAAGTGGCATTTCCAGCTCGCAATAGTGCAGAGTTATCTGAAAGAAAGGGGCCACGGTGTTTCTGTATCTCTATTATGTTGGTGCGGCTTCGGAACTTTTAAATATCTTGATATATCTCGAGAACTACGCATCTGATCAAATAATATCATAGAACATAAAAAGTAGCAAACTTAATTCTCTACAAATAAGGTCTCTTAACATTTTGCCATAGCTCGCTTCGTTTCCGAGATATTTGCAGATTTATCTCAAGGGAAGGGGCCTGACGGACATATTTCGAGATATTTCTTCTTCTTGTTGTTCTTCTTCTGCACAGCTAAGCTCGAAGTGGCATTTGCAGCTCGCAATAGTGCAGAGTTATCTCAAAGGAAGAGGCCACGGTGTTTCTGTACCTCTATTATGTTGGTGCAGCTTCGGAACTTTTAAATATCTTGATATATCTCGAGAACTACGCATCTGATCAAAAAATATCATCGAACATAAAAAGTAGGAAACTTAATTCTCTACAAAAAAGGTCTCTTAACATTTTGCCATAGCTCGCTTCGTTTCCGAGATATTTGCAGATTTATCTCAAGGGAAGGGGCCTGACGGACATATTTCGGGATATTTCTTCTTCTTGTTGTTCTTCTTCTGCACAGCTAAACAGGAAGTGGCATTTCCAGCTCGCAATAGTGCAGAGTTATCTGAAAGAAAGGGGCCACGGTGTTTCTGTATCTCTATTATGTTGGTGCGGCTTCGGAACTTTTAAATATCTTGATATATCTCGAGAACTACGCATCTGATCAAAAAATATCATAGAACATAAAAAGTAGGAAACTTCATTCTCTACCAAAAAGGTCTCTTAACATTTTGCCATAGCTCGCTTCGCTTCCGAGATATATGCAGATTTATCTCAAGGGAAGGGGCCTGACGGACATATTTCGGGATATTTCTTCTTCTTGTTGTTCTTCTTCTGCACAGCTAAACAGGAAGTGGCATTTCCAGCTCGCAATAGTGCAGAGTTATCTGAAAGAAAGGGGCCACGGTGTTTCTGTATCTCTATTATGTTGGTGCGGCTTCGGAACTTTTAAATATCTTGATATATCTCGAGAACTACGCATCTGATCAAATAATATCATAGAACATAAAAAGTAGGAAACTTAATTCTCTACAAATAAGGTCTCTTAACATTTTGCCATAGCTCGCTTCGTTTCCGAGATATTTGCAGATTTATCTCAAGGGAAGGGGCCTGACGGACATATTTCGAGATATTTCTTCTTCTTGTTGGTCTTCTTCTGCACAGCTAAGCTGGAAGTGGCATTTGCAGCTCGCAATGGTGCAGAGTTATCTCAAAGAAAGGGGCCACGGTGTTTCTGTATCTCTATTATGTTGGTGCGGCTTCGGATCTTTTAAATATCTCGATATATCTCGAAAACTACGCTTCTGATCAAAAAATATCAGAGAACGTAAATTGTAGGAAACATAATTCTCTACAAAAAAGGTCTCTTAACATTTTGCCATAGCTCGCTTCGTTTCCGAGATATTTGCAGATTTATCTCAAGGGAAGGGGCCTGACGGACATATTTCGAGATATTTCTTCTTCTTGTTGTTCTTCTTCTGCACAGCTAAGCTGGAAGTGGCATTTGCAGCGCGCAATAGTGCAGAGTTATCTCAAAGAGAGGGGCCACGGTGTTTCTGTATCTCTATTATGTTGGTGCGGCTTCGGAACTTTTAAATATCTTGATATATCTCGAGAACTACGCCTCTGATCGAAAAATATCATAGAACATAAAAAGTTGGAAACTTAATTCTCTACAAAAAAGGTCTCTTAACATTTTCCCATAGCTGGCATCGTTTCCGAGATGTTTGCAGATTTAGCTCAAGGGAAGGGGCCTGACGGACATATTCCGAGATATTTCTTCTTCTTGTTGTTCCTCTTCTGCACAGCTAAGCTGGAAGTGGCATTTGCAGGTCGCAATAGTGCAGAGTTATCTCAAAGAAAGGGGCCACGGTGTTTCTGTATCTCTATTATGTTGGTGCGGCTTCGGAACTTTTAAATATCTCGATATATCTCGAAAACTACGCTTCTGATCAAAAAATATCAGAGTACGTAAATTGTAGGAAACATAATTCTCTACAAAAAAGGTCTCTTAACATTTTGCCATAGCTCGCTTCGTTTCCGAGATATTTGCAGATTTATCTCAAGGGAAGGGTCCTGACGGACATATTTCGAGGTATTTCTTCTTCTTGTTGTTCTTCTTCTGCACAGCTAAACTGGAAGTGGCATTTCCAGCTCGCAATCATGCAGAGTTATCTCAAAGAGAGGGGCCACGGTGTTTCTGTATCTCTATTATGTTGGTGCGGCTTCGGAACTTTTAAATATCTTGATATATCTCGAGAACTACGCCTCTGATCGAAAAATATGATGGAACATAAAAAGTAGGAAACTTAATTCTCTACAAAAAAGGTCTCTTAACATTTTGCAATAGCTCGCTTCGTTTCCGAGATATTTGCAGATTTATCTCAAGGGAAGGGGCCTGACGGACATATTTCGAGATATTTCTTCTTCTTGTTGTTCTTCTTCTGCACAGCTAAGCTGGAAGTGGCATTTGCAGCTCGCAATAGTGCAGAGTTATCGCAAAGAAAGGGGCCACGGTGTTTCTGTATCTCTATTATGTTGGTGCGGCTTCGGAACTTTTAAATATCTTGATATATCTCGAGAACTACGCCTCTGATCGAAAAATATCATAGAACATAAAAAGTTGGAAACTTAATTCTCTACAAAAAAGGTCTCTTAACATTTTCCCATAGCTGGCATCGTTTCCGAGATGTTTGCAGATTTAGCTCAAGGGAAGGGGCCTGACGGACATATTCCGAGATATTTCTTCTTCTTGTTGTTCCTCTTCTGCACAGCTAAGCTGGAAGTGGCATTTGCAGGTCGCAATAGTGCAGAGTTATCTCAAAGAAAGGGGCCACGCTGTTTCTGTATCTCTATTATGTTGGTGCGGCTTCGGAACTTTTAAATATCTCGATATATCTCGAAAACTACGCTTCTGATCAAAAAATATGAGAGAACGTAAATTGTAGGAAACATAGTTCTCTACAAAAAAGGTCTCTTAACATTTTGCCATAGCTCGCTTCGTTTCCGAGATATTTGCAGATTTATCTCAAGGGAAGGGGCCTGACGGACATATTTCGAGATATTTCTTCTTCTTGTTGTTCTTCTTCTGCACAGCTAAGCTGGAAGTGGCATTTGCAGCTCGCAATAGTGCAGAGTTATCTCAAAGAAAGGGGCCACGGTGTTTCTGAATCTCTATTATGTTGGTGCGGCTTCGGAACTTTTAAATATCTTGATATATCTCGAGAACTACGCATCTGATCAAAAAATATCGTAGAACATAAAAAGTAGGAAACTTAATTCTCTACAAATAAGGTCTCTAAACATTTTGCCATAGCTCGCTTGGTTTCCGAGATATTTGCAGATTTATCTCAAGGGAAGGGGCCTGACGGACATATTTCGAGATATTCCTTCTTCTTGTTGTTCTTCTTCTGCACAGCTAAGCTGGAAGTGGCATTTGCAGCTCGCAATAGTGCAGAGTTACCTCAAAGAAAGGGGCCACGGTGTTTCTGTATCTCTATTATGTTGGTGCCGCTTCGGAACTTTTAAATATCAGGATATATCTCGAGAACTACGCATCTGATCAAAAAATAACATAGAACATAAAAAGTAGGAAACTTAATTCTCTACAAAAATGGTCTCTTAACATTTTGCCATAGCTCGCTTCGTTTCCGAGATATTTGCAGATTTATCTCAAGGGAAGGGGCCTGACGGACATATTTCGAAATATTTCTTATTCTTGTTGTTCTTCTTCTGCACAGCTAAGCTGGAAGTGGCATTTGCAGCTCGCAATAGTGCAGAGTTATCTCAAAGAAAGGGGCCACGGTGTTTCTGTACCTCTATTATGTTGGTGCAGCTTCGGAGCTTTTAAATATCTTGATATATCTCGAGAACTACGCCTCTGATCGAAAAATATGATAGAACATAAAAAGTAGGAAACTTAATTCTCTACAAAAAAGGTCTCTTAACATTTTGCAATAGCTCGCTTCGTTTCCGAGATATTTGCAGATTTATCTCAAGGGAAGGGGCCTGACGGACATATTTCGAGATATTTCTTCTTCTTGTTGTTCTTCTTCTGCACAGCTAAGCTGGAAGTGGCATTTGCAGCTCGCAATAGTGCAGAGTTACCGCAAAGAAAGGGGCCACGGTGTTTCTGTATCTCTATTATGTTGGTGCGGCTTCGGAACTTTTAAATATCTTGATATATCTCGAGAACTACGCATCTGATCAAAAAATATCATAGAACATAAAAAGTAGGAAACCTAATTTTCTACAAAAAAGGTCTCTTAACATTTTGCCGTAGCTCGCTTCGTTTCCGAGATATTTGCAGATTTATCTCAAGGGAAGGGGCCTGACGGACATATTTCGAGATATTTCTTCTTCTTGTTGTTCTTCTTCTGCACAGCTAAGCTGGAAGTGGCATTTGCAGCGAGCAATAGTGCAGAGTTATCTCAAAGAGAGGGGCCACGGTGTTTCTGTATCTCTATTATGTTGGTGCGGCTTCGGAACTTTTAAATATCTTGATATATCTCGAGAACTACGCCTCTGATCGAAAAATATCATAGAACATAAAAAGTTGGAAACTTAATTCTCTACAAAAAAGGTCTCTTAACATTTTCCCATAGCTGGCATCGTTTCCGAGATGTTTGCAGATTTAGCTCAAGGGAAGGGGCCTGACGGACATATTCCGAGATATTTCTTCTTCTTGTTGTTCCTCTTCTGCACAGCTAAGCTGGAAGTGGCATTTGCAGGTCGCAATAGTGCAGAGTTATCTCAAAGAAAGGGGCCACGGTGTTTCTGTATCTCTATTATGTTGGTGCGGCTTCGGAACTTTTAAATATCTCGATATATCTCGAAAACTACGCTTCTGATCAAAAAATATCAGAGTACGTAAATTGTAGGAAACATAATTCTCTACAAAAAAGGTCTCTTAACATTTTGCCGTAGCTCGCTTCGTTTCCGAGATATTTGCAGATTTATCTCAAGGGAAGGGGCCTGACGGACATATTTCGAAATATTTCTTATTCTTGTTGTTCTTCTTCTGCACAGCTAAGCTGGAAGTGGCATTTGCAGCTCGCAATAGTGCAGAGTTATCGCAAAGAAAGGGGCCACGGTGTTTCTGTATCTCTATTATGTTGGTGCGGCTTCGGAACTTTTAAATATCTTGATATATCTCGAGAACTACGCATCTGATCAAAAAATATCATAGGACATAAAAAGTAGGAAACCTAATTTTCTACAAAAAAGGTCTCTTAACATTTTGCCGTAGCTCGCTTCGTTTCCGAGATATTTGCAGATTTATCTCAAGGGAAGGGGCTTGACGGACATATTTCGAGATATTTCTTCTTCTTGTTGTTCTTCTTCTGCACAGCTAAGCTGGAAGTGGCATTTGCAGCTCGCAATAGTGCAGAGTTATCTCAAAGAAAGGGGCCACGGTGTTTCTGTACCTCTATTATGTTGGTGCAGCTTCGGAGCTTTTAAATATCTTGATATATCTCGAGAACTACGCATCTGATCAAAAAATATCATAGAACATAAAAAGTAGGAAACTTAATTCTCTACAAAAAAGGTCTTTTAACGTTTTGCAATAGCTCGCTTCGTTTCCGAGATATTTGCAGATTTATCTCAAGGGAAGGGTCCTGACGGACATATTTCGAGATATTTCTTCTTCTTGTTGTTCTTCTTCTGCACAGCTAAACTGGAAGTGGCATTTCCAGCTCGCAATCATGCAGAGTTATCTCAAAGAGAGGGGCCACGGTGTTTCTGTATCTCTATTATGTTGGTGCGGCTTCGGAACTTTTAAATATCTTGATATATCTCGAGAACTACGCCTCTGATCGAAAAATATCATAGAACATAAAAAGTAGGAAACTTAATTCTCTACAAAAAAGGTCTCTTAACATTTTGCCATAGCTCGCTTCGTTTCCGAGATATTTGCAGATTTATCTCAAGGGAAGGGGCCTGACGGACATATTTCGAGATATTTCTTCTTCTTGTTGTTCCTCTTCTGCACAGCTAAGCTGGAAGTGGCATTTGCAGCGCGCAATAGTGCAGAGTTATCTCAAAGAAACGGGCCACGGTGTTTCTGTATCTCTATTATGTTGGTGCGGCTTCGGAACTTTTAAATATCTTGATATATCTCGAGAACTACGCATCTGATCAAAAAATATCATAGAACATAAAAAGTAGGAAACCTAATTCTCTACAAAAAAGGTCTCTTAACATTTTCCCATAACTGGCATCGTTTCCGAGATATTTGCAGATTTATCTCAAGGGAAGGGGCCTGACGGACATATTTCGAAATATTTCTTATTCTTGTTGTTCTTCTTCTGCACAGCTAAGCTGGAAGTGGCATTTGCAGCTCGCAATAGTGCAGAGTTATCTCAAAGAAAGGGGCCACGGTGTTTCTGTACATCTATTATGTTGGTGCAACTTCGGAGCTTTTAAATATCTTGATATATCTCGAGAACTACGCATCTGATCAAAAAATATCATAGAACATAAAAAGTAGGAAACTTAATTCTCTACAAAAAAGGTCTCTTAACATTTTCCCATAGCTGGCATCGTTTCCGAGATATTTGCAGATTTAGCTCAAGGGACGGGGCCTGACGGACATATTCCGAGATATTTCTTCTTCTTGTTGTTCCCCTTCTGCACAGCTAAGCTGGAAGTGGCATTTGCAGCTCGCAATAGTGCAGAGTTATCTCAAAGAAAGGGGCCACGGTGTTTCTGTATCTCTATTATGTTGGTGCGGCTTCGGAACTTTTAAATATCTCGATATATCTCGAAAACTACGCTTCTGATCAAAAAATATCATAGAACATAAATTGTAGGAAACATAATTCTCTACAAAAAAGGTCTCTTAACATTTTGCCATAGCTCGCTTCGTTTCCGAGATATTTGCAGATATATCTGAAGGGCACGGGCCTGACGGACATATTTCGAGATACTTCTTCTTCTTGTTGTTCTTCTTCTGCACAGCTAAGCTGGAAGTGGCATTTGCAGCTCGGAATAGTGCAGAGTTATCTCAAAGAAAGGGGCCACGGTGTTTCTGTATCTCTATTATGTTGGTGCGGCTTCGGAACTTTTAAATATCTTGATATATCTCGAGAACTACGCATCTGATCAAAAAATATCATAGAACATAAAAAGTAGGAAACATAATTCTGTACAAAAAAGGTCTCTTAACATTTTGCCATAGCTCGCTTCGTTTCCGAGATATTTGCAGATTTATCTCAAGGGAAGGGGCCTGACGGACATATTTCGAGATATTTCTTCTTCTTGTTGTTCTTCTTCTGCACAGCTAAGCTGGAAGTGGCATTTGCGGCTCGCACTAGTGCACAGTTATCTCAAAGAAAGGGGCCACGGTGTTTCTGTATCTCTATTATGTTGGTGCGGCTTCGGAACTTTTAAGTATCTCGATATATCTCGAAAACTACACTTCTGATCAAAAAATATCATAGAACATAAATTGTAGGAAACATAATTCTCTACAAAAAAGGTCGCTTAACATTTTGCCATAGCTCGCTTCGTTTCCGAGATATTTGCAGATTTATCTCATGGGAAGGGGCCTAACGGACATATTTCGAGATATTTCTTCTTCTTGTTGTTCTTCTTCTCACAGCTAAGCTGGAAGTGGCATTTACAGCTCGCAATAGTGCAGAGTTATCTCAAAGAAAGGGGCCACGGTGTTTCTGTATCTCTATTACGTTGGTGCGGCTTCGGAACTTTTAAATATCTTGATATATCTCGAGAACTACGCATCTGATCAAAAAATATCATAGAACATAAAAAGTAGGAAACTTAATTCTCTACAAAAAAGGTCGCTTAACATTTTGCCATAGCTCGCTTCGTTTCCGAGATATTTGCATATTTATCTCAAGGGAAGGGGCCTGACGGACATATTTCGAGATATTTCTTCTTCTTGTTGTTCTTCTTCTGCACAGCTAAGCTGGAAGTGGCATTTGCGGCTCGCACTAGTGCAGAGTTATCTCAAAGAAAGGGGCCACGGTGTTTCTGTATCTCTATTATGTTGGTGCGGCTTCGGAACTTTTAAATATCTCGATATATCTCGAAAACTACGCTTCTGATCAAAAAATATCATAGAACATAAATTGTAGCAAACATAATTCTCTACAAAAAAGGTCTCTTAACATTTTGCCATAGCTCGCTTCGTTTCCGAGATATTTGCAGATATATCTCAAGGGAAGGGGCCTGACGGGCATATTTCGAGATATTTCTTCTTCTTGTTGTTCTTCTTCTCACAGCTAAGCTGGAAGTGGCATTTACAGCTCGCAATAGTGCAGAGTTATCTCAAAGAAACCGGCCACGGTGTTTCTGTATCTCTATTACGTTGGTGCGGCTTCGGAACTTTTAAATATCTTGATATATCTCGAGAACTACGCTTCTGATCAAAAAATATCATAGAACGTAAATTGTAGGAAACATTATTCTCTACAAAAAAGGTCTCTTAACATTTTGCCGTAGCTCTCTTCGTTTCCGAGATATTTGCAGATATATCTCAAGGGAAGGGGCCTGACGGACATATTTCGAGATATTTCTTCTTCTTGTTGTTCTTCTTCTGCACAGCTAAGCTGGAAGTGGCATTTGCAGCTCGCAATAGTGCAGAGTTATCTCAAAGAAAGGGGCCACGGTGTTTCTGTATCTCTATTATGTTGGTGCGGCTTCGGAACTTTTAAATATCTTGATATATCTCGAGAACTACGCATCTGATCAAAAAATATCATAGAACATAAAAAGTAGGAAACTTAATTCTCTACAAAAAAGGTCGCTTAACATTTTGCCATAGCTCGCTTCATTTCCGAGATATTTGCATATTTATCTCAAGGGAAGGGGCCTGACGGACATATTTCGAGATATTTCTTCTTCTTGTTGTTCTTCTTCTGCACAGCTAAGCTGGAAGTGGCATTTGCGGCTCGCACTAGTGCAGAGTTATCTCAAAGAAAGGGGCCACGGTGTTTCTGTATCTCTATTATGTTGGTGCGGCTTCGGAACTTTTAAATATCTCGATATATCTCGAAAACTACGCTTCTGATCAAAAAATATCATAGAACATAAATTGTAGCAAACATAATTCTCTACAAAAAAGGTCTCTTAACATTTTGCCATAGCTCGCTTCGTTTCCGAGATATTTGCAGATATATCTCAAGGGAAGGGGCCTGACGGGCATATTTCGAGATATTTCTTCTTCTTGTTGTTCTTCTTCTCACAGCTAAGCTGGAAGTGGCATTTACAGCTCGCAATAGTGCAGAGTTATCTCAAAGAAACCGGCCACGGTGTTTCTGTATCTCTATTACGTTGGTGCGGCTTCGGAACTTTTAAATATCTTGATATATCTCGAGAACTACGCATCTGATCAAAAAATATCATAGAACATGAAAAGTAGGAAACTTAATTCTCTACAAAAAAGGTCTCTTAACATTTTGCCGTAGCTCTCTTCGTTTCCGAGATATTTGCAGATATATCTCAAGGAAAGGGGCCTGACGGACATATTTCGAGATATTTCTTCTTCTTGTTGTTCTTCTTCTGCACAGCTAAGCTGGAAGTGGCATTTGCAGCTCGCAATAGTGCAGAGTTATCTCAAAGAAAGGGGCCACGGTGTTTCTGTATCTCTATTATGTTGGTGCGGCTTCGGAACTTTTAAATATCTTGATATATCTCGAGAACTACGCATCTGATCAAAAAATATCATAGAACATAAAAAGTAGGAAACTTAATTCTCTACAAAAAAGGTCGCTTAACATTTTGCCATAGCTCGCTTCATTTCCGAGATATTTGCATATTTATCTCAAGGGAAGGGGCCTGACGGACATATTTCGAGATATTTCTTCTTCTTGTTGTTCTTCTTCTGCACAGCTAAGCTGGAAGTGGCATTTGCGGCTCGCACTAGTGCAGAGTTATCTCAAAGAAAGGGGCCACGGTGTTTCTGTATCTCTATTATGTTGGTGCGGCTTCGGAACTTTTAAATATCTCGATATATCTCGAAAACTACGCTTCTGATCAAAAAATATCATAGAACATAAATTGTAGCAAACATAATTCTCTACAAAAAAGGTCTCTTAACATTTTGCCATAGCTCGCTTCGTTTCCGAGATATTTGCAGATATATCTCAAGGGAAGGGGCCTGACGGGCATATTTCGAGATATTTCTTCTTCTTGTTGTTCTTCTTCTCACAGCTAAGCTGGAAGTGGCATTTACAGCTCGCAATAGTGCAGAGTTATCTCAAAGAAACCGGCCACGGTGTTTCTGTATCTCTATTACGTTGGTGCGGCTTCGGAACTTTTAAATATCTTGATATATCTCGAGAACTACGCATCTGATCAAAAAATATCATAGAACATGAAAAGTAGGAAACTTAATTCTCTACAAAAAAGGTCTCTTAACATTTTGCCGTAGCTCTCTTCGTTTCCGAGATATTTGCAGATATATCTCAAGGAAAGGGGCCTGACGGACATATTTCGAGATATTTCTTCTTCTTGTTGTTCTTCTTCTGCACAGCTAAGCTGGAAGTGGCATTTGCAGCTCGCAATAGTGCAGAGTTATCTCAAAGAAAGGGGCCACGGTGTTTCTGTATCTCTATTATGTTGGTGCGGCTTCGGAACTTTTAAATATCTTGATATATCTCGAGAACTACGCATCTGATCAAAAAATATCATAGAACATAAAAAGTAGGAAACTTAATTCTCTACAAAAAAGGTCGCTTAACATTTTGCCATAGCTCGCTTCATTTCCGAGATATTTGCATATTTATCTCAAGGGAAGGGGCCTGACGGACATATTTCGAGATATTTCTTCTTCTTGTTGTTCTTCTTCTGCACAGCTAAGCTGGAAGTGGCATTTGCGGCTCGCACTAGTGCAGAGTTATCTCAAAGAAAGGGGCCACGGTGTTTCTGTATCTCTATTATGTTGGTGCGGCTTCGGAACTTTTAAATATCTCGATATATCTCGAAAACTACGCTTCTGATCAAAAAATATCATAGAACATATATTGTAGCAAACATAATTCTCTACAAAAAAGGTCTCTTAACATTTTGCCATAGCTCGCTTCGTTTCCGAGATATTTGCAGATATATCTCAAGGGAAGGGGCCTGACGGGCATATTTCGAGATATTTCTTCTTCTTGTTGTTCTTCTTCTCACAGCTAAGCTGGAAGTGGCATTTACAGCTCGCAATAGTGCAGAGTTATCTCAAAGAAAGGGGCCACGGTGTTTCTGTATCTCTATTATGTTGGTGCGGCTTCGGAACTTTTAAATATCTCGATATATCTCGAAAACTACGCTTCTGATCAAAAAATATCATAGAACATAAAAAGTAGGAAACTTAATTCTCTACAAAAAAGGTCTCTTAACATTTTGCCATAGCTCGCTTCGTTTCCGAGATATTTGCAGATTTATCTCAAGGGAAGGGGCCTAACGGACATATTTCGAGATATTTCTTCTTCTTGTTGTTCTTCTTCTGCACAGCTAAACTGGAAGTGGCATTTCCAGCTCGCAATAGTGCAGAGTTATCTCAAAGAAAGGGGCCACGGTGTTTCTGTATCTCTATTATGTTGGTGCGGCTTCGGAACTTTTAAATATCTTGATATATCTCGAGAACTACGCATCTGATCAAAAAATATCATAGAACATAAAAAGTAGGAAACTTAATTCCCTTCCAAAAATGTCTCTTAACATTTTGCCATAGCTCGCTTCGTTTCCGAGATATTTGCAGATTTATCTCAAGGGAAGGGGCCTGACGGACATATTTCGAGATATTTCTTCTTCTTGTTGTTCTTCTTCTGCACAGCTAAACTGGAAGTGGCATTTCCAGCTCGCAATAGTGCAGAGTTATCTCAAAGAATGGGGCCACGGTGTTTCTGTATCTCTATTATGTTGGTGCGGCTTCGGAACTTTTAAATATCTTGATATATCTCGAGAACTACGCATCTGATCAAAAAATATCATAGAACATAAAAAGTAGGAAACTTAATTCCCTTCCAAAAATGTCTCTTAACATTTTGCCATAGCTCGCTTCGTTTCCGAGATATTTGCAGATTTATCTCAAGGGAAGGGGCCTGACGGACATATTTCGAGATATTTCTTCTTCTTGTTGTTCTTCTTCTGCACAGCTAAGCTGGAAGTGGCATTTGCGGCTCGCACTAGTGCAGAGTTATCTCAAAGAAAGGGGCCACGGTGTTTCTGTATCTCTATTATGTTGGTGCGGCTTCGGAACTTTTAAATATCTTGATATATCTCGAGAACTACGCATCTGATCAAAAAATATCATAGAACATAAAAAGTAGGAAACTTAATTCTCTACAAAAAAGGTCTCTTAACATTTTGCCATAGCTCGCTTCGTTTCCGAGATATTTGCAGATTTATCTCAAGGGAAGGGGCCTAACGGACATATTTCGAGATATTTCTTCTTCTTGTTGTTCTTCTTCTGCACAGCTAAGTTGGAAGTGGCATTTGCGGCTCGCACTAGTGCAGAGTTATCTCAAAGAAAGGGGCCACGGTGTTTCTGTATCTCTATTATGTTGGTGCGGTTTCGGAACTTTTAAATATCTTGATATATCTCGAGAACTACGCATCTGATCAAAAAATATCATAGAACATAAAAAGTAGCAAACTTAATTCTCTACAAATAAGGTCTCTTAACATTTTGCCATAGCTCGCTTCGTTTCCGAGATATTTGCAGATATATCTCAAGGGAAGGGGCCTCACGGACATATTTCGAGATATTTCTTCTTCTTGTTGTTCTTCTTCTGCACAGCTAAGCTGGAAGTGGCACTTGCAGCTCGCAATAGTGCAGAGATATCTCAAAGAAAGGGGCCACGGTGTTTCTGTATCTCTATTATGTTGGTGCGGCTTCAGAACTTTTAAATATCTCGATATATCTCGAAAACTACGCTTCTGATCAAAAAATATCATAGAACATAAATTGTAGGAAACATAATTCTCTACAAAAAAGGTCTCTTAACATTTTGCCATAGCTCGCTTCGTTTCCGAGATATTTGCAGATATATCTCAAGGGAAGGGGCCTGACGGACATATTTCGAGATATTTCTTCTTCTTGTTGTTCTTCTTCTGCACAGCTAAGCTGGAAGTGGCATTTACAGCTCGCAATAGTGCAGAGTTATCTCAAAGAAAGGGGCCACGGTGTTTCTGTATCTCTATTATGTTGGTGCGGCTTCGGAACTTTTAAATATCTCGATATATCTCGAAAACTACGCTTCTGATCAAAAAATATCATAGAACATAAAAAGTAGGAAACTTAATTCTCTACAAAAAAGGTCTCTTAACATTTTGCCATAGCTCGCTTCGTTTCCGAGATATTTGCAGATTTATCTCAAGGGAAGGGGCCTAACGGACATATTTCGAGATATTTCTTCTTCTTGTTGTTCTTCTTCTGCACAGCTAAACTGGAAGTGGCATTTCCAGCTCGCAATAGTGCAGAGTTATCTCAAAGAAAGGGGCCACGGTGTTTCTGTATCTCTATTATGTTGGTGCGGCTTCGGAACTTTTAAATATCTTGATATATCTCGAGAACTACGCATCTGATCAAAAAATATCATAGAACATAAAAAGTAGGAAACTTAATTCCCTTCCAAAAATGTCTCTTAACATTTTGCCATAGCTCGCTTCGTTTCCGAGATATTTGCAGATTTATCTCAAGGGAAGGGGCCTGACGGACATATTTCGAGATATTTCTTCTTCTTGTTGTTCTTCTTCTGCACAGCTAAACTGGAAGTGGCATTTCCAGCTCGCAATAGTGCAGAGTTATCTCAAAGAATGGGGCCACGGTGTTTCTGTATCTCTATTATGTTGGTGCGGCTTCGGAACTTTTAAATATCTTGATATATCTCGAGAACTACGCATCTGATCAAAAAATATCATAGAACATAAAAAGTAGGAAACTTAATTCCCTTCCAAAAATGTCTCTTAACATTTTGCCATAGCTCGCTTCGTTTCCGAGATATTTGCAGATTTATCTCAAGGGAAGGGGCCTGACGGACATATTTCGAGATATTTCTTCTTCTTGTTGTTCTTCTTCTGCACAGCTAAGCTGGAAGTGGCATTTGCGGCTCGCACTAGTGCAGAGTTATCTCAAAGAAAGGGGCCACGGTGTTTCTGTATCTCTATTATGTTGGTGCGGCTTCGGAACTTTTAAATATCTTGATATATCTCGAGAACTACGCATCTGATCAAAAAATATCATAGAACATAAAAAGTAGGAAACTTAATTCTCTACAAAAAAGGTCTCTTAACATTTTGCCATAGCTCGCTTCGTTTCCGAGATATTTGCAGATTTATCTCAAGGGAAGGGGCCTAACGGACATATTTCGAGGTATTTCTTCTTCTTGTTGTTCTTCTTCTGCACAGCTAAGTTGGAAGTGGCATTTGCGGCTCGCACTAGTGCAGAGTTATCTCAAAGAAAGGGGCCACGGTGTTTCTGTATCTCTATTATGTTGGTGCGGTTTCGGAACTTTTAAATATCTTGATATATCTCGAGAACTACGCATCTGATCAAAAAATATCATAGAACATAAAAAGTAGGAAACTTAATTCTCTACAAATAAGGTCTCTTAACATTTTGCCATAGCTCGCTTCGTTTCCGAGATATTTGCAGATATATCTCAAGGGAAGGGGCCTCACGGACATATTTCGAGATATTTCTTCTTCTTGTTGTTCTTCTTCTGCACAGCTAAGCTGGAAGTGGCATTTGCAGCTCGCAATAGTGCAGAGATATCTCAAAGAAAGGGGCCACGGTGTTTCTGTATCTCTATTATGTTGGTGCGGCTTCAGAACTTTTAAATATCTCGATATATCTCGAAAACTACGCTTCTGATCAAAAAATATCATAGAACATAAATTGTAGGAAACATAATTCTCTACAAAAAAGGTCTCTTAACATTTTGCCATAGCTCGCTTCGTTTCCGAGATATTTGCAGATATATCTCAAGGGAAGGGGCCTGACGGACATATTTCGAGATATTTCTTCTTCTTGTTGTTCTTCTTCTGCACAGCTAAGCTGGAAGTGGCATTTACAGCTCGCAATAGTGCAGAGTTATCTCAAAGAAAGGGGCCACGGTGTTTCTGTATCTCTATTATGTTGGTGCGGCTTCGGAACTTTTAAATATCTCGATATATCTCGAAAACTACGCTTCTGATCAAAAAATATCATAGAACATAAAAAGTAGGAAACTTAATTCTCTACAAAAAAGGTCTCTTAACATTTTGCCATAGCTCGCTTCGTTTCCGAGATATTTGCAGATTTATCTCAAGGGAAGGGGCCTAACGGACATATTTCGAGATATTTCTTCTTCTTGTTGTTCTTCTTCTGCACAGCTAAACTGGAAGTGGCATTTCCAGCTCGCAATAGTGCAGAGTTATCTCAAAGAAAGGGGCCACGGTGTTTCTGTATCTCTATTATGTTGGTGCGGCTTCGGAACTTTTAAATATCTTGATATATCTCGAGAACTACGCATCTGATCAAAAAATATCATAGAACATAAAAAGTAGGAAACTTAATTCCCTTCCAAAAATGTCTCTTAACATTTTGCCATAGCTCGCTTCGTTTCCGAGATATTTGCAGATTCATCTCAAGGGAAGGGGTCTGACGGACATATTTCGAGATATTTCTTCTTCTTGTTGTTCTTCTTCTGCACAGCTAAGCTGGAAGTGGCATTTGCAGCTCGCAATAGTGCAGAGTTATCTCAAAGAAAGGGGCCACGGTGTTTCTGTATCTCTATTATGTTGGTGCCGCCTCGGAACTTTTAAATATCTTGATATATCTCGAGAACTACGCATCTGATCAAAAAATATCATAGAACATAAAAAGTAGGAAACTTAATTCTCTACAAAAAAGGTCTCTTAACATTTTGCCATAGCTCGCTTCGTTTCCGAGATATTTGCATATTTATCTCAAGGAAATGGGCCTGACGGACATGTTTCGAGATATTTCTTCTTCTTGTTGTTCTTCTTCTGCACAGCTAAGCTGGAAGTGGCATTTGCGGCTCGCACTAGTGCAGAGTTATCTCAAAGAAAGGGGCCACGGTGTTTCTGTATCTCTATTATGTTGGTGCGGCTTCGGAACTTTTAAATATCTTGATATATCTCGAGAACTACGCATCTGATCAAAAAATATCATAGAACATAAAAAGTAGGAAACTTAATTCTCTACAAATAAGGTCTCTTAACATTTTGCCATAGCTCGCTTCGTTTCCGAGATATTTGCAGATATATCTCAAGGGAAGGGGCCTCACGGATATATTTCGAGATATTTCTTCTTCTTGTTGTTCTTCTTCTGCACAGCTAAGCTGGAAGTGGCATTTGCAGCTCGCAATAGTGCAGAGATATCTCAAAGAAAGGGGCCACGGTGTTTCTGTATCTCTATTATGTTGGTGCGGCTTCAGAACTTTTAAATATCTCGATATATCTCGAAAACTACGCTTCTGATCAAAAAATATCATAGAACATAAATTGTAGGAAACATAATTCTCTACAAAAAAGGTCTCTTAACATTTTGCCATAGCTCGCTTCGTTTCCGAGATATTTGCAGATATATCTCAAGGGAAGGGGCCTGACGGACATATTTCGAGATATTTCTTCTTTTTGTTGTTCTTCTTCTGCACAGCTAAGCTGGAAGTGGCATTTACAGCTCGCAATAGTGCAGAGTTATCTCAAAGAAAGGGGCCACGGTGTTTCTGTATCTCTATTATGTTGGTGCGGCTTCGGAACTTTTAAATATCTCGATATATCTCGAAAACTACGCTTCTGATCAAAAAATATCATAGAACATAAAAAGTAGGAAACTTAATTCTCTACAAAAAAGGTCTCTTAACATTTTGCCATAGCTCGCTTCGTTTCCGAGATATTTGCAGATTTATCTCAAGGGAAGGGGCCTAACGGACATATTTCGAGATATTTCTTCTTCTTGTTGTTCTTCTTCTGCACAGCTAAACTGGAAGTGGCATTTCCAGCTCGCAATAGTGCAGAGTTATCTCAAAGAAAGGGGCCACGGTGTTTCTGTATCTCTATTATGTTGGTGCGGCTTCGGAACTTTTAAATATCTTGATATATCTCGAGAACTACGCATCTGATCAAAAAATATCATAGAACATAAAAAGTAGGAAACTTAATTCCCTTCCAAAAATGTCTCTTAACATTTTGCCATAGCTCGCTTCGTTTCCGAGATATTTGCAGATTTATCTCAAGGGAAGGGGCCTGACGGACATATTTCGAGATATTTCTTCTTCTTGTTGTTCTTCTTCTGCACAGCTAAGCTGGAAGTGGCATTTGCAGCTCGCAATAGTGCAGAGTTATCTCAAAGAATGGGGCCACGGTGTTTCTGTATCTCTATTATGTTGGTGCGGCCTCGGAACTTTTAAATATCTTGATATATCTCGAGAACTACGCTTCTGATCAAAAAATATCGTAGAACGTAAATTGTAGGAAACATTATTCTCTACAAAAAAGGTCTCTTAACATTTTGCCATAGCTCGCTTCGTTTCCGAGATATTTGCAGATTCATCTCAAGGGAAGAGGTCTGACGGACATATTTCGAGATATTTCTTCTTCTTGTTGTTCTTCTTCTGCACAGCTAAGCTGGAAGTGGCATTTGCAGCTCGCAATAGTGCAGAGTTATCTCAAAGAAAGGGGCCACGGTGTTTCTGTATCTCTATTATGTTGGTGCCGCCTCGGAACTTTTAAATATCTTGATATATCTCGAGAACTACGCATCTGATCAAAAAATATCATAGAACATAAAAAGTAGGAAACTTAATTCTCTACAAAAAAGGTCTCTTAACATTTTGCCATAGCTCGCTTCGTTTCCGAGATATTTGCATATTTATCTCAAGGAAATGGGCCTGACGGACATGTTTCGAGATATTTCTTCTTCTTGTTGTTCTTCTTCTGCACAGCTAAGCTGGAAGTGGCATTTGCGGCTCGCACTAGTGCAGAGTTATCTCAAAGAAAGGGGCCACGGTGTTTCTGTATCTCTATTATGTTGGTGCGGCTTCGGAACTTTTAAATATCTTGATATATCTCGAGAACTACGCATCTGATCAAAAAATATCATAGAACATAAAAAGTAGGAAACTTAATTCTCTACAAAAAAGGTCTCTTAACATTTTGCCATAGCTCGCTTTGTTTCCGAGATATTTGCAGATTTATCTCAAGGGAAGGGGCCTGACGGACATATTTCGAGATATTTCTTCTTCTTGTTGTTCTTCTTCTGCACAGCTAAGCTGGAAGTGGCATTTGCGGCTCGCACTATTGCAGAGTTATCTCAAAGAAAGGGGCCACGGTGTTTCTGTATCTCTATTATGTTGGTGCGGCTTCGGAACTTTTAAATATCTTGATATATCTCGAGAACTACGCGTCTGATCAAAAAATATCATAGAACATAAAAAGTAGGAAACATAATTCTCTACAAAAAAGGTCTCTTAACATTTTGCCATAGCTCGCTTCGTTTCCGAGATATTTGCAGATTTATCTCAAGGGAAGGGGCCTGACGGACATATTTCGAGATATTTCTTCTTCTTGTTGTTCTTCCTCTGCACAGCTAAGCTGGAAGTGGCATTTGCGGCTCGCACTAGTGCAGAGTTATCTCAAAGAAAGGGGCCACGGTGTTTCTGTATCTCTATTATGTTGGTGCGGCTTCGGAACTTTTAAATATCTTGATATATCTCGAGAACTACGCATCTGATCAAAAAATATCATAGAACATAAAAAGTAGGAAACTTAATTCCCTTCCAAAAATGTCTCTTAACATTTTGCCATAGCTCGCTTCGTTTCCGAGATATTTGCAGATTTATCTCAAGGGAAGGGGCCTGACGGACATATTTCGAGATATTTCTTCTTCTTGTTGTTCTTCTTCTGCACAGCTAAGCTGGAAGTGGCATTTGCAGCTCGCAATAGTGCAGAGTTATCTCAAAGAATGGGGCCACGGTGTTCCTGTATCTCTATTATGTTGGTGCGGCCTCGGAACTTTTAAATATCTTGATATATCTCGAGAACTACGCTTCTGATCAAAAAATATCATAGAACGTAAATTGTAGGAAACATTATTCTCTACAAAAAAGGTCTCTTAACATTTTGCCATAGCTCGCTTCGTTTCCGAGATATTTGCAGATTCATCTCAAGGGAAGAGGTCTGACGGACATATTTCGAGATATTTCTTCTTCTTGTTGTTCTTCTTCTGCACAGCTAAGCTGGAAGTGGCATTTGCAGCTCGCAATAGTGCAGAGTTATCTCAAAGAAAGGGGCCACGGTGTTTCTGTATCTCTATTATGTTGGTGCCGCCTCGGAACTTTTAAATATCTTGATATATCTCGAGAACTACGCATCTGATCAAAAAATATCATAGAACATAAAAAGTAGGAAACTTAATTCTCTACAAAAAAGGTCTCTTAACATTTTGCCATAGCTCGCTTCGTTTCCGAGATATTTGCATATTTATCTCAAGGAAATGGGCCTGACGGACATGTTTCGAGATATTTCTTCTTCTTGTTGTTCTTCTTCTGCACAGCTAAGCTGGAAGTGGCATTTGCGGCTCGCACTAGTGCAGAGTTATCTCAAAGAAAGGGGCCACGGTGTTTCTGTATCTCTATTATGTTGGTGCGGCTTCGGAACTTTTAAATATCTTGATATATCTCGAGAACTACGCATCTGATCAAAAAATATCATAGAACATAAAAAGTAGGAAACTTAATTCTCTACAAAAAAGGTCTCTTAACATTTTGCCATAGCTCGCTTTGTTTCCGAGATATTTGCAGATTTATCTCAAGGGAAGGGGCCTGACGGACATATTTCGAGATATTTCTTCTTCTTGTTGTTCTTCTTCTGCACAGCTAAGCTGGAAGTGGCATTTGCGGCTCGCACTATTGCAGAGTTATCTCAAAGAAAGGGGCCACGGTGTTTCTGTATCTCTATTATGTTGGTGCGGCTTCGGAACTTTTAAATATCTTGATATATCTCGAGAACTACGCGTCTGATCAAAAAATATCATAGAACATAAAAAGTAGGAAACATAATTCTCTACAAAAAAGGTCTCTTAACATTTTGCCATAGCTCGCTTCGTTTCCGAGATATTTGCAGATTTATCTCAAGGGAAGGGGCCTGACGGACATATTTCGAGATATTTCTTCTTCTTGTTGTTCTTCCTCTGCACAGCTAAGCTGGAAGTGGCATTTGCGGCTCGCACTAGTGCAGAGTTATCTCAAAGAAAGGGGCCACGGTGTTTCTGTATCTCTATTATGTTGGTGCGGCTTCGGAACTTTTAAATATCTCGATATATCTCGAAAACTACGCTTCTGATCAAAAAATATCATAGAACATAAAACGTAGGAAACTTAATTCTCTACAAAAAAGGTCTCTTAACATTTTGCCATAGCTCGCATCGTTTCCGAGATATTTGCAGATTTATCTTAAGGGAAGGGGCCTGACGGACATATTTCGAGATATTTCTTCTTCTTGTTGTTCTTCTTCTGCACAGCTAAGCTGGAAGTGGCATTTGCGGCTCGCACTAGTGCAGAGTTATCTCAAAGAAAGGGGCCACGGTGTTTCTGTATCTCTATTATGTTGGTGCGGCTTCGGAACTTTTAAATATCTTGATATATCTCGAGAACGACGCGTCTGATCAAAAAATATCATAGAACATAAAAAGTAGGAAACATAATTCTCTACAAAAAAGGTCTCTTAACATTTTGCCATAGCTCGCTTCGTTTCCGAGATATTTGCAGATATATCTCAAGGGAAGGGGCCTGACGGACATATTTCGAGATATTTCTTCTTCTTGTTGTTCTTCTTCTGCACAGCTAAGCTGGAAGTGGCATTTACAGCTCGCAATAGTGCTGAGTTATCTCAAAGAAAGGGGCAACGGTGTTTCTGTATCTCTATTATGTTGGTGCGGCTTCGGAACTTTTAAATATCTTGATATATCTCGAGAACTACGCGTCTGATCAAAAAATATCATAGAACATAAAAAGTAGGAAACTTAATTCTCTACAAAAACGGTCTCTTAACATTTTGCCATAGCTCGCTTCGTTTCCGAGATATTTGCAGATATATCTCAAGGGAAGGGGCCTGACGGACATATTTCGAGATATTTCTTCTTCTTGTTGTTCTTCTTCTGCACAGCTAAGCTGGAAGTGCCATTTGCGGCTCGCACTAGTGCACAGTTATCTCAAAGAAAGGGGCCACGGTGTTTCTGTATCTCTATTATGTTGGTGCGGCTTCGGAACTTTTAAATATCTTGATATATCTCGAGAACTACGCATCTGATCAAAAAATATAATAGAACATAAAAAGTAGGAAACTTAATTCTCTACAAAAAAGGTCTCTTAATATTTTGCCATAGCTCGCTTCGTTTCCGAGATATTTGCAGATTCAGCTCAAAGGAACGGGCCTGACGGACATATTTCGAGATACTTCTTCTTCTTGTTGTTCTTCCTCTGCACAGCTAAGCTGGAAGTGGCATTTGCAGCTCGCAATAGTGCAGAGTTATCTCAAAGAAAGGGGCCACGGTGTTTCTGTATCTCTATTATGTTGGTGCGGCTTCGGAACTTTTAAATATCTCGATATATCTCGAAAACTACGCTTCTGATCAAAAAATATCATAGAACATAAATTGTAGGAAAGATAATTCTCTACAAAAAAGGTCTCTTAACATTTTGCCATAGCTCGCTTCGTTTCCGAGATATTTGCAGATATATCTCAAGGGAAGGGGCCTGACGGACATATTTCGAGATATTTCTTCTTCTTGTTGTTCTTCTTCTGCACAGCTAAGCTGGAAGTGGCATTTACAGCTCGCAATAGTGCAGAGTTATCTCAAAGAAAGGGGCCACGGTGTTTCTGTATCTCTATTATGTTGGTGCGGCTTCGGAACTTTTAAATATCTCGATATATCTCGAAAACTACGCTTCTGATCAAAAAATATCATAGAACATAAAAAGTAGGAAACTTAATTCTCTACAAAAAAGGTCTCTTAACATTTTGCCATAGCTCGCTTCGTTTCCGAGATATTTGCAGATTTATCTCAAGGGAAGGGGCCTAACGGACATATTTCGAGATATTTCTTCTTCTTGTTGTTCTTCTTCTGCACAGCTAAACTGGAAGTGGCATTTCCAGCTCGCAATAGTGCAGAGTTATCTCAAAGAAAGGGGCCACGGTGTTTCTGTATCTCTATTATGTTGGTGCGGCTTCGGAACTTTTAAATATCTTGATATATCTCGAGAACTACGCATCTGATCAAAAAATATCATAGAACATAAAAAGTAGGAAACTTAATTCCCTTCCAAAAATGTCTCTTAACATTTTGCCATAGCTCGCTTCGTTTCCGAGATATTTGCAGATTTATCTCAAGGGAAGGGGCCTGACGGACATATTTCGAGATATTTCTTCTTCTTGTTGTTCTTCTTCTGCACAGCTAAGCTGGAAGTGGCATTTGCAGCTCGCAATAGTGCAGAGTTATCTCAAAGAATGGGGCCACGGTGTTTCTGTATCTCTATTATGTTGGTGCGGCCTCGGAACTTTTAAATATCTTGATATATCTCGAGAACTACGCTTCTGATCAAAAAATATCATAGAACGTAAATTGTAGGAAACATAATTCTCCACAAAAAAGGTCTCTTAACATTTTGCCATAGCTCGCTTCGTTTCCGAGATATTTGCAGATATATCTCAAGGGAAGGGGCCTGACGGACATATTTCGAGATATTTCTTCTTCTTGTTGTTCTTCTTCTGCACAGCTAAGCTGGAAGTGGCATTTGCGGCTCGCACTAGTGCAGAGTTATCTCAAAGAAAGGGGCCACGGTGTTTCTGTATCTCTATTATGTTGGTGCGGCTTCAGAACTTTTAAATATCTCGATATATCTCGAAAACTAGGCTTCTGATCAAAAAATATCATTGAACATAAATTGTAGGAAACATAATTCTCTACAAAAAAGGTCTCTTAACATTTTGCCATAGCTCGCTTCGTTTCCGAGATATTTGCAGATATATCTCAAGGGAAGGGGCCTGACGGACATATTTCGAGATATTTCTTCTTCTTGTTGTTCTTCCTCTGCACAGCTAAGCTGGAAGTGGCATTTGCAGCTCGCAATAGTGCAGAGTTATCTCAAAGAAAGGGGCCACGGTGTTTCTGTATCTCTATTATGTTGGTGCGGCTTCGGAACTTTTAAATATCTCGATATATCTCGAAAACTACGCTTCTGATCAAAAAATATCATAGAACATAAATTGTAGGAAAGATAATTCTCTACAAAAAAGGTCTCTTAACATTTTGCCATAGCTCGCTTCGTTTCCGAGATATTTGCAGATATATCTCAAGGGAAGGGGCCTGACGGACATATTTCGAGATATTTCTTCTTCTTGTTGTTCTTCTTCTGCACAGCTAAGCTGGAAGTGGCATTTACAGCTCGCAATAGTGCAGAGTTATCTCAAAGAAAGGGGCCACGGTGTTTCTGTATCTCTATTATGTTGGTGCGGCTTCGGAACTTTTAAATATCTCGATATATCTCGAAAACTACGCTTCTGATCAAAAAATATCATAGAACATAAAAAGTAGGAAACTTAATTCTCTACAAAAAAGGTCTCTTAACATTTTGCCATAGCTCGCTTCGTTTCCGAGATATTTGCAGATTTATCTCAAGGGAAGGGGCCTAACGGACATATTTCGAGATATTTCTTCTTCTTGTTGTTCTTCTTCTGCACAGCTAAACTGGAAGTGGCATTTCCAGCTCGCAATAGTGCAGAGTTATCTCAAAGAAAGGGGCCACGGTGTTTCTGTATCTCTATTATGTTGGTGCGGCTTCGGAACTTTTAAATATCTTGATATATCTCGAGAACTACGCATCTGATCAAAAAATATCATAGAACATAAAAAGTAGGAAACTTAATTCCCTTCCAAAAATGTCTCTTAACATTTTGCCATAGCTCGCTTCGTTTCCGAGATATTTGCAGATTTATCTCAAGGGAAGGGGCCTGACGGACATATTTCGAGATATTTCTTCTTCTTGTTGTTCTTCTTCTGCACAGCTAAGCTGGAAGTGGCATTTGCAGCTCGCAATAGTGCAGAGTTATCTCAAAGAATGGGGCCACGGTGTTTCTGTATCTCTATTATGTTGGTGCGGCCTCGGAACTTTTAAATATCTTGATATATCTCGAGAACTACGCTTCTGATCAAAAAATATCGTAGAACGTAAATTGTAGGAAACATAATTCTCCACAAAAAAGGTCTCTTAACATTTTGCCATATCTCGCTTCGTTTCCGAGATATTTGCAGATTTATCTCAAGGGAAGGGGCCTAACGGACATATTTCGAGATATTTCTTCTTCTTGTTGTTCTTCTTCTGCACAGCTAAACTGGAAGTGGCATTTCCAGCTCGCAATAGTGCAGAGTTATCTCAAAGAAAGGGGCCACGGTGTTTCTGTATCTCTATTATGTTGGTGCGGCTTCGGAACTTTTAAATATCTTGATATATCTCGAGAACTACGCATCTGATCAAAAAATATCATAGAACATAAAAAGTAGGAAACTTAATTCCCTTCCAAAAATGTCTCTTAACATTTTGCCATAGCTCGCTTCGTTTCCGAGATATTTGCAGATTTATCTCAAGGGAAGGGGCCTGACGGACATATTTCGAGATATTTCTTCTTCTTGTTGTTCTTCTTCTGCACAGCTAAGCTGGAAGTGGCATTTGCGGCTCGCACTAGTGCAGAGTTATCTCAAAGAAAGGGGCCACGGTGTTTCTGTATCTCTATTATGTTGGTGCGGCTTCGGAACTTTTAAATATCTTGATATATCTCGAGAACTACGCATCTGATCAAAAAATATCATAGAACATAAAAAGTAGGAAACTTAATTCTCTACAAAAAAGGTCTCTTAACATTTTGCCATAGCTCGCTTCGTTTCCGAGATATTTGCAGATTTATCTCAAGGGAAGGGGCCTAACGGACATATTTCGAGATATTTCTTCTTCTTGTTGTTCTTCTTCTGCACAGCTAAGTTGGAAGTGGCATTTGCGGCTCGCACTAGTGCAGAGTTATCTCAAAGAAAGGGGCCACGGTGTTTCTGTATCTCTATTATGTTGGTGCGGTTTCGGAACTTTTAAATATCTTGATATATCTCGAGAACTACGCATCTGATCAAAAAATATCATAGAACATAAAAAGTAGGAAACTTAATTCTCTACAAATAAGGTCTCTTAACATTTTGCCATAGCTCGCTTCGTTTCCGAGATATTTGCAGATATATCTCAAGGGAAGGGGCCTCACGGACATATTTCGAGATATTTCTTCTTCTTGTTGTTCTTCTTCTGCACAGCTAAGCTGGAAGTGGCATTTGCAGCTCGCAATAGTGCAGAGATATCTCAAAGAAAGGGGCCACGGTGTTTCTGTATCTCTATTATGTTGGTGCGGCTTCAGAACTTTTAAATATCTCGATATATCTCGAAAACTACGCTTCTGATCAAAAAATATCATAGAACATAAATTGTAGGAAACATAATTCTCTACAAAAAAGGTCTCTTAACATTTTGCCATAGCTCGCTTCGTTTCCGAGATATTTGCAGATATATCTCAAGGGAAGGGGCCTGACGGACATATTTCGAGATATTTCTTCTTCTTGTTGTTCTTCTTCTGCACAGCTAAACTGGAAGTGGCATTTCCAGCTCGCAATAGTGCAGAGTTATCTCAAAGAATGGGGCCACGGTGTTTCTGTATCTCTATTATGTTGGTGCGGCTTCGGAACTTTTAAATATCTTGATATATCTCGAGAACTACGCATCTGATCAAAAAATATCATAGAACATAAAAAGTAGGAAACTTAATTCCCTTCCAAAAATGTCTCTTAACATTTTGCCATAGCTCGCTTCGTTTCCGAGATATTTGCAGATTTATCTCAAGGGAAGGGGCCTGACGGACATATTTCGAGATATTTCTTCTTCTTGTTGTTCTTCTTCTGCACAGCTAAGCTGGAAGTGGCATTTGCGGCTCGCACTAGTGCAGAGTTATCTCAAAGAAAGGGGCCACGGTGTTTCTGTATCTCTATTATGTTGGTGCGGCTTCGGAACTTTTAAATATCTTGATATATCTCGAGAACTACGCATCTGATCAAAAAATATCATAGAACATAAAAAGTAGGAAACTTAATTCTCTACAAAAAAGGTCTCTTAACATTTTGCCATAGCTCGCTTCGTTTCCGAGATATTTGCAGATTTATCTCAAGGGAAGGGGCCTAACGGACATATTTCGAGGTATTTCTTCTTCTTGTTGTTCTTCTTCTGCACAGCTAAGTTGGAAGTGGCATTTGCGGCTCGCACTAGTGCAGAGTTATCTCAAAGAAAGGGGCCACGGTGTTTCTGTATCTCTATTATGTTGGTGCGGTTTCGGAACTTTTAAATATCTTGATATATCTCGAGAACTACGCATCTGATCAAAAAATATCATAGAACATAAAAAGTAGGAAACTTAATTCTCTACAAATAAGGTCTCTTAACATTTTGCCATAGCTCGCTTCGTTTCCGAGATATTTGCAGATATATCTCAAGGGAAGGGGCCTCACGGACATATTTCGAGATATTTCTTCTTCTTGTTGTTCTTCTTCTGCACAGCTAAGCTGGAAGTGGCATTTGCAGCTCGCAATAGTGCAGAGATATCTCAAAGAAAGGGGCCACGGTGTTTCTGTATCTCTATTATGTTGGTGCGGCTTCAGAACTTTTAAATATCTCGATATATCTCGAAAACTACGCTTCTGATCAAAAAATATCATAGAACATAAATTGTAGGAAACATAATTCTCTACAAAAAAGGTCTCTTAACATTTTGCCATAGCTCGCTTCGTTTCCGAGATATTTGCAGATATATCTCAAGGGAAGGGGCCTGACGGACATATTTCGAGATATTTCTTCTTCTTGTTGTTCTTCTTCTGCACAGCTAAGCTGGAAGTGGCATTTACAGCTCGCAATAGTGCAGAGTTATCTCAAAGAAAGGGGCCACGGTGTTTCTGTATCTCTATTATGTTGGTGCGGCTTCGGAACTTTTAAATATCTCGATATATCTCGAAAACTACGCTTCTGATCAAAAAATATCATAGAACATAAAAAGTAGGAAACTTAATTCTCTACAAAAAAGGTCTCTTAACATTTTGCCATAGCTCGCTTCGTTTCCGAGATATTTGCAGATTTATCTCAAGGGAAGGGGCCTAACGGACATATTTCGAGATATTTCTTTTTCTTGTTGTTCTTCTTCTGCACAGCTAAACTGGAAGTGGCATTTCCAGCTCGCAATAGTGCAGAGTTATCTCAAAGAAAGGGGCCACGGTGTTTCTGTATCTCTATTATGTTGGTGCGGCTTCGGAACTTTTAAATATCTTGATATATCTCGAGAACTACGCATCTGATCAAAAAATATCATAGAACATAAAAAGTAGGAAACTTAATTCCCTTCCAAAAATGTCTCTTAACATTTTGCCATAGCTCGCTTCGTTTCCGAGATATTTGCAGATTCATCTCAAGGGAAGGGGTCTGACGGACATATTTCGAGATATTTCTTCTTCTTGTTGTTCTTCTTCTGCACAGCTAAGCTGGAGGTGGCATTTGCAGCTCGCAATAGTGCAGAGTTATCTCAAAGAAAGGGGCCACGGTGTTTCTGTATCTCTATTATGTTGGTGCCGCCTCGGAACTTTTAAATATCTTGATATATCTCGAGAACTACGCATCTGATCAAAAAATATCATAGAACATAAAAAGTAGGAAACTTAATTCTCTACAAAAAAGGTCTCTTAACATTTTGCCATAGCTCGCTTGGTTTCCGAGATATTTGCATATTTATCTCAAGGAAATGGGCCTGACGGACATGTTTCGAGATATTTCTTCTTCTTGTTGTTCTTCTTCTGCACAGCTAAGCTGGAAGTGGCATTTGCGGCTCGCACTAGTGCAGAGTTATCTCAAAGAAAGGGGCCACGGTGTTTCTGTATCTCTATTATGTTGGTGTGGCTTCGGAACTTTTAAATATCTTGATATATCTCGAGAACTACGCATCTGATCAAAAAATATCATAGAACATAAAAAGTAGGAAACTTAATTCTCTACAAATAAGGTCTCTTAACATTTTGCCATAGCTCGCTTCGTTTCCGAGATATTTGCAGATATATCTCAAGGGAAGGGGCCTCACGGATATATTTCGAGATATTTCTTCTTCTTGTTGTTCTTCTTCTGCACAGCTAAGCTGGAAGTGGCATTTGCAGCTCGCAATAGTGCAGAGATATCTCAAAGAAAGGGGCCACGGTGTTTCTGTATCTCTATTATGTTGGTGCGGCTTCAGAACTTTTAAATATCTCGATATATCTCGAAAACTACGCTTCTGATCAAAAAATATCATAGAACATAAATTGTAGGAAACATAATTCCCTACAAAAAAGGTCTCTTAACATTTTGCCATAGCTCGCTTCGTTTCCGAGATATTTGCAGATATATCTCAAGGGAAGGGGCCTGACGGACATATTTCGAGATATTTCTTCTTTTTGTTGTTCTTCTTCTGCACAGCTAAGCTGGAAGTGGCATTTACAGCTCGCAATAGTGCAGAGTTATCTCAAAGAAAGGGGCCACGGTGTTTCTGTATCTCTATTATGTTGGTGCGGCTTCGGAACTTTTAAATATCTCGATATATCTCGAAAACTACGCTTCTGATCAAAAAATATCATAGAACATAAAAAGTAGGAAACTTAATTCTCTACAAAAAAGGTCTCTTAACATTTTGCCATAGCTCGCTTCGTTTCCGAGATATTTGCAGATTTATCTCAAGGGAAGGGGCCTAACGGACATATTTCGAGATATTTCTTCTTCTTGTTGTTCTTCTTCTGCACAGCTAAACTGGAAGTGGCATTTCCAGCTCGCAATAGTGCAGAGTTATCTCAAAGAAAGGGGCCACGGTGTTTCTGTATCTCTATTATGTTGGTGCGGCTTCGGAACTTTTAAATATCTTGATATATCTCGAGAACTACGCATCTGATCAAAAAATATCATAGAACATAAAAAGTAGGAAACTTAATTCCCTTCCAAAAATGTCTCTTAACATTTTGCCATAGCTCGCTTCGTTTCCGAGATATTTGCAGATTTATCTCAAGGGAAGGGGCCTGACGGACATATTTCGAGATATTTCTTCTTCTTGTTGTTCTTCTTCTGCACAGCTAAGCTGGAAGTGGCATTTGCAGCTCGCAATAGTGCAGAGTTATCTCAAAGAATGGGGCCACGGTGTTTCTGTATCTCTATTATGTTGGTGCGGCCTCGGAACTTTTAAATATCTTGATATATCTCGAGAACTACGCTTCTGATCAAAAAATATCGTAGAACGTAAATTGTAGGAAACATTATTCTCTACAAAAAAGGTCTCTTAACATTTTGCCATAGCTCGCTTCGTTTCCGAGATATTTGCAGATTCATCTCAAGGGAAGAGGTCTGACGGACATATTTCGAGATATTTCTTCTTCTTGTTGTTCTTCTTCTGCACAGCTAAGCTGGAAGTGGCATTTGCAGCTCGCAATAGTGCAGAGTTATCTCAAAGAAAGGGGCCACGGTGTTTCTGTATCTCTATTATGTTGGTGCCGCCTCGGAACTTTTAAATATCTTGATATATCTCGAGAACTACGCATCTGATCAAAAAATATCATAGAACATAAAAAGTAGGAAACTTAATTCTCTACGAAAAAGGTCTCTTAACATTTTGCCATAGCTCGCTTCGTTTCCGAGATATTTGCATATTTATCTCAAGGAAATGGGCCTGACGGACATGTTTCGAGATATTTCTTCTTCTTGTTGTTCTTCTTCTGCACAGCTAAGCTGGAAGTGGCATTTGCGGCTCTCACTAGTGCAGAGTTATCTCAAAGAAAGGGGCCACGGTGTTTCTGTATCTCTATTATGTTGGTGCGGCTTCGGAACTTTTAAATATCTTGATATATCTCGAGAACTACGCATCTGATCAAAAAATATCATAGAACATAAAAAGTAGGAAACTTAATTCCCTTCCAAAAATGTCTCTTAACATTTTGCCATAGCTCGCTTCGTTTCCGAGATATTTGCAGATTTATCTCAAGGGAAGGGGCCTGACGGACATATTTCGAGATATTTCTTCTTCTTGTTGTTCTTCTTCTGCACAGCTAAGCTGGAAGTGGCATTTGCGGCTCGCACTAGTGCAGAGTTATCTCAAAGAAAGGGGCCACGGTGTTTCTGTATCTCTATTATGTTGGTGCGGCTTCGGAACTTTTAAATATCTTGATATATCTCGAGAACTACGCATCTGATCAAAAAATATCATAGAACATAAAAAGTAGGAAACTTAATTCTCTACAAAAAAGGTCTCTTAACATTTTGCCATAGCTCGCTTCGTTTCCGAGATATTTGCAGATTTATCTCAAGGGAAGGGGCCTAACGGACATATTTCGAGGTATTTCTTCTTCTTGTTGTTCTTCTTCTGCACAGCTAAGTTGGAAGTGGCATTTGCGGCTCGCACTAGTGCAGAGTTATCTCAAAGAAAGGGGCCACGGTGTTTCTGTATCTCTATTATGTTGGTGCGGTTTCGGAACTTTTAAATATCTTGATATATCTCGAGAACTACGCATCTGATCAAAAAATATCATAGAACATAAAAAGTAGGAAACTTAATTCTCTACAAATAAGGTCTCTTAACATTTTGCCATAGCTCGCTTCGTTTCCGAGATATTTGCAGATATATCTCAAGGGAAGGGGCCTCACGGACATATTTCGAGATATTTCTTCTTCTTGTTGTTCTTCTTCTGCACAGCTAAGCTGGAAGTGGCATTTGCAGCTCGCAATAGTGCAGAGATATCTCAAAGAAAGGGGCCACGGTGTTTCTGTATCTCTATTATGTTGGTGCGGCTTCAGAACTTTTAAATATCTCGATATATCTCGAAAACTACGCTTCTGATCAAAAAATATCATAGAACATAAATTGTAGGAAACATAATTCTCTACAAAAAAGGTCTCTTAACATTTTGCCATAGCTCGCTTCGTTTCCGAGATATTTGCAGATATATCTCAAGGGAAGGGGCCTGACGGACATATTTCGAGATATTTCTTCTTCTTGTTGTTCTTCTTCTGCACAGCTAAGCTGGAAGTGGCATTTACAGCTCGCAATAGTGCAGAGTTATCTCAAAGAAAGGGGCCACGGTGTTTCTGTATCTCTATTATGTTGGTGCGGCTTCGGAACTTTTAAATATCTCGATATATCTCGAAAACTACGCTTCTGATCAAAAAATATCATAGAACATAAAAAGTAGGAAACTTAATTCTCTACAAAAAAGGTCTCTTAACATTTTGCCATAGCTCGCTTCGTTTCCGAGATATTTGCAGATTTATCTCAAGGGAAGGGGCCTAACGGACATATTTCGAGATATTTCTTTTTCTTGTTGTTCTTCTTCTGCACAGCTAAACTGGAAGTGGCATTTCCAGCTCGCAATAGTGCAGAGTTATCTCAAAGAAAGGGGCCACGGTGTTTCTGTATCTCTATTATGTTGGTGCGGCTTCGGAACTTTTAAATATCTTGATATATCTCGAGAACTACGCATCTGATCAAAAAATATCATAGAACATAAAAAGTAGGAAACTTAATTCCCTTCCAAAAATGTCTCTTAACATTTTGCCATAGCTCGCTTCGTTTCCGAGATATTTGCAGATTCATCTCAAGGGAAGGGGTCTGACGGACATATTTCGAGATATTTCTTCTTCTTGTTGTTCTTCTTCTGCACAGCTAAGCTGGAGGTGGCATTTGCAGCTCGCAATAGTGCAGAGTTATCTCAAAGAAAGGGGCCACGGTGTTTCTGTATCTCTATTATGTTGGTGCCGCCTCGGAACTTTTAAATATCTTGATATATCTCGAGAACTACGCATCTGATCAAAAAATATCATAGAACATAAAAAGTAGGAAACTTAATTCTCTACAAAAAAGGTCTCTTAACATTTTGCCATAGCTCGCTTGGTTTCCGAGATATTTGCATATTTATCTCAAGGAAATGGGCCTGACGGACATGTTTCGAGATATTTCTTCTTCTTGTTGTTCTTCTTCTGCACAGCTAAGCTGGAAGTGGCATTTGCGGCTCGCACTAGTGCAGAGTTATCTCAAAGAAAGGGGCCACGGTGTTTCTGTATCTCTATTATGTTGGTGTGGCTTCGGAACTTTTAAATATCTTGATATATCTCGAGAACTACGCATCTGATCAAAAAATATCATAGAACATAAAAAGTAGGAAACTTAATTCTCTACAAATAAGGTCTCTTAACATTTTGCCATAGCTCGCTTCGTTTCCGAGATATTTGCAGATATATCTCAAGGGAAGGGGCCTCACGGATATATTTCGAGATATTTCTTCTTCTTGTTGTTCTTCTTCTGCACAGCTAAGCTGGAAGTGGCATTTGCAGCTCGCAATAGTGCAGAGATATCTCAAAGAAAGGGGCCACGGTGTTTCTGTATCTCTATTATGTTGGTGCGGCTTCAGAACTTTTAAATATCTCGATATATCTCGAAAACTACGCTTCTGATCAAAAAATATCATAGAACATAAATTGTAGGAAACATAATTCCCTACAAAAAAGGTCTCTTAACATTTTGCCATAGCTCGCTTCGTTTCCGAGATATTTGCAGATATATCTCAAGGGAAGGGGCCTGACGGACATATTTCGAGATATTTCTTCTTTTTGTTGTTCTTCTTCTGCACAGCTAAGCTGGAAGTGGCATTTACAGCTCGCAATAGTGCAGAGTTATCTCAAAGAAAGGGGCCACGGTGTTTCTGTATCTCTATTATGTTGGTGCGGCTTCGGAACTTTTAAATATCTCGATATATCTCGAAAACTACGCTTCTGATCAAAAAATATCATAGAACATAAAAAGTAGGAAACTTAATTCTCTACAAAAAAGGTCTCTTAACATTTTGCCATAGCTCGCTTCGTTTCCGAGATATTTGCAGATTTATCTCAAGGGAAGGGGCCTAACGGACATATTTCGAGATATTTCTTCTTCTTGTTGTTCTTCTTCTGCACAGCTAAACTGGAAGTGGCATTTCCAGCTCGCAATAGTGCAGAGTTATCTCAAAGAAAGGGGCCACGGTGTTTCTGTATCTCTATTATGTTGGTGCGGCTTCGGAACTTTTAAATATCTTGATATATCTCGAGAACTACGCATCTGATCAAAAAATGTCATAGAACATAAAAAGTAGGAAACTTAATTCCCTTCCAAAAATGTCTCTTAACATTTTGCCATAGCTCGCTTCGTTTCCGAGATATTTGCAGATTTATCTCAAGGGAAGGGGCCTGACGGACATATTTCGAGATATTTCTTCTTCTTGTTGTTCTTCTTCTGCACAGCTAAGCTGGAAGTGGCATTTGCAGCTCGCAATAGTGCAGAGTTATCTCAAAGAATGGGGCCACGGTGTTTCTGTATCTCTATTATGTTGGTGCGGCCTCGGAACTTTTAAATATCTTGATATATCTCGAGAACTACGCTTCTGATCAAAAAATATCGTAGAACGTAAATTGTAGGAAACATTATTCTCTACAAAAAAGGTCTCTTAACATTTTGCCATAGCTCGCTTCGTTTCCGAGATATTTGCAGATTCATCTCAAGGGAAGAGGTCTGACGGACATATTTCGAGATATTTCTTCTTCTTGTTGTTCTTCTTCTGCACAGCTAAGCTGGAAGTGGCATTTGCAGCTCGCAATAGTGCAGAGTTATCTCAAAGAAAGGGGCCACGGTGTTTCTGTATCTCTATTATGTTGGTGCCGCCTCGGAACTTTTAAATATCTTGATATATCTCGAGAACTACGCATCTGATCAAAAAATATCATAGAACATAAAAAGTAGGAAACTTAATTCTCTACAAAAAAGGTCTCTTAACATTTTGCCATAGCTCGCTTCGTTTCCGAGATATTTGCATATTTATCTCAAGGAAATGGGCCTGACGGACATGTTTCGAGATATTTCTTCTTCTTGTTGTTCTTCTTCTGCACAGCTAAGCTGGAAGTGGCATTTGCGGCTCTCACTAGTGCAGAGTTATCTCAAAGAAAGGGGCCACGGTGTTTCTGTATCTCTATTATGTTGGTGCGGCTTCGGAACTTTTAAATATCTTGATATATCTCGAGAACTACGCATCTGATCAAAAAATATCATAGAACATAAAAAGTAGGAAACTTAATTCTCTACAAAAAAGGTCTCTTAACATTTTGCCATAGCTCGCTTTGTTTCCGAGATATTTGCAGATTTATCTCAAGGGAAGGGGCCTGACGGACATATTTCGAGATATTTCTTCTTCTTGTTGTTCTTCTTCTGCACAGCTAAGCTGGAAGTGGCATTTGCGGCTCGCACTATTGCAGAGTTATCTCAAAGAAAGGGGCCACGGTGTTTCTGTATCTCTATTATGTTGGTGCGGCTTCGGAACTTTTAAATATCTTGATATATCTCGAGAACTACGCGTCTGATCAAAAAATATCATAGAACATAAAAAGTAGGAAACATAATTCTCTACAAAAAAGGTCTCTTAACATTTTGCCATAGCTCGCTTCGTTTCCGAGATATTTGCAGATTTATCTCAAGGGAAGGGGCCTGACGGACATATTTCGAGATATTTCTTCTTCTTGTTGTTCTTCCTCTGCACAGCTAAGCTGGAAGTGGCATTTGCGGCTCGCACTAGTGCAGAGTTATCTCAAAGAAAGGGGCCACGGTGTTTCTGTATCTCTATTATGTTGGTGCGGCTTCGGAACTTTTAAATATCTCGATATATCTCGAAAACTACGCTTCTGATCAAAAAATATCATAGAACATAAAAAGTAGGAAACTTAATTCTCTACAAAAAAGGTCTCTTAACATTTTGCCATAGCTCGCATCGTTTCCGAGATATTTGCAGATTTATCTTAAGGGAAGGGGCCTGACGGACATATTTCGAGATATTTCTTCTTCTTGTTGTTCTTCTTCTGCACAGCTAAGCTGGAAGTGGCATTTACAGCTCGCAATAGTGCTGAGTTATCTCAAAGAAAGGGGCAACGGTGTTTCTGTATCTCTATTATGTTGGTGCGGCTTCGGAACTTTTAAATATCTTGATATATCTCGAGAACTACGCGTCTGATCAAAAAATATCATAGAACATAAAAAGTAGGAAACTTAATTCTCTACAAAAACGGTCTCTTAACATTTTGCCATAGCTCGCTTCGTTTCCGAGATATTTGCAGATATATCTCAAGGGAAGGGGCCTGACGGACATATTTCGAGATATTTCTTCTTCTTGTTGTTCTTCTTCTGCACAGCTAAGCTGGAAGTGGCATTTGCGGCTCGCACTAGTGCACAGTTATCTCAAAGAAAGGGGCCACGGTGTTTCTGTATCTCTATTATGTTGGTGCGGCTTCGGAACTTTTAAATATCTTGATATATCTCGAGAACTACGCATCTGATCAAAAAATATAATAGAACATAAAAAGTAGGAAACTTAATTCTCTACAAAAAAGGTCTCTTAATATTTTGCCATAGCTCGCTTCGTTTCCGAGATATTTGCAGATTCAGCTCAAAGGAACGGGCCTGACGGACATATTTCGAGATACTTCTTCTTCTTGTTGTTCTTCCTCTGCACAGCTAAGCTGGAAGTGGCATTTGCAGCTCGCAATAGTGCAGAGTTATCTCAAAGAAAGGGGCCACGGTGTTTCTGTATCTCTATTATGTTGGTGCGGCTTCGGAACTTTTAAATATCTCGATATATCTCGAAAACTACGCTTCTGATCAAAAAATATCATAGAACATAAATTGTAGGAAAGATAATTCTCTACAAAAAAGGTCTCTTAACATTTTGCCATAGCTCGCTTCGTTTCCGAGATATTTGCAGATATATCTCAAGGGAAGGGGCCTGAAGGACATATTTCGAGATATTTCTTCTTCTTGTTGTTCTTCTTCTGCACAGCTAAGCTGGAAGTGGCATTTACAGCTCGCAATAGTGCAGAGTTATCTCAAAGAAAGGGGCCACGGTGTTTCTGTATCTCTATTATGTTGGTGCGGCTTCGGAACTTTTAAATATCTCGATATATCTCGAAAACTACGCTTCTGATCAAAAAATATCATAGAACATAAAAAGTAGGAAACTTAATTCTCTACAAAAAAGGTCTCTTAACATTTTGCCATAGCTCGCTTCATTTCCGAGATATTTGCAGATTTATCTCAAGGGAAGGGGCCTAACGGACATATTTCGAGATATTTCTTCTTCTTGTTGTTCTTCTTCTGCACAGCTAAACTGGAAGTGGCATTTCCAGCTCGCAATAGTGCAGAGTTATCTCAAAGAAAGGGGCCACGGTGTTTCTGTATCTCTATTATGTTGGTGCGGCTTCGGAACTTTTAAATATCTTGATATATCTCGAGAACTACGCATCTGATCAAAAAATATCATAGAACATAAAAAGTAGGAAACTTAATTCCCTTCCAAAAATGTCTCTTAACATTTTGCCATAGCTCGCTTCGTTTCCGAGATATTTGCAGATTTATCTCAAGGGAAGGGGCCTGACGGACATATTTCGAGATATTTCTTCTTCTTGTTGTTCTTCTTCTGCACAGCTAAGCTGGAAGTGGCATTTGCAGCTCGCAATAGTGCAGAGTTATCTCAAAGAATGGGGCCACGGTGTTTCTGTATCTCTATTATGTTGGTGCGGCCTCGGAACTTTTAAATATCTTGATATATCTCGAGAACTACGCTTCTGATCAAAAAATATCATAGAACGTAAATTGTAGGAAACATAATTCTCCACAAAAAAGGTCTCTTAACATTTTGCCATAGCTCGCTTCGTTTCCGAGATATTTGCAGATATATCTCAAGGGAAGGGGCCTGACGGACATATTTCGAGATATTTCTTCTTCTTGTTGTTCTTCTTCTGCACAGCTAAGCTGGAAGTGGCATTTGCGGCTCGCACTAGTGCAGAGTTATCTCAAGGAAAGGGGCCACGGTGTTTCTGTATCTCTATTATGTTGGTGCGGCTTCAGAACTTTTAAATATCTCGATATATCTCGAAAACTAGGCTTCTGATCAAAAAATATCATAGAACATAAATTGTAGGAAACATAATTCTCTACAAAAAAGGTCTCTTAACATTTTGCCATAGCTCGCTTCGTTTCCGAGATATTTGCAGATATATCTCAAGGGAAGGGGCCTGACGGACATATTTCGAGATATTTCTTCTTCTTGTTGTTCTTCCTCTGCACAGCTAAGCTGGAAGTGGCATTTGCAGCTCGCAATAGTGCAGAGTTATCTCAAAGAAAGGGGCCACGGTGTTTCTGTATCTCTATTATGTTGGTGCGGCTTCGGAACTTTTAAATATCTCGATATATCTCGAAAACTACGCTTCTGATCAAAAAATATCATAGAACATAAATTGTAGGAAAGATAATTCTCTACAAAAAAGGTCTCTTAACATTTTGCCATAGCTCGCTTCGTTTCCGAGATATTTGCAGATATATCTCAAGGGAAGGGGCCTGACGGACATATTTCGAGATATTTCTTCTTCTTGTTGTTCTTCTTCTGCACAGCTAAGCTGGAAGTGGCATTTACAGCTCGCAATAGTGCAGAGTTATCTCAAAGAAAGGGGCCACGGTGTTTCTGTATCTCTATTATGTTGGTGCGGCTTCGGAACTTTTAAATATCTCGATATATCTCGAAAACTACGCTTCTGATCAAAAAATATCATAGAACATAAAAAGTAGGAAACTTAATTCTCTACAAAAAAGGTCTCTTAACATTTTGCCATAGCTCGCTTCGTTTCCGAGATATTTGCAGATTTATCTCAAGGGAAGGGGCCTAACGGACATATTTCGAGATATTTCTTCTTCTTGTTGTTCTTCTTCTGCACAGCTAAACTGGAAGTGGCATTTCCAGCTCGCAATAGTGCAGAGTTATCTCAAAGAAAGGGGCCACGGTGTTTCTGTATCTCTATTATGTTGGTGCGGCTTCGGAACTTTTAAATATCTTGATATATCTCGAGAACTACGCATCTGATCAAAAAATATCATAGAACATAAAAAGTAGGAAACTTAATTCCCTTCCAAAAATGTCTCTTAACATTTTGCCATAGCTCGCTTCGTTTCCGAGATATTTGCAGATTTATCTCAAGGGAAGGGGCCTGACGGACATATTTCGAGGTATTTCTTCTTCTTGTTGTTCTTCTTCTGCACAGCTAAGCTGGAAGTGGCATTTGCAGCTCGCAATAGTGCAGAGTTATCTCAAAGAATGGGGCCACGGTGTTTCTGTATCTCTATTATGTTGGTGCGGCCTCGGAACTTTTAAATATCTTGATATATCTCGAGAACTACGCTTCTGATCAAAAAATATCATAGAACGTAAATTGTAGGAAACATAATTCTCCACAAAAAAGGTCTCTTAACATTTTGCCATAGCTCGCTTCGTTTCCGAGATATTTGCAAATATATCTCAAGGGAAGGGGCCTGACGGACATATTTCGAGATATTTCTTCTTCTTGTTGTTCTTCTTCTGCACAGCTAAGCTGGAAGTGGCATTTGCGGCTCGCACTAGTGCAGAGTTATCTCAAAGAAAGGGGCCACGGTGTTTCTGTATCTCTATTATGTTGGTGCGGTTTCGGAACTTTTAAATATCTTGATATATCTCGAGAACTACGCATCTGATCAAAAAATATCATAGAACATAAAAAGTAGGAAACTTAATTCTCTACAAATAAGGTCTCTTAACATTTTGCCATAGCTCGCTTCGTTTCCGAGATATTTGCAGATATATCTCAAGGGAAGGGGCCTCACGGACATATTTCGAGATATTTCTTCTTCTTGTTGTTCTTCTTCTGCACAGCTAAGCTGGAAGTGGCATTTGCAGCTCGCAATAGTGCAGAGATATCTCAAAGAAAGGGGCCACGGTGTTTCTGTATCTCTATTATGTTGGTGCGGCTTCAGAACTTTTAAATATCTCGATATATCTCGAAAACTACGCTTCTGATCAAAAAATATCATAGAACATAAATTGTAGGAAACATAATTCTCTACAAAAAAGGTCTCTAAACATTTTGCCATAGCTCGCTTCGTTTCCGAGATATTTGCAGATATATCTCAAGGGAAGGGGCCTGACGGACATATTTCGAGATATTTCTTCTTCTTGTTGTTCTTCTTCTGCACAGCTAAGCTGGAAGTGGCATTTACAGCTCGCAATAGTGCAGAGTTATCTCAAAGAAAGGGGCCACGGTGTTTCTGTATCTCTATTATGTTGGTGCGGCTTCGGAACTTTTAAATATCTCGATATATCTCGAAAACTACGCTTCTGATCAAAAAATATCATAGAACATAAAAAGTAGGAAACTTAATTCTCTACAAAAAAGGTCTCTTAACATTTTGCCATAGCTCGCTTCGTTTCCGAGATATTTGCAGATTTATCTCAAGGGAAGGGGCCTAACGGACATATTTCGAGATATTTCTTCTTCTTGTTGTTCTTCTTCTGCACAGCTAAACTGGAAGTGGCATTTCCAGCTCGCAATAGTGCAGAGTTATCTCAAAGAAAGGGGCCACGGTGTTTCTGTATCTCTATTATGTTGGTGCGGCTTCGGAACTTTTAAATATCTTGATATATCTCGAGAACTACGCATCTGATCAAAAAATATCATAGAACATAAAAAGTAGGAAACTTAATTCCCTTCCAAAAATGTCTCTTAACATTTTGCCATAGCTCGCTTCGTTTCCGAGATATTTGCAGATTTATCTCAAGGGAAGGGGCCTGACGGACATATTTCGAGATATTTCTTCTTCTTGTTGTTCTTCTTCTGCACAGCTAAACTGGAAGTGGCATTTCCAGCTCGCAATAGTGCAGAGTTATCTCAAAGAATGGGGCCACGGTGTTTCTGTATCTCTATTATGTTGGTGCGGCTTCGGAACTTTTAAATATCTTGATATATCTCGAGAACTACGCATCTGATCAAAAAATATCATAGAACATAAAAAGTAGGAAACTTAATTCCCTTCCAAAAATGTCTCTTAACATTTTGCCATAGCTCGCTTCGTTTCCGAGATATTTGCAGATTTATCTCAAGGGAAGGGGCCTGACGGACATATTTCGAGATATTTCTTCTTCTTGTTGTTCTTCTTCTGCACAGCTAAGCTGGAAGTGGCATTTGCGGCTCGCACTAGTGCAGAGTTATCTCAAAGAAAGGGGCCACGGTGTTTCTGTATCTCTATTATGTTGGTGCGGCTTCGGAACTTTTAAATATCTTGATATATCTCGAGAACTACGCATCTGATCAAAAAATATCATAGAACATAAAAAGTAGGAAACTTAATTCTCTACAAAAAAGGTCTCTTAACATTTTGCCATAGCTCGCTTCGTTTCCGAGATATTTGCAGATTTATCTCAAGGGAAGGGGCCTAACGGACATATTTCGAGATATTTCTTCTTCTTGTTGTTCTTCTTCTGCACAGCTAAGTTGGAAGTGGCATTTGCGGCTCGCACTAGTGCAGAGTTATCTCAAAGAAAGGGGCCACGGTGTTTCTGTATCTCTATTATGTTGGTGCGGTTTCGGAACTTTTAAATATCTTGATATATCTCGAGAACTACGCATCTGATCAAAAAATATCATAGAACATAAAAAGTAGGAAACTTAATTCTCTACAAATAAGGTCTCTTAACATTTTGCCATAGCTCGCTTCGTTTCCGAGATATTTGCAGATATATCTCAAGGGAAGGGGCCTCACGGACATATTTCGAGATATTTCTTCTTCTTGTTGTTCTTCTTCTGCACAGCTAAGCTGGAAGTGGCATTTGCAGCTCGCAATAGTGCAGAGATATCTCAAAGAAAGGGGCCACGGTTTTTCTGTATCTCTATTATGTTGGTGCGGCTTCAGAACTTTTAAATATCTCGATATATCTCGAAAACTACGCTTCTGATCAAAAAATATCATAGAACATAAATTGTAGGAAACATAATTCTCTACAAAAAAGGTCTCTTAACATTTTGCCATAGCTCGCTTCGTTTCCGAGATATTTGCAGATATATCTCAAGGGAAGGGGCCTGACGGACATATTTCGAGATATTTCTTCTTCTTGTTGTTCTTCTTCTGCACAGCTAAGCTGGAAGTGGCATTTACAGCTCGCAATAGTGCAGAGTTATCTCAAAGAAAGGGGCCACGGTGTTTCTGTATCTCTATTATGTTGGTGCGGCTTCGGAACTTTTAAATATCTCGATATATCTCGAAAACTACGCTGCTGATCAAAAAATATCATAGAACATAAAAAGTAGGAAACTTAATTCTCTACAAAAAAGGTCTCTTAACATTTTGCCATAGCTCGCTTCGTTTCCGAGATATTTGCAGATTTATCTCAAGGGAAGGGGCCTAACGGACATATTTCGAGATATTTCTTCTTCTTGTTGTTCTTCTTCTGCACAGCTAAACTGGAAGTGGCATTTCCAGCTCGCAATAGTGCAGAGTTATCTCAAAGAAAGGGGCCACGGTGTTTCTGTATCTCTATTATGTTGGTGCGGCTTCGGAACTTTTAAATATCTTGATATATCTCGAGAACTACGCATCTGATCAAAAAATATCATAGAACATAAAAAGTAGGAAACTTAATTCCCTTCCAAAAATGTCTCTTAACATTTTGCCATAGCTCGCTTCGTTTCCGAGATATTTGCAGATTTATCTCAAGGGAAGGGGCCTGACGGACATATTTCGAGATATTTCTTCTTCTTGTTGTTCTTCTTCTGCACAGCTAAGCTGGAAGTGGCATTTGCAGCTCGCAATAGTGCAGAGTTATCTCAAAGAATGGGGCCACGGTGTTTCTGTATCTCTATTATGTTGGTGCGGCCTCGGAACTTTTAAATATCTTGATATATCTCGAGAACTACGCTTCTGATCAAAAAATATCATAGAACGTAAATTGTAGGAAACATTATTCTCTACAAAAAAGGTCTCTTAACATTTTGCCATAGCTCGCTTCGTTTCCGAGATATTTGCAGATTCATCTCAAGGGAAGAGGTCTGACGGACATATTTCGAGATATTTCTTCTTCTTGTTGTTCTTCTTCTGCACAGCTAAGCTGGAAGTGGCATTTGCAGCTCGCAATAGTGCAGAGTTATCTCAAAGAAAGGGGCCACGGTGTTTCTGTATCTCTATTATGTTGGTGCCGCCTCGGAACTTTTAAATATCTTGATATATCTCGAGAACTACGCATCTGATCAAAAAATATCATAGAACATAAAAAGTAGGAAACTTAATTCTCTACAAAAAAGGTCTCTTAACATTTTGCCATAGCTCGCTTCGTTTCCGAGATATTTGCATATTTATCTCAAGGAAATGGGCCTGACGGACATGTTTCGAGATATTTCTTCTTCTTGTTGTTCTTCTTCTGCACAGCTAAGCTGGAAGTGGCATTTGCGGCTCGCACTAGTGCAGAGTTATCTCAAAGAAAGGGGCCACGGTGTTTCTGTATCTCTATTATGTTGGTGCGGCTTCGGAACTTTTAAATATCTTGATATATCTCGAGAACTACGCGTCTGATCAAAAAATATCATAGAACATAAAAAGTAGGAAACATAATTCTCTACAAAAAAGGTCTCTTAACATTTTGCCATAGCTCGCTTCGTTTCCGAGATATTTGCAGATTTATCTCAAGGGAAGGGGCCTGACGGACATATTTCGAGATATTTCTTCTTCTTGTTGTTCTTCCTCTGCACAGCTAAGCTGGAAGTGGCATTTGCGGCTCGCACTAGTGCAGAGTTATCTCAAAGAAAGGGGCCACGGTGTTTCTGTATCTCTATTATGTTGGTGCGGCTTCGGAACTTTTAAATATCTCGATATATCTCGAAAACTACGCTTCTGATCAAAAAATATCATAGAACATAAAAAGTAGGAAACTTAATTCTCTACAAAAAAGGTCTCTTAACATTTTGCCATAGCTCGCATCGTTTCCGAGATATTTGCAGATTTATCTTAAGGGAAGGGGCCTGACGGACATATTTCGAGATATTTCTTCTTCTTGTTGTTCTTCTTCTGCACAGCTAAGCTGGAAGTGGCATTTGCGGCTCGCACTAGTGCAGAGTTATCTCAAAGAAAGGGGCCACGGTGTTTCTGTATCTCTATTATGTTGGTGCGGCTTCGGAACTTTTAAATATCTTGATATATCTCGAGAACGACGCGTCTGATCAAAAAATATCATAGAACATAAAAAGGAGGAAACATAATTCTCTACAAAAAAGGTCTCTTAACATTTTGCCATAGCTCGCTTCGTTTCCGAGATATTTGCAGATATATCTCAAGGGAAGGGGCCTGACGGACATATTTCGAGATATTTCTTCTTCTTGTTGTTCTTCTTCTGCACAGCTAAGCTGGAAGTGGCATTTACAGCTCGCAATAGTGCTGAGTTATCTCAAAGAAAGGGGCAACGGTGTTTCTGTATCTCTATTATGTTGGTGCGGCTTCGGAACTTTTAAATATCTTGATATATCTCGAGAACTACGCGTCTGATCAAAAAATATCATAGAACATAAAAAGTAGGAAACTTAATTCTCTACAAAAACGGTCGCTTAACATTTTGCCATAGCTCGCTTCGTTTCCGAGATATTTGCAGATATATCTCAAGGGAAGGGGCCTGACGGACATATTTCGAGATATTTCTTCTTCTTGTTGTTCTTCTTCTGCACAGCTAAGCTGGAAGTGGCATTTGCGGCTCGCACTAGTGCACAGTTATCTCAAAGAAAGGGGCCACGGTGTTTCTGTATCTCTATTATGTTGGTGTGTCTTCGGAACTTTTAAATATCTCGATATATCTCGAAAACTACGCTTCTGATCAAAAAATATCATAGAACATAAATTGTAGGAAACATAATTCTCTACAAAAAACGTCTCTTAACATTTTGCCATAGCTCGCTTCGTTTCCGAGATATTTGCAGATTCAACTCAAAGGAACTGGCCTGACGGACATATTTCGATATATTTCTTCTTCTTGTTGTTCTTCCTCTGCACAGCTAAGCTGGAAGTGGCATTTGCAGCTCGCAATAGTGCAGAGTTATCTCAAAGAATGGGGCCACGGTGTTTCTGTATCTCTATTATGTTGGTGCGGCCTCGGAACTTTTAAATATCTTGATATATCTCGAGAACTACGCTTCTGATCAAAAAATATCATAGAACGTAAATTGTAGGAAACATTATTCTCTACAAAAAAGGTCTCTTAACATTTTGCCATAGCTCGCTTCGTTTCCGAGATATTTGCAGATTCATCTCAAGGGAAGAGGTCTGACGGACATATTTCGAGATATTTCGTCTTCTTGTTGTTCTTCTTCTGCACAGCTAAGCTGGAAGTGGCATTTGCAGCTCGCAATAGTGCAGAGTTATCTCAAAGAAAGGGGCCACGGTGTTTCTGTATCTCTATTATGTTGGTGCCGCCTCGGAACTTTTAAATATCTTGATATATCTCGAGAACTACGCATCTGATCAAAAAATATCATAGAACATAAAAAGTAGGAAACTTAATTCTCTACAAAAAACGTCTCTTAACATTTTGCCATAGCTCGCTTCGTTTCCGAGATATTTGCATATTTATCTCAAGGAAATGGGCCTGACGGACATGTTTCGAGATATTTCTTCTTCTTGTTGTTCTTCTTCTGCACAGCTAAGCTGGAAGTGGCATTTGCGGCTCGCACTAGTGCAGAGTTATCTCAAAGAAAGGGGCCACGGTGTTTCTGTATCTCTATTATGTTGGTGCGGCTTCGGAACTTTTAAATATCTTGATATATCTCGAGAACTACGCATCTGATCAAAAAATATAATAGAACATAAAAAGTAGGAAACTTAATTCTCTACAAAAAAGGTCTCTTAATATTTTGCCATAGCTCGCTTCGTTTCCGAGATATTTGCAGATTCATCTCAAAGGAACTGGCCTGACGGACATATTTCGAGATATTTCTTCTTCTTGTTGTTCTTCCTCTGCACAGCTAAGCTGGAAGTGGCATTTGCAGCTCGCAATAGTGCAGAGTTATCTCAAAGAATGGGGCCACGGTGTTTCTGTATCTCTATTATGTTGGTGCGGCCTCGGAACTTTTAAATATCTTGATATATCTCGAGAACTACGCTTCTGATCAAAAAATATCATAGAACGTAAATTGTAGGAAACATTATTCTCTACAAAAAAGGTCTCTTAACATTTTGCCATAGCTCGCTTCGTTTCCGAGATATTTGCAGATTCATCTCAAGGGAAGAGGTCTGACGGACATATTTCGAGATATTTCGTCTTCTTGTTGTTCTTCTTCTGCACAGCTAAGCTGGAAGTGGCATTTGCAGCTCGCAATAGTGCAGAGTTATCTCAAAGAAAGGGGCCACGGTGTTTCTGTATCTCTATTATGTTGGTGCCGCCTCGGAACTTTTAAATATCTTGATATATCTCGAGAACTACGCATCTGATCAAAAAATATCATAGAACATAAAAAGTAGGAAACTTAATTCTCTACAAAAAACGTCTCTTAACATTTTGCCATAGCTCGCTTCGTTTCCGAGATATTTGCATATTTATCTCAAGGAAATGGGCCTGACGGACATGTTTCGGGATATTTCTTCTTCTTGTTGTTCTTCTTCTGCACAGCTAAGCTGGAAGTGGCATTTGCGGCTCGCACTAGTGCAGAGTTATCTCAAAGAAAGGGGCCACGGTGTTTCTGTATCTCTATTATGTTGGTGCGGCTTCGGAACTTTTAAATATCTTGATATATCTCGAGAACTACGCATCTGATCAAAAAATATAATAGAACATAAAAAGTAGGAAACTTAATTCTCTACAAAAAAGGTCTCTTAATATTTTGCCATAGCTCGCTTCGTTTCCGAGATATTTGCAGATTCAGCTCAAAGGAACGGGCCTGACGGACATATTTCGAGATACTTCTTCTTCTTGTTGTTCTTCCTCTGCACAGCTAAGCTGGAAGTGGCATTTGCAGCTCGCAATAGTGCAGAGTTATCTCAAAGAAAGGGGCCACGGTGTTTCTGTATCTCTATTATGTTGGTGCGGCTTCGGAACTTTTAAATATCTCGATATATCTCGAAAACTACGCTTCTGATCAAAAAATATCATAGAACATAAATTGTAGGAAAGATAATTCTCTACAAAAAAGGTCTCTTAACATTTTGCCATAGCTCGCTTCGTTTCCGAGATATTTGCAGATATATCTCAAGGGAAGGGGCCTGACGGACATATTTAGAGATATTTCTTCTTCTTGTTGTTCTTCTTCTGCACAGCTAAGCTGGAAGTGGCATTTACAGCTCGCAATAGTGCTGAGTTATCTCAAAGAATGGGGCCACGGTGTTTCTGTATCTCTATTATGTTGGTGCGGCCTCGGAACTTTTAAATATCTTGATATATCTCGAGAACTACGCTTCTGATCAAAAAATATCATAGAACGTAAATTGTAGGAAACATTATTCTCTACAAAAAAGGTCTCTTAACATTTTGCCATAGCTCGCTTCGTTTCCGAGATATTTGCAGATTCATCTCAAGGGAAGAGGTCTGACGGACATATTTCGAGATATTTCTTCTTCTTGTTGTTCTTCTTCTGCACAGCTAAGCTGGAAGTGGCATTTGCAGCTCGCAATAGTGCAGAGTTATCTCAAAGAAAGGGGCCACGGTGTTTCTGTATCTCTATTATGTTGGTGCGGCCTCGGAACTTTTAAATATCTTGATATATCTCGAGAACTACGCATCTGATCAAAAAATATCATAGAACATAAAAAGTAGGAAACTTAATTCTCTACAAAAAAGGTCTCTTAACATTTTGCCATAGCTCGCTTCGTTTCCGAGATATTTGCAGATTTATCTCAAGGGAAGGGGCCTGACGGACATATTTCGAGATATTTCTTCTTCTTGTTGTTCTTCTTCTGCACAGCTAAGCTGGAAGTGGCATTTGCGGCTCGCACTATTGCAGAGTTATCTCAAAGAAAGGGGCCACGGTGTTTCTGTATCTCTATTATGTTGGTGTGTCTTCGGAACTTTTAAATATCTCGATATATCTCGAAAACTACGCTTCTGATCAAAAAATATCATAGAACATAAATTGTAGGAAACATAATTCTCTACAAAAAACGTCTCTTAACATTTTGCCATAGCTCGCTTCGTTTCCGAGATATTTGCAGATTCAACTCAAAGGAACTGGCCTGACGGACATATTTCGAGATATTTCTTCTTCTTGTTGTTCTTCCTCTGCACAGCTAAGCTGGAAGTGGCATTTGCAGCTCGCAATAGTGCAGAGTTATCTCAAAGAATGGGGCCACGGTGTTTCTGTATCTCTATTATGTTGGTGCGGCCTCGGAACTTTTAAATATCTTGATATATCTCGAGAACTACGCTTCTGATCAAAAAATATCATAGAACGTAAATTGTAGGAAACATTATTCTCTACAAAAAAGGTCTCTTAACATTTTGCCATAGCTCGCTTCGTTTCCGAGATATTTGCAGATTCATCTCAAGGGAAGAGGTCTGACGGACATATTTCGAGATATTTCGTCTTCTTGTTGTTCTTCTTCTGCACAGCTAAGCTGGAAGTGGCATTTGCAGCTCGCAATAGTGCAGAATTATCTCAAAGAAAGGGGCCACGGTGTTTCTGTATCTCTATTATGTTGGTGCCGCCTCGGAACTTTTAAATATCTTGATATATCTCGAGAACTACGCATCTGATCAAAAAATATCATAGAACATAAAAAGTAGGAAACTTAATTCTCTACAAAAAACGTCTCTTAACATTTTGCCATAGCTCGCTTCGTTTCCGAGATATTTGCATATTTATCTCAAGGAAATGGGCCTGACGGACATGTTTCGAGATATTTCTTCTTCTTGTTGTTCTTCTTCTGCACAGCTAAGCTGGAAGTGGCATTTGCGGCTCGCACTAGTGCAGAGTTATCTCAAAGAAAGGGGCCACGGTGTTTCTGTATCTCTATTATGTTGGTGCGGCTTCGGAACTTTTAAATATCTTGATATATCTCGAGAACTACGCATCTGATCAAAAAATATAATAGAACATAAAAGGTAGGAAACTTAATTCTCTACAAAAAAGGTCTCTTAATATTTTGCCATAGCTCGCTTCGTTTCCGAGATATTTGCAGATTCAGCTCAAAGGAACGGGCCTGACGGACATATTTCGAGATACTTCTTCTTCTTGTTGTTCTTCCTCTGCACAGCTAAGCTGGAAGTGGCATTTGCAGCTCGCAATAGTGCAGAGTTATCTCAAAGAAAGGGGCCACGGTGTTTCTGTATCTCTATTATGTTGGTGCGGCTTCGGAACTTTTAAATATCTCGATATATCTCGAAAACTACGCTTCTGATCAAAAAATATCATAGAACATAAATTGTAGGAAAGATAATTCTCTACAAAAAAGGTCTCTTAACATTTTGCCATAGCTCGCTTCGTTTCCGAGATATTTGCAGATATATCTCAAGGGAAGGGGCCTGACGGACATATTTCGAGATATTTCTTCTTCTTGTTGTTCTTCTTCTGCACAGCTAAGCTGGAAGTGGCATTTACAGCTCGCAATAGTGCTGAGTTATCTCAAAGAAAGGGGCAACGGTGTTTCTGTATCTCTATTATGTTGGTGCGGCTTCGGAACTTTTAAATATCTTGATATATCTCGAGAACTACGCATCTGATCAAAAAATATCATAGAACATGAAAAGTAGGAAACTTAATTCTCTACAAAAAAGGTCTCTTAACATTTTGCCATAGCTCTCTTCGTTTCCGAGATATTTGCAGATTTATCTCAAGGGAAGGGGCCTGACGGACATATTTCGAGATATTTCTTCTTCTTGTTGTTCTTCTTCTGCACAGCTAAGCTGGAAGTGGCATTTGCAGCTCGCAATAGTGCAGAGTTATCTCAAAGAAAGGGGCCACGGTGTTTCTGTATCTCTATTATGTTGGTGCGGCTTCGGAACTTTTAAATATCTTGATATATCTCGAGAACTACGCGTCTGATCAAAAAATATCATAGAACATAAAAAGTAGGAAACTTAATTCTCTACAAAAACGGTCTCTCAACATTTTGCCATAGCTCGCTTCGTTTCCGAGATATTTGCAGATATATCTCAAGGGAAGGGGCCTGACGGACATATTTCGAGATATTTCTTCTTCTTGTTGTTCTTCTTCTGCACAGCTAAGCTGGAAGTGGCATTTGCGGCTCGCACTAGTGCACAGTTATCTCAAAGAAAGGGGCCACGGTGTTTCTGTATCTCTATTATGTTGGTGTGTCTTCGGAACTTTTAAATATCTCGATATATCTCGAAAACTACGCTTCTGATCAAAAAATATCATAGAACATAAATTGTAGGAAACATAATTCTCTACAAAAAACGTCTCTTAACATTTTGCCATAGCTCGCTTCGTTTCCGAGATATTTGCAGATTCAACTCAAAGGAACTGGCCTGACGGACATATTTCGAGATATTTCTTCTTCTTGTTGTTCTTCCTCTGCACAGCTAAGCTGGAAGTGGCATTTGCAGCTCGCAATAGTGCAGAGTTATCTCAAAGAATGGGGCCACGGTGTTTCTGTATCTCTATTATGTTGGTGCGGCCTCGGAACTTTTAAATATCTTGATATATCTCGAGAACTACGCTTCTGATCAAAAAATATCATAGAACGTAAATTGTAGGAAACATTATTCTCTACAAAAAAGGTCTCTTAACATTTTGCCATAGCTCGCTTCGTTTCCGAGATATTTGCAGATTCATCTCAAGGGAAGAGGTCTGACGGACATATTTCGAGATATTTCTTCTTCTTGTTGTTCTTCTTCTGCACAGCTAAGCTGGAAGTGGCATTTGCAGCTCGCAATAGTGCAGAGTTATCTCAAAGAAAGGGGCCACGGTGTTTCTGTATCTCTATTATGTTGGTGCGGCCTCGGAACTTTTAAATATCTTGATATATCTCGAGAACTACGCATCTGATCAAAAAATATCATAGAACCTAAAAAGTAGGAAACTTAATTCTCTACAAAAAAGGTCTCTTAACATTTTGCCATAGCTCGCTTCGTTTCCGAGATATTTGCATATTTATCTCAAGGAAATGGGCCTGACGGACATGTTTCGAGATATTTCTTCTTCTTGTTGTTCTTCTTCTGCACAGCTAAGCTGGAAGTGGCATTTGCGGCTCGCACTAGTGCAGAGTTATCTCAAAGAAAGGGGCCACGGTGTTTCTGTATCTCTATTATGTTGGTGCGGCTTCGGAACTTTTAAATATCTTGATATATCTCGAGAACCACGCATCTGATCAAAAAATATCATAGAACATAAAAAGTAGGAAACTTAATTCTCTACAAAAAAGGTCTCTTAACATTTTGCCATAGCTCGCTTCGTTTCCGAGATATTTGCAGATTTATCTCAAGGGAAGGGGCCTGACGGACATATTTCGAGATATTTCTTCTTCTTGTTGTTCTTCTTCTGCACAGCTAAGCTGGAAGTGGCATTTGCGGCTCGCACTATTGCAGAGTTATCTCAAAGAAAGGGGCCACGGTGTTTCTGTATCTCTATTATGTTGGTGCGGCTTCGGAACTTTTAAATATCTTGATATATCTCGAGAACTACGCGTCTGATCAAAAAATATCATAGAACATAAAAAGTAGGAAACATAATTCTCTACAAAAAAGGTCTCTTAACATTTTGCCATAGCTCGCTTCGTTTCCGAGATATTTGCAGATTTATCTCAAGGGAAGGGGCCTGACGGACATATTTCGAGATATTTCTTCTTCTTGTTGTTCTTCCTCTGCACAGCTAAGCTGGAAGTGGCATTTGCGGCTCGCACTAGTGCAGAGTTATCTCAAAGAAAGGGGCCACGGTGTTTCTGTATCTCTATTATGTTGGTGCGGCTTCGGAACTTTTAAATATCTCGATATATCTCGAAAACTACGCTTCTGATCAAAAAATATCATAGAACATAAAAAGTAGGAAACTTAATTCTCTACAAAAAAGGTCTCTTAACATTTTGCCATAGCTCGCATCGTTTCCGAGATATTTGCAGATTTATCTTAAGGGAAGGGGCCTGACGGACATATTTCGAGATATTTCTTCTTCTTGTTGTTCTTCTTCTGCACAGCTAAGCTGGAAGTGGCATTTGCGGCTCGCACTAGTGCAGAGTTATCTCAAAGAAAGGGGCCACGGTGTTTCTGTATCTCTATTATGTTGGTGCGGCTTCGGAACTTTTAAATATCTTGATATATCTCGAGAACGACGCGTCTGATCAAAAAATATCATAGAAGATAAAAAGTAGGAAACATAATTCTCTACAAAAAAGGTCTCTTAACATTTTGCCATAGCTCGCTTCGTTTCCGAGATATTTGCAGATTTATCTCAAGGGAAGGGGCCTGACGGACATATTTCGAGATATTTCTTCTTCTTGTTGTTCTTCTTCTGCACAGCTAAGCTGGAAGTGGCATTTGCAGCTCGCAATAGTGCAGAGTTATCTCAAACAGAGGGGCCACGGTGTTTCTGTATCTCTATTATGTTGGTGCGGCTTCGGAACTTTTAAATATCTTGATATATCTCGAGAACTACGCATCTGAGCAAAAAATATCATAGAAGATAAAAAGTAGGAAACTTAATTCTCTACAAAAAAGGTCTCTTAACATTTCGCCATAGCTCGCGTCGTTTCCGAGATATTTGCAGATTTATCTCAAGGGAAGGGGCCTGACGGACATATTTCGAGATATTTCTTCTTCTTGTTGTTCTTCTTCTGCACAGCTAAGCTGGAAGTGGCATTTGCAGCTCGCAATAGTGCAGAGTTATCTCAAAGAAAGGGGCCACGGTGTTTCTGTATCTCTATTATATTGGTGCGGCTTCGGAACTTTTAAATATCTTGATATATCTCGAGAACTACGCGTCTGATCAAAAAATATCATAGAACATAAAAAGTAGGAAACTTAATTCTCTACAAAAACGGTCTCTTAACATTTTGCCATAGCTCGCTTCGTATCCGAGATATTTGCATATTTATCTCAAGGGAAGGGGCCTGACGGACATATTTCGAGATATTTCTTCTTCTTGTTGTTCTTCTTCTGCACAGCTAAGCTGGAAGTGGCATTTGCGGCTCGCACTAGTGCAGAGTTATCTCAAAGAAAGGGGCCACGGTGTTTCTGTATCTCTATTATGTTGGTGCGGCTTCGGAACTTTTAAATATCTTGATATATCTCGAGAACTACGCTTCTGATCAAAAAATATCATAGAACGTAAATTGTAGGAAACATTATTCTCTACAAAAAAGGTCTCTTAATATTTTGCCATAGCTCGCTTCGTTTCCGAGATATTTGCAGATTGATCTCAAGGGAAGGGGTCTGACGGACATATTTCGAGATACTTCTTCTTCTTGTTGTTCTTCTTCTGCACAGCTAAGCTCGAAGTGGCATTTGCAGCTCGCAATAGTGCAGAGTTATCTCAAAGAAAGGGGCCACGGTGTTTCTGTATCTCTATTATGTTGGTGCGGCTTCGGAACTTTTAAATATCTCGATATATCTCGAAAACTACGCTTCTGATCAAAAAATATCATAGAACATAAATTGTAGGAAACATAATTCTCTACAAAAAACGTCTCTTAACATTTTGCCATAGCTCGCTTCGTTTCCGAGATATTTGCAGATTCAGCTCAAAGGAACGGGCCTGACGGACATATTTCGAGATACTTCTTCTTCTTGTTGTTCTTCCTCTGCACAGCTAAGCTGGAAGTGGCATTTGCAGCTCGCAATAGTGCAGAGTTATCTCAAAGAAAGGGGCCACGGTGTTTCTGTATCTCTATTATGTTGGTGCGGCTTCGGAACTTTTAAATATCTCGATATATCTCGAAAACTACGCTTCTGATCAAAAAATATCATAGAACATAAATTGTAGGAAAGATAATTCTCTACAAAAAAGGTCTCTTAACATTTTGCCATAGCTCGCTTCGTTTCCGAGATATTTGCAGATTTATCTCAAGGGAAGGGGCCTGACGGACATATTTCGAGATATTTCTTCTTCTTGTTGTTCTTCTTCTGCACAGCTAAGCTGGAAGTGGCATTTGCAGCTCGCAATAGTGCAGAGTTATCTCAAAGAAAGGGGCCACGGTGTTTCTGTATCTCTATTATATTGGTGCGGCTTCGGAACTTTTAAATATCTTGATATATCTCGAGAACTACGCGTCTGATCAAAAAATATCATAGAACATAAAAAGTAGGAAACTTAATTCTCTACAAAAACGGTCTCTTAACATTTTGCCATAGCTCGCTTCGTTTCCGAGATATTTGCATATTTATCTCAAGGGAAGGGGCCTGACGGACATATTTCGAGATATTTCTTCTTCTTGTTGTTCTTCTTCTGCACAGCTAAGCTGGAAGTGGCATTTGTGGCTCGCACTAGTGCAGAGTTATCTCAAAGAAAGGGGCCACGGTGTTTCTGTATCTCTATTATGTTGGTGCGGCTTCGGAACTTTTAAATATCTTGATATATCTCGAGAACTACGCATCTGATCAAAAAATATCATAGAAGATAAAAAGTAGGAACCTTAATTCTCTACAAAAAAGGTCTCTTAACATTTCGCCATAGCTCGCTTCGTTTCCGAGATATTTGCAGATTTATCTCAAGGGAAGGGGCCTATCGGACATATTTCGAGATATTTCTTCTTCTTGTTGTTCTTCTTCTGCACAGCTAAGCTGGAAGTGGCATTTGCGGCTCGCACTAGTGCAGAGTTATCTCAAAGAAAGGGGCCACGGTGTTTCTGTATCTCTATTATGTTGGTGCGGCTTCGGAACTTTTAAATATCTCGATATATCTCGAAAACTACGCTTCTGATCAAAAAATATCATAGAACATAAATTGTAGGAAACATAATTCTCTACAAAAAACGTCTCTTAACATTTTGCCATAGCTCGCTTCGTTTCCGAGATATTGGCAGATTCAGCTCAAAGGAACGGGCCTGACGGACATATTTCGAGATACTTCTTCTTCTTGTTGTTCTTCCTCTGCACAGCTAAGCTGGAAGTGGCATTTGCAGCTCGCAATAGTGCAGAGTTATCTCAAAGAAAGGGGCCACGGTGTTTCTGTATCTCTATTATGTTGGTGCGGCTTCGGAACTTTTAAATATCTCGATATATCTCGAAAACTACGCTTCTGATCAAAAAATATCATAGAACATAAATTGTAGGAAAGATAATTCTCTACAAAAAAGGTCTCTTAACATTTTGCCATAGCTCGCTTCGTTTCCGAGATATTTGCAGATTTATCTCAAGGGAAGGGGCCTGACGGACATATTTCGAGATATTTCTTCTTCTTGTTGTTCTTCTTCTGCACAGCTAAGCTGGAAGTGGCATTTGCGGCTCGCACTAGTGCAGAGTTATCTCAAAGAAAGGGGCCACGGTGTTTCTGTATCTCTATTATGTTGGTGCGGCTTCGGAACTTTTAAATACCTTGATATATCTCGAGAACTACGCTTCTGATCAAAAAATATCATAGAACGTAAATTGTAGGAAACATTATTCTCTACAAAAAAGGTCTCTTAATATTTTGCCATAGCTCGCTTCGTTTCCGAGATATTTGCAGATTGATCTCAAGGGAAGGGGCCTGACGGACATATTTCGAGATACTTCTTCTTCTTGTTGTTCTTCCTCTGCACAGCTAAGCTGGAAGTGGCATTTGCAGCTCGCAATAGTGCAGAGTTATCTCAAAGAAAGGGGCCACGGTGTTTCTGTATCTCTATTATGTTGGTGCGGCTTCGGAACTTTTAAATATCTCGATATATCTCGAAAACTACGCTTCTGATCAAAAAATATCATAGAACATAAATTGTAGGAAAGATAATTCTCTACAAAAAAGGTCTCTTAACATTTTGCCATAGCTCGCTTCGTTTCCGAGATATTTGCAGATTTATCTCAAGGGAAGGGGCCTGACGGACATATTTCGAGATATTTCTTCTTCTTGTTGTTCTTCTTCTGCACAGCTAAGCTGGAAGTGGCATTTGCAGCTCGCAATAGTGCAGAGTTATCTCAAAGAAAGGGGCCACGGTGTTTCTGTATCTCTATTAAATTGGTGCGGCTTCGGAACTTTTAAATATCTTGATATATCTCGAGAACTACGCGTCTGATCAAAAAATATCATAGAACATAAAAAGTAGGAAACTTAATTCTCTACAAAAACGGTCTCTTAACATTTTGCCATAGCTCGCTTCGTTTCCGAGATATTTGCATATTTATCTCAAGGGAAGGGGCCTGACGGACATATTTCGAGATATTTCTTCTTCTTGTTGTTCTTCTTCTGCACAGCTAAGCTGGAAGTGGCATTTGCAGCTCGCAATAGTGCAGAGTTATCTCAAAGAAAGGGGCCACGGTGTTTCTGTATCTCTATTATGTTGGTGCGGCTTCGGAACTTTTAAATATCTTGATATATCTCGGGAACTACGCATCTGATCAAAAAATATCATAGAACATAAAAAGTAGGAAACTTAATTCTCTACAAAAAAGGTCTCGTAACATTTTGCCATAGCTCGTTTCGTTTCCGAGATATTTGCAGATTTATCTCAAGGGAAGGGGCCTAACGGACATATTTCGAGATATTTCTTCTTCTTGTTGTTCTTCTTCTGCACAGCTAAGCTGGAAGTGGCATTTGCGGCTCGCACTATTGCAGAGTTATCTCAAAGAAAGGGGCCACGGTGTTTCTGTATCTGTATTATGTTGGTGCGGCTTCGGAACTTTTAAATATCTTGATATATCTCGAGAACTACGCATCTGATCAAAAAATATCATAGAAGATAAAAAGTAGGAAACTTAATTCTCTACAAAAAAGGTCTCTTAACATTTCGCCATAGCTCGCTTCGTTTCCGAGATATTTGCAGATTTATCTCAAGGGAAGGGGCCTGACGGACATATTTCGAGATATTTCTTCTTCTTGTTGTTCTTCTTCTGCACAGCTAAGCTGGAAGTGGCATTTGCGGCTCGCACTAGTGCAGAGTTATCTCAAAGAAAGGGGCCACGGTGTTTCTGTATCTCTATTATGTTGGAGCGGCTTCGGAACTTTTAAATATCTTGATATATCTCGAGAACTACGCTTCTGATCAAAAAATATCATAGAACGTAAATTGTAGGAAACATTATTCTCTACAAAAAAGGTCTCTTAATATTTTGCCATAGCTCGCTTCGTTTCCGAGATATTTGCAGATTGATCTCAAGGGAAGGGGTCTGACGGACATATTTCGAGATACTTCTTCTTCTTGTTGTTCTTCTTCTGCACAGCTAAGCTCGAAGTGGCATTTGCAGCTCGCAATAGTGCATAGTTATCTCAAAGAAAGGGGCCACGGTGTTTCTGTATCTCTATTATGTTGGTGCGGCTTCGGAACTTTTAAATATCTCGATATATCTCGAAAACTACGCTTCTGATCAAAAAATATCATAGAACATAAATTGTAGGAAACATAATTCTCTACAAAAAACGTCTCTTAACATTTTGCCATAGCTCGCTTCGTTTCCGAGATATTTGCAGATTCAGCTCAAAGGAACGGGCCTGACGGACATATTTCGAGATACTTCTTCTTCTTGTTGTTCTTCCTCTGCACAGCTAAGCTGGAAGTGGCATTTGCAGCTCGCAATAGTGCAGAGTTATCTCAAAGAAAGGGGCCACGGTGTTTCTGTATCTCTATTATGTTGGTGCGGCTTCGGAACTTTTAAATATCTTGATATATCTCGGGAACTACGCATCTGATCAAAAAATATCATAGAACATAAAAAGTAGGAAACTTAATTCTCTACAAAAAAGGTCTCGTAACATTTTGCCATAGCTCGTTTCGTTTCCGAGATATTTGCAGATTTATCTCAAGGGAAGGGGCCTAACGGACATATTTCGAGATATTTCTTCTTCTTGTTGTTCTTCTTCTGCACAGCTAAGCTGGAAGTGGCATTTGCGGCTCGCACTATTGCAGAGTTATCTCAAAGAAAGGGGCCACGGTGTTTCTGTATCTGTATTATGTTGGTGCGGCTTCGGAACTTTTAAATATCTTGATATATCTCGAGAACTACGCATCTGATCAAAAAATATCATAGAAGATAAAAAGTAGGAAACTTAATTCTCTACAAAAAAGGTCTCTTAACATTTCGCCATAGCTCGCTTCGTTTCCGAGATATTTGCAGATTTATGTCAAGGGAAGGGGCCTGACGGACATATTTCGAGATATTTCTTCTTCTTGTTGTTCTTCTTCTGCACAGCTAAGCTGGAAGTGGCATTTGCGGCTCGCACTAGTGCAGAGTTATCTCAAAGAAAGGGGCCACGGTGTTTCTGTATCTCTATTATGTTGGTGCGGCTTCGGAACTTTTAAATATCTTGATATATCTCGAGAACTACGCTTCTGATCAAAAAATATCATAGAACGTAAATTGTAGGAAACATTATTCTCTACAAAAAAGGTCTCTTAATATTTTGCCATAGCTCGCTTCGTTTCCGAGATATTTGCAGATTGATCTCAAGGGAAGGGGTCTGACGGACATATTTCGAGATACTTCTTCTTCTTGTTGTTCTTCTTCTGCACAGCTAAGCTCGAAGTGGCATTTGCAGCTCGCAATAGTGCAGAGTTATCTCAAAGAAAGGGGCCACGGTGTTTCTGTATCTCTATTATGTTGGTGCGGCTTCGGAACTTTTAAATATCTCGATATATCTCGAAAACTACGCTTCTGATCCAAAAATATCATAGAACATAAATTGTAGGAAAGATAATTCTCTACAAAAAAGGTCTCTTAACATTTTGCCATAGCTCGCTTCGTTTCCGAGATATTTGCAGATTTATCTCAAGGGAAGGGGCCTGACGGACATATTTCGAGATATTTCTTCTTCTTGTTGTTCTTCTTCTGCACAGCTAAGCTGGAAGTGGCATTTGCAGCTCGCAATAGTGCAGAGTTATCTCAAAGAAAGGGGCCACGGTGTTTCTGTATCTCTATTATATTGGTGCGGCTTCGGAACTTTTAAATATCTTGATATATCTCGAGAACTACGCGTCTGATCAAAAAATATCATAGAACATAAAAAGTAGGAAACTTAATTCTCTACAAAAACGGTCTCTTAACATTTTGCCATAGCTCGCTTCGTTTCCGAGATATTTGCATATTTATCTCAAGGGATGGGGCCTGACGGACATATTTCGAGATATTTCTTCTTCTTGTTGTTCTTCTTCTGCACAGCTAAGCTGGAAGTGGCATTTGCAGCTCGCAATAGTGCAGAGTTATCTCAAAGAAAGGGGCCACGGTGTTTCTGTATCTCTATTATGTTGGTGCGGCTTCGGAACTTTTAAATATCTTGATATATCTCGGGAACTACGCATCTGATCAAAAAATATCATAGAACATAAAAAGTAGGAAACTTAATTCTCTACAAAAAAGGTCTCGTAACATTTTGCCATAGCTCGTTTCGTTTCCGAGATATTTGCAGATTTATCTCAAGGGAAGGGGCCTAACGGACATATTTCGAGATATTTCTTCTTCTTGTTGTTCTTCTTCTGCACAGCTAAGCTGGAAGTGGCATTTGCGGCTCGCACTATTGCAGAGTTATCTCAAAGAAAGGGGCCACGGTGTTTCTGTATCTCTATTATGTTGGTGCGGCTTCGGAACTTTTAAATATCTTGATATATCTCGAGAACTACGCGTCTGATCAAAAAATATCATAGAACATAAAAAGTAGGAAACATAATTCTCTACAAAAAAGGTCTCTTAACATTTTGCCATAGCTCGCTTCGTTTCCGAGATATTTGCAGATTTATCTCAAGGGAAGGGGCCTGACGGACATATTTCGAGATATTTCTTCTTCTTGTTGTTCTTCTTCTGCACAGGTAAGCTGGAAGTGGCATTTGCGGCTCGCACTAGTGCAGAGTTATCTCAAAGAAAGGGGCCACGGTGTTTCTGTATCTGTATTATGTTGGTGCGGCTTCGGAACTTTTAAATATCTTGATATATCTCGAGAACTACGCATCTGATCAAAAAATATCATAGAAGATAAAAAGTAGGAAACTTAATTCTCTACAAAAAAGGTCTCTTAACATTTCGCCATAGCTCGCTTCGTTTCCGAGATATTTGCAGATTTATCTCAAGGGAAGGGGCCTGTCGGACATATTTCGAGATATTTCTTCTTCTTGTTGTTCTTCTTCTGCACAGCTAAGCTGGAAGTGGCATTTGCGGCTCGCACTAGTGCAGAGTTATCTCAAAGAAAGGGGCCACGGTGTTTCTGTATCTCTATTATGTTGGTGCGGCTTCGGAACTTTTAAATATCTCGATATATCTCGAAAACTACGCTTCTGATCAAAAAATATCATAGAACATAAATTGTAGGAAAGATAATTCTCTACAAAAAAGGTCTCTTAACATTTTGCCATAGCTCGCTTCGTTTGCGAGATATTTGCAGATTTATCTCAAGGGAAGGGGCCTGACGGACATATTTCGAGATATTTCTTCTTCTTGTTGTTCTTCTTCTGCACAGCTAAGCTGGAAGTGGCATTTGCAGCTCGCAATAGTGCAGAGTTATCTCAAAGAAAGGGGCCACGGTGTTTCTGTATCTCTATTATGTTGGTGCGGCTTCGGAACTTTTAAATATCTTGATATATCTCGGGAACTACGCATCTGATCAAAAAATATCATAGAACATAAAAAGTAGGAAACTTAATTCTCTACAAAAAAGGTCTCGTAACATTTTGCCATAGCTCGTTTCGTTTCCGAGATATTTGCAGATTTATCTCAAGGGAAGGGGCCTAACGGACATATTTCGAGATATTTCTTCTTGTTGTTGTTCTTCTTCTGCACAGCTAAGCTGGAAGTGGCATTTGCGGCTCGCACTATTGCAGAGTTATCTCAAAGAAAGGGGCCACGGTGTTTCTGTATCTCTATTATGTTGGTGCGGCTTCGGAACTTTTAAATATCTTGATATATCTCGAGAACTACGCGTCTGATCAAAAAATATCATAGAACATAAAAAGTAGGAAACATAATTCTCTACAAAAAAGGTCTCTGAACATTTTGCCATAGCTCGCTTCGTTTCCGAGATATTTGCAGATTTATCTCAAGGGAAGGGGCCTGACGGACATATTTCGAGATATTTCTTCTTCTTGTTGTTCTTCTTCTGCACAGCTAAGCTGGAAGTGGCATTTGCGGCTCGCACTAGTGCAGAGTTATCTCAAAGAAAGGGGCCACGGTGTTTCTGTATCTGTATTATGTTGGTGCGGCTTCGGAACTTTTAAATATCTTGATATATCTCGAGAACTACGCATCTGATCAAAAAATATCATAGAAGATAAAAAGTAGGAAACTTAATTCTCTACAAAAAAGGTCTCTTAACATTTCGCCATAGCTCGCTTCGTTTCCGAGATATTTGCAGATTTATCTCAAGGGAAGGGGCCTGTCGGACATATTTCGAGATATTTCTTCTTCTTGTTGTTCTTCTTCTGCACAGCTAAGCTGGAAGTGGCATTTGCGGCTGGCACTAGTGCAGAGTTATCTCAAAGAAAGGGGCCACGGTGTTTCTGTATCTCTATTATGTTGGTGCGGCTTCGGAACTTTTAAATATCTCGATATATCTCGAAAACTACGCATCTGATCAAAAAATATCATAGAAGATAAAAAGTAGGAAACTTAATTCTCTACAAAAAAGGTCTCTTAACATTTCGCCATAGCTCGCTTCGTTTCCGAGATATTTGCAGATTTATCTCAAGGGAAGGGGCCTGACGGACATATTTCGAGATATTTCTTCTTCTTGTTGTTCTTCTTCTGCAGAGCTAAGCTGGAAGTGGCATTTGCAGCTCGCAATAGTGCAGAGTTATCTCAAACAGAGGGGCCACGGTGTTTCTGTATCTCTATTATGTTGGTGCGGCTTCGGAACTTTTAAATATCTTGATATATCTCGAGAACTACGCTTCTGAGCAAAAAATATCATAGAAGATAAAAAGTAGGAAACTTAATCCTCTACAAAAAAGGTCTCTTAACATTTCGCCATAGCTCGCGTCGTTTCCGAGATATTTGCAGATTTATCTCAAGGGAAGGGGCCTGACGGACATATTTCGAGATATTTCTTCTTCTTGTTGTTCTTCTTCTGCACAGCTAAGCTGGAAGTGGCATTTGCAGCTCGCAATAGTGCAGAGTTATCTCAAAGAAAGGGGCCACGGTGTTTCTGTATCTCTATTATATTGGTGCGGCTTCGGAACTTTTAAATATCTTGATATATCTCGAGAACTACGCGTCTGATCAAAAAATATCATAGAACATAAAAAGTAGGAAACTTAATTCTCTACAAAAACGGTCTCTTAACATTTTGCCATAGCTCGCTTCGTTTCCGAGATATTTGCATATTTATCTCAAGGGAAGGGGCCTGACGGACATATTTCGAGATATTTCTTCTTCTTGTTGTTCTTCTTCTGCACAGCTAAGCTGGAAGTGGCATTTGCGGCTCGCACTAGTGCAGAGTTATCTCAAAGAAAGGGGCCACGGTGTTTCTGTATCTCTATTATGTTGGTGCGGCTTCGGAACTTTTAAATATCTTGATATATGTCGAGAACTACGCTTCTGATCAAAAAATATCATAGAACGTAAATTGTAGGAAACATTATTCTCTACAAAAAAGGTCTCTTAATATTTTGCCATAGCTCGCTTCGTTTCCGAGATATTTGCAGATTGACCTCAAGGGAAGGGGTCTGACGGACATATTTCGAGATACTTCTTCTTCTTGTTGTTCTTCTTCTGCACAGCTAAGCTCGAAGTGGCATTTGCAGCTCGCAATAGTGCAGAGTTATCTCAAAGAGAGGGGCCACGGTTTTTCTGTATCTCTATTATGTTGGTGCGGCTTCGGAACTTTTAAATATCTTGATATATCTCGAGAACTACGCATCTGATCAAAAAATATCATAGAAGATAAAAAGTAGGAAACTTAATTCTCTACAAAAAAGGTCTCTTAACATTTCGCCATAGCTCGCTTCGTTTCCGAGATATTTGCAGATTTATCTCAAGGGAAGGGGCCTGTCGGACATATTTCGAGATATTTCTTCTTCTTGTTGTTCTTCTTCTGCACAGCTAAGCTGGAAGTGGCATTTGCGGCTCGCACTAGTGCAGAGTTATCTCAAAGAAAGGGGCCACGGTGTTTCTGTATCTCTATTATGTTGGTGCGGCTTCGGAACTTTTAAATATCTCGATATATCTCGAAAACTACGCTTCTGATCAAAAAATATCATAGAACATAAATTGTAGGAAACATAATTCTCTACAAAAAACGTCTCTTAACATTTTGCCATAGCTCGCTTCGTTTCCGAGATATTTGCAGATTCAGCTCAAAGGAACGGGCCTGACGGACATATTTCGAGATACTTCTTCTTCTTGTTGTTCTTCCTCTGCACAGCTAAGCTGGAAGTGGCATTTGCAGCTCGCAATAGTGCAGAGTTATCTCAAAGAAAGGGGCCACGGTGTTTCTGTATCTCTATTATGTTGGTGCGGCTTCGGAACTTTTAAATATCTTGATATATCTCGAGAACTGCGCATCTGATCAAAAAATATCATAGAAGATAAAAAGTAGGAAACTTAATTCTCTACAAAAAAGGTCTCTTAACATTTCGCCATAGCTCGCTTCGTTTCCGAGATATTTGCAGATTTATCTCAAGGGAAGGGGCCTGTCGGACATATTTCGAGATATTTCTTCTTCTTGTTGTTCTTCTTCTGCACAGCTAAGCTGGAAGTGGCATTTGCGGCTCGCACTAGTGCAGAGTTATCTCAAAGAAAGGGGCCACGGTGTTTCTGTATCTCTATTATGTTGGTGCGGCTTCGGAACTTTTAAATATCTCGATATATCTCGAAAACTACGCATCTGATCAAAAAATATCATAGAAGATAAAAAGTAGGAAACTTAATTCTCTACAAAAAAGGTCTCTTAACATTTCGCCATAGCTCGCTTCGTTTCCGAGATATTTGCAGATTTATCTCAAGGGAAGGGGCCTGACGGACATATTTCGAGATATTTCTTCTTCTTGTTGTTCTTCTTCTGCACAGCTAAGCTGGAAGTGGCATTTGCGGCTCGCACTAGTGCAGAGTTATCTCAAAGAAAGGGGCCACGGTGTTTCTGTATCTGTATTATGTTGGTGCGGCTTCGGAACTTTTAAATATCTTGATATATCTCGAGAACTACGCATCTGATCAAAAAATATCATAGAACATAAAAAGTAGGAAACTTAATTCTCTACAAAAAAGGTCTCTTAACATTTTGCCATAGCTCGCTTCGTTTCCGAGATATTTGCAGATTTATCTCAAGGGAAGGGGCCTGACGGACATATTTCGAGATATTTCTTCTTCTTGTTGTTCTTCTACTGCACAGCTAAGCTGGAAGTGGCATTTGCGGCTCGCACTATTGCAGAGTTATCTCAAAGAAAGGGGCCACGGTGTTTCTGTATCTCTATTATGTTGGTGCGGCTTCGTAACTTTTAAATATCTAGATATATCTCGAAAACTACGCTTCTGATCAAAAAATATCATAGAACATAAATTGTAGGAAACATAATTCTCTACAAAAAACGTCTCTTAACATTTTGCCATAGCTCGCTTCGTTTCCGAGATATTTGCAGATTCAGCTCAAAGGAACTGGCCTGACGGACATATTTCGAGATATTTCTTCTTCTTGTTGTTCTTCCTCTGCACAGCTAAGCTGGAAGTGGCATTTGCAGCTCGCAATAGTGCAGAGTTATCTCAAAGAAAGGGGCCACGGTGTTTCTGTATCTCTATTATGTTGGTGCGGCTTCGGAACTTTTAAATATCTTGATATATCTCGAGAACTACGCATCTGATCAAAAAATATCATAGAACATAAAAAGTAATAAACTTAATTCTCTACAAAAAAGGTCTCTTAACATTTTGCCATAGCTCGCTTCGTTTCCGAGATATCTGCAGATTTATCTCAAGGGAAGAGGCCTGACGGACATATTTCGAAATATTTCTTCTTCTTGTTGTTCTTCTTCTGCACAGCTAAGCTGGAAGTGGCATTTGCGGCTCGCACTATTGCAGAGTTATCTCAAAGAAAGGGGCCACGGTGTTTCTGTATCTCTATTATGTTGGTGCGGCTTCGTAACTTTTAAATATCTCGATATATCTCGAAAACTACGCTTCTGATCAAAAAATATCATAGAACATAAATTGTAGGAAACATAATTCTCTACAAAAAAGGTCTCTTAACATTTTGCCATAGCTCGCTTGGTTTCCGAGATATTTGCAGATATATCTCAAGGGCAGGGGCCTGACGGACATATTTCGAGATATTTCTTCTTCTTGTTGTTCTTCTTCTGCACAGCTCAGCTGGAAGTGGCATTTACAGCTCGCAATAGTGCAGAGTTATCTCAAAGAAAGGGGCCACGGTGTTTCTGTATCTCTATTATGTTGGTGCGGTTTCGGAACTTTTAAATATCTTGATATATCTCGAGAACTACGCATCTGATCAAAAAATATCATAGAACATAAAAAGTAGGAAACTTAATTCTCTACAAATAAGGTATCTTAACATTTTGCCATAGCTCGCTTCGTTTCCGAGATATTTGCAGATTTATCTCAAGGGAAGGGGCCTGACGGACATATTTCGAGATATTTCTTCTTCTTGTTGTTCTTCTTCTGCACAGCTAAGCTGAAAGTGGCATTTGCGGCTCGCACTATTGCAGAGTTATCTCAAAGAAAGGGGCCACGGTGTTTCTGTATCTCTATTATGTTGGTGCGGCTTCGGAACTTTTAAATATCTTGATATATCTCGAGAACTACGCATCTGATCAAAAAATATCATAGAAGATAAAAAGTAGGAAACTTAATTCTCTACAAAAAAGGTCTCTTAACATTTCGCCATAGCTCGCTTCGTTTCCGAGATATTTGCAGATTTATCTCAAGGGAAGGGGCCTGTCGGACATATTTCGAGATATTTCTTCTTCTTGTTGTTCTTCTTCTGCACAGCTAAGCTGGAAGTGGCATTTGCGGCTCGCACTAGTGCAGAGTTATCTCAAAGAAAGGGGCCACGGTGTTTCTGTATCTCTATTATGTTGGTGCGGCTTCGGAACTTTTAAATATCTCGATATATCTCGAAAACTACGCATCTGATCAAAAAATATCATAGAAGATAAAAAGTAGGAAACTTAATTCTCTACAAAAAAGGTCTCTTAACATTTCGCCATAGCTCGCTTCGTTTCCGAGATATTTGCAGATTTATCTCAAGGGAAGGGGCCTGTCGGACATATTTCGAGATATTTCTTCTTCTTGTTGTTCTTCTTCTGCACAGCTAAGCTGGAAGTGGCATTTGCGGCTCGCACTAGTGCAGAGTTATCTCAAAGAAAGGGGCCACGGTGTTTCTGTATCTCTATTATGTTGGTGCGGCTTCGGAACTTTTAAATATCTCGATATATCTTGAGAACTACGCTTCTGATCGAAAAATATCATAGAACATAAATTGTAGGAAACATAATTCTCTACAAAAAACGTCTCTTAACATTTTGCAATAGCTCGCTTCGTTTCCGAGATATTTGCAGATTCAGCTCAAAGGAACGGGCCTGACGGACATATTTCGAGATACTTCTTTTTCTTGTTGTTCTTCCTCTGCACAGCTACGCTGGAAGTGGCATTTGCAGCTCGCAATAATGCAGAGTTATCTCAAAGAAAGGGGCCACGGTGTTTCTGTATCTCTATTATGTTGGTGCGGCTTCGGAACTTTTAAATATCTCGATATATCTCGAAAACTACGCTTCTAATCAAAAAATATCATAGAACATAAATTGTAGGAAACATAATTCTCTACAAAAAAGGTCTCTCAGCATTTTGCCATAGCTCGCTTCGTTTCCGAGATATTTGCAGATATATCTCAAGGGCAGGGGCCTGACGGACATATTTCGAGATATTTCTTCTTCTTGTTGTTCTTCTTCTGCACAGCTAAGCTGGAAGTGGCATTTACAGCTCGCAATAGTGCAGAGTTACCTCAAAGAAAGGGGCCACGGTGTTTCTGTATCTCTATTATGTTGGTGCGGCTTCGGAACTTTTAAATATCTTGATATATCTCGAGAACTGCGCATCTGATCAAAAAATATCATAGAAGATAAAAAGTAGGAAACTTAATTCTCTACAAAAAAGGTCTCTTAACATTTCGCCATAGCTCGCTTCGTTTCCGAGATATTTGCAGATTTATCTCAAGGGAAGGGGCCTGTCGGACATATTTCGAGATATTTCTTCTTCTTGTTGTTCTTCTTCTGCACAGCTAAGCTGGAAGTGGCATTTGCGGCTCGCACTAGTGCAGAGTTATCTCAAAGAAAGGGGCCACGGTGTTTCTGTATCTCTATTATGTTGGTGCGGCTTCGGAACTTTTAAATATCTCGATATATCTCGAAAACTACGCATCTGATCAAAAAATATCATAGAAGATAAAAAGTAGGAAACTTAATTCTCTACAAAAAAGGTCTCTTAACATTTCGCCATAGCTCGCTTCGTTTCCGAGATATTTGCAGATTTATCTCAAGGGAAGGGGCCTGACGGACATATTTCGAGATATTTCTTCTTCTTGTTGTTCTTCTTCTGCACAGCTAAGCTGGAAGTGGCATTTGCGGCTCGCACTAGTGCAGAGTTATCTCAAAGAAAGGGGCCACGGTGTTTCTGTATCTGTATTATGTTGGTGCGGCTTCGGAACTTTTAAATATCTTCATATATCTCGAGAACTACGCATCTGATCAAAAAATATCATAGAACATAAAAAGTAGGAAACTTAATTCTCTACAAAAAAGGTCTCTTAACATTTTGCCATAGCTCGCTTCGTTTCCGAGATATTTGCAGATTTATCTCAAGGGAAGGGGCCTGACGGACATATTTCGAGATATTTCTTCTTCTTGTTGTTCTTCTACTGCACAGCTAAGCTGGAAGTGGCATTTGCGGCTCGCACTATTGCAGAGTTATCTCAAAGAAAGGGGCCACGGTGTTTCTGTATCTCTATTATGTTGGTGCGGCTTCGTAACTTTTAAATATCTAGATATATCTCGAAAACTACGCTTCTGATCAAAAAATATCACAGAACATAAATTGTAGGAAACATAATTCTCTACAAAAAACGTCTCTTAACATTTTGCCATAGCTCGCTTCGTTTCCGAGATATTTGCAGATTCAGCTCAAAGGAACTGGCCTGACGGACATATTTCGAGATATTTCTTCTTCTTGTTGTTCTTCCTCTGCACAGCTAAGCTGGAAGTGGCATTTGCAGCTCGCAATAGTGCAGAGTTATCTCAAAGAAAGGGGCCACGGTGTTTCTGTATCTCTATTATGTTGGTGCGGCTTCGGAACTTTTAAATATCTTGATATATCTCGAGAACTACGCATCTGATCAAAAAATATCATAGAACATAAAAAGTAATAAACTTAATTCTCTACAAAAAAGGTCTCTTAACATTTTGCCATAGCTCGCTTCGTTTCCGAGATATCTGCAGATTTATCTCAAGGGAAGAGGCCTGACGGACATATTTCGAAATATTTCTTCTTCTTGTTGTTCTTCTTCTGCACAGCTAAGCTGGAAGTGGCATTTGCGGCTCGCACTATTGCAGAGTTATCTCAAAGAAAGGGGCCACGGTGTTTCTGTATCTCTATTATGTTGGTGCGGCTTCGTAACTTTTAAATATCTCGATATATCTCGAAAACTACGCTTCTGATCAAAAAATATCATAGAACATAAATTGTAGGAAACATAATTCTCTACAAAAAAGGTCTCTTAACATTTTGCCATAGCTCGCTTGGTTTCCGAGATATTTGCAGATATATCTCAAGGGCAGGGGCCTGACGGACATATTTCGAGATATTTCTTCTTCTTGTTGTTCTTCTTCTGCACAGCTCAGCTGGAAGTGGCATTTACAGCTCGCAATAGTGCAGAGTTATCTCAAAGAAAGGGGCCACGGTGTTTCTGTATCTCTATTATGTTGGTGCGGTTTCGGAACTTTTAAATATCTTGATATATCTCGAGAACTACGCATCTGATCAAAAAATATCATAGAACATAAAAAGTAGGAAACTTAATTCTCTACAAATAAGGTATCTTAACATTTTGCCATAGCTCGCTTCGTTTCCGAGATATTTGCAGATTTATCTCAAGGGAAGGGGCCTCACGGACATATTTCGAGATATTTCTTCTTCTTGTTGTTCTTCTTCTGCACAGCTAAGCTGGAAGTGGCATTTGCAGCTCGCAATAGTGCAGAGTTATCCCAAAGAAAGGGGCCACGGTGTTTCTGTATCTCTATTATGTTGGTGCGGCTTCGGAACTTTTAAATATCTCGATATATCTCGAAAACTACGCTTCTGATAAAAAATATCATACAACATATAAAGTAGGAAACTTAATTCTCTACAAAAAAGGTCTCTTAACGTTTTGCAATAGCTCGCTTCGTTTCCGAGATATTTGCAGATTTATCTCAAGGGAAGGGTCCTGACGGACATATTTCGAGATATTTCTTCTTCTTGTTGTTCTTCTTCTGCACAGCTAAACTGGAAGTGGCATTTCCAGCTCGCAATAGTGCAGAGTTATCCCAAAGAAAGGGGCCACGATGTTTCTGTATCTCTATTATGTTGGTGCGGCTTCGGAACTTTTAAATATCTCGATATATCTCGAAAATTACGCTTCTGATCAAAAAATATCATAGAACATAAATTGTAGGAAACATAATTCTCTACAAAAAAGGTCTGTTAACATTTTGCCATAGCTCGCTTCGTTTCCGAGATATTTGCAGATTTATCTCAAGGGAAGGGGCCTGACGGACATATTTCGAGATACTTCTTCTTCTTGTTGTTCTTCTTCTGCACAGCTAAGCTGGAAGTGGCATTTGCAGCTCGCAATAGTGCAGAGTTATCTCAAAGAGAGGGGCCACGGTGTTTCTGTATCTCTATTATGTTGGTGCGGCTTCGGAACTTTTAAGTATCTTGATCTATCTCGAGAACTACGCATCTGATCAAAAAATATCATAGAAGATAAAAAGTAGGAAACTTAATTCTCTACAAAAAAGGTCTCTTAACATTTCGCCATAGCTCGCATCGTTTCCGAGATATTTGCAGATTTATCTCAAGGGAAGGGGCCTGTCGGACATATTTCGAGATATTTCTTCTTCTTGTTGCTCTTCTTCTGCACAGCTAAGCTGGAAGTGGCATTTGCGGCTCGCACTAGTGCAGAGTTATCTCAAAGAAAGGGGCCACGGTGTTTCTGTATCTCTATTATGTTGGTGCGGCTTCGGAACTTTTAAATATCTCGATATATTTCGAAAACTACGCTTCTGATCAAAAAATATCATAGAACATAAATTGTAGGAAACATAATTCTCTACAAAAAACGTCTCTTAACATTTTGCCATAGCTCGCTTCGTTTCCGAGATATTTGCAGATTTATCTCAAGGGAAGTGGCCTGACGGACATATTTCGAGATATTTCTTCTTCTTGTTGTTCCCCTTCTGCACAGCTAAGCTGGAAGTGGCATTTGCGGCTCGCACTAGTGCAGAGTTATCTCAAAGAAAGGGGCCACGGTGTTTCTGTATCCCTATTATGTTGGTGCGGCTTCGGAACTTTTAAATATCTCGATATATCTCGAAAACTACGCTTCTGATCAAAAAATATCATAGAACGTAAATTGTAGGAAACATAATTCTCTACAAAAAACGTCTCTTAACATTTTGCCATAGCTCGCTTCGTTTCCGAGATATTTGCAGATTCAGCTCAAAGGAACTGGCCTGACGGACATATTTCGAGATATTTCTTCTTCTTGTTGTTCTTCCTCTGCACAGCTAAGCTGGAAGTGGCATTTACAGCTCGCAATAGTGCAGAGTTATCTCAAAGAAAGGGGCCACGGTGTTTCTGTATCTCTATTATGTTGGTGCGGCTTCGGAACTTTTAAATATCTCGATATATCTCGAAAACTACGCTTCTGATCAAAAAATATCATAGAACATAAATTGTAGGAAACATAATTCTCTACAAAAAACGTCTCTTAACATTTTGCCATAGATCGCTTCGTTTCCGAGATATTTGCAGATTCAGCACAAAGGAACTGGCCTGACGGACATATTTCCAGATATTTCTTCTTCTTGTTGTTCTTCCTCTGCACAGCTAAGCTGGAAGTGGCATTTGCAGCTCGCAATAGTGCAGCGTTATCTCAAAGAAAGGGGCCACGGTGTTTCTGTATCTCTATTATGTTGGTGCGGCTTCGGAACTTTTAAATATCTTGATATATCTCGAGAACTACGCATCTGATCAAAAAATATCATAGAACATAAAAAGTAGGAAACTTAATTCTCTACAAAAAAGGTCTCTTAACATTTTGCCATAGCTCGCTTCGTTTCCGAGATATTTGCAGATTTATCTCAAGGGAAGGGGCCTGACGGACATATTTCGGGATATTTCTTCTTCTTGTTGTTCTTCTTCTGCACAGCTAAGCTGGAAGTGGCATTTGCGGCTCGCACTAGTGCAGAGTTATCTCAACGAAAGGGGCCACGGTGTTTCTGTATCTCTATTATGTTGGTGCGGCTTCGGAACTTTTAAATATCTCGATATATCTCGAAAACTACGCTTCTGATCAAAAAATATCATAGAACATAAATTGTAGGAAGCATAATTCTCTACAAAAAAGGTCTCTTAACATTTTGCCATAGCTCGCTTCGTTTCCGAGATATTTGCAGATATATCTCAAGGGAAGCGGCCTGACGGACATATTTCGAGATATTTCTTCTTCTTGTTGTTCTTCTTCTGCACAGCTAAGCTGGAAGTGGCATTTGCAGCTCGCAATAGTGCAGAGTTATCTCAGAGAAAGGGGCCACGGTGTTTCTGTATCTCTATTATGTTGGTGCGGCTTCGGAACTTTTAAATATCTTGATATATCTCGAGAACTACGCATCTGATCAAAAAATATCATAGAACATGAAAAGTAGGAAACTTAATTCGCTACAAAAAAGGTCTCTTAACATTTTGCCATAGCTCTCTTCGTTTCCGAGATATTTGCAGATTTATCTCAAGGGAAGGGGCCTGACGGACATATTTCGAGATATTTCTTCTTCTTGTTGTTCTTCTTCTGCACAGCTAAGCTGGAAGTGGCATTTGCGGCTCGCACTAGTGCAGAGTTATCTCAAAGAAAGGGGCCACGGTGTTTCTGTATCTCTATTATGTTGGTGCGGCTTCGGAACTTTTAAATATCTCGATATATCTCGAAAACTACGCTTCTGATCAAAAAATATCATAGAACATAAATTGTAGGAAACATAATTCTCTACAAAAAACGTCTCTTAACATTTTGCCATAGCTCGCTTCGTTTCCGAGATATTTGCAGATTTATCTCAAGGGAAGTGGCCTGACGGACATATTTCGAGATATTTCTTCTTCTTGTTGTTCTTCTTCTGCACAGCTAAGCTGGAAGTGGCATTTGCGGCTCGTACTAGTGCAGAGTTATCTCAAAGAAAGGGGCCACGGTGTTTCTGTATCCCTATTATGTTGGTGCGGCTTCGGAACTTTTAAATATCTCGATATATCTCGAAAACTACGCTTCTGATCAAAAAATATCATAGAACATAAATTGTAGGAAACATAATTCTCTACAAAAAACGTCTCTTAACATTTTGCCATAGATCGCTTCGTTTCCGAGATATTTGCAGATTCAGCACAAAGGAACTGGCCTGACGGACATATTTCCAGATATTTCTTCTTCTTGTTGTTCTTCCTCTGCACAGCTAAGCTGGAAGTGGCATTTGCAGCTCGCAATATTGCAGAGTTATCTCAAAGAAAGGGGCCACGGTGTTTCTGTATCTCTATTATGTTGGTGCGGCTTCGGAACTTTTAAATATCTTGATATATCTCGAGAACTACGCATCTGATCAAAAAATATCATAGAACATAAAAAGTAGGAAACTTAATTCTCTACAAAAAAGGTCTCTTAACATTTTGCCATAGCTCGCTTCGTTTCCGAGATATTTGCAGATTTATCTCAAGGGAAGGGGCCTGACGGACATATTTCGGGATATTTATTCTTCTTGTTGTTCTTCTTCTGCACAGCTAAGCTGGAAGTGGCATTTGCGGCTCGCACTAGTGCAGAGTTATCTCAACGAAAGGGGCCACGGTGTTTCTGTATCTCTATTATGTTGGTGCGGCTTCGGAACTTTTAAATATCTCGATATATCTCGAAAACTACGCTTCTGATCAAAAAATATCATAGAACATAAATTGTAGGAAGCATAATTCTCTACAAAAAAGGTCTCTTAACATTTTGCCATAGCTCGCTTCGTTTCCGAGATATTTGCAGATATATCTCAAGGGAAGCGGCCTGACGGACATATTTCGAGATATTTCTTCATCTTGTTGTTCTTCCTCTGCACAGCTAAGCTGGAAGTGGCATTTGCAGCTCGCAATAGTGCAGAGTTATCTCAAAGAAAGGGGCCACGGTGTTTCTGTATCTCTATTATGTTGGTGCGGCTTCGGAACTTTTAAATATCTCGATATATCTCGAAAACTACGCTTCTGATCAAAAAATATCATAGAACATAAATTGTAGGAAACATAATTCTCTACAAAAAACGTCTCTTAACATTTTGCCATAGATCGCTTCGTTTCCGAGATATTTGCAGATTCAGCACAAAGGAACTGGCCTGACGGACATATTTCCAGATATTTCTTCTTCTTGTTGTTCTTCCTCTGCACAGCTAAGCTGGAAGTGGCATTTGCAGCTCGCAATAGTGCAGAGTTATCTCAAAGAAAGGGGCCACGGTGTTTCTGTGTCTCTATTATGTTGGTGCGGCTTCGGAACTTTTAAATATCTTGATATATCTCGAGAACTACGCATCTGATCAAAAAATATCATAGAACATAAAAAGTAGGAAACTTAATTCTCTACGAAAAAGGTCTCTTAACATTTTGTCATAGCTCGCTTCGTTTCCGAGATATTTGCAGATTTATCTCAAGGGAAGTGGCCTGACGGACATATTTCGAGATATTTCTTCTTCTTGTTGTTCTTCTTCTGCACAGCTAAGCTGGAAGTGGCATTTGCAGCTCGCAATAGTGCAGAGTTATCCCAAAGAAAGGGGCCACGGTGTTTCTGTATCTCTATTATGTTGGTGCGGCTTCGGAACTTTTAAATATCTCGATATATCTCGAAAACTACGCTTCTGATAAAAAATATCATACAACATAAAAAGTAGGAAACTTAATTCTCTACAAAAAAGGTCTCTTAACGTTTTGCAATAGCTCGCTTCGTTTCCGAGATATTTGCAGATTTATCTCAAGGGAAGGGCCCTGACGGACATATTTCGAGATATTTCTTCTTCTTGTTGTTCTTCTTCTGCACAGCTAAGCTGGAAGTGGCATTTACAGCTCGCAATAGTGCAGAGTTATCTCAAAGAACGGGGCCACGGTGTTTCTGTATCTCTATTATGTTGGTGTGGCTTCGGAACTTTTAAATATCTTGATATATCTCGAGAACTACGCATCTGATCAAAAAATATCATAGAACATAAATTGTAGGAAACATAATTCTCTACAAAAAAGGTCTCTTAACATTTTGCCATAGCTCGCTTCGTTTCCGAGATATTTGCAGATTTATCTCAAGGGAAGGGGCCTGACGGACATATTTCGAGATATTTCTTCTTCTTGTTGTTCTTCTTCTGCACAGCTAAGCTGGAAGTGGCATTTGCGGCTCGCACTAGTGCAGAGTTATCTCAAAGAAAGGGGCCACGGTGTTTCTGTATCCCTATTATGTTGGTGCGGCTTCGGAACTTTTAAATATCTCGATATATCTCGAAAACTACGCTTCTGATCAAAAAATATCATAGAACATAAATTGTAGGAAACATAATTCTCTACAAAAAACGTCTCTTAACCTTTTGCCATAGATCGCTTCGTTTCCGAGATATTTGCAGATTCAGCTCAAAGGAACTGGCCTGACGGACATATTTCGAGATATTTCTTCTTCTTGTTGTTCTTCCTCTGCACAGCTAAGCTGGAAGTGGCATTTGCAGCTCGCAATAGTGCAGAGTTATCTCAAAGAAAGGGGCCACGGTGTTTCTGTATCTCTATTATGTTGGTGCGGCTTCGGAACTTTTAAATATCTTGATATATCTCGAGAACTACGCATCTGATCAAAAAATATCATAGAACATAAAAAGTAGGAAACTTAATTCTCTACAAAAAAGGTCTCTTAACATTTTGCCATAGTTCGCTTCGTTTCCGAGATATTTGCAGATTCATTTCAAGGGAAGGGGTCTGACGGACATATTTCGAGATATTTCTTCTTCTTGTTGTTCTTCTTCTGCACAGCTAAGCTGGAAGTGGCATTTGCAGCTCGCAATAGTGCAGAGTTATCCCAAAGAAAGGGGCCACGGTGTTTCTGTATCTCTATTATGTTGGTGCGGCTTCGGAACTTTTAAATATCTCGATATATCTCGAAAACTACGCTTCTGATAAAAAATATCATACAACATAAAAAGTAGGAAACTTAATTCTCTACAAAAAAGGTCTCTTAACGTTTTGCAATAGCTCGCTTCGTTTCCGAGATATTTGCAGGTTTATCTGAAGGGAAGGGTCCTGACGGACATATTTCGAGATATTTCTTCTTCTTGTTGTTCTTCTTCTGCACAGCTAAACTGGAAGTGGCATTTCCAGCTCGCAATAGTGCAGAGTTATCCCAAAGAAAGGGGCCACGATGTTTCTGTATCTCTATTATGTTGGTGCGGCTTCGGAACTTTTAAATATCTCGATATATCTCGAAAATTACGCTTCTGATCAAAAAATATCATACAACATAAAAAGTAGGAAACTTAATTCTCTACAAAAAAGGTCTCTTAACGTTTTGCAATAGCTCGCTTCGTTTCCGAGATATTTGCAGGTTTATCTCAAGGGAAGGGTCCTGACGGACATATTTCGAGATATTTCTTCTTCTTGTTGTTCTTCTTCTGCACAGCTAAACTGGAAGTGGCATTTCCAGCTCGCAATAGTGCAGAGTTATCCCAAAGAAAGGGGCCACGATGTTTCTGTATCTCTATTATGTTGGTGCGGCTTCGGAACTTTTAAATATCTCGATATATCTCGAAAATTACGCTTCTGATCAAAAAACATCATAGAACATAAATTGTAGGAAACATAATTCTCTAGAAAAAAGGTCTCTTAACATTTTGCCATAGCTCGCTTCGTTTCCGAGATATTTGCAGATGTATCTCAAGGGAAGGGGCCTGACGGACATATTTCGAGATACTTCTTTTTCTTGTTGTTCTTCTTCTGCACAGCTAAGCTGGAAGTGACATTTGCAGCTCGCAATAGTGCAGAGTTATCTCAAAGAGAGGGGCCACGGTGTTTCTGTATCTCTATTATGTTGGTGCGGCTTCGGAACTTTTAAGTATCTTGATCTATCTCGAGAACTACGCATCTGATCAAAAAATATCATAGAAGATAAAAAGTAGGAAACTTAATTCTCTACAAAAAAGGTCTCTTAACATTTCGCCATAGCTCGCATCGTTTCCGAGATATTTGCAGATTTATCTCAAGGGAAGGGGCCTGTCGGACATATTTCGAGATATTTCTTCTTCTTGTTGTTCTTCTTCTGCACAGCTAAGCTGGAAGTGGCATTTGCGGCTCGCACTAGTGCAGAGTTATCTCAAAGAGAGGGGCCACGGTGTTTCTGTATCCCTATTATGTTGGTGCGGCTTCGGAACTTTTAAATATCTCGATATATCTCGAAAACTACGCTTCTGATCAAAAAATATCATAGAACATAAATTGTAGGAAACATAATTCTCTACAAAAAACGTCTCTTAACATTTTGCCATAGCTCGCTTCGTTTCCGAGATATTTGCAGATTCAGCTCAAAGGAACTGGCCTGACGGACATATTTCGAGATATTTCTTCTTCTTGTTGTTCTTCCTCTGCACAGCTAAGCTGGAAGTGGCATTTGCAGCTCGCAATAGTGCAGAGTTATCTCAAAGAAAGGGGCCACGGTGTTTCTGTATCTCTATTATGTTGGTGCGGCTTCGGAACTTTTAAGTATCTTGATCTATCTCGAGAACTACGCTTCTGATCAAAAAATATCATAGAACGTAAATTGTAGGAAACATTATTCTCTACAAAAAAGGTCGCTTAACATTTTGCCATAGCTCGCTTCGTTTCCGAGATATTTGCAGATTCATCTCAAGGGAAGGGGTCTGACGGACATATTTCGAGATATTTCTTCTTCTTGTTGTTCTTCTTCTGCACAGCTAAGCTCGAAGCGGCATTTGCAGCTCGCAATAGTGCAGAGTTATCTCAAAGAAAGAGGCCACGGTGTTTCTGTACCTCTATTATGTTGGTGCAGCTTCGGAACTTTTAAATATCTTGATATATCTCGAGAACTACGCATCTGATCAAAAAATATCAGCGAACATAAAAAGTAGGAAACTTAATTCTCTACAAAAAGGGTCTCTTAACATTTTGCCATAGTTCGCTTCGTTTCCGAGCTATTTGCAGATTCATCTCAAGGGAAGGGGTCTGACGGACATATTTCGAGATATTTCTTCTTCTTGTTGTTCTTCTTCTGCACAGCTAAGCTCGAAGTGGCATTTGCAGCTCGCAATAGTGCAGAGTTATCTCAAAGAAAGAGGCCACGGTGTTTCTGTACCTCCATTATGTTGGTGCAGCTTCGGAACTTTTAAATATCTTGATATATCTCGAGAACTACGCATCTGATCAAAAAATATCATCGAACATAAAAAGTAGGAAACTTAATTCTCTACAAAAAAGGTCTCTTAAGATTTTGCCATAGCTCGCTTCGTTTCCGAGATATTTGCAGATTTATCTCAAGGGAAGTGGCCTGACGGACATATTTCGAGATATTTCTTCTTCTTGTTGTTCTTCTGCACAGCTAAACTGGAAGTGGCATTTCCAGCTCGCAATAGTGCAGAGTTATCCCAAAGAAAGGGGCCACGATGTTTCTGTATCTCTATTATGTTGGTGCGGCTTCGGAACTTTTAAATATCTCGATATATCTCGAAAATTACGCTTCTGATCAAAAAATATCATAGAACATAAATTGTAGGAAACATAATTCTCTACACAAAAGGTCTCTTAACATTTTGTCATAGCTCGCTTCGTTTCCGAGATATTTGCAGATTTATCTCAAGGGAAGTGGCCTGACGGACATATTTCGAGATATTTCTTCTTCTTGTTGTTCTTCTTCTGCACAGCTAAGCTGGAAGTGGCATTTGCAGCTCGCAATAGTGCAGAGTTATCCCAAAGAAAGGGGCCACGGTGTTTCTGTATCTCTATTATGTTGGTGCGGCTTCGGAACTTTTAAATATCTCGATATATCTCGAAAACTACGCTTCTGATAAAAAATATCATACAACATAAAAAGTAGGAAACTTAATTCTCTACAAAAAAGGTCTCTTAACGTTTTGCAATAGCTCGCTTCGTTTCCGAGATATTTGCAGATTTATCTCAAGGGAAGTGGCCTGACGGACATATTTCGAGATATTTCTTCTTCTTGTTGTTCTTCTTCTGCACAGCTAAGCTGGAAGTGGCATTTGCAGCTCGCAATAGTGCAGAGTTATCCCAAAGAAAGGGGCCACGGTGTTTCTGTATCTCTATTATGTTGGTGCGGCTTCGGAACTTTTAAATATCTCGATATATCTCGAAAACTACGCTTCTGATAAAAAATATCATACAACATAAAAAGTAGGAAACTTAATTCTCTACAAAAAAGGTCTCTTAACGTTTTGCAATAGCTCGCTTCGTTTCCGAGATATTTGCAGATTTATCTCAAGGGAAGGGCCCTGACGGACATATTTCGAGATATTTCTTCTTCTTGTTGTTCTTCTTCTGCACAGCTAAGCTGGAAGTGGCATTTACAGCTCGCAATAGTGCAGAGTTATCTCAAAGAACGGGGCCACGGTGTTTCTGTATCTCTATTATGTTGGTGTGGCTTCGGAACTTTTAAATATCTTGATATATCTCGAGAACTACGCATCTGATCAAAAAATATCATAGAACATAAATTGTAGGAAACATAATTCTCTACAAAAAAGGTCTCTTAACATTTTGCCATAGCTCGCTTCGTTTCCGAGATATTTGCAGATTTATCTCAAGGGAAGGGGCCTGACGGACATATTTCGAGATATTTCTTCTTCTTGTTGTTCTTCTTCTGCACAGCTAAGCTGGAAGTGGCATTTGCGGCTCGCACTAGTGCAGAGTTATCTCAAAGAAAGGGGCCACGGTGTTTCTGTATCCCTATTATGTTGGTGCGGCTTCGGAACTTTTAAATATCTCGATATATCTCGAAAACTACGCTTCTGATCAAAAAATATCATAGAACATAAATTGTAGGAAACATAATTCTCTACAAAAAACGTCTCTTAACCTTTTGCCATAGATCGCTTCGTTTCCGAGATATTTGCAGATTCAGCTCAAAGGAACTGGCCTGACGGACATATTTCGAGATATTTCTTCTTCTTGTTGTTCTTCCTCTGCACAGCTAAGCTGGAAGTGGCATTTGCAGCTCGCAATAGTGCAGAGTTATCTCAAAGAAAGGGGCCACGGTGTTTCTGTATCTCTATTATGTTGGTGCGGCTTCGGAACTTTTAAATATCTTGATATATCTCGAGAACTACGCATCTGATCAAAAAATATCATAGAACATAAAAAGTAGGAAACTTAATTCTCTACAAAAAAGGTCTCTTAACATTTTGCCATAGTTCGCTTCGTTTCCGAGATATTTGCAGATTCATCTCAAGGGAAGGGGTCTGACGGACATATTTCGAGATATTTCTTCTTCTTGTTGTTCTTCTTCTGCACAGCTAAGCTGGAAGTGGCATTTGCAGCTCGCAATAGTGCAGAGTTATCCCAAAGAAAGGGGCCACGGTGTTTCTGTATCTCTATTATGTTGGTGCGGCTTCGGAACTTTTAAATATCTCGATATATCTCGAAAACTACGCTTCTGATAAAAAATATCATACAACATAAAAAGTAGGAAACTTGATTCTCTACAAAAAAGGTCTCTTAACGTTTTGCAATAGCTCGCTTCGTTTCCGAGATATTTGCAGGTTTATCTCAAGGGAAGGGTCCTGACGGACATATTTCGAGATATTTCTTCTTCTTGTTGTTCTTCTTCTGCACAGCTAAACTGGAAGTGGCATTTCCAGCTCGCAATAGTGCAGAGTTATCCCAAAGAAAGGGGCCACGATGTTTCTGTATCTCTATTATGTTGGTGCGGCTTCGGAACTTTTAAATATCTCGATATATCTCGAAAATTACGCTTCTGATCAAAAAATATCATACAACATAAAAAGTAGGAAACTTAATTCTCTACAAAAAAGGTCTCTTAACGTTTTGCAATAGCTCGCTTCGTTTCCGAGATATTTGCAGGTTTATCTCAAGGGAAGGGTCCTGACGGACATATTTCGAGATATTTCTTCTTCTTGTTGTTCTTCTTCTGCACAGCTAAACTGGAAGTGGCATTTCCAGCTCGCAATAGTGCAGAGTTATCCCAAAGAAAGGGGCCACGATGTTTCTGTATCTCTATTATGTTGGTGCGGCTTCGGAACTTTTAAATATCTCGATATATCTCGAAAATTACGCTTCTGATCAAAAAACATCATAGAACATAAATTGTAGGAAACATAATTCTCTACAAAAAAGGTCTCTTAACATTTTGCCATAGCTCGCTTCGTTTCCGAGATATTTGCAGATTTATCTCAAGGGAAGGGGCCTGACGGACATATTTCGAGATACTTCTTTTTCTTGTTGTTCTTCTTCTGCACAGCTAAGCTGGAAGTGACATTTGCAGCTCGCAATAGTGCAGAGTTATCTCAAAGAGAGGGGCCACGGTGTTTCTGTATCTCTATTATGTTGGTGCGGCTTCGGAACTTTTAAGTATCTTGATCTATCTCGAGAACTACGCATCTGATCAAAAAATATCATAGAAGATAAAAAGTAGGAAACTTAATTCTCTACAAAAAAGGTCTCTTAACATTTCGCCATAGCTCGCATCGTTTCCGAGATATTTGCAGATTTATCTCAAGGGAAGGGGCCTGTCGGACATATTTCGAGATATTTCTTCTTCTTGTTGTTCTTCTTCTGCACAGCTAAGCTGGAAGTGGCATTTGCGGCTCGCACTAGTGCAGAGTTATCTCAAAGAGAGGGGCCACGGTGTTTCTGTATCCCTATTATGTTGGTGCGGCTTCGGAACTTTTAAATATCTCGATATATCTCGAAAACTACGCTTCTGATCAAAAAATATCATAGAACATAAATTGTAGGAAACATAATTCTCTACAAAAAACGTCTCTTAACATTTTGCCATAGCTCGCTTCGTTTCCGAGATATTTGCAGATTCAGCTCAAAGGAACTGGCCTGACGGACATATTTCGAGATATTTCTTCTTCTTGTTGTTCTTCCTCTGCACAGCTAAGCTGGAAGTGGCATTTGCAGCTCGCAATAGTGCAGAGTTATCTCAAAGAAAGGGGCCACGGTGTTTCTGTATCTCTATTATGTTGGTGCGGCTTCGGAACTTTTAAGTATCTTGATCTATCTCGAGAACTACGCTTCTGATCAAAAAATATCATAGAACGTAAATTGTAGGAAACATTATTCTCTACAAAAAAGGTCGCTTAACATTTTGCCATAGCTCGCTTCGTTTCCGAGATATTTGCAGATTCATCTCAAGGGAAGGGGTCTGACGGACATATTTCGAGATATTTCTTCTTCTTGTTGTTCTTCTTCTGCACAGCTAAGCTCGAAGCGGCATTTGCAGCTCGCAATAGTGCAGAGTTATCTCAAAGAAAGAGGCCACGGTGTTTCTGTACCTCTATTATGTTGGTGCAGCTTCGGAACTTTTAAATATCTTGATATATCTCGAGAACTACGCATCTGATCAAAAAATATCAGCGAACATAAAAAGTAGGAAACTTAATTCTCTACAAAAAGGGTCTCTTAACATTTTGCCATAGTTCGCTTCGTTTCCGAGCTATTTGCAGATTCATCTCAAGGGAAGGGGTCTGACGGACATATTTCGAGATATTTCTTCTTCTTGTTGTTCTTCTTCTGCACAGCTAAGCTCGAAGTGGCATTTGCAGCTCGCAATAGTGCAGAGTTATCTCAAAGAAAGAGGCCACGGTGTTTCTGTACCTCCATTATGTTGGTGCAGCTTCGGAACTTTTAAATATCTTGATATATCTCGAGAACTACGCATCTGATCAAAAAATATCATCGAACATAAAAAGTAGGAAACTTAATTCTCTACAAAAAAGGTCTCTTAACATTTTGCCATAGCTCGCTTCGTTTCCGAGATATTTGCAGATTTATCTCAAGGGAAGTGGCCTGACGGACATATTTCGAGATATTTCTTCTTCTTGTTGTTCTTCTGCACAGCTAAACTGGAAGTGGCATTTCCAGCTCGCAATAGTGCAGAGTTATCCCAAAGAAAGGGGCCACGATGTTTCTGTATCTCTATTATGTTGGTGCGGCTTCGGAACTTTTAAATATCTCGATATATCTCGAAAATTACGCATCTGATCAAAAAATATCATCGAACATAAAAAGTAGGAAACTTAATTCTCTACAAAAAAGGTCTCTTAACATTTTGCCATAGCTCGCTTCGTTTCCGAGATATTTGCAGATTTATCTCAAGGGAAGGGGCCTGACGGACATATTTCGAGATATTTCTTCTTCTTGTTGTTCTTCTTCTGCACAGCTAAGCTGGAAGTGGCATTTGCAGCGCGCAATAGTGCAGAGTTATCTCAAAGAAAGGGGCCACGGTGTTTCTGTATCTCTATTATGTTGGTGCGGCTTCGGAACTTTTAAATATCTTGATATATCTCGAGAACTACGCATCTGATCAAAAAATATCATACTACATAAAAAGTAGGAAACTTAATTCTCTACAAGAAAGGTCTCTAAACATTTTGCCATAGCTCGCTTCGTTTCCGAGATATTTGCAGATTTATCTCAAGGGAAGGGGCCTGACGGACATATTTCGAGATATTTCTTCTTCTTGTTGTTCTTCTTCTGCACAGCTAAGCTGGAAGTGGCATTTGCAGCGCGCAATAGTGCAGAGTTATTTCAAAGAGAGGGGCCACGGTGTTTCTGTATCTCTATTATGTTGGTGCGGCTTCGGAACTTTTAAGTATCTTGATCTATCTCGAGAACTACGCATCTGATCAAAAAATATCATAGAAGATAAAAAGTAGGAAACTTAATTCTCTACAAAAAAGGTCTCTTAACATTTCGCCATAGCTCGCATCGTTTCCGAGATATTTGCAGATTTATCTCAAGGGAAGGGGCCTGTGGGACATATTTCGAGATATTTCTTCTTCTTGTTGTTCTTCTTCTGCACAGCTAAGCTGGAAGTGGCATTTGCAGCTCGCACTAGTGCAGAGTTATCTCAAAGAAAGGGGCCACGGTGTTTCTGTATCTCTATTATGTTGGTGCGGCTTCGGAACTTTTAAATATCTCGATATATCTCGAAAACTACGCTTCTGATCAAAAAATATCGTAGAACATAAATTGTAGGAAACATAATTCTCTACAAAAAAGGTCTCTTAACATTTTGCGATAGCTCGCTTCGTTTCCCAGATATTTGCAGATTTATCTCAAGGGAAGGGGCCTGACGAACATATTTCGAGATATTTCTTCCTCTTGTTGTTCTTCTTCTGCACAGCTAAGCTGGAAGTGGCATTTGCGGCTCGCACTAGTGCAGAGTTATCTCAAAGAAAGGGGCCACGGTGTTTCTGTATCCCTATTATGTTGGTGCGGCTTCGGAACTTTTAAATATCTTGATATATCTCGAGAACTACGCATCTGATCAAAAAATATCATCGAACATAAAAAGTAGGAAACTTAATTCTCTACAAAAAAGGTCTCTTAACATTTTGCCATAGCTCGCTTCGTTTCCGAGATATTTGCAGATTTATCTCAAGGGAAGTGGCCTGACGGACATATTTCGAGATATTTCTTCTTCTTGTTGTTCTTCTTCTGCACAGCTAAGCTTGAAGTGGCATTTGCAGCTCGCAATAGTGCAGAGTTATCCCAAAGAAAGGGGCCACGGTGTTTCTGTATCTCTATTATGTTGGTGCGGCTTCGGAACTTTTAAATATCTCGATATATCTCGAAAACTACGCTTCTGATAAAAAATATCATACAGCATAAAAAGTAGGAAACTTAATTCTCTACAAAAAAGGCCTCTTAACGTTTTGCAATAGCTCGCTTCGTTTCCGAGATATTTGCAGATTTATCTCAAGGGAAGGGTCCTGACGGACATATTTCGAGATATTTGATCTTCTTGTTGTTCTTCTTCTGCACAGCTAAACTGGAAGTGGCATTTCCAGCTCGCAATAGTGCAGAGTTATCCCAAAGAAAGGGGCCACGATGTTTCTGTATCTCTATTATGTTGGTGCGGCTTCGGAACTTTTAAATATCTCGATATCTCTCGAAAACTACGCTTCTAATCAAAAAATATCATAGAACATAAATTGTAGAAAACATAATTCTCTACAAAAAAGGTCTCTTAACATTTTGCCATAGCTCGCTTCGTTTCCGAGATATTTGCAGATTTATCTCAAGGGAAGGGGCCTGACGGACATATTTCGAGATATTTCTTCTTCTTGTTGTTCTTCTTCTGCACAGCTAAGCTGGAAGTGGCATTTGCAGCGCGCAATAGTGCAGAGTTATCTCAAAGAAAGGGGCCACGGTGTTTCTGTATCTCTATTATGTTGGTGCGGCTTCGGAACTTTTAAATATCTTGATATATCTCGAGAGCTACGCATCTGATCAAAAAATAGCATAGAACATAAAAAGTAGGAAACATAATTCTCTACAAGAAAGGTCTCTTAACATTTTGCCATAGCTCGCTTCGTTTCCGAGATATTTGCAGATATATCTCAAGGGAAGGGGCCTGACGGACATACTTCGAGATATTTCTTCTTCTTGTTGTTCTTCTTCTGCACAGCTAAGCTGGAAGTGGCATTTGCAGCTCGCACTAGTGCAGAGTTATCTCAAAGAAAGGGGCCACGGTGTTTCTGTATCTCTATTATGTTGGTGCGGCTTCGGAACTTTTAAATATCTCGATATATCTCGAAAACTACGCTTCTGATCAAAAAATATCGTAGAACATAAATTATAGGAAACATAATTCTCTACAAAAAAGGTCTCTTAACATTTTGCCATAGCTCGCTTCGTTTCCGAGATATTTGCAGATATATCTCAAGGGAAGGGGCCTGACGGACATACTTCGAGATATTTCTTCTTCTTGTTGTTCTTCTTCTGCACAGCTAAGCTGGAAGTGGCATTTACAGCTCGCAATAGTGCAGAGTTATCTCAAAGAAAGGGGCCACGGTGTTTCTGTATCCCTATTATGTTGGTGCGGCTTCGGAACTTTTAAATATCTTGATATATCTCGAGAACTACGCATCTGATCAAAAAATATCATAGAACATGAAAAGTAGGAAACTTAATTCTCTACAAAAAACGTCTCTTAACATTTTGCCATAGCTCGCTTCGTTTCCGAGATATTTGCAGATTTATCTCAAGGGAAGGGGCCTGACGGACATATTTCGAGATATTTCTTCTTCTTGTTGTTCTTCTTCTGCACAGCTAAGCTGGAAGTGGCATTTGCGGCTCGCACTAGTGCAGAGTTATCTCACAGAAAGGGGCCACGGTGTTTCTGTATCCCTATTATGTTGGTGCGGCTTCGGAACTTTTAAATATCTTGATATATCTCGAGAACTACGCATCTGATCAAAAAATATCATAGAACATAAATTGTAGGAAACATAATTCTCTACAAAAAAGGTCTCTTAATATTTTGCCATAGCTCGCTTCGTTTCCGAGATATTTGCAGATATATCTCAAGGGAAGGGGCCTGACGGACATATTTCGAGATATTTCTTCTTCTTGTTGTTCTTCTTCTGCACAGCTAAGCTGGAAGTGGCATTTACAGCTCGCAATAGTGCAGAGTTATCTCAAAGAAAGGGGCCATGGTGTTTCTGTATCTCTATTATGTTGGTGCGGCTTCGGAACTTTTCAATATCTTGATATATCTCGAGAACTACGCATCTGATCAAAAAATATCATAGAACATGAAAAGTAGGAAACTTAATTCTCTACAAAAAAGGTCTCTTAACATTTTGCCATAGCTCTCTTCGTTTCCGAGGTATTTGCAGATTTATCTCAAGGGAAGGGGCCTGACGGACATATTTCGAGATATTTCTTCTTCTTGTTGTTCTTCTTCTGCACAGCTAAGCTGGAAGTGGCATTTGCGGCTCGCACTAGTGCAGAGTTATCTCAAAGAAAGGGGCCACGGTGTTTCTGTATCCCTATTATGTTGGTGCGGCTTCGGAACTTTTAAATATCTCGATATATCTGGAAAACTACGCTTCTGATCAAAAAATATCATACAACATAAATTGTAGGAAACATAATTCTCTACAAAAAACGTCTCTTAACATTTTGCCATAGCTCGCTTCGTTTCCGAGATATTTGCAGATTCAGCTCAAAGGAACTGGCCTGACGGACATATTTCGAGATATTTCTTCTTCTTGTTGTTCTTCCTCTGCACAGCTAAGCTGGAAGTGGCATTTGCAGCTCGCAATAGTGCAGAGTTATCTCAAAGAAAGGGGCCACGGTGTTTCTGTATCTCTATTATGTTGGTGCGGCTTCGGAACTTTTAAATATCTTGATATATCTCGAGAACTACGCATCTGATCAAAAGTATCATACAACATAAAAAGTGGGAAACTTAATTCTCTACAAAAAAGGTCTCTTAACATTTTGCCATAGCTCGCTTCGTTTCCGAGATATTTGCAGATTTATCTCAAGGGAAGGGGCCTGACGGACATATTTCGAGATATTTCTTCTTCTTGTTGTTCTTCTTCTGCACAGCTAAGCTGGAAGTGGCATTTGCAGCTCGCACTAGTGCAGAGTTATCTCAAAGAAAGGGGCCACGGTGTTTCTGTATCTCTATTATGTTGGTGCGGCTTCGGAACTTTTAAATATCTCGATATATCTCGAAAACTACGCTTCTGATCAAAAAATATCGTAGAACATAAATTGTACGAAACATAATTCTCTACAAAAAAGGTCTCTTAACATTTTGCGATAGCTCGCTTCGTTTCCGAGATATTTGCAGATTTATCTCAAGGGAAGGGGCCTGACGGACATATTTCGAGATATTTCTTCTTCTTGTTGTTCTTCTTCTGCACAGCTAAGCTGGAAGTGGCATTTGCGGCTCGCACTAGTGCAGAGTTATCTCAAAGAAAGGGGCCACGGTGTTTCTGTATCCCTATTATGTTGGTGCGGCTTCGGAACTTTTAAATATCTTGATATATCTCGAGAACTACGCATCTGATCAAAAAATATCATAGAACATAAATTGCAGGAAACATAATTCTCTACAAAAAACGTCTCTTAACATTTTGCCATAGCTCGCTTCGTTTCCGAGATATTTGCAGATTTATCTCAAGGGAAGTGGCCTGACGGACATATTTCGAGATATTTCTTCTTCTTGTTGTTCTTCTTCTGCACAGCTAAGCTGGAAGTGGCATTTGCGGCTCGCACTAGTGCAGAGTTATCTCAAAGAAAGGGGCCACGGTGTTTCTGTATCCCTATTATGTTGGTGCGGCTTCGGAACTTTTAAATATCTCGATATATCTCGAAAACTACGCTTCTGATCAAAAAATATCATAGAACATAAATTGTAGGAAACATAATTCTCTACAAAAAACGTCTCAACATTTTGCCATAGCTCGCTTCGTTTCCGAGATATTTGCAGATTCAGCTCAAAGGAACTGGCCTGACGGACATATTTCGAGATATTTCTTCTTCTTGTTGTTCTTCCTCTGCACAGCTAAGCTGGAAGTGGCATTTGCAGCTCGCAATGGTGCAGAGTTATCTCAAAGAAAGGGGCCACGGTGTTTCTGTATCTCTATTATGTTGGTGCGGCTTCGGAACTTTTAAATATCTTGATATATCTCGAGAACTACGCATCTGATCAAAAAATATCATAGAACATAAAAAGTAGGAAACTTAATTCTCTACAAGAAAGGTCTCTTAACATTTTGCCATAGCTCGCTTCGTTTCCGAGATATTTGCAGATTTATCTCAAGGGAAGGGGCCTGACGGACATATTTCAGATATTTCTTCTTCTTGATGTTCTTCTTCTGCACAGCTAAGCTGGAAGTGGCATTTGCAGCTCGCACTAGTGCAGAGTTATCTCAAAGAAAGGGGCCACGGTGTTTCTGTATCTCTATTATGTTGGTGCGGCTTCGGAACTTTTAAATATCTCGATATATCTCGAAAACTACGCTTCTGATCAAAAAATATCGTAGAACATAAATTGTAGGAAACATAATTCTCTACAAAAAAGGTCTCTTAACATTTTGCCATAGCTCGCTTCGTTTCCGAGATATTTGCAGATTTATCTCAAGGGAAGGGGCCTGACGGACATATTTCGAGATATTTCTTCTTCTTGTTGTTCTTCTTCTGCACAGCTAAGCTGGAAGTGGCATTTGCGGCTCGCACTAGTGCAGAGTTATCTCAAAGAAAGGGGCCACGGTGTTTCTGTATCTCTATTATGTTGGTGCGGCTTCGGAACTTTTAAATATCTCGATATATCTCGAAAACTACGCTTCTGATCAAAAAATATCATAGAACATAAATTGTAGGAAACATAATTCTCTACAAAAAACGTCTCTTAACATTTTGCCATAGCTCGCTTCGTTTCCGAGATATTTGCAGATTCAGCTCAAAGAACTGGCCTGACGGACATATTTCGAAATGTTCCTTCTTCTTGTTGTTCTTCCTCTGCACAGCTAAGCTGGAAGTGGCATTTGCAGCTCGCAATAGTGCAGAGTTATCTCAAAGAAAGGGGCCACGGTGTTTCTGTATCTCTATTATGTTGGTGCGGCTTCGGAACTTTTAAATATCTTGATATATCTCGAGAACTACGCATCTGATCAAAAAATATCATAGAACATAAAAAGTAGGAAACTTAATTCTCTACAAAAAAGGTCGCTTAACATTTTGCCATAGCTCGCTTCGTTTCCGAGATATTTGCATATTTATCTCAAGGGAAGGGGCCTGACGGACATATTTCGAGATATTTCTTCTTCTTGTTGTTCTTCTTCTGCACAGCTAAGCTGGAAGTGGCATTTGCGGCTCGCACTAGTGCAGAGTTATCTCAAAGAACGGGGCCACGGTGTTTCTGTATCCCTATTATGTTGGTGTGGCTTGGGAACTTTTAAATATCTTGATATATCTCGAGAACTACGCTTCTGATCAAAAAATATCATAGAACATAAATTGTAGGAAACATAATTCTCTACAAAAAACGTCTCTTAACATTTTGCCATAGCTCGCTTCCTTTCCGAGATATTTGCAGATTCAGCTCAAAGGAACTGGCCTGACGGACATATTTCGAGATATTTCTTCTTCTTGTTGTTCTTCTTCTGCACAGCTAAGCTGAAAGTGGCATTTGCAGCTCGCAATAGTGCAGAGTTATCTCAAAGAAAGGGGCCACGGTGTTTCTGTATCTCTATTATGTTGGTGCGGCTTCGGAACTTTTAAATATCTTGATATATCTCGAGAACTACGCATCTGATCAAAAAATATCATAGAACATAAATTGTAGGAAACATAATTCTCTACAAAAAAGGTCTCTTAACATTTTGCCATAGCTCGCTTCGTTTCCGAGATATTTGCAGATATATCTCAAGGGAAGGGGCCTGACGGACATATTTCGAGATATTTCTTCTTCTTGTTGTTCTTCTTCTGCGCAGCTAAGCTGGAAGTGGCATTTGCAGCTCGCAATAGTGCATAGTTATCTGAAAGAAAGGGGCCACGGTGTTTCTGTATCTCTATTATGTTGGTGCGGCTTCGGAACTTTTAAATATCTTGATATATCTCGAGAACTACGCATCTGATCAAAAAATATCATAGAACATAAAAAGTAGGAAACTCAATTCTCTACAAAAAAGGTCTCTTAACATTTTGCAATAGCTCGCTTCGTTTCCGAGATATTTGCAGATTTATCTCAAGGGAAGGTGCCTGACGGACATATTTCGAGATATTTCTTCTTCTTGTTGTTCTTGTTCTGCACAGCTAAGCTGGAAGTGGCATTTGCGGCTCGCACTAGTGCAGAGTTATCTCAAAGAAAGGGGCCACGGTGTTTCTGTATCTCTATTATGTTGGTGCGGCTTCGGAACTTTTAAATATCTCGATATATCTCGAAAACTACGCTTCTGATCAAAAAATATCATAGAACATAAATTGTAGGAAACATAATTCTCTACAAAAAACGTCTCTTAACATTTTGCCATAGCTCGCTTCGTTTCCGAGATATTTGCAGATTCAGCTCAAAGGAACTGGCCTGACGGACATATTTCGAGATATTCCTTCTTCTTGTTGTTCTTCCTCTGCACAGCTAAGCTGGAAGTGGCATTTGCAGCTCGCAATAGTGCAGAGTTATCTCAAAGAAAGGGGCCACGGTGTTTCTGTATCTCTATTATGTTGGTGCGGCTTCGGAACTTTTAAATATCTTGGTATATCTCGAGAACTACGCATCTGATCAGAAAATATCATAGAAGATAAAAAGTAGGAAACTTAATTCTCTACAAAAAAGGTCTCTTAACATTTTGCCATAGCTCGCTTCGTTTCCGAGATATTTGCAGATTTATCTCAGGGTAAGGGGCCTGACGGACATATTTCGAGATATTTCTTCCTCTTGTTGTTCTTCTTCTGCACAGCTAAGCTGGAAGTGGCATTTGCAACTCGCAATAGTGCAGAGTTATCTCAAAGAGAGGGGCACGGTGTTTCTGTATCCCTATTATGTTGGTGCGGCTTCGGAACTTTTAAATATCTTGATATATCTCGAGAACTACGCATCTGATCAAAAAATATCATAGAACATAAAACGTAGGAAACTTAATTCTCTACAAAAAAGGTCTCTTAACATTTTGCCATAGCTCGCTTCGTTTCCGAGATATTTGCAGATATATCTCAAGGGAAGGGGCCTGACGGACATATTTCGAGATATTTCTTCTTCTTGTTGTTCTTCTTCTGCACAGCTAAGCTGGAAGTGGCATTTACAGCTCGCAATAGTGCAGAGTTATCTCAAAGAAAGGGGCCACGGTGTTTCTGTATCTCTATTATGTTGGTGCGGCTTCGGAACTTTTAAATATCTTGATATATCTCGAGAACTACGCATCTGATCAAAAAATATCATAGAACATAAAAAGTAGGAAACCTAATTCTCTACAAAAAAGGTCTCTTAACATTTTGCCGTAGCTCTCTTCGTTTCCGAGATATTTGCAGATTTATCTCAAGGGAAGGGGCCTGACGGACATATTTCGAGATATTTCTTCTTCTTGTTGTTCTTCTTCTGCACAGCTAAGCTGAAAGTGGCATTTGCAGCTCGCAATAGTGCAGAGTTATCTCAAAGAAAGGGGCCACGGTGTTTCTGTATCTCTATTATGTTGGTGCGGCTTCGGAGCTTTTAAATATCTTGATATATCTCGAGAACTACGCATCTGATCAGAAAATATCATAGAAGATAAAAAGTAGGAAACTTAATTCTCTACAAAAAAGGTCTCTTAACATTTTGCCATAGCTCGCTTCGTTTCCGAGATATTTGCAGATTTATCTCAAGGGAAGGGGCCTAACGGACATATTTCGAGATATTTCTTCTTCTTGTTGTTCTTCTTCTGCACAGCTAAACTGGAAGTGGCATTTCCAGGTCGCAATAGTGCAGAGTTATCTCAAAGAAAGGAGCCACGGTGTTTCTGTATCTCTTTAATGTTGGTGCGGCTTCGGAACTTTTAAATATCTTGATATATCTCGAGAACTACGCGTCTGATCAAAAAATATCATAGAACATAAAAAGTAGGAAACATAATTCTCTACAAAAAAGGTCTCTTAACATTTTGCCATAGCTCGCTTCGTCTCCGAGATATTTGCAGATATATCTCAAGGGAAGGGGCCTGACGGACATATTTCGAGATATTTCTTCTTCTTGTTGTTCTTCTTCTGCACAGCTAAGCTGGAAGTGGCATTTACAGCTCGCAATAGTGCAGAGTTATCTCAAAGAAAGGGGCCACGGTGTTTCTGTATCTCTATTATGTTGGTGCGGCTTCGGAACTTTTAAATATCTTGATATATCTCGAGAACTACGCATCTGTTCAAAAAATATCATAGAACATAAAAAGTAGGAAACTCAATTCTCTACAAAAAAGGTCTCTTAACATTTTGCGATAGCTCGCTTCGTTTCCGAGATATTTGCAGATTTATCTCAAGGGAAGGTGCCTGACGGACATATTTCGAGATATTTCTTCTTCTTGTTGTTCTTGTTCTGCACAGCTAAGCTGGAAGTGGCATTTGCGGCTCGCACTAGTGCAGAGTTATCTCAAAGAAAGGGGCCACGGTGTTTCTGTATCTCTATTATGTTGGTGCGGCTTCGGAACTTTTAAATATCTCGATATATCTCGAAAACTACGCTTCTGATCAAAAAATATCATAGAACATAAATTGTAGGAAACATAATTCTCTACAAAAAACGTCTCTTAACATTTTGCCATAGCTCGCTTCGTTTCCGAGATATTTGCAGATTCAGCTCAAAGGAACTGGCCTGACGGACATATTTCGAGATATTCCTTCTTCTTGTTGTTCTTCCTCTGCACAGCTAAGCTGGAAGTGGCATTTGCAGCTCGCAATAGTGCAGAGTTATCTCAAAGAAAGGGGCCACGGTGTTTCTGTATCTCTATTATGTTGGTGCGGCTTCGGAGCTTTTAAATATCTTGATATATCTCGAGGACTACGCATCTGATCAGAAAATATCATAGAAGATAAAAAGTAGGAAACTTAATTCTCTACAAAAAAGGTCTCTTAACATTTTGCCATAGCTCGCTTCGTTTCCGAGATATTTGCAGATTTATCTCAGGGTAAGGGGCCTGACGGACATATTTCGAGATATTTCTTCCTCTTGTTGTTCTTCTTCTGCACAGCTAAGCTGGAAGTGGCATTTGCAGCTCGCAATAGTGCAGAGTTATCTCAAAGAGAGGGGCACGGTGTTTCTGTATCCCTATTATGTTGGTGCGGCTTCGGAACTTTTAAATATCTTGATATATCTCGAGAACTACGCATCTGATCAGAAAATATCATAGAAGATGAAAAGTAGGAAACTTAATTCTCTACAAAAAAGGTCTCTTAACATTTTGCCATAGCTCGCTTCGTTTCCGAGATATTTGCAGATTCATCTCAGGGTAAGGGGCCTGACGGACATATTTCGAGATATTTCTTCCTCTTGTTGTTCTTCTTCTGCACAGCTAAGCTGGAAGTGGCATTTGCAGCTCGCAATAGTGCAGAGTTATCTCAAAGAGAGGGGCACGGTGTTTCTGTATCCCTATTATGTTGGTGCGGCTTCGGAACTTTTAAATATCTTGATATATCTCGAGAACTACGCATCTGATCAAAAAATATCATAGAACATAAAACGTAGGAAACTTAATTCTCTACAAAAAAGGTCTCTTAACATTTTGCCATAGCTCGCTTCGTTTCCGAGATATTTGCAGATTTATCTCAAGGGAAGGGGCCTAACGGACATATTTCGAGATATTTCTTCTTCTTGTTGTTCTTCTTCTGCACAGCTAAACTGGAAGTGGCATTTCCAGGTCGCAATAGTGCAGAGTTATCTCAAAGAAAGGAGCCACGGTGTTTCTGTATCTCTATTATGTTGGTGCGGCTTCGGAACTTTTAAATATCTTGATATATCTCGAGAACTACGCGTCTGATCAAAAAATATCATAGAAGATAAAAAGTAGGAACATAATTCTCTACAAAAAAGGTCTCTTAACATTTTGCCATAGCTCGCTTCGTCTCCGAGATATTTGCAGATATATCTCAAGGGAAGGGGCCTGACGGACATATTTCGAGATATTTCTTCTTCTTGTTGTTCTTCTTCTGCACAGCTAAGCTGGAAGTGGCATTTACAGCTCGCAATAGTGCAGAGTTATCTCCAAGAAAGGGGCCATGGTGTTTCTGTATCTCTATTATGTTGGTGCGGCTTCGGAACTTTTAAATATCTTGATATATCTCGAGAACTACGCATCTGTTCAAAAAATATCATAGAACATAAAAAGTAGGAATCCTAATTTTCTACAAAAAAGGTCTCTTAACATTTTGCCGTAGCTCGCTTCGTTTCCGAGATATTTGCAGATTTATCTCAAGGGAAGGGGCCTGACGGACATATTTCCAGATATTTCTTCTTCTTGTTGTTCTTCTTCTGCACAGCTAAGCTGGAAGTGGCATTTGCAGCTCGCAATAGTGCAGAGTTATCTCAAAGAAAGGGGCCACGGTATTTCTGTATCTCTATTATGTTGGTGCGGCTTCGGAACTTTTCAATATCTTGATATATCTCGAGAACTACGCATCTGATCAAAAAATATCATAGAACATAAAAAGTAGGAAACTTAATTCTCTACAAAAAAGGTCTCTTAACGTTTTGCAATAGCTCGCTTCGTTTCCGAGATATTTGCAGATTTATCTCAAGGGAAGGGTCCTGACGGACATATTTCGAGATATTTCTTCTTCTTGTTGTTCTTCTTCTGCACAGCTTAACTGGAAGTGGCATTTACAGCTCGCAATAGTGCAGAGTTATCTCAAAGAAAGGGGCCACGGTGTTTCTGTATCTCTATTATGTTGGTGCGGCTTCGGAACTTTTAAATATCTTGATATATCTCGAGAACTGCGCATCTGATCAAAAAATATCATAGAACATAAAAAGTAGGAAACTTAATTCTCTTCAAAAAAGGTCGCTTAACATTTTGCCATAGCTCGCTTCGTTTCCGAGATATTTGCATATTTATCTCAAGGGAAGGGGCCTGACGGACATATTTCGAGATATTTCTTCTTCTTGTTGTTCTTGTTCTGCACAGCTAAGCTGGAAGTGGCATTTGCGGCTCGCACTAGTGCAGAGTTATCTCAAAGAAAGGGGCCACGGTGTTTCTGTATCTCTATTATGTTGGTGTGGCTTCGGAACTTTTAAATATCTCGATATATCTCGAAAACTACGCTTCTGATCAAAAAATATCATAGAACATAAATTGTAGGAAACATAATTCTCTACAAAAAAGGTCTCTTAACATTTTGCTATAGCCCGCTTCGTTTCCGAGATATTTGCTGATTCAGCTCAAAGGAACTGGCCTGACGGACATATTTCGAGATATTCCTTCTTCTTGTTGTTCTTCCTCTGCACAGCTAAGCTGGAAGTGGCATTTGCAGCTCGCAATAGTGCAGAGTTATCTCAAAGAAAGGGGCCACGGTGTTTCTGTATCTCTATTATGTTGGTGCGGCTTCGGAACTTTTAAATATCTTGGTATATCTCGAGAACTACGCATCTGATCAAAAAATATCATAGAACATAAATTGTAGGAAACATAATTCTCTACAAAAAAGGTCTCTTAACATTTTGCCATAGCTCGCTTCGTTTCCGAGATATTTGCAGATATATCTCAAGGGAAGGGGCCTGACGGACATATTTCGAGATATTTCTTCTTCTTGTTGTTCTTCTTCTGCACAGCTAAGCTGGAAGTGGCATTTGCAGCTCGCAATAGTGCAGAGTTATCTCAAAGAAAGGGGCCACGGTGTTTCTGTATCTCTATTATGTTGTTGCGGCTTCGGAACTTTTAAATATCTTGATATATCTCGAGAACTACGCATCTGATCAAAAAATATCATGGAACATAAAAAGTAGGAAACCTAATTCTCTACAAAAAAGGTCTCTTAACATTTTGCCGTAGCTCTCTTCGTTTCCGAGATATTTGCAGATTTATCTCAAGGGAAGGGGCCTGACGGACATATTTCGAGATATTTCTTCCTCTTGTTGTTCTTCTTCTGCACAGCTAAGCTGGAAGTGGCATTTGCAGCTCGCAATAGTGCAGAGTTATCTCAAAGAGAGGGGCACGGTGTTTCTGTATCCCTATTATGTTGGTGCGGCTTCGGAACTTTTAAATATCTTGATATATCTCGAGAACTACGCATCTGATCAAAAAATATCATAGAACATAAAACGTAGGAAACTTAATTCTCTACGAAAAAGGTCTCTTAACATTTTGCCATAGCTCGCTTCGTTTCCGAGATATTTGCAGATTTATCTCAGGGTAAGGGGCCTGACGGACATATTTCGAGATATTTCTTCCTCTTGTTGT